>NC_142436.1:8455000-9101250 GCF_059453495.1 Arachis ipaensis
AAACATATTTTTATATAAGTATATAATATAAACATATATAGAGTGCGCGTTGGTCGGGTAGGATTGAAGTTCAACCTGCACCATACCCAACTCGCACGAGAATCCTACCCGCACCCTACCCCGCTATCTGAGCGGGTGAAATCGGATTGGGTACCCGCAGGTAGGGTGCATATTGCCACCCCTAGTAATATAGTTTTTACCTATACCTATAAAAAAGATGGAAAGAGACTATAAAAAAGATGGAAAGAGACCATATTATTCTAATCCAACTTTGGAATTCTTGCATTTATATCCAATCTTCTTTACAGGGCACGTTCTTGGATTACAAAAGCAAATTTTCATGTCATTATTTTCTATAAATTAACAACATAGAGAGTTGGTTTAGTATTCTAAGACTTTACTAGATTTCATCTTTTCTTTGTGGTCTCAAATTCGAATATTAAAAAAGGTAGTAAAAAATGGTGTTGTTAAAATGAATAGTCACGAATTCTACCCAAAATAATCTATTCCTATTTATAGAATCAAATATTAGTAGTAATAAAAATTATTACTACATTGCACGTTAATTTGGCATCATCATAGTTAAGAACAATGTTTATATTGTATAAAATTTGATTTTTTTTAAATAAATAGAAAATATCTAAGAGCTGCAGAAAAAAATAAGGAAAAAAATATATATATATAAAGTAGTGTTTGTGTAGTGTTTGTTTTTATATAATAGAACTGGGATTGAAAAATTGAGACTAAAATTAAAATTTCAGTTTTAAAACACAAAATTTTGGTTCTTTCGGTACTTATAAAAAGTGAGGATACAACAACAACAAATAACAACAAAGCCTTGTTCCACTAGGTGGGGTCGGTTATATGAATCAAACGACGCCATTGAGTTCTGTCATGTATCATGTTTACAGAGAGACTGTTTACATGTAGATCTCGTTTGACCACCTCATGGATGGTCTTCTTAGGTCTTCCTCTGCCTTTCACCCATTGTCCATCTTCCATTTCATCCACCCTCCTAATTGGGTGTTTTGTCGGTCTTCTTCTCACATGTCCAAACCACCTAAGACGCGATTCTACCATCTTTTCCACAATGGGTGCTACTCCAACTCTCTCCCTTATATCTTCATTTCTTATTTTATCCAATCGCGTATGACCACTCATTCATCTCAACATCTTCATCTCTGCCACACTCAACTTATGTCCGTGGTCCCCTTTGGCCGTCCAACACTCAGTACCATAAAGCATAGCCAGTCTTATAGCAGTGCGACAGAATTTACCTTTAAGTTTTAAAGGCACTTTTTTGTCGCATATAAAACCAGATGCACTCCGCCATTTTGACCAACCTGCTTGGATCGTATGATTTACATCCTGTTCAATCTCTCCATTATCCTGTATGATGCACCCAAGATACTTAAAACTTTTAACTTTTCGTATGATGTTTTCTCCAATCTTTACCTCTATATTAGGGTTTTCCATTCTCAGACCGAACTTACATTCCATATATTCCGTCTTGCTACGGCTTATGCGCAAACCATACACTTCTAGAGCTTCTCTTCATAAGTCAAACTTCTTATTTAGGTCTTCCATTGCCTCTCCCATAAGGACGATATCATTGACAAAAAGTATGCACCATGGCACAGGCTCTTGGATGTGCTCTGTGAGTACTTCCAAGACTAATGTGAAAAGGTATGAACTTAAAGATGATCCCTGGTGTAATCCTATACCAATAGGAAATTTCTCTGTCGCACCACCTTAAGTCTTCACACTAGTTGTGGTCCCATCATACATGTCTTTAATTGTATGAATATATGCGATCCTTACTCTCCTCTTTTCTAAAACCTTCCATAAAACCTCCTTTGGCACCCTATCGTACGCTTTTTCCAAATCAATAAACACCATATGCAGATCTCTTTTATTACTATGATACCTCTCCATCATCCTTCTTAACAGGTATATCGCTTCGGTGGTGGATTTGTCTGGCATAAATCCAAATTGGTTCTCTGTTACTTGTGTCTCTTTTCTCAACCTCCGTTCTATCACCCTTTCCCATAACTTCATGGTATGGCTCATGAACTTGATCCCTCTATAGTTTTCGCAACTTTGTATATCCCCCTTATTCTAGTAGATAGGTATCAAGGTACTCTTTCTCCACTCATCAGACATCTTTTTTTACCTTAAAATCTCATTAAAAAGCTTGGTTAATCAGTTGATGCGCCCTTCCAAACCTCAATCAGGATATTATTAGGTCCTACTGTCCTGCCATTTTTCATCTTCTTTAGAGCCTCTTTTACCTCGAAGTCTCGAATTTTTCGATAGTAGTCAAAGTTTTGATCTTCTTCCTTTGTGCATAACCGACCAAGGCTCGGAAGAGTCTTATGTCCTTCACTAAATAACTCGTAGAAGTAGCTCTTCCACCTTTCATTTATCTTCTTCTCTTGAGCCAGCACCTCTCCATCTTTATCCTTTATGCACTTAACCTATCCAAATATCTTGTTCTTCTTTCACGGCTCTTTGCGATTTTATATATACCTTTTTCTCCTTCTTTCGTGCCCAAATACTAGTAAAGACTCTTATATGCTCTTGTTCTTGCTTCACTTACAACCACTTTTATCTCTTTCTTAGCCGCCTTATATTTTTTCCAATTATCTGCATTGCAATATAAATACCACTCTTTAAAGCACTCTCTTTTTATCTTTATCTTTCCTTGTACACTTGCATTTCACCACGAGGACTCCTTGTCTCTTGGTCCTATTCCTTTAGATTTACCAAAACTTTCTTTTGTTGTTCTTCTAATAACTTTTGCCATCTCCCTCCACATTTCTTCCGTGCTTCCATTTCCGTCCTACTTTGCCTCTTTTTCTACCGGTCTTAGGAAGCTTCTTTATTCCTCACCTTTCATCCGCCATCACTTTGTCCTTAGATTTTTCGTATGATGTCTTTTCCTTAACTTTTTTTCAACAAGTGATTGAAATTTTTGGAGACATGAATTGAAATTTTAATAATATTTTTTTAATAAATAAAAATATTTTAATAAATAATTTTATTTTATCTTTATATTTATCTTAAATCTATAATATTAAGACATAACTCTATATACTTTATACTAAATATAATATGAAGACTTATTTTAATCTTTATCTTTCAATTTCTGTCAGTGTCTCAATCTTCCTTCCAACAAATGCAATCAAATAAGTGTTTAGGAATAGAAATACCAACAATATAAAGATATGTGATACAAATCAATTAATTAACAGCATATCAATAAATTTTAAAAATTGACAACTTTCTACAGTATTAAATATAATAGTTCATATTTCACTTGCATTAACAACATTGTCTCAATGCATTAATAATATAGGTTTTTGCAAAGAGAATACAGTATAGAGAATACATACGTTAATAAAATATACTAATAGCTGTGTGTGGAACTATGTAATAAACTAAATGGACTTTAAAAATAGTCCTTTACCATTCTTAGTTCAATTAGAAATAATAAAACAATTTAATTAGTTCAAATAATATAAGCACTCATAGAACATGATTAGTTATATGGAAACTATAAGAATACTTTTAAAAACTATTTAGAATGAATATGAAACAAATAAATAGTAAAAAAGAAGGCACAAGATGCAATGGCATACAATGCTGAAGATGAAAATATAGGAAACTTAAACAAAAATTTTAACAATAGTAAAGAAAAAACTCACATGTAAAATACTATGTTATGGCCAATTTGGTACAAAAAAAAGGGCACAAATAAAAAAAACATAATAATAAAGAATCTATTTCATATAATTGATGATATAAATTAAAGTAAATTAGCAATTTTGTCTCTGAATTATCAGAATGTTGACAAAAATGACTTCAATTTTTGTTAACGACAAAAATATTTATTAAATATTAAAAAATGCTACAAAAATGCCAAATCGTAGAAAAAACTATTCCGTTAACAGAATTGATTAAGGTGTCAAACGAATTCTATTATACCTTTTTTCTCCTTTTTCTTCTTCTTTGTTCTCCCTCACTTCCCAAAGCAACCGCAACAACAATAAATAGTATCTGAGTCACTTCCTCCCTTCCTTAAACCTCTCCGGGGCAGCCGCAAGAACAACAACAACAGATCTTAATCACTTTTCCAAAATTGCAACAACGGCAACATCATCTTCTTCTTTCTCACTGAAGCCGTTATAACAACAACAACAACATTCTATTGAAGAAACATAAAAGGTGTCACCACCTTTAACCACCTCTCTTCTCCTACTTTGTCACCATCTCCCCACACACACAAACTCAAAATTTCCATTTTTATTCTTATGAACCCCAAAATTGAAGAAACAGAAAATTGTGACATTATTTTTAAAATTGATTCTCATCACAATTTTTGCTTCTCCAAATTTTTCATCATTGCTTCTCATTTTTCGCATCAATCCATTAACAACGCATTCTGAAAGCCTCAAAGGAGAGCTGATTCAAAGTGAGAGATAGAGCCATAGAGGATGCAAAGCAAATCGGAGAGAGAGAGAGAGAGAGAGAGAGAGAGAGAGAGAGAGAGAGAGAGAGAGAGAGAGAGAGAGAGAGAGAGAGAGTTGTCTGAATGACGATTTTGAAATAAAGTTCAACATTGAGGACGAAAGGGCGTTTGCTTAATAAAGCAGGTAGGCTTTGTTTAATTTAATCAGTTCTTTTATCAATCCCTATCTATCAGATGCAAGTGTCGCTTCTACTAGCTTATGCAAATGAGAAAATAAATTTCTTGATAAGACAATTTCTTTGGAAAGGGAGTGCGAAAGGGCAGGGACTCTCCTTAGTAAACTGGAATCAGATTGTGACTCCCAAGAAGGTAGGTGGGCTGGTATTAGAGACTCCTATTGTGTGAACTATGCTTTACTTGGTAAGTTCATCTGACAGATTTTTCACTACAAAGACAAGCTATGGGTCCAGCTTCTAATAGGTAAATACATGAAGAACTCGGTGGATCTCATCCAAAACGATAAGAATGTTTCTAATGTATGGCGTGGTATTGTGAAGGCTTACTCTCAGATTAAGAAAAGGGTTTATGTGGTGCTACGAAGATCTTTAGCCGTCTTTGTGGCATGACCATTGGAGCCCAATTGACAAGATTGGAGGTACTCTTCCTTATATCCACATTTCCAAGTTGCTCTTTACTATTGCGGATGCCTGTGATGGTAATTCATGTGATGGTAATTCATGGAGACTAGATCACTTGATATCACCTATACCAGAAGATGTTAGAGATATGATCTTGAGTTTACCCCACCCAAACATTGTAATGATGTCCATGGTTGGTATTGGAATCCAAATAATCATAGGGAGTATAGCACCAAAACTGGATACCTCTGGTTTGCTCAAAAAAAGTTTCAATGGAATGATAGGATTGATTGATATTGGTTGTGAAAATTAAAGATTCCGAAAAAGTTTAAGATGCTTATTTGGCTGGCACTCAATGAGGCCCTCCCAATTGCTGTTTTTCGTTTTAGAAGAGGTCTTATTGATTCTGATGTTTGTCCTCGATGTAACATGACTTAAGAATCGGTGCTTCAGTGTCTTAGGGAGTGTGAGGCTGCCAAAGCAATTTGGAACCTATTGGATTTGGAGTATCTTGTTCTTCGAAGAGAGGACAATTTTTATGAGTGGTTCAGTGATGCGTGAGCATCTTATACCCTTTTCCCCTTTATTTTCTAGTTGTTTTAAGATAGATTTTATTAAGTTTTATTATATTTTATTACAAAAATCCTCTTTGGATGCTACTTTGAGTTCTTTTAGTATTTTTATGATTTCAGGCGAAATTCGGAAGAATTTGGCAGAGTTTTGTGCAAGAACAAAGAAATGATAGTGAGTTGCTGTCAATCTTGATCTCTTTGCATTCCAACGAGCATAACTTTAGCTACAAAGATCCAATTGATGCGTTTTTAATGGCGTTGGAAAGCCAACTTTCAGAGCTTTCCAACGATATATAATACTCTATACTTTACTTCTGGAATCACTGCCAAATCTGGCGCTAAACGCCGAGCCTGGCATTTAGTGCCTAAGAGGGACAGAACCAGTGCCAGAACTTCCCCCTCCCGGTGCTGAACGCCCATTTTGGCACTAAACGTCAGTAGTACGGGTCCAACCTCACTCATGGAACATCTTTAGTTGGATTTAGCTCTTAATTGTTATCTTATCTTTTATTTCTGTAATTTTTATTTACAAAAAAAATATTTTAGGTTTAGAATTCAAGTTTCAAATCAAAAGATTTGATTTGATCTATATTTGATTTTATTTTGATTTAGTTTGAATTTGAATTCTAGGTATAGTTTTAGAAGTTTTTTACTATAAATAGGGGAATTCCTTCCTCCCTAGAGAACACACTCGATCTCTCCTCTGGGAAGGGGACTCCTCACTTCCGCATTTTCACATTTTTCTGTAAGTATGAGCAACTAAGCCTCCTGGTTAAGGTTAGGAGCTCTGTTTATTTCTATGAATTAGAACTATTATTCTTCTATTTTAATTAATGTTTTGATTCAATTATAAGGATTGTTTTTATTCTTAATCTTATGAATTGGGTGGAACGAGAGTATGACCCTTTTCTACTTGAGTTCTTGTGATTCTTGAGAGAGTTATCTCTCTTGAACTACAGCTTGAAAATAAATTCCTCCTAAATTGCTAATTACATGAACTAATTGAGATATGTGATATAAAATCTTGTGAGCTTTGGGTAATTATGATTTTTGTGGCGCTAAACTAGTTTTCTAAACTTCACCCTCTAATATGAGTTAAGTGACCACAAGAGTGGCAGTTGATGAAGGTTAGAAGAGGCTAAATCACTAAGAGATTATGGTTTAGACACTCATAGTTTGCCATAGAATGAATCATTCATTGTTAAAATAGTTGGTAAGACGTTTTAATCTGGAAAGATAAACATCTCTGAAGACTTAACTGTTTTCTCATATTGTTTTCACACTAAATTCATTATTTGCTTTCTTTACTCTTATTTTATTGTTTAATGCTTTTAAAAACCACCAAACAATCTTTTTTGCCTGCCTGACTAAGCTAGTCATTCAACCATTGTTGCTCAATTCATCAATCCTTGTGGGATCGATCCTCACTCACCTGAGGTATTACTTGGATGATTCGGTGCACTACTTGCCGGTTAAGTTGTGGATATTCCAAAAATTCGCACCAAGTTTTTGGGGTCGTTGCTAGGGATTGACTGTGATTGACAACTGTTAGTTGTTTGATTGCTTATATTAGGCATTTTCAGTTTTTGATTTCTTTTTATTTTTGTTTTGCTTTTTAAAATTTTTGAAAATTTAATTCTTATTTTAGTTAAAATTTTTCCTTAATTTTTGAAATTAAGTTTGGTGTCCCTAGTTATTTTATTTTCTTCTCCATTTATTTTCTTATAAATTTCGAAAAAAAAGAATCTCTGTTCTTTCTTCTTTACTTTTGTTTACCACATGGTGCGTTTAATTTTCTTTAGTGTTTTGTGCTGAGGAACAATAATGGAGAGGGATCACATGGGTTACTACTCACACCCAAGGAATGATTCAAATTACTATGGATGGAGGAATTATCCAGACTTTGGTTGGGAAAGTCAAGACCAAAGAAACTTCAGTGCTCCATATTCCATCTATCAAGAACCACCATCTTCTCACTCATATCAAGAACCACCATCTCCATATTCATACCAAGAACCACCACCTCTCTATCCATACCAAGAACCATGCTCCTTTTACTCATATCAAGAGCCACCATCTCATTATTTATATCAAGAATCATCATCTCCTTATTCATATCAAGAACTACCAGCTTTAGAGCTTACCATAAAAGAATTAAGGGATGCCACTCAAAGTTGCATACATGATATGAGAATAAGTGTCAAAAATATAGAGGGGTATGTGGAGGTGATTATCAAGCATTGGGCAGTGACAGAGAATGCCAGGGAGGGCGCTGAACACCCAGGAGTAGAGCTAGGAAGGGCGCTGAATGCCCATGAAAAATTAGAGAATGCCCCCTCAAGGCATCCAGATAACTCTTTTCCGATCTCTCTTGATACACATCCTGCTTTACTCAAGGCTCCCGAATACAAGCCTAAGTGGCTCATGCCATACCCTCAAAGGGTACAAGAGGTGGCACAAGAACATGCAAAGTCCCTCTCAAAAGAATCATTGCAGACTCATACAAAAAGTGAGGGAATCATTTAAAGGAGTTCATCCTCGAGTGAATAAAAAAGCTACATAGGGGTTAATTTAATTGAATCATCAATCCAAGAAGTTCTTGATGAAGGGGTCCTTCCAAACACTGTACAACACTCAAGCCCTGAAAGAGAAGAAGAGTTAGAAGTACAAGAGCAAGAAAAAGAGGCCCCTGTACCAAGTGAAACCCCAATGAAGAAGGAGGTTGTAAGGGAGAAAAACATTTATGGGAATTTACACTCCAATGAATCAGAGAGTGGCATAGAGGGTGAGTTCATTGAACCACCAATTCAAGAGGTTCTTGACGAAGGGTACACTCCATCCATCACACAACACCCAAGTCCTGAATTCAGAGTGGTAAAAGATAATCAAAGAAAGCATTGAAAATGGGATTGTGACCAAGGAACAAAAGACCACATCTATAAAAGAAAGAAAATCAACAAAAAGCAATCCAACCCTTACCGCAACAAGCACTGTGAATCAAGTTGACAACAACAAAAGAAATTAAAGCTTGTTAGGAGGAATTCAAATCTGAGAGCACTAATCTTCTCCTTTTTTCTCTTGGAGTCATTTCTTTCAACCGACTGAAAGAAGAGGAAGAAAATTCAACAATCAAGTGTCAAGCTAATGACATTAAAGTAGCGCTTGTTGGGAGACAACCCAACCATAAGTATCCTTAAGTTAATTTCTGTTTTATTTCAGTTTTATTTTAGTTTGATTCTTATTTTTCATTGATTCTCATAGTTTTCCTAGGTTTAATCTAGTTTGTGATCATGTACAGTACTTAGAACAGGGACAGGATGACTCAGAAGGAAAAACAGAACGCTCTTGAGCAAGAAGGCTCTGGCGCTAAACGCCCAGCCTGGCGTTTAGCGCCAGAGAGGAGGCAAGCAGTCCTGGCATTTAACGCCAAAAGAGGACCAAGTGAGTATGGGCGTTTAACGTCCAAAATAGGTGTTCCCTTCCAAATTCTATCCCCTTCGGGCATTTCACGCCCATAATGAGCGTTTAACGCCACCAAGGGGTCATCCAAAAAAAAAGTTTTAAATTTAAGTTTTTCTTCCCCCTCTATCACTCTTATCTTCTTTTGTATTATTTTTACTCATCCATGTGCTCTTCATGTCCCTCCCCATTTCAGTTTTCTTTACTTGAGGACAACCAAACTTTTAAGTATGGTAGAGCGAGCTCTTGGGTTATATTATCATCAATGACACCAAAGGGAGGTGAATCATCTTCATGGAAGAGCACAGCCTGAGGAGGGAGCAGCAGCCACCATGATTGAGGTGGTTGAGTTTCATTATCCCTTGCCTTATCTTATCTTCTGTTTTTCCAATATTTTTAGCTTATTTCCTATTTTCTGTTCTAACTTTTGCATGATCACTAGTAGGATGTCCTTGTTTTCTAGTTTAGTTCTTTATTTAGTTATTTTATGTTTATTTTGAAAGATGTCTCATGTATTACTTACTAAACTTAAACAAAACTCTAAAGAAAAAGAAGTAGTAAAAATGCATGAGATTTTGGGTTATATATTTCGTGATTCTAGTTACTTTGAAATGGAGGCACCATCTCTATTCTGAATATATAAATTAACTGTGCATATTTGATATTGGAGTTGAGTATATTGGTTCTCGAGGAACAAGAACTTAGAGAAATATTATTGATTCTCTAAATTAAGAAAAAAAGATTGATTCTTGAAGTAAAACAAATAGTAAAAGAATGGAGATATAAAGAAAAATCAAAAGAAAATGCCCAAGTCTTTGAGCATCAATGGGTAGGAGGGTCAAAATTGATCTAAAGCTCAAAAGAGTGCTTTTTCCTAACCATATGCTTGTGGTGTGAAAGTGTCAAGTAACCCTTGAGACTTAATACTTAAAGTTGTAACTCATTGCTGTTATAGAGTATGTCTAAGGCTCTGAGTACCACTGTCTGGGAGAAGTAAAAAGAAAAATTCGAAACTAAAGAGTTTCCCAGTTAAGTGCTTGTGGTGTTCTTGTTTCAAGTTAAGCTTGAAGACAAAATACTTAGAGTCATGGCTAGGCTAAAGGTGCAAAGCACCAAAGAAAAGAAAGAAAAAGCTATGTTCAAGGATCAATTAGAGCCTAAAGAAGAGAATTCATAATATCATCCGAGTTCTAGTTCTTGAGGGCATCAACACTTCTGAGCTTCAAAGGATAGTGAGATGCCGAAGCTATTCAGATTAGAGTATCATTAGCCCCACTCAATAACTAGACCTGAGCTTAAATGACAACTCAAGTCTCAGATATTTTCTCTTCTTGGTCCTATATTATTTTGGTTGCTTGAGGACAAGCAACAATTTAATTTTGGTGTTGTGATGTGTGAGTATCTTATACCCTTTTTCCCTTCATTTTCTAGTTATTTTTAGATAGATTTTATTAAATTTTATTATATTTTAGTGTAAAAATCCTCTTTGGATGCTACTTTAAGTTCTTTTGGTGTTTTTATGATTTCAGGTGAAATTTGGGTGAATTTGGCAGAGTTTTGTGCAAGAACAAAGAAAGGATAGTGAGATGCTGTCAATCCTGACCTCCTTACATTCCAACGGGCATAACTTGAGTTACAGAGGTCAAATTGATGCTGTTTTAATGTCGTTGGAAAGTCAACTTTCAGAGCTTTCCAATGATATATAATACTTTATACTTTTCTTCTAGAATCATTGCCAAATCTGGTGCTAAATGCCGATCCTGGCGTTTAGCACCCAAGAGGGACAGAACCATCGCTAGAACTTCCCCCTCTCGGTGCTGAACGTCCACCAAAACGCCAGGATTGCCCACTCTCAGCGGTGAACCCCATTTTGGCACTAAACAGCAGTAGTACGGGTCCAACCTCACTCATAGAGCATCTTTAGTTGGATTTAGCTCTTAATTGTTATCTTATCTTTTATTTCTGTAATTTTTATTTACAAACAAAATCTTTTAGGTTTAGAATTCAAGTTTCAAATCAAAAGATTTGATTTGATCTAGATTTGATTTTATTTTGATTTAGTTTGAATTTGAATTCTAGATTTAGTTTTAGAAGTTTTTTTTACTATAAATAGGGGACTTCCTTCCTCCCTAGAGAACACACTCGATCTCTCCTCTGGGAGGGGGACTCTTCACTTCTGCATTTTCATATTTTTCTGTAAGTATGAGCAACTAAACCTCCTGGTTAAGGTTAGGAGCTTTGTTTATTTCTATGGATTAGAACTATTATTCTTCTATTTTAATTAATGTTTTGATTCAATTCTAAAGATTGTTTTCGTTCTTAATCTTATGAATTGGGTGGAACGAGAGTATGACCCTTTTCTACTTGAGTTTTTGTGATTTTTGAGGGAGTTATCTCGCTTGAACTACAGCTTGAAAACAAATAATTCCTCCTAAATTGCTAATTACATGAACTAATTGAGATATGTGATATAAAATCCTGTTAGCTTTGGGTAATTATGGTTTTTGTAGCGCTAAACTAGTTTTCTAAACTTCACCCTCTAATCTGAGTTATGTGACCACGAGAGTGGCGGTTGATGAAGGTTAGAGGAGGCTAAATCACTAAGAGATTATAGTTTAGACACTTATGGTTTGCCATATAATGAATCATTCATTGTTAAAATAGTTGGTAAGACGTTTTAATCCGAAAAGATAAACATTTCTAAAACCTTAACTGTTTTCTCATTTTGTTTTCACACTAAATTCATTATTTGCTTTCTTTACTCTTATTTTATTGTTTAATGCTTTTAAAAACCACTAAACAATCTTTTTTGCCTGCTTGACTAAGCCAGTCATTCGATCATTGTTGCTCAATCCATTAATTCTCGTGGGATCGATCCTCACTTACCTGAGGTATTACTTGGACGATCCGGCGCACTTGCCGGTTAAGTTACGGATATTCCAAAAATTCGCACCATTCAGGAATAATTTGGAGTGTCTTGGTTGCTTTGGGACTCTTCCTGTTTGGTCCATAAAGAGGTGCGAGCTCTTTGTGGTTTGACATGGCCTAGTCTTAGCTTGGGAGTGTGGTTTTCGACAGGTTATTTGTGAAACAGATAGTTTAGATGTCTTCCTTCTTCTAGGTGGTATTTGAAATTCTGATAATGCTTGTGACATCGATCTTTTAAACAAAATCCAAGACCTGCTAATTCGACATTGGAATGTTCAGTTTGATCTTATCAAGTGTGATGCTAATAGCGCCGTTGATTGGCTAACCAAACCTAGTGCAAAGGATAACAGAGATTACTTGGTGTGGTTAGAGTTTGGGGAGACGCCAGACCATCTCTTTTAGAGAGACATTGCTAAACTTTTTTAACTTTTTTTCTCTTATTGTCTTTTAGTTCTTGTTTAATTTTTTTAAACACCAAAAAGTAGAAATTATTTTTGTCAACGTTCTAATGATTCGGATGCAGAATTAATAATTTATCCTATAAATTATTTCAAAAAAAATGATAGTAACATTTAAATCTAGAATAAATTTTATTCAATTAGATTGATTAGTTTTGTTGGTTTATGTGTAAAAAATAGATATTAGTTTAAATAAAAAGAATTTTAATTTGATAAATATATAGAAAATTTTAATAAGAATAAGAAGCAATTAATTACAGTAGCTTTCAATTGCTTATTTGATTATTTTATTACTAAATTACTTTATTTTAGAAGGAAATGAATAAAAAAATTAATTTTAATATACTAATAATATAAAAAATATTATGCATTAATTTAATTAAATTTATGTATTTAAATAATGTTTTAATAATAAATTTTAAAATTAGTTTTTTTCCCTAACATAATGATATACGATTAGTTGTTTATGTAAAAGAAAAATTTATATTAAAGACATATGAAAATTAAATTCTAAAAGAAAACATGAAACTTTATTTTAATAAATTTGATTTAAAAATTAATTTTTGGTATGAATGTATAGAATTATAGATAGATAGATTAAAAAAAAAAAGCTTATAATAACTAATAAATTAATAAATCCTAAAAAGTTTTACTTCATTACGAGATTTTTTATTTCAAGAAGGCAAGAATTAGGGGTGTATATGGCTCTGCCTGACTCGAAGGTTTAGTCCGAACTCGAGTATTTTAGGGACTAATTTAGTGTGATTTTATCGGATTTAAGGTCGGATAAAAATCTCAAAAATAGACTCGGTTATTATTTAGGGTCGAATCTAGATTAAAGCGAATTCTATGTTATATAAATTATAAGTTTATTGTTTTATTTTTAATCATATTTAGTAGAATTAAAAAATAAATAAAAAAACATGAAATTAGAATTTATAGACAAATTTAAATTTAAATATGGATATTAACTTTTCGGTAACAAGTATATTTTTTTTTATAAATAAGTGTATCATATTTTTTTGACATAAAATTTATCAAAATTCGAACTTCATCGATTTAGACCTGATTTTAGTATGATCCAAAATAATATGATTTGGTCGAGTTTAAGACCAAATAAAATATAAAAAATATACCCAATTATTAATTGAGAAATTCTTCACGTACAAGCATTTTTTTATACAAGTCTTTACAAGTCATTTATATTAACACGTTTCGAACTGTTTTCACTGCACCTCTTTCTTCTTTTTGCTGCACGTTCTTCTTCCTCTTTCTTTTTTTTTTTTCGTTTCTTGCCTTCTCTTTCTCCTTCTTCAACCGTTACTACACCGTTTCACTGCACATTCTTCTTCTTCTTGCTGCACATTCTTCTTCCTCTTCTTCTTCTTCTTTTCTTTCGTTGCTTGCCTTCTCTTTCTCCTTCTTCATTTACGTTCTTTTCTCCCTGTTTTCTTTTTTCGTTATTCTCAATTTCTATTGTTTTTTGACATCAAGCTCTGAAATCGTTTTTGAAGAAGAAGCAGCAGAAGATGAGGAGGAGAAAGAGTTCTGAATTATGCATAAGGTGTACTTCAACGAATTTTGGGTGTATTTCTTAAATCCTTTGGATGTATTTCTGTAATTATTTGGGTGTATTTCTGAAGTTCCATTATCTTCAAAACGATTTCAAAACTTGATTTCAAAAACTATGAAAATCGAAAAAAAACGAAAAAGAAGAGGAAGAAGAGGAAGAGTTCATAATACATGGTGAGTGTAGCGCTTTGAAAACAGAAAACGGTTGAATAACGCATTAAAAGGCCCGTATGTGTACCAACTTGTAAGACTTATATATCAAAAAGACCCCTATGTGTAATAACTTGTAAGACTTGTAAGTCAAAAATACTTGTATGTGTAATATGGCTCTTATTAATTTATTATGTAGAGCCGAATCCAAAATAAGACTAACCAAACTTCACCGGGCCATATACACGCGTAACAAGAACAAACCAAAGCAAGCTCCAAACTCCAAAGTCCTAACACTTGTAATTGTATTTGTGTGCGCCGTGCAAATTGCAAAACCCTACCTGAACCCTCTCAAGTTTCCACACTCACATTGATTCCACCAAACAACAATGTCTCTCAGCATTCTCCGATCGCGATCCATTTCCATCGCAGCCACCCGCCTCCTCTGCACAGCCAGTTCTGCCCCCGCTTCCGCTTCGGAGTCGGCTCCGCCACCGGAGGCCGAGCCACGCCGCCCCGGTGGCTTCCTCAAGTTCGCCGTCGGAAGCATACTCACCGGTGCCATCGCCACTGCCGGTTACGCATCTTACGGTTAGATTTCTCCCTCTTTCTCGCTTTACTTCTTTAGCGTTCTAAAGCGAGTTGTTTTTTATGTTCTATCTGTTGGCGTTGCTATTGAATCAATTTAACTCGGAAATGATAAAAAAAACAAAAACTAAATGTGCCTAATGTACTGTTGTCATTGAATAAAGTTGATATGGAAATTATTCAAAGTGGAGGTTTATGTTTTTTAATGCTGTTACTTCTTTTCTGAATATCAATCTTGGAACTTATTTTGATGTAATCTTTACGTAGATTTGAATTAGTTTGGTTATTGTTCATTGAATTATCTGTTCTTTAATAAATTTGGAGGCTTGGAGCAACTGTTTTATGCGCTTAGGACAGCTATTTGATCAAATCGATATGGAATGATAAATTTATTCCTTTTGTTTTATACATGCTTAGTGTTTTTATTGAACAAGGGCATGAGTCTTGGCGTAACAATAAGCTAGCTGCCTAGTGAGTAGTGACACGAAGATCATAAATTTAAATCTTACAAACAGCATAATTTTCTTGCAGGACCATGTAAGAACCTTGTGTGCATTGATCCTCCTTTATAGTGTTGCTATTGATCCAAATTCCAAAGTGATTTTGAATTGAGCGAAAATGAAGATTTGCTTTAATTTGTATTGGTTCTGCTCTTAAATCATTTGAAATTCCTTCTGCAGCTTACAGTTTGAATGAGATAGAAGAAAAAACTAAGTCTTTCCGTGAGTCAGTGAAGAAGAGTCCAGGTGATGGAGCTACTTCACTTGATGTGAGTATTAAGTATTTCTCCACCCTCCTTAACATTCAATCTCTTGCTCTAATTCTTTGTTTCACGGTTTTTTTTGGGAACTATTGATTCATAAATTTATTTCAAATGATATTCAGGGTTGATTAGTTGAGTATATGAAACAACTCTTGGAATGTCGCCGTTCTTGTTTGATGTTGAGAATTTGGGATCAATCGAATGTAAAAAATGTATTCACCATTTTAACAACTTTCTGCTTGGGTTCTATATGTATTTTTCTACTTGTTGTAGAAGTAAAGTTTAGCTATAACAGATTAAAGATTATATTATTTTAGTACTTGAAATGGCAATCTTTTTAATACCTGATGACACTAAACATTGATCCATTTCGGTTTAAGCACCACATGATTGATCTTGTTCCTACGGATTTTGGGGAAAAAATGTGATTGAGATTGACTGGCTATTATTCTTGGTTTTGGTTTAGTAGATTGTGCTTGAAGTTTTTCCCATTATATTGAGTTGGAGGACTAACATGATTATGCTAGTAACTCAGTAATTGCCTGGTCCATTAGGATCTTTCATTGCCAATCTTACACTTTTACATAGCTTTTGGTTCCATTCTTTTTGAAAAGATAAATTACAATTATCTCTTCACTTCAGTCTTTCTTTATAGGCCAGAAGAATCACGTTAGGGATAACATGTTCTTGTGTATATGTTTCTGCAGAAATTTCAAGGGTTGCTATACTCTGCAGCAATGACAGGTTTTCCCTCAACCTCAAGCTATATGATGTTTGCATCTTGCGTTATATATGTGTGCTGCTTCTTTAAAAGAATTATCTGTCTTCTACTTTCTTCATATGATTGATTTGGATGATTTCTATAGTTAGTTTTGGTGGTTCTTCAAGTAGCCCTGTTTCTTTTTTTATCCATGAACTGAAAATAATGCTTAAATATAAGTCTCTGGGTTTTTGTGGACCTAGTTGTAGAATAATTAGCTGCAACAGATGCTTTAGTGATGTAATTGATGGTAACACACTAACACATAATTGATGGTTGAGTTCCATCACAAACCCCTACTATTTTGTTCATAGTAAGGACCTTGAAAAAAGGGCAGCCCAGTGCACAAGCATCCTGCGTTAACGCAGGGTCCAGGGAAGGGCCGCACTCAAAGGGTGTAATGTACGCAATCTAACCTGATGTTTATTCATAGTAAGGACCTAATTAATTTTTTTTATCTAGTATGGAGATATATGCATGCGTCTTTTATGTGTGTGGCCTGACGAGATTGGTAGGGAACTTGATTTTAGGCTCTAGTGAGAACAACAATAAAAGGCTCCAATGAGAAAAGTCAATTGGATAGAAGATTGTCCAATTAATAATGGAAGAAGACCATTATACATATAAAAAAATGAAAAAGAAAAAGGGAATACCATTATGAAAATTTTAAGTCCTTTTATTGAGCAGATTGTGTGAGTGGTCTATGTATCCAATTCCCCTTTGTTGGATGAGACTTTGTTGTTGTTGTTAATGTGATATGGTACGAGGACATTCTTTTAGCCACCTGACCAACCGAAAAGATTACCCTCTTGATCAAATAATAAATTCAATTGATTAGATACGAAGGGCTTAAAGAAGGAGGCAGTAGAGAGTAGGTATGAAAGGCAACTAAAACATTGAAATTGGGACAGTCAATTAGGACACGTTTGGTTAGGATTCTAGTTCTATTCTTAAGTTCAAGGGAGAAGTTTTCTTTTCTTTGCCCTTAATCTCAGTGGTAGAGAGATTAGGTTAGTGTCATTTTTCTAGTTAAAAGGTATTTGTGTAATTGGCTACTATATTTGATTATTTAATTGTTAATACTATATTCTGATGCCTAATAGAGATTCAGCTCATGGCAATTGTGATCTGCAGGGAAGATTGGTGTAGAAAAACTATTAACTTTCGGGTGCTAAAGTGCTGTGACGAGCCATACTTTATTATACTAGATGTCGGGTGGTGAAGTGCCAATAAGAGCATAAGATAGTTTTGCGAGGATGAAATTGTTGCAACGTAGGAGTTGTCATTGTACAAGAAAGATAAGATTATAATGAGTATATTCAAAATTACTGTAGTAAAGGTGGTAAAAGCATGTCTAAAGTAGTGTGGTTTGGACATGTTCAAAGGAGAGCAATAAAATCATTTGTTAGGACCATGGGCCATTAATTAGAGTTATTGAGAGACCATTTCATTTGTTTAGCAGAGTTGATCAACGGAGGATGGTGATACTTTATGGTATTGGTGAAAAGGAGGGAAATGCCTTTCATTTTGAGTAGGAGAGATAATGGATTTTATTTTTGTTTTGTTTTGGAGGGGGTGGGTGGAGCTTTCGGCTAGGACATACAAGAATAATTGAGAGGAAAAGAAATAGTTATAATGTAAATGTAATGTAATTATTTTTTAATTAAATTTAATAAATTCGCCCTACTTGCTTTCCCGTTATTTTCCCTCCTTTCCTCTCATCAAGCTAATGAGAGTGGTGGCCATTCTTACATTCCCTTCCCGATCCCTTTTCCGATATTATCTGCATCCAACAGTACTTAAATGATTAAAATGAATTTAGAGCTAAATATTTCACAATTACTTGGTTTGTACTAGAACATGATGGGTTTTGTTTTATTCATGTAATTAATTCTTCCTGGTGGTAAAAGGACTGCTATTGGTGGTGATAGTTATTAACAGCATTTGATTGTTTTATATGTAACATCTCAGTGCCTGTTAAAGCGATAGAGCTCTATTTGGATACAAGAAAGTTAGTTGAAGAACAAGTTCGGGTACGTGTACAGTTTTCTTCTATAAATGTGATTTTAGTATGAATTTTTTTTTACCATTATTTAAATAACAGTATGATCTTTTTACTGATCATTAGAGCTACACGGAGCCACATGCAGAGAAGCTTCTTCCAGATTTGTTACCTCCCGAGCAACATGCGTTTACACTTGTTCTGGATCTCAATGAGACATTGATTCATTATATATGGACGGTAAGGCTTCAACTGTAAGTCACCTTAAATGAATAATTAGACTGATTGGTAGCATATTCTTTTAGGTAACCATTTATTCTATACACGGTTACACAGATTTTTTATCTCTTCGTGACTTGCCACTGCTGCTTACTTAGGGATGTGTTGTATGAAACTGGTTTGTATTTTTGTTTGATATGTACAGCGAGAGACAGGCTGGCAGACATTTAAGAGACCTGGTGTTGATGCATTCTTGGAACATCTTGCTCACTATTATGAAATTGTCGTCTACAGCGATGAACAAAATATGGTAAGTTGATATTGTTTCTCCCTTTGATGACAGATATGTTACTTTTATGACAGATTAGTCATTTGTTGTTTCAATATATTTATTTTATTTTCCCAGTTTGTTGACACTGTCATGGAAAGGCTGGATACCAACCATTATGTACGATATAGGCTAGCAAGGACAGCTACAAAGTATCAAGATGGGAAACATTTCAGAGTATGCTTAAGTTATTATTCTTGTGTTCGCTCATATTATATCCTTGTTCTTGCTGTTCTTTACTTTATTGTCTCAAATTGTCTGTGATCTTATTGTTCTTTAATGTGCATGTTGCTTCATGATAATTAGCTGTGAATTCCCAATGTTGAAGAATAAAACCTTGAATTTTGTATGCATGTTGCTTAATGATAATGGAAGGGAATTATCTGATGCAGAGTAGAGTTGGATGAAGAGTGAAGATTGTAACTAAATTTGTGAGGAGAGTGTGCATTGCATGTGATTTTTTATTTTTTCCTACATTATAAAATGTACGATCTACACGCTTCATTAAAAGTGCTTTGATAAAAGTGACTAACATGTTTGTAAAAAAACATATATATTTTGATGTTCTTGTAACTTGTTCTTTTACTCGCCTTGCTTGGCAGGATCTTTCAAAATTAAACAGGGATCCTGCAAAAGTTCTCTATTTAAGTGGCCATGCTTTCGAAAGTTGCCTTCAACCTGAGAACTGTGTCCCAATTAAGCCATGGCAGCAGACCGATAAAGATGATACAGCTCTGTTGGATTTTATACCATTTCTTGAGTGTAAGCACTTAGTTATGATATGTTCAACCACTAACTCTAATTATCAGCACAGATGGTGTCTTATATTGCATTAGTTATTTCCTTTGTGTAGTTGTTGCCCGTAGTAGTCCAGCTGATATAAGGCAAGTGCTAGCATCTTATCAGGGATGTGATATTCCAGCTGAATTCATTAGACGTTCCAAAGATCACCAAAGGTAATATTTGGAGTTTTCTGCATATTAAACTTAGCGAGATCAAAGATGGGTATTGTTTCTTTATATTTGTTTGGTATAATTATTGTCTGATTTCCTAGGTAATGTGTGTGTTGTGTTGTAAACTGACTTGTTGGATCTTGCTTCATGTACTAATACCGGTCTTGCATTTTTTTTTCTTTTTCTCTCGCATCCACCATATACATATACAAGTATATAGCGTAGGTTGAGTTGGAGAAACTAGCTAGAAATTAGAATTAGTCATAATGGAGGTTTTTCCCGTGTTTACACCTATTTCATCTATGAACTTGTTTGTACTGTACTAGTCTGTAATCTGCACTGGGTGTTTCTATCTTCAAATCAGATTATTTCTGTGCAGGTAGTTTGACACTAAGTTCTCTCATGTAAACTATATTCCCATTAGTCCAATAGACTCCGGATATTGATAGTTCATGCCAGAATGTTCCTTCGATGGATGGATCACTTTTCGGTGATTGAAGGATTCTATTTATGTACATGATTTTGCAAGTTCATTGATCCTGTCATTAACTCCCTGTTTTTTTCCTGAACGTTTCCAATGATGCAGGAAAATGCAAGAGCAGAAAGGTCGAGGTCGCTTCTGGAAAAATTGATCTCAGGATTAACGTAAAAATGGAAAAATGATTGCGCTTCCTCATTGCTGCAAGATGAGAATATTTTTAGTTTCATTGCAAGTTGATGATAATGATGAGTGATTACATTGTAATTGATTTTAGAGAAACATTAGCCCACATGATTTTTCAATTTCTCCGTTTGCACTTTTTTCCCCTCATAAAGGGAGAGAAAAACTGTGTTGTCTCTCTCCCCCTCGAAAAAGTTCAGTGTAAAAGGGGTCTCAAAATTCTAGGAGAACCAGTAGGATTCATCTAGAGAGAAAAATGTAAATTTTTGGTTTTTTTTTCCCCAATATTTTGCCTTCTGTTGAAATTCTGTTCCTGCCCAATTTATAAATTTCAGCTAGCTTTTTGTTTGTCAAATACAGCTTGGTCGTTCATTCTTTGCTTCCAACTTTTTACTTTTGTAGTTGGGTCTTAGATTTTTAGCAAATCTAAGTGGTTGGATATCTAATGATTTTGGAGTGAAACTTACTCCTCTTATGAGTATCAGTTTTTAAAAGTGCATCAAAGATTTTTTTAATTGAACAAAACAATAAGAAAAAAAAGTAAAACAAATTTTTTTCAATTGAACAAAACAATAAAAGAAAATCCGAAAGAAAAGTAAAACAAATTTAAAAGTAAAATGATTAAAATTGGAAGGAATAACATTGAATTTAAATAAAGCAGTACTTTCGACAAGATTGAAGGATTTTGAAATCGAAAACAAAGTGCTGAATGTTAAAAGAAAACAGAAAGAATAAACTTGCTTGAAAGATAAATTTGCAATAAAATAAAGATTACAAAGAACTTAAATGAAATTTAAAAGATATGGAAGGAATCCTACATAAAAGAAAGCTCTTTACAGACTCAGAAAATCGCTGGGGATGTGAGTGTGCGAGAGTGTTTTCTGAAAACAAATTCTAACCCTTTTTTCTTAGAAACCTTCACCTATTTATAAGGGTCTTCGACCAATCAAATTCAAATATAATTCCCACGTGCATTAATCTTTGAGTAACCGTTTCCGCTCTCTTGCACAATGTGGGTAACTACCACTAATTAGCTTCACTTATCAACTTCTTCATTTCTTCGATTACTTTATTCTCCCTCGATGAGTCCTTATCCATCGAAATTCACTCCCTTGTCGATATGCCATCCTCGATAAGCCCCATGAAGCAAGTTTCTACTTCAAAGCTCATAACTTATTTATTTTTCGACTAACACGTACGGAGTTGATGGATAATAAAATTGTTTGGATGTTGATTTATACATATATGAGTTATATTGTTTGAAATGTGGAATGTTGGAATGAAATTGATACAAGGGAGTATTGGTATGTTGTGGAAGAGATGGAATGGATATGGGGTTGTTTTGGTCATAATTGATGTCGTTTTGAAATGGAAAACTTTGGGTTGGGTTGAGGTTTTTGGTAAAAATAGAGGTTTGGTACTTTTGATAAAAATTGATTTTTAACCAAACTTCGACGGGCTATAACTCGAGTTTCGAATCCTCAATTTTTGTCAAACTTATTTCAAATAAAAATTGGGTCTGTGAAGTTTATGCCGTTTAAAGAACAGACTAAAAATTATTTTTAACGAAAAAGTTATGCGCGCCAGAAGTTTACTGTGTAAAAGAGAATTCTGCAGGACTTAACAGCTTTTTAACACTTTTGAGGGGTATGCGTATGCAAACACATACGCGACGCGGACTCTGGGCTCTGCCCAGACGTCCCCCGTACGCGGGCGTGTGCATGCGTACGCAGAATGTGAGAATTTATAGGCTCGCATACGCGGGCAGTGCCAAACGATGCGGGAAGTTTTCCCTGCCCAAGGGGCTCGCATACGCGGACAACTGTTGCATACGCAAGAATGGCAAATGACACCTCCGTGTACGCGAAACATGGCATGCATACGCGAAATCCATGTTTTGGCCAAATGTGATATTTTTGGATGTTTAACCAAATCTCTAGTTTTTCAAACATTTTTTTCCTTGTTTAAGGTCTGTTAGTGAGCCTTTAAATCTTAGAATGAGGTTGAGTCTGTTAAATAAGTTGGGGAGATATTTGGAAGGATTTTGCAAAGTGTTAGCTGAAGTAAAAAGGTGTTGGTAATGTTGAATGAGAGGAGATTGACGAGGATGATGGAAGTAATGATGATTTGTAATTAAATGAGGTATATGTGACCAGTTAAGAGGTGGTGGCATTGTCCACTTGCTCTGGGTAAGAGATGAGGAAGAAGAACAATGAGAATAATTGATTGTGATTAGCAGGATAATGATTATGATTGAAAAATGTGACGGGTACTATATTCCAAGAGTGTACTGGGCATTATATCCTTGATAGGTAGTGACTGTGACTATGATGAGGTGGATTGAAGAATGATTATGTTAAGTTACGTTTTTCGTTGTGATACTGGTTGTGTATAATCTATTATGTTTATGTTGCATCATTTTCTCTCTGTTGTAAAGTGTGTCAACCCATGAGTGTGACGGACACTATATCCCAAGAGTGTGGGAGCACTTTACCCTGGGAAGTGTGTCGGACACTATATCCCAAGTGTGGCGAGCACTATATCTCAAGAGCGTAGCAGGTGCTATATCCCAAGAGTGTGGGAATACTTTATCTCGGAAAATACGGCTGACACTATATCCCATGAGTGTGATGGGCACTATATCCCAAGAGTGTGGATGCACGTCAGAGAGACGATATCCGGGTTAGCTGTCGGATGTGTCGGGTTCTGGCAAAATAACCGACACGTGAGTTCATGGCCAGTAGGACAGGTATATATCATGTGAATTTGTATGTTTCGCTTGAGTTTGCATTGTTTTAGTTTGTTTAACTACTTTATCCCTGCTTATCTGCTACTTGTTCTACTTGCTGTAACTGCTATATATACTTGTGTTTTACTTATCTGTTTTGTATGTGTTTGCAACTGAGAGATCCCTCATGTTGGTGGAGGTGACGCTGAGGATTGTTCCACTAATGTTTCGGAGGGTTGAATGAGGCAGAAAGTGAAGTATTGAGTTAGGGTTAGATTTAGAACTTGAGTCTCCTTAGATAGATTACCGAGATTTTCTGATTTAGAATTAATCTTAAGTTTAAATATGAGTGTCGGAGTTCTAGGAATGCCTCTGGCTTTCCCATGGCCTTTTATATTAACTATGCGGGCACCTTTACCATAGTGAGAACTCCCGATTCTCATTCCATACATCTATTGTTGTCTTTCAGATGCAGGTTGGGAGACACCTCACTGAGCATCTGGAGACTTTCAAGAAGTGAAGAACTATATTTGGATTTATCGTTATAGATTGTATTTGTATACATGTATGTTCATAGTTATTCTCCGCACCTTGTATTTTGCCCTCTTAGAGGTTGCCTATGGAAAAACAAGAGTTTATAATGTAGTTTGAGTAATGTTTTGGGGTTGTATATATATATATATACTCTGGCTGGCCTTAGCTTTGTAGGTTGAGCTTAGAGCTTGATTTTACTTATCTGTTGAAACTATATATATGAAACCAAAAGGTTATCAGCCAAAAACTAAACAAAACCACATTAATTTATATTAATAATTAATTTTAAATTTTTTAAATTCAAAATTTAAAAAATTTAAAATTAATTAAGTAAACCTAATTAAAACCTATAAAAACATTCCTCTTCTCTCTCACATTAACCTATCCACCTCCAACAATCACACACAGATCTCTCCCTCTCACCAATGCTGCTGAAGCGCCGACGACTTCCATGCTCTCCGCGACGCCCTCAACAAGCGCATCCAAGACAACTGCTTCAACACCAGTGCGACCACCTTCTACCCGGTCCTGAACATCCTAACGCGCGAGAAAGCCAATTATAAAAAAACAAACGAAGGAGGGTAGCTGGCGGCGGTTTCAAACCAAAGCTTGGCTAGGCGAGCTTAAACGGGAGATTCTTGCACCGTGAAATCGAAGAAGCGCGCTGCATCAAACTCGTAATCGAGGTCGATTTCGTAAGCCACATTAACGTCATTCTCTATTTCCATGTCTTCCTCCTTCTCCTCCATCGTTGTGGTGGTTATCATCATCGTTGCCACCGCCTATTGCGATTGCGGGTTATGAACCTCCGAATAGAACTCGTTGAAGAAAATGCACGGTTGAATGTTGATAGCTACTGTTACTGTTAGCTAGTCAAGCTACTGAGTACTGAGAGGGATTTTACATTTGAATACCAAATCGCCTCATTATTCAATTTAATTAAATATTATATAATATAATAATAGTGTTTTGTATTTTTTTATTAATTATAAAAAAATATTTATTTAATATAAAAAAAACATCATAATACTTAATAAAAGAAACATCTAATTATATTTTAGCAAAAATAATTAAATATCTATAAAATTTAAAAAAATATATGAAAAAAGAAACATTCAATTATATTTTAGCAAAAATAATTAAATATTTATAAAATTTAAAAAATATAAAATTCTTAAAGAAATAGGAACATTCACATTTGCAATACAAAAAAATTCGAAAAATATATAAAAAAACATCCATTTAGTATGAAAAAGAAACATTCTAATACTTAGCAGAAGAAACATCCATATATATTAACTCATAGATATTTTAGATTTACCAAAAGTATTTGGCTGATTTTTGGCTAATATCGTTTTGGTTCCCTAGCATTACTCATATATATATATATATATATATATATATATATATATATATATATATATATATATATATATATATGCCGTTTGGTTTTCTGTATAAGCTTTCTGTCTTTCCGTTTCTCATGAGCGTTTTATCTTCGGTTTCATTTTGATCGTATCCATTCTCTTTCAAGGCTTCTAGTTACAATTTTCTTCAATTATGTCATATATATATTTTTACTTTAAGAGGTCGTAGCGCCTCGCCACCTCTGATTTACGTCATAGGCATAAAGCTCTGTGTGGTAGGGTGTTACAAAGGACACCAGAACTTTGTCCTTCTTGCCTTTGAGGAGGTTGTCTTTGCCGAACTTGTTCTTCCTTATGAGCTAACGCCTTTTTCATTCTTTCTTTTTCGAATATAGCTGCAGCATCAGCATCAAATACAGCATTACATTAAGGACATAAAGACACATTTCGATCTTTTAACTTTTGTTGCATAAAAACTCCAACAATCCTTCACTGACACCAGGATACACTACCCGAACATTAGTTCGAAATCCCCAAAGCAGTATCAAAATCAAAGGAAAGACCAACCATATTGACCTCTAAAAAGAGCCCTGCAAAATTTACGCCAGCATTGAAGAGATCAAAGTCAACAATCATGTCCTTTTTGCGATCATCAAACTTCAATCTCCCTTCTATAATTGTCTCTTGAATCAGTCCCTGAAACGGACACAATTATTAGTTGAATGGCTAGTTGCTTGATGAAATTCGCAATAGGGTTTCCCCTTTTAATCTTTTTTTGATAGCAATGTTTTTCCTTCAGGCAAAACTAATTGTTTATCTTTAAGCAACACATCAAATATTTGATCATATTTTAAATATTGAAACTATATTTCTTTCCACTCTTATGTTTTGTATCATTGGATCTATCAACATTTACAATTTTCTTAAGCAAAGAGCACACATAAGGTGGACCTTTCTTTAATTCAGCCAAATCAACTTTGGGAAACTCAAAATCAGAATCCCCACTTAAGGATTCCATCTCGACGTATGAAACTTTTTCTTTTCGAGAAAAAGCCTTACTTTTCAACCTTTTCTCACTTTTAAATTTTTTTTTCTCTTTTCGAAGAATCTCTACCTGATGCACTCTTTCTGCCAAACGAGCCAAGTCAGGAATATGAACATTAAGCAATTTTCAACGCATATAAAAGCCTAAACCTATGGTGGCTATTTTAAATACTTCACTTTCAGGAAGAGATACATAACATCGACTTCGAGCATTTTTAAAACAAAGCATAAAGTCATTGATTGATTCTCCATCCTCACGTTTCAAAGCTACCAAGTCAGTGATGGTCACATCACCACACTGATTGACTCTCATTCGAGCCAACACATCATCTGTATTTTGATCTCATCGAACAACTCGAGGAGTATCTCTTTCAAAATGCATATCACCTCCCCTGTTTTTGGGCATACCCATCCCATCCTCCTGATTTATTTGCAAATTTTGATCTCCTTCATCATAATTGACAATTCAAGCAATTCTCTCCACTTATCTAGCACGGCGCTCAAATTTTAATTCATATCAGCCATCATATGGTTCAAAATTGTAGTCATCTGCTAGGTCAATAAATTGACCAAATCGTGATGACTTTCATCAATATGTTGTTGAAAAGCATCCATCGAACTAGAAGCATTCGATGTAGAACTTAATTGATAATTTCGAGAAAATTCAGAATATAATGGAGGTATTGGATTACCACCAAAATTTGATGAATTTTCAATTCTAATTGGTGGAGCATACCCACCTATTAGTGGAGTGTAACCTAGCGAAAGACCATAAGGAGGTCAACCAGCAGTTACTGGCAGTTGCATTTGCGTCACTACAATTCGTGGGCGTTGATTTCGCCCACTATTCCCAACTGGGGATTAGTACTGTTACATTCTCCCCAATCGTACTACTTTCAGCACGCAATGATATCTCCATTGGAATTGATGCAACTATAGCAACATTATCATTTGCAGATGATTCCACATTAGTATTAGAAATTTCTTCTGCCATTCGAATAATCTTGCCACTTCTAAGTTGCATGCACTAGATCATTATAAAACTTTTTAACATACGTAATTTTTAAAACTGTCTGACCGGGCGTGCCTATTTGTTTTACAATTTTTAGCAAATCTAAGTGGTTCAATATCTAATGATCTGGAAGTGAAACCTACTCCTCTTATGAGTACTAGTTTTCGAAAGTGCATCAAAGGTTCTTTCAATTGAACAAAACAATTAAAAAAATCCGAAAGAAAAGTAAAACAAATTTAAAAGTAAAATGACTGAAATTTAAAGGAATAACATTGAATTTAAATAAAGTAGTAAACTGCCTTTGGCAATATCGAAGGACTTTGAAATCGAAAACAAAGTGCTGAATCTTAAAAGAAAACAGAAAGAATAAACTTGTTTGAAAGATAAATTTGCAATAAAATAAAGATTACAAGGAACTTAAATGAAATTTAAAAGACATGAAAGGAATCCTACAGAAAAGAAAGCTCTTTGCAGACTCAGAAAATCACTGGGGATGTAAGTGTGCGAAAGTGTTTTCTAAAATCGAATTCCAACCCTTTTTTCTTCGAACCTTCACCTATTTATAAGAGTTTTCGACCAATCAAATTCAAATATAACTCCCACGTGCATTAATCTTTGAGTAATCGTTCCCGCTCTCTTGCATGATGTTGGTAACTGCCATTAATTAGCTTCACTTATCAACTTTTTCATTTATTCGATTACTTCATTCTTCCTCGATAAGTCCTTATCCATCGAAATTCACTCCCTTATCGATATGTCATCTACGATAAGCCCCATGAAGCAAGTTTCTACTTCGAAGAAATTATTTATTTTTCAACTAACAGTTACTTAAATAAATAATTTGAAAACCAAATTTATGAAATTACAATTTTTTAATACAACAGACGAAATTGTAACTTTTCTATCTCTATAAAAATTACTACAGGGTGTAGTGATTTTCAGTTGAGTGTAGCATTTTACGTGAGATTTCGTGTTGGACAGAAACCGCTACAGGTACAGCGATTTCTAAAAAAATTTTGCTGACCAGAAATTTTGCTATATAGATAAATGACTCAAAAAGTATATTTTTTTTTACACAAGAAAATAGATATTTTAAATAATGATGATAACAAGTACCTTCCAATAAAATTCTAATTCACAATAATTTTAATGATAATGCCAAAAAAATTATTGTATAGTTAGTGTTTGATATTTTATTGTGTATGATATGCTAGGTGAAAATAGAAAATAAATATGAAATATGTGTCATGTATGTTTTGTTGCTGATTTTTATTTTTGCTATTCCTACTAGAATTTCCTGGCCTCTTCCTGTATTGGGGTCTAGACCTTGCTGTATTATATAAAAAAAAATATAGCAAGCTATATAAAAATAATACCACATGTAAAAAAAAATATAATTAAAACTGAGATTCTATACCATATACAATATTAAATACAAATTTAATAATAAAAATAAAGTTTTTTTTTTTTGGTGACTATAAAAATAAAGTGATAAAATAAAAAAAAATTCCTATAAAAGTAGCACAATAGTCTCTTTTATAAATAGTTTTATTTCGATAAAAAATCATATAAAATTTTTAAATGGTTTTATTTTGATATAGCAATCAAATTAATATTCTTTTATTTTTTTATATTAAGTTGTAAGAAAATATAATACTTGAAAAATAAAATATGTTAATTCTTTAATTTGGAGCTTATTTAAGATTAAGTTAAATGCGTAACTGCCGTAAAAATTGTGATTAAGTTAAATATTTTTATTTTATATTATTCAATGGCGTCGTTTGATTCATGTAGCCGACCCCACTTAGTGGGACAAGGCTTTGTTGTTGTTTATTCTTTTTACACTATCAGTGCATGTGGAACTAGAACAAATCCTTAATCATAATTAAATAAGATAATTAAGTTTGAAATACAATTTCATTGTTCTCTCTTCTAGATGCAGTATAATAATTACTCTTCAAATATAAATTTTGCACGGTCACGTTCTTTCCGT
Source organism: Arachis ipaensis (assembly GCF_059453495.1). Classification (NCBI taxonomy): domain Eukaryota; kingdom Viridiplantae; phylum Streptophyta; class Magnoliopsida; order Fabales; family Fabaceae; genus Arachis; species Arachis ipaensis. The sequence goes on from NC_142436.1 coordinate 8,484,201, forward strand.
AAAAAAATAAACTAACTGAAAATACAATTAACTAGTATAATTTCTTAATAATCATATTACCACCCGGACTAATTTCTATATTAACAAATTGGACCACAAATGTTAGATTTTAGTATCTTGGACTCGACGATTGGTATTGCTCTTGAAGAGTGGTTTCGGGAGGTCTTAGCTGACAATGAGGCGTCTTTTGATGCAGAATTTTGGTGGGTATGAAGAAATAGGTACAATGACATATTCAATGCTTACAATCCTTGGACAGATCACAAGGTTGTTGCCTTGGCCAGAATTACCGCCAAGGACTTACAAGTTTACAAGAATCGAAACAATGCTTTTAGGTCTCTCCAAAATCGCCTGTATTGGAAACCACCGGCAGACAACAGTTTTAAAGTTAATTGTGATGCAAGCTTGTATCTGGATTCAAATTTAGCGGGATTCGGGTGTATTATTAAGAGATTCTAAGGGAGGTTGGATATCGGGTTGCTTTGGAAGTATTTCTCTCTGGTCTATTATCATATGTGAATTATTTGCTATTTAGAGGGGTTGGTTTTAGTTTGAGATTGCGGTTTGAGGGATATTATATGTGGAATGGATTGCCTTGATATTCTGCCCATCATGCATGATTTTACAAGTGGGTATTCATCTGAAGTAACAAATTTGGTTGACAAGATTTAGGAGCTTTTATTTTGTCCTTAGCATATTCATCTTGAGTGGATATCCCGGGAAGCAAATAGAGTTGCAGATTGGATGGCTAGGTATGGTTCCAAAATTAACTCTAATCATGTTATTTGGTATAAGTTTTGTGTTGATCTCTAACAAATCATCAGCTCGGATATAGGATAGTGTTTGCTTTGTTTTTTTGCATGTTTAGAATAAAATTCTAACAACCCTATGCATAAATTGCGGGTTAACTACCAAAAACGTTCCTGAATTATTCAAACGTTGACAAAAATACACCCGAATTTTATTATTGACAAAAATATCTTTAAATAATTTTAAAATACAACAAAAGTACCCAACAGTAAATATGTATTTTCAAAAAATACCTTAAAGATTGAATTTTAATGTAATTTTTTGTAAGTATGATTAAAAAAATGAGATATTATTATTCTTAAAATTTGGTAATTTTTTGCTGAGTATATATTTTTTTGTGATTTTTTAAAAGTATTATTGGTTGTTAACAAAAAAATTACAAAAATATTATATACTTAACAAAAAATCACCATTTTAAGGATAATAATATCTCATTTTTCTAATCATGCTTGCAAAAAATCGAATCAAAATTCAATCTCTAATGTATTTTTTGAGAAATACATATTTAATGTTAGATAATCTTGCAAAAAAACTAACATTAAATATGTATTTCTCAAAAAATATATTAGAGATTGAATTTTGATGTGATTTTTTGCAAACATGATTAGAAAAAATAGATATTATTATTCGTAAAATTTGGTGATTTTTTGTTAAGTATATATTGTTTTGTAATTTTTAAAAAGTATTATTGGTTGATAACAAAAAAATTATAAAAAAAATATATACTTAACGAAAAATCACCAAATTTTAAAGATAATAATATCTCAATTTTATAATCATGTTTGTAAAAAATTGTATCAAAATTCAATCTTTAAGACATTTTTTAAAAATATATATTTACTGTTGGGTATTTTTGTTGTGTTTTTAAAATTATTTAAAAGCATTTTTGTCGATAGTAAAATTTGGATGCATCTTTGTCAGCATTTGAATAATTCAGAGGCGTTTTTGGTAGTTAACCCCATAAATTACTATTGTGTGATATGGTTTATCTAAGGGTAGTATTCCTTTAGAAACTGCTATAGTCACTCGCGGTTTCTGATCAGTAAAATTTCTCTAGAAACCGGTATATTCTATATTGATTTCTACCCAACACGAATTCTACGTAAATCGTTACGTAGATTACGTTCAATTAAAAGCCACTACATCTTGTTGCGATTTTTATAATTATAGAAAAATTACAATTTCGTCCGCTATATTAAAAAAGATGTAATCTAGTAATTTTGATTTCTAAACCATTTATATATGTAACTTGTCCAAAAATTAATGTTGACAAGAAAAAAAAAAGGATAATATAAAAATATTTGGGTATGTAAAATTAGAAATAAAAACCGTTAAATGACTTGAATAAGCGAGGCATAACATAGGTTTCACCTTCAAACTGGTTCTGAAATCTGATTTAATGCTAGCAAGCAACTACAGTCTACATTGATGCCCCTTAAGAAGATAAAGAAAGATTATTAAGCAACCAAGTAGCAACTGCGCAGGTCTGTTATGAAGAAACGCTGCCAGAATGGCCCAGTACATTACAAATTTACAATCAAGCAAAGGGTCTATCTAGTGTACAGATGCAGTTTGGTACAGATTTACAGATTTTTGTTTTTATTTGGTTTAAAAGTGTATCACTAAAAGTGTTGCTTAAAGAGAAAGTGTTACCCTTAATCGTTAACTTGGCTCTGATACCAATTTTTAACTCTTTTATGTTTATAATGTGTATAGATTTGAAGATGTTGAAAATTTCTATTATTACTAGTATTTATAATTCTGATTTCATTTTTATAGTTTTTTAATCTTGTTTTAGTTTATAATATTCTTTTTTGCATGGATTATTGTTTATAAAATTTTTTATCTGTTTGTCTTTTTCTTTAATATATTTTTTCAAATCTTCAAAAACTTCTTTTATTTCTACACTTTCCGTTGTTTCTAAATATCTTTTTAATTTTTCAACCTCATTCTCCATTTTTTCTTTTAACAGCTTTAATTCTTTTAAGTCATAATATGGTTTTCCAGGCATTTATAAATTTTTTAAGTTTAACTCCAACTTGTTTATATTTATTCTTATTTCTATCCTTTTTATTATAAGGTCATCAATTTCGATCTGAAGATTATTTAATTCCTTTTTATACTCCTTTATTTTACTTTTTAATTTTTTCGCTCTTTTTTTTTTTATTTTATTTTCTGGTCTTTCAATTTTTGTATGCTTCATTATTTATTTTAGAATTTCTGCAAATTCTATCATTGCTTCATCACTTTTTTCTAGAGATTCTATTAATTTTTCTAACTCTTCAACTTCTCTTTTTAACTTGTCATAGATTATTTTTAGAGCTTTAAATGCTCTTTGATTTATTTCAGAGAACTGCAAATAATTCAAACGATTTTCTCTTTCAAAGAGCTCTTGTTTCTTATCTTGATAAGTTACATATATTTCTTTTTTATTTATTGTCATAATTTAGTATTTAGGGTTTCATTTAATTTTTCGACCTTTTTTGTTAAGTCTTTTATTTCAGAATCTTCTTCTTTAATCTTTAACTTAGATAAACTTAAGGGACTATTAATTTTAGATTCTCTTATTTGAAAATTTGATGAAACCAATTTTCCTGATGGTTCTTTTAGTAATAGAACTGAATTTTCAATAGCTTTATATTTTGGTATTTCTGTTTTTACAATTTTCTGAAATAATTCATCGACATAAATTCTTTCTCTGTTTTTAAATATTATACTATGATGGCTATTTGTTAAAGCATAATTTATTGCATATGTAATTGAAAATGGTTCATCATCTTGTTCCATTAGATTTTTTCTATGAAATTTATAAGCCAAACTTACAGATCTTCCAAGATTTTCAGTTGATAAAGGTATAGCATATCCAAGATGGGCATTAAATTTAACATTTACGTTTGCCAAATTTCCATGAACAATTCCAATTATTTGATCTATTGGGTCATCAGTAATTCTTTTGTCACAGATTGCTAAACTTATTGGTGAATTAATTCCTTTCATATATGTAGATTTAATTAAGACTTGTATAGTACTAATATGAATCCATCCAATTTTAGATCTTTTTTGTTGATCCTTAATTTTCTCAATCTGTTTACTCAATTCTTCATTATTTATCAAAGCTATTTCAAGTTCTCCATTGGCAGATTTTATTTTTATAGGAGCTTCAAGTTGAATTTTTCCATAGTATATTATATTTTTTCTGTTAAAAACTTCTTTTAAAAGATTTTGTTTATTAAAATTTTCATTTGATTTGAGATTTAATTCTGTTTTTAGAACAGCCTGCTTTTCATTATCTAATAAAGCAGTTAATCTATAATAATCAGATTCTTCTGTTAATTCTAAACTTTCTAAATAATTCATAATTGAAAGACTAGAATGAAGATGTACCTTTCTGGAGAAAAACTTCTTTTATTCAGTATATTTTACATAAGGGGTTTTTATCTCCAGAGGGGAGATTGTAGATACTAACTCTAGAGGGGAGTTTAGAACTATTTTTCCCTAAGGGGATTCTTCCTCAGACTATAGAATCGCCTCGGCAGCTTCCTCCTTGCTCTCCTAGCATATGAGTACTCTTAGCCTCCTGCTTTCTATTGTCTGATGATTTCTACAATTGCCTAAGCAACCTATTTATAATGGTTGGGTCTGATGGACAATTCCCATCCTTACCCTTCTTATGACGTCATTGCTTACGTCATTGTTTATTATCTTGCACCAGCTACATTGTTGGTGCTCTATGACCTAAGCGCTTACGTCACTATGCAATAATGTTGAGAGATGCTTCAGATGTGCTGTCTTCCTCTTTCATTATGTGACCTTCAGATGCGTTGTCTTCTTCCTTTATCATGTGGGTTGATTCCGTTTTATTATTGCTTTCTTCAGATAACTCTGAGACGCATAGCTGGCACTTGTGGTCTTCTCTGTCTTTTATCAAATAGCAGAGATTCATCTTTATCCCTTCAGGGAGCTTTTCTAAGAGTCCAGATAAGTTGTAGAATGCTGATTCAAATTCCACTAAGAGTCTCATCTCTCTTTCTTCAATTTCATTCCTTTTACTAGACACAAGCAAAGTATTTCTGCTTTTATAATTAATTCTTGTGTGAGATTCCCTTGTTATCTTTTGAGTTCTTTCGAAGACCCTTGCTAGTGTGCTGGCTAGCCTTCCTTCATGACTGTAGATTGTTAAATCTTGAACTTGATCAATTGGTTGAAAATTTCCTGGGAAGACGGACATGAATATTACTTGGTGTGCTGGAACCAAGCATTCTTCTTCTTCATTAAAAATAGGTTGACTGTTCGTAAATTTTAGGGATATATCCCTTGGATTTACGTTGTCAATCATATTTTTAAATCTCTTCACTGCATCAACGAATCCTGCAGGAAACTCACTAATAATTTTTAGATCATTAAAAATTAAAATTGTATCAATTAATCCATACTGGAAAAACTGATAGGTGTCCGATGGGGATGCATCTGGAAATATAACCAGCTTTGTTAGCTGTTCTTTGGCAATAGGATAATATCCCAAAATTGCTCTTTTTTCTTCAGTCCAGTTCAGGACTATATTAAGGGTTTCTCTGAGATTTGATCTACAGACCCTTTTCTTTTCTTTGATTTCAGCCCTTGTAGGAATGTTTCTTATTATCCCTGTTCTCTGGGTTTGAATTGGAGTTTTATCTGCTCTTTTTAGGGTTTGCTCTGGATGAAGAGCTTCATATTCCCTGAAAGATTCCTTTGCTTCTTCCAGTGTTAAAAACCCTCCTTTATGAATTATCCTTGATTGATGTGTAAATGGTGCTACTTTTTCCCAGGCATCATATACTCCTTTCATGGGGCCATTATAAATTACATAATATTTTTTATCTTGGGTGAATTTTTTGATAATTTCAGCAATTGTTTTATTTTCTGGAATTTTTTCTTCACCTGATTTGTCCACCACGCTTAGCTGGCTGAGCTCTGATGGTTTTGGTTGTTGTGTTGATTTCATTGCTTCGATGGCCTTCTTGAGGGATTGGATCTGTGTCCTTATTTGCTGACAATGCTTGCATTTTTCGAGTTCTTGTTCGTATTTCTAAATTTCTTGATCTAATGCGTTGTAGACGAACTCCATTCTCTTGTTAATGTATCTGCAATAACATTTTTGTCACCCTTAATATATTCAATTTTTATTGGATATTGTAACAAAAATAATTGCCATCTTACCAATCGTCCATGATTATAATCAACTTTTAAATTATATCGTATGAAACCTGTTAGGTAGCTTGAATCTGTCCTTAATGTAAATTCTCTGGGTAGTAAATCAATTTTCCATTTCTTAAGAGATTTAATTGCTGCTAGAGTTTCCTTTTCATGAGTGGTATATCTCTGTTCTGTTGGAGTAAAAGTCCCTGAAATATACCTGCAAAGTAATTCCTTTAGGGAATCTTTAGAATCTAGTGATTCTTTTCCTTGTTCCAAACTTTTTATAGCTTTCTTAGCTTTTAGACATCCTGACCAGGTTATGTCTGAAGCATCTGTTTCTACTATTAAGTAGTCATTTTCTTCTGGAATATAAAGTTCTGGAAGTTTTTCACATAATTTTTTAATCCTTTGAATTTGCATACTATCTTTTTCATCCCATTTCCATTCTTTTTTAGTACTTATTTTTGGAAATAAGCTTTTAGTGTATTCTGTTATATTCTTTAAAAATCCTTGATCAGAAATATAATTTATACATCCTAAAAATCTTTGTAATTGTTTTCTATCTTCTATTTTATTAGGAAATAAATTTACCTTTTCTAGGACATTTGGTTGAAGTTTTAGCTTTCCTTGAGTAGATAGAATTAATCCAAGAAACTTTATTTCTTGTTTTGCTATTCTTGCTTTCTTTTTGCTAAGAACTAGTCCTTTTTCTTTACATCTTTCTAAAACTATTAATAATTTTTGAAAATGATCTTCTCTATCCTGTTTTGTAAAAATTAGTATACCATCAATATACACTAAAACAAATTCATTTAACTCTTTTAGATTTTCTTCCATAAATCTTTGGTAAATACCTGGGGCTTGTTTTAATCCGAATGGTAATACATTCTATTCATAGAGTAACACACTTGTTGATTCTTTTGTTGGGCAAGTAAAAGCAGTTAATTTCTTTGTTTCTTCGTCTAAACGAAGCTGCCAATATCCTGATTTTGCATCAAGAGATGAAAACCAAGTTGCTCCTTTGATTTTTTCTAAAATAGAATCTTTTCTTGGGAGTTTATGAGCATCACCAATAGTTGCCTCATTCATCTTCTTATAGTTAATAACCATTCTTCGTTTTCCCCTTTTAATTTCATTATTATTTTCGACATAAAAGGCTGGAGCCGCATGAGGACTTTTACTTAATCTTATAATTCCTTTTTCCAAAAGATCTCTACATTCTAATGAAAACTCTTCTCTATCTCTTGCGGAATAAGGAATTTTATTTGGAACATTTATCTCTTTTGTAGGATCTTTTAATTTAATACTTACTAATTCGTTATTTGTATTTTTAACATCTAAAGGATTTTTAGCACAAATTTCATCCAAAAGTTCTTCTATCTTTATTTCAAGACTATTTTTTGGGATATTTATCTGAAAGTATAAATTTAAATAACATGTCTCTAATATAGAAAATATTTTAAATTTTAAGATCTTATCTATAGTGGTAGTTGGTATTTTTATACGTTTTGATTTTTGATTTATTGAAGAATCGTGTGGTGCTTTTAAAACTATATATGTTAATTCTTGAATGAATGGATGATATAGCTTTAAAAAATTATTTCCTATGATAAAATCCATTCCAGAGTCTAACATATATATAGATGGAACAATGAACCTATAATTTTGAATAAAAATTTCAACCATCTCTGCTTTTTGGTTAATTTTATGTATTGATTTGTCAGCTATTCTAACTCTTAATGGTTTCTTTAATTTTTTCCAATCAAGTTTTATGTTTGAACTAGCAAAGCATTGCGTTGCCCCAGAATCTATGAAAGCATTTATAAACTTTTCTGTTATTTTTATAGTAATAAATGTAGCATTATTACTCAGTCTCTGAGTCTGTTTCCGAGACATATTCAAAAATATAGTCTAAGTTATCATCAGATTCTTCTAATGGTTCCATAAAACAGGACTTAGCAATTTCTATTTGTTTAGTAAGATCCTTTTTATCCTTCTTTTTCGGACATTCATTTGCATAGTGTCCTTCTTCTTGGCAATACTAACACTTACAATTTTCTTTTTTATTCAGGCAATAATCACTTTTTTGTCTTTTGTTTTTATTGTTATTTCTTTTTCTAAAATACCTCTTTTTTCTCCAGTTTGGATAATATTTTCTTTTTCTAAATTGATATTTTCTTTTTCTTTGAAAATTTTTATTAAGACCATATTTTTGAGGTATCTCTTCATTATCCTGACAGCAAATTCTAATTATATTTGCAAATCTTTTTTGAGTTGCTTCTTGCATACAACGTTCTTTTATTTCCTCTCTTATTGCAGAGGTTGTTCCACCAAAATTATTTTCAATTGTTCCTCTATTTATTTCTCTTATAAATCTTCCCATAATAAATTCATTAGCAGGATATGGAAGTTTTGTTATATACATACTAAGATAATGATTTTTATCTTCTTCTTTTAATTTGTAATAATGTATTCTATATTCACATATATAAGACTCCACATTACATAGATCATATATCTGAATGTTAGCTAAATGATTTTTTGCTTCTTGATATTCTTTATTATAGACTTCTTGTTTATGATCTATAATATTTTTTCCAAAAAATTCTTTATATAGAATCATCATTATATATAATATCTTATCATAAGCTGTTGTTTTTGTTGCTAATTCTTCTATTATTTGATTTTCTATTGATGTCATATAATCTCTTATAGCTCCTTTAGTATGAAATCCTATGTAATTCCAAATATCTCTTCCAGATAGTTCATTAAGTTTTGGATTAGTAAAGGCTTCTAATAAGAAGGAATTCAACCAGTTTTCGAAAATTTCTTTTTCATTCTTTTTACAGTCTAAATCGAGCATTCTTTCTCCTTCTATTTCCTGGATTTTAGGAACGTATTTTGATGGTGTTTTTGTATATTTTGAATCTTTATTTATAAATCCTTTTTTAAAAGCATAATTATCAAAACCTGTTTCCCATTTAAATTGAGATTGATTATCCCTAGATGTTTCAGCTTCATTTTTTACTTGTATTGGAATTGCTGGTTCTTCGTCACTTGAATAATCTAGGATGTGTTCTTCATTTTCTATATTTTCAGAATTTACTAATTCTTCTTCTATCTGAAATCCCTGTTCCATAATATTATTTTCTTGAGCCATTTTTAATTGTTTAAAAAGCATTGTAACTTCTTCTAATTTTTCTTCAATATTCATAATTTTAGTGGTGGTTTTACTTTTAAATCTGTTATGTTGATTATATTTTGAAATTTTTCTTCTTTGGAATTTTTTTTTTCCTTATTTCTTTGAAATTTTATAGATACTAATATTTCTTCAAGCATATCTACTATAGAATTTAATTGTGGGTTAAAAGTATGATAAAGATGTGGGGAATCATTTCCATGGTAACATTTCTTAGAAATTCCGTGTGAAAAATAAGTTTTTTCAGGTTTTTGAATTCCTTCAATAAAACTTATAGTAAAATAAAGATTTTGAGAAAAATCATTTTGTATTGATTTTAAGAATTCGGTGTCATTACAGTTAACATTAGTTAAAATCATTAATTTTTGATCTATTAATTTCGATAACTTAATTATTTATTCTCTTAAATCTTCTAATTTACTTTTTTCCATTAGGTGACGTTTTTCTTTGTTAAGAGCTACGGTTTTAAGTGAAAAGTGTGGCTTTAGAAAGTGTGATTTAAGAAAACAAATCTTTAAATCTGTACAGATTTAGATGTGTACCATATAATTTTCTTCAAGCAAAACATAGTAAGAATGTAAGATAGAGACATGATTGAAAACCCGGTCCACACTTTACACAATTCATGCGGTATGCTGAAGAAAAGATGATGCAAAAACCGAATAATTTGGTCCGTAAGACTGTTCAGTAGGAAATTCATCCCAGTTTTTATTTGTGGGTCATAAAAAGTAACTCCACATCAGTTTTTGCATCATAAACAGTAAATAGAAACTCAAATCATCTCTCTCTTCTCTATTAGGAGGAACTAACTTTAGTCTCTGTTGTGGTCCCACTTAATTAATTAATTAAAATACTTAAAATTAATGTAATTAATTTTTTTCAATAATATAATTTAAATTTATAAATTTAAAAATAATTCACTATTAAAAGATATTAATATTAAATAAATTCATATATAACAACAATACATAATATATAATTCGGGATTACACTAATTTGTAAAATTACTTAATACAAAAAAAATATAATTAAGCTCTATAGTTGACGACAAACATTGTGAAATTACCATATGTGTTCAATCAAGTCTTATTTCAATTGTCTATATTATTATTTAAATAATTAATATAAATAATTAATTAAATAAAAATATAATTATTTAATATAATTAATTATTATAATTATTACTAAATTAATTATTATTTAATTATTTAATATAATTATTTATTTTAATATAATTATTTAATATAATTAATTAAAATTTTATATAATTATTTATTTAAATAATAACTTGCTAAATGGCAAGTTATTATTTGTTGCTCCCAATTCCCATTCAGCGGAACTTTGTTCCATTGTCTTTGTGCAAGGACCTATTTCATTTTGTTCCAACAGTGAGGAATTTATTTGTGTCAGAAAAAGTTAGTAAGGCATTCACCTTTGGAGATGGTCTAATGCTGATGCATATAAAGGCTAATTTTTTTATATATATAAAAAAAATATTATTATTTTTATTAGAAATGAAAGTATTTGGTATAATTACATATAGATGAATTTTTTAGGTGAAAAATCAACACATAGAGTCGTGTTATAACAAGTAGGAGACGTGTTAAACACGTGGCAATATTCTGGCCAACATGCGGAGAGCGTGAATACGTAACAATATCTTAGTCAACGTGTGGAAACATGTTGAATAATTTTTACTAATACATTTCAAATGTATATTTAATCAAAACACCATCTCTATTTTCATATTAAAAGTAATTTCTGGGGTATGAAATTTAATTATTTAAATTTGAGTTAATAATCCTACCTTAAATTAAAAGTGATATAACTTTCTAAGTTTTTCAAAATACCTTTTTAACTATAAAATGAATAAAAGGTAGATATAATAAATATTTATAAAATAAATTTTGATTTAAGTTTAGAAATAGCAAAACTTTTTTTTATAAAATTGAAGATATTGGAAAAGAGAAAAAAAAATTTGCGCATCAAAATCAACTGATGGCTAAACCAGCACAGAAGTCCGCAGCCTAGAATAAAAGAACCAAAAAACCAGGAGAAAGGTCTAATTTAGTAGTAAGCACACTTTTTTTCCTTCCATCTTGGTGTAAACATAATTAAGGAAGGTAATAAATCCTGCCCAGCGTAGTACAAAGTACAAACTCTCTCTCTCTCGCTCTCTGCGTGTGTGTGTACTACACGAATTTCTATCTCTATCCAAGTAAGTAGTACCATCAACCATAGCTGCCAAAGAACCCTTCAAATCCAAAATCCCCAAAATCTCCCTCATCAATGACTCCTCCATTGACTCTATTTAACCCTCTTCTCTTCCACGCCACGCCAATCTTCAAAACAAACATTTATTTCATTATTTCCTTTCTCCTCCTCCTCCTTCTTCTTCGCCATGTCTTCTCAACTCATCATCTTCTTCTTCTTCCTCCTTGTCTTATCCGCTTCAGCTCACAGCGGTCACGACGACGACGATGCCGATGCCGATGCCGATGCCGGTGGAGGCGACGCCGTCAATCTCCGTTCCAAGTCATTGATCCTTGCCAAGATTTACTGCCTCATAGTGATCTTCTTCGCGACATTCATCGCCGGAGTTTCCCCATACTTGCTGAAATGGAACGAAGGGTTTCTTGTTTTGGGAACACAGTTCGCTGGCGGAGTGTTCTTGGGAACAGCAATGATGCATTTTCTGAGCGATGCTAACGAGACTTTTGGGAGCTTGACGGAGAAAGAGTACCCTTTCGCTTTCATGTTAGCTTGCGTTGGTTACTTGATTACTATGCTCTTAGATTGTGTCATCTCAACTGTTTTGAACAAGCAGGCTCCTCAATCTTCTGCTGCCGATGTTGAGATTCAAGGTTCGTAACTCGTTTCACTAATTTCAAGGCTTGTTTGATCTTTTCAGGGGCTAAATTGGTAATTTAGTTTCGTTTATTTGCTTTCATGCAATTCAAATTTTATTTTCATTTTTTGTTAATTTTAGTCTCTTATAGTTCTTGAGCAAATTAGAGGTTTAGGATTATATTTAAGTAACTGTTAAAGAGTGAGCTGTGACCACTTAAGTCTTTAGATGGCATGTGACACTTTTATGGGATTTGAATCTGCAATGTTAGTGAATGGTGATACATGATTCATTGTGCTAACATTTTACTCCTTGTATAAAGGGTAATGAGTTCTAAACCGTTTTAAAGTAGAAATGAACAATCTTTCTTGTACTGCTATAAGTTCGGAAAATCTAAGGATAGAGGGTTGTTTGTATTCTGTAATGATGTTTGATTGTCGTTAGAAAAAATAAATAAACTTCTTTATGAAATACAAAAGAAATTTTACTAATAAACTTATTATAGTCATCAAAATTTTGACCTTATTTCATAGGATAGTGGTACTCTTTGACTTGGTCAATGGTTATCATAGGACATTAATTCGGCAAACATGAAATCAAATTTTGATTGTTTATATATATAAGCAAATCCAAGGTTGACCTTACCTAACACGAGGCTGCATTCTATTTTTATGTTCCTGTTGCAGGGTCTATGACAGTCAAAAGAAGTGGCAATGGAGTTGCTTCTCAGTCACAATTCCAGGTTAGACACTATGATATGTTTACATAACAAATTTCACTTTAGTCATTGTTATCACTCATTTAGTAATTCTGTCCCTTCCTTTTTTCTTTCTTTATTTGTATGCGTTGGCTGCAGAATCGTTCCGGTGCCAGCCACCACCTAGCAAACCCTGCTCTTACATCTATCACCTCACTTGGAGATACCATCTTGTTAATTGTTGCTCTCTGCTCTCACTCCGTGTTCGAGGGCTTAGCCATAGGAGTTGCCGAGACAAAAGCAGATGCTTGGAAAGCTTTATGGACAATAAGTCTGCACAAAATATTTGCTGCAATTGCCATGGGTATTGCTCTCCTAAGAATGATTCCTGACCGTCCTTTACTATCATGTGCGGCCTATGCTTTTGCCTTTGCAATTTCCAGTCCAATTGGCGTAGCCATTGGAATTGTAATAGACGCCACGACACAAGGTGCTGTCGCGGATTGGATCTTTGCTATATCGATGGGTCTAGCTTGTGGGGTGTTCGTCTATGTATCAATAAACCATCTTTTGTCGAAGGGATACGCACCCCATAGGCCAATAGTGGTGGATTCAGCCTATTTCAAGTTTCTTGCTGTGTTGTTTGGCGTTGGAGTGATAGCGGTTGTGATGATCTGGGACACCTAATGTCATCCAGGTGCAGCGAGTCATAATCATCGATGTTGATTCAGAGATAACTTCTCTTTGAAGTTATAGAATATATCTCTCCTAAGATGCACGGAGACGAACATACACCCGACAAACACATTAATTTTAAGTTCCTATAAGACACTGGAATATTGCATATATATGTAAAATATAAAATATTTTTTGGATGAATTGTAATGATATTTTTATATTTTATTGATATTAAAATATAAATTAATTTTTAAACTATTTTTAATGTATTTTTTAATTATATATAATATTAAAAATATTTTTATTTTAATAAATAATAATATATATTATTTCTAAATTCAAATTTAAAAATACATATTAAGAATAAAATTAGACTTGTTGATTTGTGATGGTATTTAAATGTGTATAAACGTATTCTGACAAGTGTCAAATGAATATCCGTGCTTTTAATATTTGTTTATTATATATAGTTACTTTTAATGATGATACTATACTGATTTTGTATGATTGCTAGGTATTCATGGATGGGATCATATTGATTTTCAAATATGCCTCCGCACCCAGCTTTGGCATTTTGCAGGTAGGCAGCCGTCAACATTAAATTTGGGATTTGGGGCATATTTGCTAATAAATATGAGAGCTCCATCAAAGGAGTTATCCATGGGAGTTCTATGGAACTTGCCTGGTAACTGTATGATAGATTGATAGGTACAATTGTTTTAGAGAGGTTGTTAGTTTGTTAACGGTTGTTCATTTTTGAGATCTGCTGTACATACAAGTCTTTTTGGCATATAAATTTATACAAGTTAACCTAACCTAACAAAATCTACTTTTATAACGAGCACGTGAAATTACGACGTTCCTTCTCCAACGTTTGTATCTCGCGTTTCTCCTCCTCCTCCTCTTTCTTTTCTTTCTTCTTTGCGTTCTTCCTTCTTTTTTTTCGCGTTCTTTCTCCTTCATCGCGTGTTTTATCATCTTCGTTGTTCTTTTTATTGCTGCTGTTGTTGCTGAATTTTTTTCTTCCTCCTCTTTTCATTGATTTTGAATTCTTAAACAATACATCTAAATGTCTTAGTTTTCTCTTGAAATTTGCTGCAACAACACAAAAATGTTTTATCTAATGCTGCATTTTTTTCTTCTTCGTTTTTTCTTATTTTTTTCTTTTTTAGTTAAATGAATGTAAGTTCATCCTCTTCCAAGTAATTTTGCAGCATTATGTGTTTTTTCTTCTTCTTTGTTTGATTTTTTGTTTTTATTTTTGTTAAGAAAGAATAAAATAAGAAAAAACTTGAGAAGGTAAAACAAGAAAAGAAAGATAAATAAAAAAAAAGAAGATGGTGATGATGATAAAAAAGAAGAAGCAGCAGAAGATGAATAGGAGAAAGAAAAAAAGTTTTGAATTATACAGAATTTATTAGTATAAATTCACCGAAAATTCTTAAACAATACACCTAAATGTCTTAGTTTTATCCATGGTTCTGAAAACCGAATCGAACTGGCCAGTTCAACCAGATTAACCGGGAATCGGTCACCTAATCGGTCCGGGTAAGGTCAGAAACCGTTTGACAAAAAACCAATAAAAAATCAGTCGAATCGACTGTTAACCGGTGAACCGGTAGAACCGTTTGATTTTTTAACGGATTTTTGGTTTGAATACTCCATCCAAACGACGCCGTTTTATACTTTATTAAAAAAAAAAAAAAACCTAAATGGCTACCCGTCCCCCAAGACCCCCAACCCACTCCCACTCCCCCTCCCACTCCCATTCTCACCCCTCTCGGCGTCTCCTCTCTCAAACTGAAGAAAGCTTGAGATTGAAAGAAGAGGAAGAACCCTAGCCACCCACAGCCACCGCAGCCCCCAGAACCCCGCATCGTTTGTCATCGCTGAACCCTTCTCTCCCTTCTCTCTCTCTGTCGCGCTCTTTGTCTCTCTGTCGCTGCTTTGCTGCTCCTCGCCGTGACTTGCAGCTAGCCACTTTACCAGTTGAGTTTACCCTAAATCCCTAATCTCCCTAATCTCCCAAAATCTTTGAAGAACACTCCACGGCCACTCCCAACCATAAGCTCGAGGCTGGAGCTTCTGCATATGACGGACAACTGACGTCGTGAAGAACACTCCCACTCCCACTGTGGCGCACCATCGCGGGTTCTGGGTTTCTGGCTTCTGGGTTTCTGGCTTCTGTCGTGCTATTTTCTGGCTTCTGTTCATTCTTCTCTTGAGTTAAGTTCTGGGTTTCTTGCTTCTGTTTACTATTTTCATTTTTTGTTCTGGGCTTCTGTTCTTCTGTTTTTTAATTTTTTAATTTTGTTTTTTATATGATTAATCAAATGTTGAATAAATTTGTTGTATGTTGAATTTGAGAATAAATTTGATGTATGTTGAATTTGAGAATTCTGCTTTGCTCTGTTCTTCAATTTTTTTATCTTTTCAATTTTTTTATCTTTTGGTGGTACTTATTAATTTTGTTGATTGTTGATTTAATTGTTTAATTGTAGGGATTCTGATTTCTTGAGTTTGTTTTCTGAACTTTTGATGCCTAATGTAATTCAAAATTTTCTGTTTTGAACTTTTTGATGCATGTATTGTTGGCTTCTTGATGTGATTAGAAATTTTCTGTAAATCTGTTCAACAATCAATATTTAATTATTGGTTGTATTTAATTTGTGTAAATTTGTGTTTTTAAAATTACTAAATTGTAGTTGTTACTAACTAGAAATTTTTATTTTTGAAGATTGTTAAAGGCTTGTTTGGGTAAGCTTTTAAAAAAAGATCTTTTTTTTGAGTTATCTTTTTTTAAAAGATCTTATAGAGAAGTAAAAGTAATTTTATGTTTGGATATCTCATGTAAAAAGGTCTTTTTATCTATCAATTATGTTTGGGTATAACAGTATAAAAGTACTTTTTTGTTCATTTATTACATGAAAAACATCTTTTTTTTTTAAGGAAAAAAGATCTTTTAAAAAAAGATGTAAATTACAGCTTCTCAAAAAAGATTTTTTTTTATTTTACTAGTGCTTTTACTTTTACTACTAGAAATTTGCCAAACACGTTAAAAAATAAAAAAAAGATCTTTTTTCATTGAAAAAAGATCTTTTTTTAACAAAATAATGGCGTCCAAACATGCACTTAAAAGTAGTTAGTTGGATGGCTTCTAATTGGTACTCTTCTAACTGGTGGATAATAATTTCAATACCTGGTGACACCAGGTTCTTTTCATAATTCAAAGTAAGAGTAGGTTCTTCTCATAATTCAAAGTAAGAGTACCAAAAGAGTACTAATTAGAAGCCATCCAACTAACTACTCTTAACAAAGATAGAACAACTAGATAGTGATCAAGCATTACATATATTAATTTTTAATAATTTTATTTAATATTTAATTAAACTGGTTGAACCCCAGTTGAACTCCAGTCGGACTATTGAACCAGTGAACCAGTTGTCTTACCGGTTCATTGACCGGTCCGGTTCTCGCAACCTTGGTTTTATCCCGAAATTTGTTGCAACTGTACAAAAATATTTTCTCTAATGCTGCATTTTTTTTTCCTATTTCTTTCTTTCTTTTAGTTGAATGAATGTAGGTTCATCCTCTTCCAACTAATTTTGTAGCATTATGTGTTTTTTCTTAAACAATACATCTAAATATCTTAGTTTTATCCTGAAATTTGCTGCAACTACATAAATATTTTTTCTAATGCTGCATTTTTTCTTCTTCTTTTTTTTCCTATTTCTTTCTTTCTTTTAGTTGAATGAATGTAGGTTCATCCTCTTCCAACTAATTTTGTAGCATTATGTGTTTCTTCTTATTCTTTATTTGATTTTTTTTATTCTTGTTAAGAAAGAGTAAAAAAGCAGAAACTTGAGAAGATAAAATAAGAAATGAAAGATGGATAAGAAAAAAGAAGTAGATGATGATAAAAAAAAAAGAAGAAGAAGAAGCAGTAGAAGATGAGGAGGAGAAAGAGGAAGAGCTTTGAATTACGCAGAATTTATTAGTATAAATTCACCGAAAATTCTTAAATAATACACCTAAATGTCTTAGTTTTACCCCAAAATTTGCTGCAACTACACAAATTGAGAAAATTCTATGGCAAAAATTTTAGATCAGGCAACATCATCAATATGGTAAAATTTCTACGATAACGATAACAATAACAATAACAACGATACGTATAAGAAGAAGACAACGATGCTATAACGATGATGATCATGTTGATGAAGATGATAGAGGAGAAGGAGCAAAAGGAAGGAGAAAAAATCCAACGAGAAAAGAAGGAGGAGGAGGAGGAGGTGGTGGTGGTGTTGGTGACGACGATAACGAAAGAGAAAAATAACGAAAAAGAAGGAGAAGAAGAAGAAGACGAAGTATCAGGAGAAGAAGAAGAAGAAGAAGAAGAAGGAGAAGAAGAAGAAGAAGAACGTGTAGGGCACGTGAATGTAAATGACTTGTATGGACTTATATGTGTAAATGACTTGTATCTGGAGAATAATTGTTATTTTTGTACCTCTTGTTAAAAATATAGTGGACCGCTGGACCTTTCAACTTGGTGTGAAAAAAATGCGCTGGACATAGTTTTTGCCCACATTTTTCTTTTACATGATCATTCTGCATGGACAACTTTAATTCCCTTATGTAGCGTTTATTTTGAGCTACTGAGACAGAGACTGGGAGACTGAGACTCAGTATCATGTTTGTTGGCTCAGAGACTGGTACTAAAATTTCTGTCTCTGTCCCCAAAATTTCAGTATTTCAGTACCTCCAAAAAGTAGGGACACAGGGGATTGAAATTTTTAGAGACGAAGATTGAAACTTTAATAACATTTTATACCTAAAATATCCTCATTTCAATTAATTAATTCCAATTTTACTCTTTGTGCAAATTAAATTAGAGTTTCATTCTTGTTTCAATTTCTATCTCCCACTTTGCACCAAACAGAATACTAAAATTTATTCAGTCTCTGTCTCTTAATTTACGTCTCTCAGTCTCAGTCTTTCAGTATCTGTCTCTGCACCAAACGCTACCTTATTGACCAAAAACAAATACTCCAACCCCTTATTTGCCTATATTGCATGCTAAGTGTTTTTCCTACATGTCTACATGATTAATGCTTGGAAATATGTCGAATTGAGAGCTAATATAGTCAATACAACAATTAATATTAGGCTTTTTTTTTTATTTAAATAAAATAAAAAGAAAAAATTTTATCAGTTTTTTTAAAATGAAATTTCAACATGCGAATTCCCTAAACCTATTAATATATAAATCATCCCAAAATTTTGTGTATTAGATAATATATTAAACACCACACCCTATGACAGTTTATGCATGGAATTCCTTCAAGAAATGCACATAAATCGTCTCAAGGCACTAAGCTTTCTAAGTTAAATATAACTTGTCCCAGAGTAGTATGGTTTACATGTTTTTGACCTAAATCAATAGGGATAGAACGATTTATGTGTTTAACACAACACACAACAACCTAGCATGATTTACGTGAAAAATCTAAAGCACAATGGGCTGGGACGATTTACGTTCGAAAACATAAAGTTCAAGACCTTGGGATGATTTATGAAGACAAAGAGCCTATAAATAAACGAGTATGATGTATAACGAGCCATAGATGAATTAAAAGTTTTGGAAGAGATGGTTGAGAGTGTGTTTTTGCTAGTTCATCACTGAGAAAAAATTGATGAAAACACAAGTGAGGGTGTAGCATTCTCTAGTAAAAAGCATATTGGAGTGTTTGTAAATCCTTCAACAAGTTTATTGGATTTACAAAATAGTATATTACAGAAGTTAGAAAAGTGTGGCAAAAAACATGTAAAGTAATTATTTTTTCGGATTCCTATCTCACTCAGGCAAGGTTATGTTAAGTTTAGAAAGTATGAGATGCTAGGCGATGACGACATGCGAGTTATATTTCACAGTCAATCTAGATTTCTATATTTGGGGGATATGGACTTATTTGCGAGAATGGTTGATGTAAAGGGTAGTTCGAGTGGATCTGCACCGGCGTGATAGAAGGAGGTTCTAGCACCATTCCAACTGATCATGAGGTTACGGCTCATGTTTCGTCTCCATCATTTGCAGCATATTTGCCCATTCAGGCAGATAATGCAGACGGCTTGGGTGATATGCGTATCTTCAGGGAGCTTGCAGTTGGAATGAGAGCATCACCTATATTGGATGGTGCACCAGCATTTATGGAGGTCAGAGATAGGGATCCACTTGCTGAGGCTATAGGCAATGATAGGTCAGATTCGGAACCACCTATTATTGGTGATGATACCGACGATGAGGAAGACACAACATGATTTGGGAGATCACAAGCTTAGTCAAGCTCTCAGACACAACAGTACCCTCCACACTTCTCTAATTTGGATATTGAGGCAATGAATCAATTGGCATTTTCAGATCAACAGCGGCCTAATATTCATGAAGACGGGCTTGGTATGCTTGGCACAGACGAGTTTCAAATCTACCAGTAGTTCCAAAGCAAAGAGGAAGTTGTATTGACAGTGAAGAGTTATAATATTCGTTGGGGACTGTTTGAGTCTGATTAATTGAAGTATCACGGAAAGTGTGTACAGTTTGGGAATGGATGTAATTGGCTAATACATGTGACTATGCAGCAGAGGAAAGGCTACTGGAAAGTCCGAAAGTACAACGGGCCACACATATGTCTTGCAACTGAGATATCAACTGATCACAGGTAGATCGATTATCATGTCATATATATGTGCGTCAATTCTATCGCTGGTCATGGTGGATAGGGATATTCAAAAACGATCCGGATCGAACAAAACTGACTAAAACCGAAAATCGAATAAACCAAAAACCAAAAAAATAAAAAAATCACGTTTTGCTATTTTTTCTGCAGTTCGGTTAGGTTTTCGGTTTTGACACTGAAAACCCTAACCGAACCGAATAGAACTAGTCCACCTAAAAAACCCTAACAAAACCAACCCCCCAAAGGCCCAAACCCCATATAACCTAAACCTAGCACTAGCAGCGCCACTCTCAGTCTCTCACAGTCTCTCTTTAATGAAGGAACATCAAGTGCCTGCCCTAGCCGTCGAACCCTTTCCTCCCTGCGGCCAGCACCGTCTTCCTCCACCATCCACATCACTGTTGCCGACTCGTCGGACAACACCTTGCGGACAGCACCCAGCCACCCACAGGCCACAGCAACGTCTTCCTCCATCGTTCACAGTACCATCGCCGACTCGCCGGATAGTACTTCGCGGAAGCACCTCGCCTCCATGTCAGGTTGGTTCTATTTCTGATTGTTGTTGATTATTGTTCTTTTATTTCTTCACTGATAGCTTCTGCCATTTTTTGAAATTGTTAGTGATGATTTAGCGTTTGATTTTTGTTTTGTTTATTTTTTTGCTCTGTTTATTTTTTGTTATGTTTATTAGGTTTTTTTTTTAATTATTTGATTTTTCGTTATGATTTTTTTTATTATTTATGCTATTTTTTATATTTGGTTCTTTTCTGAATTCTTTTTCTTTTATTTGGTTATGTTTTAATTTGTTGCTGTGAATTGAATGTGTTTGTTTTTAGTATAATTATGGTTGAGGTGATTTGTAAGAGGAAGAACAAAGATTTTTTGCAAATGTCTTTGAACGAGGATATTAGAATTTTGATGCCATGGTACTATAGGTGATTATATAGAATAGACTGTATGCAATATACTCTAATTATATATATATATATATATATATATATATATGTATAGAAGTTATATCCTTAAATTTTGTTATATTATTAATGATTTTATTGTTGTTATTGATGCTGATGCTAATTGCTCACATTTTTGTGCCAGCTTAATAGAGGTCAATGCTCACAATACCACCTTATTTAGTTGAGGCAAAAGCAAAAGCAATATTATCATCATCTTGTGCAATATGGTAATGGATTCATATGGGTTGGAGAACATATTGAAGCCATAGATGACATGGTAGAAGTTCAAGTGAGCCATTCCAATAAAAATTCAGTAAGTCTTGAAGAACAAGAAAAAAATTATACATTATTGGAGACATGAAAAGACGTATGCAGGGCTACTAATGCTATTAGAGTATTAGAGCATTTTGTTAATTATTGTATTGTATGATTTTAGTTTATGACTTTATCAAATTGAACTTATTATTTTGTTAATTATATGTTGATATGTGGTATTTTGTTCCATAATATTGGTTGAAAATAGCTTAAGACAATATTTGAGTACACTATATGTGATTAGAACGTGTTCCTTTTTTTATTAACGTAAAAATCGAAAAATCGAACCAAACCGATCTAGTTTTAATTGGTTTGGTTTGGATTGATTGGTCTTTAAAAAATCGAATTAAACTGCAAACCGAACACTCCTAATGACGGATGCATCAATCTCCGTGAAAGTATTGTAGAATATGATCTCATCGAAATTTGGTTTCATGCGCAGTTACAAGAAGGTGTGGATGACTAAGCAGAAGGCGATTGCACAAATATATGGTGATTGAGAGGAGTCTTACAACCTGATTCCGAGGAGGATCATCGGGGTTCAGATATATATATGCCTGGCACTATAACTGTGTTGCGTACTTCACCTGTTAGGGTTGGTACTACAGTTGATGGAATGGGGGTGTTTTTTCATTCATTGTTTTGGACGTTTCCTCCATGTGTTGAGGCCTTCAAGTATTGCAAGCCATTGATATCTGTCGATGGTACTCATTTGTATGACAAGTATGAGGTACTTTACTAATGGTGATTGCACAAGATGGAAACTCAAACATTCTCCTAGTTGCATTCAGGTTAGTCGAGGGTGAGAACATAGATTAGTGGGAGTTTTTCCTGAGTCAACTTCGTCAGCACGTGACTTCGCACCCCGACATTCTAATTATCTCTGTCCGCCACAACACAATCAAGGCTGCGTTGGTTGCCGAAGACACTGAGTGGATCCCACCGACCGCATATCGTGCATACTGTGCAAGACACAGCTGTTAATTTCGCGCTAAACTTCAAACCTAAGGATGCACAAAAGATTCTTGTGAATGCAGCATACATAAAGTCTGAACAGGAGCATCAATATTACATGAATATCTTGAAGCAAGAAGACCCGACAATGGTTGATTGGCGTAAGCAGATTGGATTAGAGTTGTGGACCCAACACCGGGATGGCGGCCGCCGATACGGTCATATGACAACCAACATTTCTGAGTGTATTAATACCATCCTAAGGGGTACACGTAACCTACCTGTGAGTTCACTTGTCAAGTCAACATATGGGCGTTTGGCTGAGCTCTTTGTTAGGAAAGGAAAGAAAGCAGAGTCGCAGCTCGGGGCTAGGCAAAAATTTTGCCAGACACTTATGAGGGCGATTGAGAAGAATCTACAGGCCTCCAAAAACATGCAGATTGAACTATATGACAGAGAAAACTCAAAATTTGTTGTGGATGAGATTGTACCGACAAGGGGAAGAATTGCTTTCAGTGCATGTAGGGTTTCGCTATCGTTGCGCACATGTGACTGTGGATATTTTTAAGCCCTTCAAGCCCTCCATTATCCACGTCGTCATGTGTTTGCAGATTGTTCGTATTACAGACTGGATTGGAGGACTTGTGTTGATGACATGTATCACCTGAGCATCGTGTTCAATGTTTATAAGATGGGTTTTTCGCCACCAATTCACGATGATCCCGGCATGATGTAAGCAATAGTCAGTCGTCCTCGGACTACAAGGATAAGAAATAGTATAGATGAGACTGATCATGATTG
This sequence comes from Arachis ipaensis, assembly GCF_059453495.1. NCBI lineage: Eukaryota > Viridiplantae > Streptophyta > Magnoliopsida > Fabales > Fabaceae > Arachis > Arachis ipaensis. The sequence continues at coordinate 8,507,368 of NC_142436.1, forward strand.
CCCAAAAAGATATGGTATGTGTAGGCTTCTGGGTCATACTAGGAGACAATGTTCCCATCGCCCATGTGCTTCTGGTTCTCATGAAGGGAGCAACGTGTAGCTGTTTGTGACTTTCCTATTAGGTTATCTTATCTGCAAGTCATCTTTTGCCATTAGGATTTCATGTTCGCTTTATGTTAGCTTTATCTTATATTTCAAGTGATGCACTACTTGTGTTTTTTTAGTAACAATGTCCTAGACAATATGGTGTATGTCATCTGTGTTAGTGAATTCATGTAAATCATGTTTATGGTATAGTTATTTTTCTTGATGAACTAAATTTAACATCCAACTTGACGTTAACTCAGATAATACAACAACATAACAAGGAAACACTACATTACTATGCAAAGAGTTCAAAATATAAAAGCTACAGACACAGTGTACCATGATAGCAAAAAGATACAATAACATAGAAATAACAATAAAATAACATTGAAATACCCAAACCCACTAGCTAACACATATGTGACCCAGTACCACACTTCGCTAGCTTAATGACACGCTTCTTCCTCTGGGTGACTAGTACATATGGATTTGGTGGCTGAACCATAGGTGCTAAAACCTGCTCTGACTGATCAGTAGATGGTCTCTATGTATGTCTACCAAAGGCAGATGTCGGAGTACCACCCATAGCAAATAGACCCCGTGATAACCAGTCGACGCTTCATTCAGATACACGTTAAGGTCCACTGCACCTCCCCTTAAACTGTGGCCTATAATCACCACCTATGCTGGAAAATTTCCCAATCTCAGCAAAAAAATCACTACCAGCACCAAACAACTACTCCATCTGGTTCGGGCTGCCGAAGTCCAAGAATAGCATGGAAGCCTCAACCACTCCACCACCACCCTACCCTCCAAAGCCCCCAACTCCTCCACCTCTAGAGCCACTAGCTTCTGTAGCCCCTCCCCACCTAGAGTCACCCCTCCCGCTCCCTAACCAGAGCCACCTGCACCACCTCCCTAACCGGAGCCTCTAGCACCACTCCCCCGCCCAGAGCCACTCGCACCCCCTCCTCTACCAGAGCCACCCGCACTAAATCCCCGACCGGAGCCTCCAGCACCACTCCCCTACCCAGAGCCACCCATACCACCTCCCCAACTGAAGACATCACCACTCCAACCCCAACCAGACCCACCTCCATCGTGTCCCTAACCTGCCCGATGACTCTGACTTCCCCCATTGTCATCATCATCAATGTCCCCTGCCTCATCCAAACCCTATGCATCATCGACCCCCCGTGCCATAGGTTGGCTGTATCGAGTTCCAACATGCTCACGAGTAGTCTTACGACAATTGCCTGGAAAGTTTGGTCCCTGTTGTCTAGCCAGCATAGCAATATGACCCCGAGCAAGAGCATCTACAAGAATCCCAGCCTGGCGAGGGTCAAATAGGTCCTAATCATGTGAAAAGAATCTACAAGCTACCCTATACCACCAATCAAGATACTCCACCGAAGGTCGAAGATCTGGTACCAACTGAAATGCGAGCACACTCTGATGTCTCTGGTCCTAAAACTCATGCCATGTGGCAAATACCTTAGGGAACCATCGGGTCGGTCCTCGACTATCCTTCAACAACAGGAAGTCAGGCTGCATTTGTTTTTTAAAACAAGACAAGACAAGACACAAAGGATAGAGACATAAAATTTAGTGTTTTTGTATTCTATTTGATGATAAATAAGAATAAATTATGAAACTTCAATTTATTCTCATTTTTTTCATTCAAAAAATTTGAGAAAAAAATATAATAAGAAATATAATTATGAAAAATTAACAAAAATAATGAAAGAAAAAATAAAATATAAGTTGTGTCATTTGTTAGTGTCTTTGTGTCCTTTCTATAAGAATAGACAGAAAATACATTAATTCAGTGTCTCTGGACACAATGTCTCTATCTATGTCTCATTTGTCAAACACAATTTTGTGTCTTAGTGTCTCGTCTCTGTAAACAAACGTAACCTCAATGTTAATGGCTGGATCGGGGATGTGCTGAACTCCCCCAAGCTGATATAGAACTCTGTTAACTTGATGCCACTCAATTGATACAAAGTAAATCAACGCAGTAGTCGACTTCCACAATAGCGTGTGCTCAGGTCTATGGATATCAGGATGGACTACTTGGATAACCTTAGGAGCGCTGTACGACATCCAACAAAACTGCAACATGTCAATTAGTCAGATTTAAGTATTATGGCATAACCCTAAACAGCAAACCAGTATAATTGAAAGCAAGTAATGGAAGCTTATACTTACATCATCTACACTCAACCTTAGTCTATGTCGAGTAGCGATGACCCGAGGACCCTTTTTGTCTGATGATGGCAGGTACCTACCCTACCTAGAAGATTTATAGTGATAAGCATTAAACTTAAGAAAAAAGTATATCAACTAGTGCACTATAAACCACTTCATGAAACGCACTCACCTCGATGCAAGCGGCCAAAAAATGGTGTCAAACTCTCTGTGCTTGAATGTGGGGAACCTTCAAAACATCCAAGATTGCAGCAATGCTAGTGGTCCAAGTAGGTTATTAACATTTCGGTTAGCAACTCTGCAGAGACACCTGTATAACTAGGACAATGTGGCTGAACCCCAAATATACTTGCCGAGTCCGTCAAAGTCCGTAACATAAGGGAGCCACCTTAACTGAACTCTGGCACCAGACTTGTCCGCGAAAAGCATTGTGAACAACAACATTATGATGTAACCATAAATGTGTACCGTGACCTCTGATGCATCAGCTGGCACGACTCTGAACTTGTTCTGAAACCAGGCAAACGACACAGAGAACTCATCAATATAATCGTCAGGTGGAAGTTCACCAAACAACTCTTCAAACCACACCCATGTAGGCTTCCCCCTCCATCAACTGCTCAAAGTAGTTGAGACATCCACTAACTTGAAATCCATGAACAGGGAGGCCAAACTGATATGCCACATCCTGTAAAGCTACCGTGCACTCTTCAAATGGCATGTGAAAGGTGTGGATCTCGGAACACCATTGCTCCACAAATTCACTAATCAGTGGCTCATCAAGCTTAAACCAATAATCATTTAGCCTTGCAATATATAGTAATCCGGCACTATCTAGGTACGTTATTATACTATCATGCATTATCATCTTCTGTTGCCTATGAATGCTCCTTACACATTGAGTTGGTTGATAAAACAAGAATATACAGTCGCAATTCAACAACGCATAATAACAACAAAACATATATTAATAGTGAAATCCACTCCTAAACCCCACAACAACTACAATATTCCTAAGAATTTTAAATCTAAAATATTAATAAATATCCAAATTACAAACTACATATATTATATTAAGATAATTACATTAAGATAACTCAATATATTACTGTCATCAACTATAAAAATTGTAATCAAGTTTGACCTCTATTGTGATAATAGTATGCCCGAGATCCAATCTATCATGATTGGCTCTTGTGCAAGTGGGAGATTGTTGGAAATAAGGAGTATGACCACAACCCAATCAATCATGTGTCAAATAATTTGTTATTTTTATTATATTAAAATGTTAATATAATAAGGTCCTTGATTAAATTTAGAGATTTATCATTGTGATAGTGATCATAATATTGAGAGATAAATCTTTTATAATTTAATCTAAATTATTCTTGGTCATAGGATTATTAAAAAGGACATTAATAATCCGAAAAGATCAATATATATATATATATATATAATGGTCTTCATTTGATGAAGATTAATAGATCTCATTTATTAAATTATATATATAGATGGTGCATATAGAGATATGACTATTGAACTGACTCACTCTGAGAATTCCTAATGGTTATAATTACCACATATTTGTCAATAGGATATTCTCAAGATGAATATAGTAATAGAGTTTCCTTTGACCTACGGCTGTCATAGTAATTTAACAATGTATTTATTATACTTTGATTCCGGACACCTAATACCCTAGGGTGCTAGTTGAATGGATATTGGGTATAATTTAAATACTTTAGAATTAATGATTAGTCAACAAGGAATTCGTCAACTCTCGGTAAAGAGTTTGAGCTCTATGATTATAATGACCGAGATGAATAAAACCTTGGCCAAGGGGATTGAATGAATGGAGAAATGAATTTCTTATGTCATTCACAGTTCATTATAATAATAGTAACAAGTTAGAGTTTGACAATTAAACCATACTCTAATGGTTAACCAAGAGTTGGAAAGATGGAAGGAATTATACTTTGTTCTTCTGAGGTTCTTAGTAAAAATATATTACTTCATACTATTAGATCGTTGAGGAGTGTTGCTAGACGCCAACCTTGATTAGTAAATTTAGTATGACTAATTTACTACCACTTAGTATTGAATCTATGGGGTCACACACTAACGAGTGTTCTAACCTTTGCTGTTTAATTATTTAATTATTATTTTGATGGGATCAAATAAATAATTATATTAATTCAAATGGAATATTGTTGTATTCTTTGCTAGCACCAAGAATATAATAATAATATGATAATTGAGAATATTAAATGAGATTTGAGAATAATTAGTTATTCTATTTTTGAATTTGAATTATAAATTTGGATGAGATCCAAATTGATTATGTTTTAAATTGTTATGATATGATTCATAAAATTTGAAGGATTCAGATTTGGAATTTCAAGGTATGATTTAAATTTGAATTGAGAATCAAATTTAAAATCAATAACAAATCTCATACTATATATATGTATGCTAAAAGAAAGATAAGGTGAACAGAACACTCGTTAGTGTGTGACCCCATAGGTTCAATACTAAGCGGATAGTAAATTAGTCATACTAAATTTACTAATCAAGGTTGGTGTCTAGCAACACTCCTCAACGACCCGATAGTATGAAGTAATATATTTTTACTAAGAATCTCAGAAGAACAAAGTATAATTCCTTCCATCTTTTCAACTCTTGGTTAACCATTAGAGTATGGTTTAATTGTCAAACTCTAACTTGTTACTATTATTATAATGAACTGTGAATGACATAAGAAACTCATTTCTCCATTCATTCAATCCCCTTGGCCAAGGTTTTATTCATCTCAGTCATTATAATCATAGGGCTCAAACTCTTTACCGAGAGTGACAGATTCCTTGTTGACTAATCATTAATTTTACAAGTATTTAAATTATACCCAATATCCATTCAACTAGCACCCTAGGGTATTAGGTGTTCGAAATCAAAGTATAATAAATACATTGTTAAATTACTATGACAGTCGCAGGTCAAAGGAAACTCTATTACTATATTCATCTTGAGAATATCCTATTGACAAATATGCGGTAATTATACCATTAGGAATTCTCAGAGTGAGTCAGTTCAATAGTCATATCTCTATATGCACCATCTATATATATAATTTAATAAATGAGATCTATTAATCTTCATCCAATGAAGAGGATTATATATATATTGATCTTTTCGGATTATTAATATCCTTTTTAATAATCCTACGACCAAGAACAATTTAGATTAAATTATAAAAGATTTATCTCTCAATATTATGATCACTATCACAATGATAAATCTCTAAATTTAATCAATGACCTTATTATATTAACATTTTAATATAATAATAATAACAAATTATTTGACACATGATTGATTGGATTGTGGTCATACTCCTTATTCCCAACAACCTCTTCGTTGATAAATCCCGCAACGTGCGCAATACCGTTCAATCGGTACATGTCTCCTTCATTTCTCGCCATCTTTCACCAAAACTGCTTATCCCCTGCCCTGCTTAGCCCCACGGTGAACTTCCCCCCTTTGCCGCCACCGAAGCTTCAACCACCATGATTAGCAGTTGCCGTCGCCGCCCTCCGCAACCCTTTGTGTCGTGCATTGCTACTTACTTGGCCGTGCTCTGCCGTTGACCCAGAGGATTCTTCTTCCTCCTCCGCTGTAGACTGTCTTCTTCCCTAACTCTCCTCCTCTCCAAGAGCTTCTTCGCCGTCAATGGGAGCTCTCTTTATGAAACATTACTCGTGGGAAGCCATTGAGCGATTCACTAGATGCATAACTCGTGCTAGGCTATTGTGCCTTAGCTTTATGTACGTGAATCGTACTAGGATGTTGTGGGTTAGGTTTTTGCATGTTAATCGTGCTAGAGTATTGTGAGTTACTTTTTTTCACGTAAATTGTGCTATCCCCTAGTGATTTAGGTCAAAAACATGTAAACCATGCTATCCTGTGACGAGTTATATTCAATTTGAAAAGTTCAGTGCCCTGAGACGATTTATGTGCATTTTTTTGAAAGAGTTCTATGCATAAATTGTCCTAAAATGTGGTGTTTAATATATTATCTGATACACAAAATTTTAGAACGATTTATATATTAATAGATTTAGAGAATTCACATTTTAAAATTTCGTTGAAGAGAATATGGTAATATTAATTATTTTTTATTTTATTTAAATAAAAAAACCCTTAATATTAGTGGATTTTTTCTTTTTTTGTTAAAATAATTTTTCTCATTTTCTTTTTCACTTACATTGATTAATATTTGACTTCAATTTCAAACACATTATCCATTTCTCTCATGAGTTTTGAAAAAATCGTTGTTACTTATTTAAGATATTCTATTTCACTTTTGGATATTTTGTTAGTAAAATTTTGAATTTTTTTTAATACGTGGTTTTAAATGTTCATTTAAATATTAATGTTAATTTAGAAATAAAATTAAAAAAAAATAATATTAACAGATAAATAGTTGAAGATAAATAGTTGATTTTTTAATTAAATTCGTCGAATAATTGTAATATACACACAGGTACATGGTTCGTCGAATAATTGTAATATACACACAGGTACGTGGTACATGGCTTAAGTTTTGTTTCTAACAGGTAATCGTTTCAAGGCTATATATAGATGAAGATAATTTTTTTCGTCTATTACCTAATTGTCGTTGTGATTTTTTAATGACAAACAATTAGGCATATTTTATTTCAAAATGAAATATTTTATCTCCTCCCAAAATAAGGTTTAACTTTAAGAGTGTAAAAGATTTTTATTTTTTTATTTGTTATAAGCTGCATCATATTTGGACAAATATAATTGAATGAACTTACAATTACAAGCTAATTTGTCCTTTTTTTAGTGATCCTATTTTTTCCGAGATCAATTAATTTGTCATTTTATTTCATTAGGAATTAAAATTATTTTTTTTAAAAGTTATAAGACTAATTTTTATCATATACATCCGACAAATAAGTCTTATGGTATAAACAAAAATTAATTAATTATTTGGTAGATAATTTTGTATGAGATATTTTATTTGTGAATAATAGTTTTATTTTTTTTGTGGTTAATTTTTTTAAACTTTAACAACAAAAGATTTCAGTCTTTCACAAATAATTTTGATTATGGGTGAATATTCTATTTGATTTTTGACTATTTTTTTTGTGATACATAACCCACTTTAATTATTCTTAAACTTCAATCAGTTCCTATCCATTATGAAATTATGAAAAATGGACAGACTTGCTATCGGATGACAAACGGTTGCTCGCTGATGTGTTTAATAACACCGTCAAGTGTCAACTTCAAATAATTGTAGGAACTAAAAACTCTCTCTCTGCCTCCTCTTCTTTTTCTTTTTTCTTCTTCTCCTCCTCCCCCTCCTATTTTTCCTCTTCTTCAGAACTATCATAATCGCTACCCACTTCTACAACCTTAACATTTTTCTTGCAAAAAGGTTATACTAGATTATGTCTTAGGTACTTCCTTTCCACTTGCATTAAGTTTCAAAGATAGAGATAGTTCCGATTAGTTTTAAAGAAACTTTTCTCATGGCGGTTTGAGTTTGGATCTTGGGGTTCAACCTAAAACGAAGAAGACCTGGTAGATTCAGATGCTGCAAAGGACGATTTCGAATACCCTTCGACAAGGGAGCTACCGGAATGAGTTATTGCAGCAACAAAGAAGCTTTTGAATCGGTATAACATAATGCTCAAAGAGCTTAAGGATTTGTTTTGGGATGATGAAAATTTTAATTTGAGAGTTAAAAATTCGATCTTGACAATTGGGGATGATGATAGCGATACTTGTGTTGGTTGTATTAATCAACATGATGATGATGATGATGATGATGATGATGATGATGTGGGGCAAAGGGCTCAGTATCCAAGACGACGTTGAGGTCTCTGAAGGAAGTGAAGTTGGACTCCGCCAAGAATTTGAGGCGTAAAGTTTCTTTCTCGTCTTGTTTTGTTGGTGCTGTCATTGATGATGATGAGTCTGAAGAAGAGAAAAAAGAAGTGACAGAAAGGAGTTTTTAGTCCCTGCAATTATTTAGAGTTGACACTTAGGTTCTGTTTTGGTAAATAACTTAAATAAACTCTTTTGGAAAAAGAGCTTAAAGCATAAAGACTTTTATTAATAGCAGCTTATAAATAAGTTATTTTGTATTTGGATTTTTAGTTATAAAAGTACTTATTTTAAAGTTGTAGCGTTTGTATAAATAACTCAAAAAATATAATTTTTTTACACAACTGAATGAATATTAAAATAACGATGATAACAAATACTTTTTAATATTAAATGTTAATTTTACGTAACCTAGTCACTAATATTGTGTATGATATGGTAGGTGAAAATAAAAAATTGTTAGAGAATCAATATAAATCAATTTAGATCAATTAGCATCGTCTATATTTATATAGCATATCTGTACATTAATTGTAGGATTCTATGTCTTTATTACTATGATTCATTTAGCACCTATAAATACCCCTTGTATTGTACCTCAGAATATAACTCAATAATACATTTTTCACATTATTCTCTCAGTCTCTTGTTTCTAACATGGTATCAAGAGCTTAGGTATTTTTTTATAAATATTAGTTCATAGCCCCATTGTTTTTTCCTTTCCGGCAGTGTTCTTTGGCCTCTTTTTTCGTTCTCTTTTTGACGCTTTCGTTCGTCACCCCCATAACCTTCTTGTTCGTCTTGTCACCGTGATTCCAACGCAACCAAAACCGCCGCTATCCGCCACCAGACGCGCCTCCACGCGCCGCCGAAAGACGCTGCCACGACCAGGTTGATCTTCCTTCCAGATTCCACCCGTGCCTCTTTGCTCACATTTTTCGATTTGTTTCCGACGCTTTGGTTCGTCACCTCCGGCATCATTGTGATCCTCGCTTTGTCAGCTTTCCAACGCCGCCAAGATCGCCGCCAGAAGCCCCCGGACGCGCCGCCAATCGCCGCTGGAAGTTCGCTGTCCACCTCCATTGTTCCTCCTCCAGAAGCTTCAGCAGCTGTTAGATCTCAGAGCTGATCGGACGTTCCATCCGCTGCCACGTGTCGCCAGAAGCTTCTTGTTTGACCCGCGCGCCCCAGCCCGACCCGCACGAGATCCGGCCCGACCCGGCTTTGACCCGCGTCCTGCTCCTGCCAGCGTGTCTCTTCTGCTCCACTCCGGTGCCGCCACATGTCTTCACCCCCTCTGACGTGGCGCTGACGTCACTGCTGACGTGGCGGACAAGCGGGACCCTCCCTAAGGTTTTTTGGTGAGATCTTTCCGATTCCGCGCCCTGTTTTCTCATTTTCTGCCCCGAATTTGTAGTTTTCTTCTTCCTTTTGCTATTTCTTCTTTACTATGGAAAAACCGGATGTCTTTCAGCCTATCCCTGTTATCCTTAATGGCTCCAACTATGCCCATTGGGTTGAAGCTATGCGAGGATTTTTTTAAAGGGCAAAAATTATGGCGATATGTGACTGGTGATATTGCTTGTCCTGTTAAGCCAACTGTATCCAAAGATGGTGCCTCCAAATCCAAGGAGGATGCTGAGAAGGAGAAGGACTATGCAGAGAAATTGGAAGATTGGGATAGTAAAAATCATCAGATTATCACTTGGTTCCGCAACACTTCTACTCCTGGCATTCATTTACAGTTTGGGCATTTTGACACTGCTAAAGAGGTATAGGATCATTTGGCGAAATGTTACACTATCTCTGATCTCTCTCATCAGTACCAACTGCTTAAGGAACTTCATAGCCTTAAGCAAGAACGTGGCCAAGCAGTTTTTGACTTTCTTGCTCAGATGGAGATTATTTGGGATCAGTTGACCTCTTGTGAGCCTGTTCTTAAAGATCCCACTAATGCTAAGGCATATGAGGATTATCGGAACCGGACACGTCTCATCCAATTTTTGATGGCACTCACTGATGATTATGAGCCGGTCAGGGCTTCTCTTCTTCATCAGAATCCCTTGCCTAGTCTTGAAGATGCTCTTCCTTGTCTCAAGTCTGAAGAAACGCGCTTGGGATTGCTTCGTTCTAAAAGTGAAACTGTCTTTGCTGCCACCGACAAAAAGGGCAAAATCTGTCACAACTGTAATCGGCCTGGGAATTCCTTCTCCGACTGTCCTTCTATTGAATGTCGTAAGTGCAAACAAAAAGGCCACATTGGCTCCAACTGCCCGAAACTGTTCTGCCATTATTGTAAGCTTTCGGGTCACTTGATTGCTACCTGTCCTACTCGACCACCACGCTCAGATCAGAACAAGTATCAACCTCGTCCCAACAACTCTCCGCATGTGCCTGCCTCTACTGCTGCTGCTGCTACTGAGTCCACCTCTTCTACATCTCTCAACACACCTTCTGTCTCTCCATCAGATATTGAAACCCTTCTTAGGCAGCTTCTCTCCTTTCCTGGTAATACCCCCGCTACTCTTTCCATCCCTCCAGGTAATTCTAAATGGTATTTTGATTCTGGTTGTTTCAATCATATGTCTCCTTTGCGTCATCTTTTTTCATCGTTGTCTCCCACTACAAATGCACCTTCTGTTAACACTGCTAATGGTTCCCTCTTGCATGCAACACATCACGGGGTTATTTCACAGTCCAATATTCATCTTTCTGATGCTTATTTTATTCCAAAATTGAATTTCAATCTTATCTCTGTCGGTCAGCTTGTTGAACTTGGTTTTGATGTCATTTTTTCAAATTCTGGTTGTCGTGTGCAGGATCGTCGGACGGGAAAGATCATCGGGACTGGATGTAAGGTCGGACGCTTATTTGAGCTCGAGAACCTTCATGTTCCCTCTACAAATCTCTGTGCTGCTTCCTCTCCATCTACTCTTCACTTGTGGCACCGTCGTCTTGCCCATAGCTCTTTAGGCAAATTACGTCCTCTTATGTCTACGGGTGTTTTAGGTCAAGTTCAAAATGAGTCTTTAGATTGCATTTCTTGTCGCATTGTAAAACAACCTGCCTTATCCTTTAATAATAATTCCTCTGTTGCATGTTCTCCTTTTGATCTTATTCATTCTGATGTTTGGGGCCCCGCTCCCACCGCTTCAATGGGAGGGGCTCGATATTTTGTCGTCTTTATTGATGATTATTCCCGTTTTACTTGGGTCTATTTGATGACTAATCGTTGTGAGTTGCCTTAGATTTATATTAACTTTGCCACTATGGTTCGAACTCAGTTTTCAAAGGTCATTAAAATTTTCAGACGTGATAATGCTATGGAATATCGTGACTCCAAACTTTTAAATTTTCTCGCTGAATAGGGTACTTTGTCCGAGTTTTCTTGTCCTGGTACCTCTCAACAAAATGGCAGAGCTGAGCGTAAACACCGTCATATTCTTGACTCTGTCCGTGCGATGCTTATTTCCTCTTCCTGTCCTGAGCGTGCTTGGGGTGAAGCTGTCCTCACTGCTGTTCATGCTATCAATAGACTCCCTTCTTCTGTTCTTGGTAACACTACTCCCTTTGAGCGTCTTTATCGTACTTCTCCCGATTACAGTTCTCTTCATGTTTTTGGTTGTGTCTGTTTTGTCCTTCTTCAGCCTCATGAACATAATAAGCTTGAACCTCGGGCTCGCATGTGTTGTTTTCTTGGTTATGCCTCTGAACATAAGGGTTATCATTGTTGGGATCCTATCTCTCGCCGTATTCGTATATCTCGTCATGTTGTCTTCTGGGAGCATCACATGTTCTCTAGTTTTTCCTCTTTTGAGTCCATTCCTTCTACTCCGTCACCGTTTTTTACTAACCCAAATGTTGATCTCTTTCCTAGTGATGATACTACAGGGTCTACCCCAAGTCCACCCCTCGAGGCTCCTGATCCTCCGCCTTCTCCATCTCCCGATGATTCCAGTCCGGACGGCGATCCCGCCCCTAGCATCATGCCTCCTCCTCCCACTCGTTCTTCTAGGGTAAGGAATCCACCTCCTCATCTTTTTGATTATCATTGATTTTCTACTATTCTTCATCAACATGAACCTAAGTCATTCAGAGAAGCCTCCACAAATCCAAATTGGCAACAAGCAATGCAGGAAGAAATACAGGCACTTAAAAAAGCACACACTTGGGATTTGGTTGATCCTCCTTCTGATCAGGAAGTTGTGGGCAGTAGATGGGTATACAAGATCAAGACTCGCTCTGATGGCTCTATTGACCGTTATAAGGCACGCTTGGTTGCTCAAGGTTGTATGCAAGAGTATGGTATTGATTATGAAGAGACTTTTGCTCCTGTTGCTCGCCTTACGTCTGTTAGAGCTCTCCTTGCCATTGCTGCGGTTAAGAGATGGTCTCTCAGTCAGATGGATGTGAAGAATGCATTTCTTAATGGGGATTTGAAAAAGAAAGTCTATATGAAACCACCTCCAGGATATCCTTGTCCTTCCAGTAAGGTTTGTCTCCTTCGCAAGGCACTTTATGGACTCAAGCAAGCTCCTCGTGAATGGTTTGACAAGTTCAGCACTACCATATGCAGTCTTGGTTTTATTTCTAGTCCTCATGAGAATGCGCTTTTCATTCGTAAAAGCAAACGTGGAGTTGTTCTTCTACTTTTGTATGTTGATGACATGATCATTACTGGAGATGATGTTGATGGTATCTCTGATCTCAAGGCCTCACTTCACCGTACCTTTGAGATGAAGGATCTTGGTTCTCTCAGCTATTTTCTTGGTCTCGAGGTCATCTCCACAGATGATGGCATTTATCTCTCTCAGGCCAAGTATGCTTCAGATCTTCTTGCTCGCGCTGGGATTACAAATAGTCGTACTGAGTCTACTCCTCTTGAGCCTAATGTTCGATTTACCCCTATGGATGGCACTGTTTTGGATAATCCGACACTTTATCGCCAGTTAGTTGGAGGTCTCGTCTACTTGACTGTCACCCGACCAGACATTGCCTATCCAGTTCATGTCCTCAGCCAGTTCTTGTCAGCTCCTCGTACTACTCACTATGCGGCAGTTCTTCGCATTCTTCGGTATGTCAAAGACACTCTATTTCATGGCCTTTATTTTTCTGCCCATTTCTCTTTGACCCTTCAGGCATACTCTGATGCTGATTGGGCTGGTGATCCCACTGATCGTCATTCTACTACTGGTTACTGTTTGTTTCTTGGCGACGCTCTCATCTCTTGGCGTGCTAAGAAGCAAACGTTCACTGCTCGCTCAAGCACAGAAGCTGAGTACTGTGCCCTCGCTGACACCACTGCTGAGGTTATCTCGGTTCGTTGGCTTCTCGAAGATCTGGGTGCTCCTCAGTCGTCCCCTACTGATGTTTTTTGTGATAACCGCAGTGCTATTCAGATTGCCCATAATGATGTGTTTCATGAACGCACCAAACACATTGAGATTGATTGTCACTTTGTTCGGCAACGTATCCTTATTGATGCTGTTCGTCTCATTGCTGTTGGGACACTGGATCAGACTGCTGATATCTTCACGAAAGCTCATCACCCGACTCGCTTTCGGACTTTGTTATCCAAACTCAAGTTGGTATCCTTAGCTCCCACTTGAGTTTGTGGGGGGATGTTAGAGAATCAATATAAATCAATTTAGATCAATTAGCATCGTCTATATTTATATAGCATATCTGTACATTAATTGTAGGATTCTATGTCTTTATTACTATGATTCATTTAGCACCTATAAATACCCCTTGTATATTGTACCTCAGAATATAACTCAATAATACATTTTTCACATTATTCTCTCATTCTCTTGTTTCTAACAAAAATAAATATAAAATGTGTGTCAATGTATATTTTGTTGCTATTTTTTATTTTTTTCACTTCTGTTAGAACTCCCTTCTCCTTTATTGAGGTCAAGAACTTGCTGTAACTAACTATGAAAATAATAGCAAGCTATATAAAAATAAAATCACATGTGAAAAAAATAAAATTAAAACACAGTTAAATATAAATTTAATAATAAAAATAGAGTGATAAAATGATAAAAAAAAACCTAGAAGTTGTTCAGATGGAACATTGTCCAAAGACGCTTTTTTTTTTTCATGTGTGAGAGAGAGGATTGTATCTCACAATGATGTGAGAAGAGATGAGTTTTACGCTGGTATGGCTTAAACAACTCGGTGCCTCCGATTTATTTCATTTTTTAAACCAACAATCACAAATCGGACCGTCCGATTTGTGATTTCGAAAATAAAAAAATTTTAATATTGAAATCGGACCGTCCGATTTTTATTTAAAAAAAAGTAAAAAATACAAATCGGACTCTCCGATTTGTAATTTATTTTTTTCTTCAAATAAATCGGACCCTCCGATTTGTAGTTTATTTTTTTCTTCAAATAAATCGGACCGTCCGATTTGAATAAAACACCATATAAAAAAAAACACCAAATCTTCCATTAACAATGTATTACACATATATTTAATCAATATAAAAAAAATTAGCCGTCTAAAGATGGTGGTGGAGGATCATTATGTAAAAATGGTGATAGAGGGTCCGTACTTCCACCAGATGGAACATTGCGTGAGACTGTGAGAATGATGGTGGAAGGCCAATGCTTCTAGCAGACCTTGCGTGAAATATAAATCTTTTTTGTTTTTGAAGTTAAATTTTTTGTAAAGAAGTGGTATAATGACTTATCGAGAAGCAGAGAAGTCATATATTTCTACCTTTTAAAAAATCTGTGAATTAACTTTTCGAGAAGTTAAAAGTTTTTTTAAAATTTGTGTCAAACACGCGTGTTGTGACTTTTCATAATTCAAAAGTAAAAAAAAATTTATGCTACTTCTCAAACGGGTTCTTAGTACTGTTACCTGACACATTAGCGAGCAACCATTTGCCATCCGATTACAGGGGTTGATCTGTCTAATTTTTTTTATAAGTGAGAATCTACTTGAAGTTTAAGGATGACTAAAGTGCGTTATGTCTTAGTTATGTCTTATGGAAAAATTACCAGGAATTGGATAGAGTATTTACCCTTTGATTATTAAACTCTTTTTCATTAGTCATTTGTTTTTTTTGGTCATATCTGGTACCGAACAAGTCGGCCCAGACAATATTAACTTTGACCCGAATCCCAAAATTCCCTCTCCTAGACCTACCCACAAGCCCACGCTATTCGGTTAGCCAATAGCCAAACTGCCCAAACATTGAGGGCTTAATCGTTTTCTTTTCTTAGGTCTATACTTCCTGCCATCAAAATTTGTCCACTCGCTAGCTCGCCTTCATACTTTTGAGTTTCGAGTTCACCATTTTTATCTATATTTTCTGAACTTTTTTTTGCTATTTTGTCTCTTGGTCGAATTCAAGACTTGTGAGTTGTGACTTCTTTTTATTTAGTCAATTCTAAATATTTTTTGGTCTACTTACTTATTAATTAGAGTGTACACTAAAATAGATACTAAGAAATTTTACATCGAACATTTTTTCTTCCTGAAACATCTTATTACATTGAGATTTTTGAATTTTACAAAAGTAAGACATATAAGTCTTTTCATCACATTTTGAAAAATTTATTTGTCCAATTGAAAATAATGAATTTGACTAAGATAGAGACTTATATACCTTGTTTTAAGAATTTGTTTGGGTGAGTTTTTTTGAATTTTTTTTTTAAGTAATTTATTTTTAAAAAATCTTTTAAAAAATTAAATTAATTTTATGTTTAGATATCTCGTATAAAAATATTTTTTATTTAGTAATTATATTTACATATAATTATATAATAATATTTTTTATTTATTTATTATGTTAAAAATATTTTTTAAGTAAAAAAATCTTTAAAAATGTAAATTATATCTTTAAGATATTTTTTAATTTTTAAATATTTTTATTTTTACTATTAAAATTTTGTAAAATATATTAAAAAATTAAAAAAAGATATGTTTTTATAACAATTTAAAGTTGTTACACATCCAAATTTTTTTATTAATCAAGTCTAACCAAATTAAACAATAAGAGTTAAAATAATATTAGTCACCATAACTTATTTTTGTTATATTAGATCAATTTGATCAGATTTGATTAACAAAAAATTAGATATGTAATATTATTCAACAATTTGTTAACACCCAAACAAAAACTATGTAAAATTTAAAAATTTTAATGTAATAAAAATTTTTTGATACGAAAATATCCCACAATTTTAAATATATACTTTATTAATTATTAGATAAAAATACAGGTACAGATGTATAATTAATTTATTGATTATAAATAATTTGAAAATTTTAATTAAATTATCATCTAATAATTCTTAACTATCAATTTCACAAGAAGTTAAGTGTATTTAAGTTTTCACTTAATTATTATCTTGTAAATATAAAATTTCAAAATCCCGCCAACCCCGTTCCCCCCTCTTCATTCTTATATTGTGTGAAGTGTGAAGTGTGAATAGCAATGTTCAGAAAAGCGGACCGAATTGACCGGTTCGATCGGTCTAATTGTGAACCGGAAATAATTATGGTTCGGTTTGTTTCTAAAACCGGTTCTCTAAAAACAGGAGAAGAATCGTCGAACTGGCCGGTTTCTACCGGTTTAAAAGAAACGGCGCCGTTTTTGCCAAATTTGCTTACTTTCACTCTTGGTTCTGAAGCTCCTTCGTTTCTTTCTCCCTTTCTCCCTCCCTTTCTTTCATTCACTGCCGCCGTCCGTCCGTCCGTCTATCTAGCTTCCCTCGTGTTCCAAGTCTTCAACCCCCGTTCGCTGTCACCGATCGCAGCTGCTTCCTCGAGCTCGGCGTCCGTCGTCTTTGTCTGCTCAGCCGCGCTTCCGCCGCCGTTGGTTGCCGTTAACGTTCGCGTCTTCGTTCAGCCGTCGTCTTCGTTCGCGTTCTTCGCCGTTCAAGTTTGCTCGGCGTTCACCGTTCGCGTTCACTCGCCGTTCACCGTTCGGGTTCGCGTTCGTCTGGAAGCCACGTTGCCCTGCTTCAAACTCTGCGACCAACCCGCGCGCTCCACCCAGCCGTCGAACTGCTCTCTTTTGTCGCCGCCGTGAGTTCCCTAAACCCACCACCAGACAATACACTCACACAACACCAATACTCTGCTTCAAACTCTGCAACTTCTTATTTCTATTACAATAAGTAACTATTTGATTTGGCAGTGGTTTGGATTTTTTTTATAGACTGAATTAAAGTATACAATAGTTATGTTCTCTTCTCTATCACATTGATACTAAGCTTTGAATTCTCTTATTTCGTTTCAAGTTTACCGCACTCAATATGTTTGATGAAATGCTTTAACCATATTTAGCGTTGGTTTTATCATTTCTAGCTTTTAGAAATTTAGTAAGTTGATTGCATGTGAAATTAGAATAATTGGATCTTAGTAATTAGGAAATTTTAGCTGCACAAATAGCATCTTTGTAGAAAACATATTAGCATGATGATTTTCCACTTGCATTAGTGTTCTTCTGGTAAATTTTAACTGTTAGTGTGAACTTGTTAAAATTTGCTAATTATTCTTGTGTTGTTGTTGTTCTTCTGTTATTTTTATTTTATTTTTTGTTGTTGTGATTTTCTGTTCTTGAACTTGTTAAGTTGATAATTTGTTAAATTGTTGGGCTGTTGTTGTTTTAATTTGCTAAATTGTTAGGTTTCTGTGATTTAATTTGTTGGATTTTCTATTTAGGTCTTGTTCTTGTTTATTTGCTAAACTGTTGTTGTGTATTTATTGTTGTCTTTGAGATTCTTGCTGGATATTGGTGATCATTGATTTATTATATGCTTCATGTTTTCATTGTTTTCTTCTTCTGAAGGAAAAAAAATTCTGTTTTCATTGTTTTGTTGATTGTTTTTGTTTCAGAAATTAATTTTTTGTGATCAATGCTCAAACTCTAAATGCTGTTCTGTTGGTTTTGCAGTGTTTGTTTTGTTTCAGAAATCAATTTTTTGTTATCAATGCTCAAACTCTGAATGTTGTTCTTCTGTTTTTGTTTTGTTTCATAAATCAATATTTTGTGATCAATGCTCAAACTCTGAATGTTGTTCTGCTGTTTTTGTTGTTTCAGAAATCAATTTTTTGTGATTAATGCTCATACTCTGAATGTTGTTCTGTTTTGTTTTAAGGCTGTGTTTAGAAGAGGTGATTGATTTCTGAGTGTTGTTTTGTTTTTGTTTTAAAGCTGTGTGTTGTGTTCAATTTTCATTTTGTAGGAAATTCTGAGGTATATAAGAATTAAGAAGGAAGACTATTTTAACGGTATTATTCTATTGATTCTGGTATGCTACAAGCTTGAACATAGAATTAAAGAGAGAAACCCTTTATTATTTTATCATTGGCCTATTTTTGGCATTGCATATCATTGTAGTTTGTTTATTCATAGAACCAGTTGTTTATGATCCTCTTTTGAAGTAAAAAAATGCAGTAGAAGAGTGTTTAGAACCAGTTGCTTTATTCATTGAATTTTTATAGAATTAGGTGTTTGTTTTTCCGGTTGAACTATGGTTGAACCGGTTGAATCAATGAACTAATGAACCAGTAACTAGAACGGTTCGATGACCGGTCCGGTTTTCTGAACCTTGGAACAGAGTAACTACATCCCTCCGTGAGCAGTCACACTCTCAACCCAATCTCTCATTCTGAGTCTCCCTTCCATCACTGCAGCCGCCTGCCCTCACGGCCTCGCCTCTGTTTCGTCTTCTGCCTCATCTCGTGCTTCCTTATTCCGGTCGCCGTCCTCTGCTTCGCCGTCTCTGTGATCGGGTTGCCCGTCTGCCTCTGCTCCTCCTGAATCTGCCCGCTGCTCGTGCTCGGGTTAATCTGGTGAGCATTTTTTTCCTTTTGTATTTATTTATTCTTTTTAAATTAGTTGATAATTATTTAATTGATGTTGGTAAATTTGTATAAGAAGAATCAGAAAGCTTTTTGAGAGAGGTATATATTTTAGATATAAGAATGAAGGAACCATGACTGCAAAACAAGGGAATTGAAAAAAACGTTTTTTTTTGCTGTGAGTTCTTTATAAAACTTTGTCGTGGGACTCCTGCTGTGATCATGAATAGGGATATGATATGACATGGGATCCAGTGACACAAATTTAAAATTTGAGAACATCACATATATGTAAAATAGACACTTCCATTAAACACAGATATAAATAAGAGTTGGCAGAAGTTGGCAGAAATGCTGTTGGTAACGTAGCGGGATTGATGTAAAATATAAAGTATTTGTTAGATAAATTATAATTATATTTTGGTATTATATTGATATTAAAATATAAATTATTTTTTTAATATTTTTTAATTATATAAAATATTTAAAATATATTGTTTTAATAATTAATAATATATATTATTTTTAAATTCATTTCAAAAATATATGTTAAGAATAAGGCTGGACATGCTGACATGTGATGACATTTAGGTATGTCTAAATGTGTCCGGAAAAGAATTTTTTATTTTTTATTGAGAAACGTTTTGGACACAGAAGACACGCGTGTCAAACGAGTGTCAATGAGTACGATGTTTGAAATGTATCTAACACACGGACACAGCAAATCAGAGAAGTGTCCGTGTTTCATAGCTTTTTGGTCACAAAAGAAGGTTTTCTCTGTGGGTGAGAAAGGTTATAGGTTATGGCAGAATAATGTTACATGAAAATGGAAAGATGAGAGGAGAATAAGAAAAAAAAAAAGACGAATAAAAATACAAGCTATATAATGTTTGCATCTTATGTTATATTTCTGTTCTAGTTTTTTAAATGAATTATCTATCTTCTACTTTCTTCATGTGATTAATTTGGATGGTTTCTAGTTAGCTTTGGTGGTTCTTCAAGTAGCCTTTTTTCCGGATATGAGCAAAGATCTTTTCTTCTTCGTGAACTGAAAATAATGCTTAAATATAAGTTTCTGACTTTTTGTGGACCTAGTTGTCGAATAATTAGATGCAACAAATGCTTTAGTAATGCAATTGAGGGTAACACACATAATTGATGTTTGAGTTCCATCACGAAACCCTACTATTTTAATCATAGAAAGGACCTAATTCAATTTTTTTATTTAGTATGTAGACATACTTACAAACTTATAAAGATCTATTTAAAAGTTTAGTGAAATTACAAGAACTAATAAAGTTATTAAACCTAAAATAAACCACTTGAAATCTTATGTGTGTGGCCTGATGGGATCGGTAAAGAACTTGATTTTAGGCTCTAGTGAGAACACCAATAAAAGGCTCCAGTGAGAAAGTCAATTGGATAGAAGATTGTCCAATTAATAATGGAGGAAGACTATTATACATATAAAAAGAAAAAAGAAAAAGGAAATACTATTATGAAAGACCTTCTGAAAATTTTATAGTAAAATGATAAGTCCTTTTATTGAGCAGATTGTGTTTGAGTGGTCTATGTATCCAACTCACCTTAGTTGGATCAGACTTTATTGTTGTTGTTAATGTGTGATATGGTGAGAGGACCTTCTTTTAATTACCTGACCAACCAAAAAGATTACCCTCCTGATCAAATAATAAATTCAATTGATTAGATACTAAGGGCTTAAATAAGGAAGCAGTAGAGAGCAGGCATGACAGCCAACCAAAACAGTGAAATTTAGACAATCAATTTGGACAGGTTTGGTTAGGAGTCTAGTTCCATCCTATAAGTTTAAGGAAGAAGTTCTCTTCGCCTTGCCCTTAATCTCGGGTTCAGTGGTCTTCCTGTAATTGGACCTATAATATTTAATTGCTAATACTATATTCTGATGCCTAATAGAGATTCAGCTCATGGCAATTGTGATCTACATAGGGAAGATTGGTGTAGAAAAAATTAATAACTTTTGGGTGCTAAAGTGCTGTGACGAGCCATACTTCATTATACTAGATGTCGGGTGGTAAAGTTCCAATAAGAGCATAAGATAGTTTTGCGAAGATAAAATTGTTGCAATGTAGGAGTTTGGTTGTACAAGAAAAGATAAGATTATGAATGAGAATATTCTAAATTACTGTAGTAAAGGTGGTAAAATCATGTATAAACATGTTCAAAGGAGAGCAATAAAATCATTTGTTAGGACCATGGCCCATTAATTAGAGGTATTGAGAGACCATTTCATTTGTTTAGGGAGTTGATCAATGGAGGATTATGGTTTTAGTTAAAAAATGGGAGGAGAATAAGAAAAAAAGAAGAATAAAAATACAAATTTGTATGATATGAATTTAGTGTGTTAGGTACTATTATGTGATAATCTTTTCTTTTCTGCTGAGATGAAAAATGGACCTTTGAATTAAATTGAATCTGCTGAGGATTCTAGAATTTTTATTGTGAAAATTAGGTGTAACTAGTTTCGTTCGTAATTAATTAGTAACCAGTGAAAATATATAATTTTTTATATTTTGAGGTGAAAACTCAGGTGCAACTAATTTCACATAAAATTGATAGTTGAGAATCGTTAAATGATTTGACAGTTTGACTAAATTATCATTTAACGTCTAAGGTTTTGGAAACCGGTTCGAACTGGCCGGTCGAACTGGTCAAACCCGAAACCGATGGTGAAAGCGGTTCGGACAGATGCCAAAACCGGGGATTTGAAAAATTGCCATTGGACCGTCGAACCGGCCGGGAACCGGTCGGTCGAACCGAACCGTGACCTGGCCGGTTTTCTAAATTTCTCTAACACGCTGCCATTTGGATTGAGGAACTCCCTAACCATTACCCAACGTCCCACTCCCAACCTTAGTCTCTCCAAAACAGCCCACTTCCAACCCTGACTCTCCAAAACGGCAAACACGCGCAGCACTCCCATCAGGCCATCACCCTTCCTCTCATTGTCATTGAGCTCCTCCTTCACTTCCGTCCCGCCACCGGCAAGCAACCGCCGCCGTTGCAACTTGGAGCTTTGAAGCCACTGTTGCAACGTCGTTCTCCTCCATCGTGTAGCCACGCTTGAGCTTTGAAACCACCGTCGCCGGCCTCGCCTCCTGCTTCCGTCGCGCAGCCACTGTCTCGCCGGCGCCAGTTCTGTTCCATCGCGTCAGCCCTTCAGTCGTGCCCTGTTCCTTTCTTGCTGCTGATCTGCTCTGCTCTGTTCTAGCATTTAGTTCTAGGTATCAACTTTTTTAAACTATAATTGTTGAATAATTGTTGTTACTTGTTAGTTAGTCTATGAACCTTGCTGTTGTTACTGGGTTGAATAATTGCTGAATAATTGTTGTTAGTTAATCTGTGGACTTGTTACTGAATTGAATAATTGTTGAATAATTTTGACTGGATTGGAGTGAGTTGCTGTGGGTTACTGTGATATTGTAATTAGATTGTATTGTTATTGGATTGCTGGTGATTTTTAGGTATGGATGAGAATATCAACTAAGAAACACTTAAGGCTATTGGATTGTTGTGATATTGTATTGTTATTGTATTTTTTTCTTTTTGGTTAATTTTTGAAAAAAGATGTTTAATCTTTGTTAAAATTGTGCTGAAATTTTGCTAAAATTGTGATTAGCTGAAAATCTTGTTAATCTTTATTGAAATTATGCTGAAAATTTTGTTAAAAGTTTGCTAGAATTTCTATTTGTTCATTATGAGTAGAAGGAGGGGTTTAGAATAGTTCTTCTGCAAGGAGAAAGGGATCATTATCTTTTTCTATTGATAACTTCAAATACACGTTCAAGTAGTTGACTTATTGGGAGAGAAGAGAGCCATGAGAATGGATCTTACACAACAAGGATTAAAGGTAGAGAATGCAATGGTTGGGCCTTTAGGGTCTGCACTTTTTGACTTTGCTGTTTCCATTTCTTCCGTCTCACAATAAGTATGCTTGTTTATCGAGCATCAGATGCTACATTTTAAATTTTTAATATCATTGTCTAATAATAATTGATACTTCTACTTTATATCATACTTAGGTCAAATAGCTGGATACTGGAATTCATTGATTTGAGAGGTGAAATGAGGAGAGATGTTTGACATGCTTTGATAAGTGAAATTATAGCGTTACACAAGTTCACACATGAATATGGACCTTGATTATGACCAATCTTTTGTTATAGAAAAAATAATTTTTTTCATCTTTGTTTTTAACGAAAAAATAGATGAATTGAATTAACTAGATAAGTAGATGATTGAATATTTATTATTGGTTTGGTTAATTCAATAATTTTTTTTGTTTTTCGTGATTATCTTAAATTTTATATGTATATAAATTTTGATCTTTGATATGTTTTTTTATATTTGACTCATGTATTGTATTTAAATGTGATTATGAGATTTTAATTGGAATTATACTTTTAATTTGTATATATTTAAGATTTATATCAGAATATATTTATATTTTTGTATATTTATTTAAAATTTGATATGTTATTTTATTATAATTCGGTTATTTCGGTTGAACCACGGTTGAACCGGTTGAACCTCTAAACCGATGAACCAATAGTTCAAGCGGTTTGATGACCGGTTCAGTTTTCAGAACCTCTTAACTATCAATTTCACATAAAGTTAACTATACTTGAGTTTCCACCTTTATTTAATTGTGATCGAATTAGCTCATTCAACTAATGACTCACATGTTAAATCAGTGGTCCGTTCACCCAGTAATCCGATTAATTCGATTGATGGTTTGGTTCTGACTATAGAATGTGGACGTATCCATCCACCACCGCCGGCGATGTATTCTGCTTAGTTTTTGGTGTTTTTCTCTTGTATTTTATTTTATTTTTAGCAGTTATTTAGATGTCAAGATACATAATTGTTTTGGAATTTAACTAAATATTAATTTAAATGTTAATATATATTATTTTAAATAATTTAATATCAACTCAAATTATCTAAGGATTCTCATATGAATAATTATCATTACTTATATCGGGCTCAATTTGTAAAGAGGAATGCTAGGGATAGCAATTTTTGTGATTTGTAGCCATCAAATAGCCATCAATGATGGTTTTAATGGTGTGAGATTGGTGTGAGATTTCATCCAATGACTCACTTTTCATGCTGGCCAAAATTTAACAAAATTGCTGCCCCCTACTTTTCCATTTGTAAATATTTTGTTGGAGGAATCCTTGACCCTCTCCCAGGCATGGTCACCGAAAGCTTTAACCAAAATCAAAACCTAATTAGAATTTTTTGAAAACCAATCCTAACGGTTGTTCTGTTCACCCAGTTCGCAGCAACGCATTCCACAATTCTGAGGGGGAATTTTTTAGGGTTTTGGGAGCCATGAACAACGTTGGCGATCTCCACAAGGTTTGGGAAATCAACGCTCTGAAGAGGAAGCCGTTGCAAGAAGAAGCCACCAAGATGTTGGAGAAGATCGCGAAACAGGTCCAGCCCATTATGCGCAAGCACAAATGGAGGGTCAAGGTTCTCTCTGAATTCTGGTAATTCAACTATTGTTTTTAATTTGAAGGGGTAATGCAGCAATGGAAAAAGAATGATCCAAGCAATGGCGGTAAGAGGGGAGGAAAAAACCGCATTTTTAATCAGATATTTTGCTTACTTTTTCTTTATGGTTCTTTTGTGATTTGTTGATTTTACTAAAATTTATTGGGGTTCCGGTTTCTAACAACTAGAACTTTAACAGAATATTTTGAGTAGAAACATTGTTTCTGCCCCTTATCTAGTTTCTTCAATGCTGCATTCGCTTAAATGCAGCATGACATTTCAGTTTGGGGCTTTGGGCAAGGGAATGAAACTGAATTTTTTATTTTTAACTTGATGAGTGAGTCTGTTTTGCTCTTTTCTTTTTGTGAGATTATTGAAGAACTTGCCAAAATGATTGTAGTCCAAACAATCCGCGACTTTTGGGGTTGAATGTTGGAGCTGGTATACATGTGAAGTTGCGATTGCGCAGACCGAACAGGGATTTGGACTTCTACCCATTTGATCAAGTTTTGGATACGATGCTTCATGAGCTTTGCCATAATGCCCATGGTCCTCATAATGCCAACTTCTACAAGCTTTGGGATGAACTTAGAAAGGTTCTATTTGTTCCGTTCCTCTTTTAATTGTTCATGCATGTGGATTGTTATACTAGATTCTTAAAAAGAACACTTTCGTTGTTTTATACAATCACATTGGTGTTGGGAATTTATGTATTACATTTCATTTCAAGAGTAACTTTTATCTGATATTTTTGTTTAAGCCTTAAGTTTCTTTGTTATACTAAAGGATATTAAGCTTGAACTCCTTCAATTTGTTCCTGTCATTCTTTTATAGTACATGCAAATAACATTCACCGTTAGATTTTTGAAGTGCAATGTTTTTGCTTAATCAAATTAGCTTGATGTTGTGAATTATTTATATCATTCAATTTCAAGAGTTATTATTGTTGTTGTTGTTTAATCTAATAATGTTCTTATTTAGCTATAAGTATGTCTGTAATATGTGAAAGCTAGATTGTTATAATATTAAGGCTCCATTGATCATTGAGCATTTTTACCTTATCTCCCAACTTAATAATGAAAAATAATAGTAATATAAAGAAAATGAAAAAGATGAGGGACAAAATGTTATCTCTCTTGCAACTTTCCTCCAACCACTAGATGTGCTAGACTCTGCAGGCAGCAATATACTTATAGAATCCTCTCCATACTTTTCACTTTTGATGTATTGCTTTACAGCTTTAGTAGTAGCAAACAAGTCTTATAAATAGTAGTATTTATTATAAAAGTTCCTGCAAAGTTGAAACATTCATTCCCTGTTGCTGTGAATTCTATGTAGTAAACTATGTCTTTCTTATTAAGTTGCTATTATTCTTCTTGTCCTTGCCTTGCATCTATAATGTAATCCATGTTAATGATCATATACAGGAATGTGAAGAGCTGATGTCCAACGGAGTAACTGGCTCGGGAGAGGGGTTTGACCTTCCAGGAAGGCGCTTAGGTGGTCATTCCCGGCAGCCACCCCTTTCATCACTCCGTAAAACAGCACTTGCAGCTGCAGAAAAGAGATCGCGATTGGGATCACTCTTTCCCTCTGGACCTAACCGTCTTGGGGGTGATAGTGTTATAATGAAGGCACTTACTCCAGTGCAAGCGGCTGCAATGGCTGCAGAAAGGAGATTACAGGATGACATTTGGTGTGGTTCTCAAACCTGTGAAGCTTCAGATCATGAAGATTTTAACTTTGAACCTGCTGCGAATATTGAGCGCAAGGGTAAAAATGTGGGTAGCTCAAGACTTCGAGACAATTCTTCTCTACCTTTGGATCTGAAATCTCAGAAAAGGAGTCGTGTCATGGATTCAAGTTTACTGGATTGCTCGTCTAGTACCCCTAAATATGTTGATTTGACTACGGATGCACCACAGATTGGATCTATCATTGAACAATGCACTGTGACTCAAGGAAGGGGTGTTGGTGGATTAGAAAGCATTTCACATTCTGAGTCAAATTCTCGGATAGGATCTACTTCTGCAAATATTACAAGCTCCTCCACTCCACTTTCTGGTGATAATAATACATCTCATTCTGAAGAACTTGCAATGTGGGAGTGCTCAATGTGCACTCTGTTAAATAAAGTAAGTATCAAAATATAGTGCTTTATTCTTTGCAAACCTTTTTTCAGTTTGTCACAAAGTACAATAAACATTTTTGGCGAATTTACTCTTACAATGATTGTGTTGTGGCCTTTCTCTAATGCATGTGAATAATGTTGAACCACTGCAGACATTAGCTCCATTATGTGAGTTGTGTGGCACACAACAGCCGAAAGATTTTGCCACCAAATACAGTACTTGGTCTTGTAAATTCTGTACGCTGGAAAACAGTGTGAAGTTGGACAAATGCTCAGCTTGTGATCAGTGGAGATACTCTCTTGGTGCACCAGTGTCATCCCGTGCACCTAACGTCGGCACTTGAGTACAGTAGTTTATAAGTATATGAATGCTTATAAGTTGTAACACTGGTGTTTGTGCAACTTAATGGCAAAATTATTTCATTTATTGCTTTATGGCAGTGGCTTAAGCAAATGAAGATGCCAATGCTTGATTTCTTTAACTTGAAGCTACGTGGAAAATAGCAGTTCCATTTTGATCTTTTTCACTTGATAGATATGACAATTTCGATATAGTATGTTGGCATGGAGATGTGTATAGCTGAACTGCTGAATTAGTAAGCATTGTTGGCACTGCTCTGAGTTATGCCTGATTTGCAGAATTTGGATGCTGACTTTTGTGCAAGCAAATTAAGAGCTTTTCACTGAATTGGGTTTGTATGAGTATATGCCATGGTTCTCTCGTCTGCTTGGATTTCTAGTTGATGTTAGAGAATCGCCAGAAAAGTTATATAAGTATATAACCTGTCTTAGAATTTTGGTGATCAACTATCTGCATATCAGTTGTCCTCAACAATTTGGCTTGGGGACACTGTTAACAACTAATCACCATGTTGGACTTGCGTTGTCATTTCTTTGTAATGAAGGGATTAGAATTTGAAACCAGGAAGTTAATCTAGATACTTTTTATTATTACTAAACAAATACAAAACTCTTGTTTTACTTGAAGAAGATCAAACCCTGTTCATCAATTTCCAAACTCAACACTTTTTGTTCATCTTGAACCTTATTTTCGTCATCTTATTCTTCATATGGCAGTGTTTCCTATCTCATTCATTTGGGATTTATAAATATAGTGTTTATGCTAGTTTGGTAATTGTATTTGTTATACAAACTTGTATACAAAATAGTCAACATCTGTTCAATTTTATGACCATTCAAAAAATGAGATAGTGTACATATAGATATAAATTCTTGTATTATCTCAATTTCAGTATATTTATTTTTGTTAAGATATTTACTAACATAACTATAACAAGAAAAAAAATTAGCTAGACTTTTTGCCAATAATTATGATAGCAGAAGTTTATCATTTTATTTTCATTTTAAATTCAGAATATATAAAGTTTTTTTTTCCTTAGAGATAAAAAAAAAAGTGTAAATGCAGTTGATATAAGTCTTTCGTTAACTAGTTTTTGGTATCATATTTAAAGCTAACTAAAAGATCATGTTATAAAAAGCTAAGGGTGCTTTTGATTTATATTTTTATTTTTAGTATTTTTTATCTTAAGAATTTGATGAAGAAAAGAGAGAAAATAGGAAGTGAAAATAGAAAATAAAATTGCCATTTTTACTGTTCTCTCTCTTTTTTTTTTTCACAAAATTCAAAAAACAAAAGATATTGAATAAAAAGGTAGAAAATAAAAACGCAAACGAAAATGCATCTAAGGACTTTGTTATTTTTATTTTCAATATTCTTCTAGAATTTTGTTATTTTTAGAATGACTAGTTTTTATTTTTAATATTTTTTTTTAGAATTTTGTTATTCTTACTTGTGCCATCAAGTTTTGAATACACAAGATCACTTAAAATGAAAAGAAAAGCAATCACTTTAAAATCTTTAAAAAGATGTCAAAGTTTTAGAGTACGTTTGTAATGATAGAAATTAAAATTTACTAAGTGAAAAATTTTAAATATTTTAGAAGAAATAAAAATAATAATTTTGATTCATTTAAACATTTTAATTATTATGTTTATTCTATTTATAAATCAGAAAAAATTATTATTACATGCATACGTTGGGATATGAACTCCTAATATTTGATTAAGTAGATAAATAAACTAATTATTTAACATTTCAAATTAGTTATTTTCAAATTAATTCTTACGTTAATTACACTTACTATTTAGGGTAAAGTACTAAATTGGTCCCCTATGTTTGGGCGTAATTCTGTTTTAGTCCTTAAGGTTTAAAGTGTCATATTTGAATCCAAAAAAGTTTCATTTAGCATAAATTTAGTCCCACAATGAGGTCAAACTTAAATAATTAACGGAATGTCCTACATAACAATAGTATAAGAACAAAATCGATAATTTGGAGAACAAGTACAAGCTCCAGAGGCACAAAATCAACCGTTGATGCATCAATACATTTATTTATCATTCTCTTTAGTTCTATAGAAAATATTTTATTTATATTATAAGAAAAATAATAAATAAATGTATTGATGCATCAACGGTTGATTTTGTGCCTTTGGAGCTTGTACATGTTCTCCAGATTATCGATTTTGTTCTTGTACTGTTGTTATGTAGGACATTTCGTTAATTATTTAACTTTGACCCACTGTTGGACTAAATTGATGCTAAATAAAACATTTTTTGATTCAAATAAGACATTTTAAACCTTAAGAATCAAAACAGAATTACGCCCAAACATAGAGGACCAATTTAGTACTTTACCCTACTATTTAAAATGATAAAAAATATTCTTATTTATAAGTGAATATTTAATGAAATAACTTAAACAAACATAGAATTATAAAAAAAAATTCAACTCATTAAAAGATTATTCTAAATCAAAGAATTATACTAATATATTAAAGGCTTTCAAACTATAAAATTAAATTACAAATAAAATTAAATTCTTTTATTAACAGAATAGATTTTTTTTTCTAGAATAAAAAACTTTCAAAACACGGTTAAAAATTGTACCAAGGAAAGTCGGATATATGCTGGTTTTTATAGATGGTAAATTTTTCACATTATAATATAAATGAATATTCTCATCTTAAGATTACTTTACAATTTATATCGTATGGAGTTATGGACGATATATGCTATGGGGAAAAAAATTAAAAAAAAAAATTGCTGGTCTTCCATCTAACTAAGCATCTTGTATCTAACTGCTCTACCAAAGTCTTGCATCTAACCGATTATTTTCACCTTAATTCTTCCAAAAAGGCAAAAACCAACAACCACTTCCCCACTTTTTTCCTTCTTCTGGCATCCAAAACCTGCCGCTTCATTTTTGGATGCACAATCTCTCAGCTCTGCAACTCTCTCACTTTCTATGTCTATGGCAATTTCAACGTACCCTCTTTCTTCTTCATCATCAGTATCACTGACCCCCATCTCTTGTTCTTCCGTGCTCTCTCTGAGCTGCTGTTAGTTCAAGATCCTCTTTTTAGTGACCCATGATCACTCATCAACGTCTTTGATAACTGTCTTCTGTAGAAAAGAAGTTTCAATCTTTTCTGCAATTCGGGACACCCTTTTGCCTTTTATGCAACATCCTCTGGAGCAGCCAAAAACCCAATAGCTTTTTTGCTTACTGGAATTTTCAGATCCTGGATCGGTTTTTCTGACGGTTGTTCTCTCTGATTTGTTTGTGAAGACGCATTAAATTGATATTGCTTTGTGGCTCAGGTCAAGTTTCAAAGAACTTTCAGTTTCAGCTGAGGATCATGCCTCTTCATGAGGCTTTCTGGTATTGAGAGAAAAGGCTCAATTTTGTCCACAAGGTGTTTGGTTTTTTCTCTAACTGCATAGTCCTTCTTGATTGATGAGAGGATTTTTTTTTCTGGTTTTTTGTTGGTGTTGCTTTTTTTGTTTGCTTTTGTTGGATATCATTAGAAAGGGAAAATCTTTATAATTAGAGTTTCTGAAAGGGTTATGTGTTTTCTGTAGTAATTATCTTTGATATTTTTTGCTAAGTAGGGTGAGGAGATTGAAGCTGTTTTGGTCTTGGGTTTGCTTGGATGATAATATGCTAGAAGGTTATTGCTTTATGAGTTTGGATCTGAAAGATTGTCCTTTTGGACAAGTTAAACAAGAGGGTTTGGACCCCTTGCCATTGCTTTGAATTCAAGTGCAAATCTGGTTTTTGCATTAGCTCACTCCTCTTGGAGCTCCTTTCGAGATGGCTGTAACCGACAGGTGTTTCGTGGAATGGAAAGAGCAGTTTGTTTCCCAGGAGCGTGGCAACCGTGTGGTCCACTATTACCTGAAGGATTCTGACGGGGAATCCATACTCGCTGTTGTGGGCACTGAGAGGAGTGTTAGGCACATGTTCTATGTTGTCGCCGATGAGTTTTTGGAAATTTGTGGGAAGGAAGGTTCTGTTCCTGCCGGTTTCAAATGGAGATCTAGAAGAGAGGTGGTTGATTGGCTGACGTCAACGCTTTCGAAGCAGCATCTTCAGGGAGATAGAACTGGTAAATTGATAATTATTTTCTATGGCTTTATCTTATTACTATTGTTTTGATGCCTTTTAGCTGTTGTCGGTTGAATTTATGTGTGCAGCTGCAAAATGAAAAATAATATAAGGATGTTACAACTTTTTGTTGCAATCAAGTTACATGAACTTAATGTATAGTGATATTTATATTTTTCTTGTCTAAGCAACTTTATGCATATCTTCTGACACAAATCTTTGAGCTTGTTTGTAGCATGAGTGCATAAAACTCATTCATGTATGTATGTAAATGTATCTTTCTCATAGTTTTATCTTCTTCAATATCTTTGATAATGTCATTTAATCTGGAATTATAAGGAGTCTCTATCATGTGCAGTCTGGACTTTGAAAGCTCTTTAGCACTGACATTTTTCTCTAATGTTGTTTTCTTCTTACTTATTCCTGTTGTATAGGATAATATCCCTTTCTACCAGTGTCATTTTTTAAATAGAAGTCCTTTACCCCTTCAACAAAAACAGCTGATGCTCACAAATAGTATAAATGATAGTGAAAGCTCATTTAAGATTATAAATATTCTCTTCTTTTATATGTATTTACTTATTTATTTATTTACATATATTTTTTATATCATAGGATCACCTAGTCATTCTTCAGGACAAGCTTATGATACCACAAATGGTAGTGTCAATGAAATTACTGGTCTTCCTGCACCGATAGCAAATAGCAAGGTATATCCCTCTTGTTTACTTTTTCTTTGTCTTCCTTTATATATATTATTTAATTGTGGTTGTAATTAATATTTTTGATGTATACCTACATCTCTTGCTTAGGGATTTCTAACCCGAAACGCTAAAATATCCAAGTCTGACATTGTTTGGTCTGGAGTGGCATGGACGTGTGGCAAGCAGCTTAAACATTATCATGCTTTTTGCAGGAATGGCATCAAAATAATTGTAAGTATCCCTCATCCATCCACTTCCTACACAAACATGGAAGTATTGGAAAAGGGACTTGAACTGAGGTTTCAAGTATTGTTCATCCTTTGATATTTTATTTTATAGCTTATACAGAGAAGGATCTGGTGCTTTGAGTTTAGCTTAGAGGAAAATATCTTCCAGTTGTACATATCTCATTGCCTCCTTTCTGACTTCCAGGTTCAATCATTTGTTTTTGTCATGGGCAAGGGAGAGAATCATTATGTTGCTTATTTAGAGGATATGTATGAAGATAGGAGGGGGCAGAAAAAGGTCAAAGTGAGGTGGTTTCACCATAATCAGGAAGTCAAGGGTGTGATTCCTGTACGAAATCCACATCCCCGGGAAGTTTTCATCACACCTTATTCTCAAGTCATTAGTGCAGAGTGTGTTGATGGTCCCACCACGGTCTTAAGTCGTGAACATTATGAAAAATGCATGCCTTGCTTTTCCCCAACTTCATCAGATAGAATACATATGTGCTTTAGGCAATTTAGAAGCAACAAAGTCAAGCCCTTTGACTTGAGTAAACTGCGTGGGTACTATGATCAACCAATTCTTTCTTGCTTGCAATTTGATTCTATGCTGAATCCTAAGGGAAATGGCCTAGCAGGAGGAGATGAAGAGTTGAGTGCAGGTGAAACTGTAAAGCTCAGAGCCAAGAGAAGGGATAGGGGAACCCCTCAGTCTTTGATTGGTCGGCGGGGAGTTAGGAAGTTAGTTAGGAGTCAGCAAATGATGGTATACAAAAACTCACAGGGTGTAAATAATTCTAGGGCAGATAGGAGATTGTTTTCTCTGAAGGAAGTTGAGTCTCAACCTTGGTATAATGTCACATACAGGATTGATGACAAGATAGAGGTCCTCTGTCAGGATAGCGGTATCAGAGGCTGCTGGTTCAGGTGTACGGTTGTGCAGGTATCTCGGAAGCAGATGAAAGTCCAATATGATGATATTCAGGATGAAGATGGAAGTGGGAATCTTAAGGTATAATACTGCTTTTGTGGTACTCCAAATTCTGTTTCCATTGTTGGTTAAATCCTACAATAGTTGGCATATATAGAGCCAGCTCCTATTTAAGGTTTGTTATCATGGTCAAAAAGATTTAAGGCTCTATTTCTTTTATAGCAACTTGTAACTGGAAAGAAATGTTCTTTTATAGTTATAGGTTATATCTTATGGGGATTATGCTAGACTAATGATGGATCCAAATTGAACTGAAATAAACCACTCCCTGTTATAAATCTTCTAAAGATAAGGATCTGCATACTCATATATAGAAGTAACTGTAATCCCACGTTCAAGTAGAGTATGATATGGTTAGAACCTTTTAAAAATTTATGTGGAAAAAAAATAGTCTTGGAACTGAGTGGGAAATGATATATTGCAAAACAAAAGTTGTATAGTTTCCTTCAATGCATTACGTTTGCACATCTTAATTGGAATTCAACACTCTTACCTTGTTCTTTTCCATGTTTTAGGAATGGATCCCTGCTTTCAAGTTGGCCATGCCTGATAAACTTGGGATGAGACATCCTGGCCGATCGACAATCAGACCAGCTCCTCCAACTTCCAAAGATCAAGAATTGGTTATTGGAGTTGGAACTGCAATTGATGCATGGTGGAGTGACGGCTGGTGGGAGGGGGTTGTAACTGGAACTGATAACTATGTTGATGATAATGTGCAAGCATACTTTCCTGGTATGCTATATTACTGTTCTGTTTTTTTGTTTAAATTTTGGTTTGATTAATGTAAAGTGTTTATAGTATGACTCAATTTTCAGTTATGCCATTTTAATTTAGAAGTTTTTACTTAGGTCCTTATATTGAATAAAATTGTTTGATCAAGTCCTTGGATGAAACTCTCTTTTATATAATTCAATGGATTCTTATGTAATTTTGTGAGCTAAACTATAACTATTTATTCAATTCAATTCAGTCAAAATTTTTAACAATAATTTGCTCTAGGGACATTATAATATATGTATTTTCCTGTTCTCAATGCATGTAGGATCTGATAAAAAAATTTAAATTATATGGACCTAACTGAAAACTAGACCAAACTTCAAGGACCTATAGATTAGATAAGCCTATTTTATTTTTTGTCTTCACTTTATAATAGAGTTATTCTTCTGATATCAGGTGAAGGCTTGCTAATGAAAGTACGTAAGAAAGATCTAAGAATATCTAGAGATTGGTCTGGGGACAGGTGGATTGGTATTAAGCCGAAGCTTGATATAACCTCAACTATATTCGCCATTAACGGCCTTAACACGAAGCATTCCACGTCCCCAGCTAAAGATGGGGACTCTATTGGTGTTGCAAATTCATGTGATGAAGTTCCAGCGAGTGACGAGCCTATTAATGAACCAGATTTTGCTGAAAAGATGGTTGAGGGTGTTGCTGAAGATGGGGATAACAATGATGATGGTGATAATGATAATAATGATAGTAAAAATAGTAATCTTGTGTCAGAAAAAGATACTCGAGCTGATAACAATGAGATTGAGATGAATAACATTGGTAATGAAGATAATGGTGATGATTCTAATAAGGACAGTAATGACAATGTTGATAAAGACGGCGAAAACGATAACAAGGATAGGGAGGCGTTTGGGACTTCCATGGAGGACTGTAAAGTTGACAAACCCGCCGAAATGGCTGTATAAAATATTTTTGTTTGGCTAGAACTGATGACTGATTGTAGAGCACTGCAACCATCTCTTGCTTTGTTGTAATTTGAGTCTAATGTTAGTATGATAGGATTGAATGTAAATAGTGATGTTGGAAAGGTGATTCTTCGTTTTTAACCTTGTTCTAAGTTGCCTTCCATATAGGTGTACAGTGTTAAGGGGTAATGTCTCCAAGTCTGTGTTTTTTCTATTTCAATATTGATTGTATTAGAATGTAGATTTCTTTCATAAGGGACCGGACAGATATTGTTGATTAATTTCAGTTCTTGTCTAACTAGCTACCACTTTCATTTATTTCATTGCAGCATATTAACAATTTTCTTGTTTGTTCTTCCTTCATGTATAGCTTCATGTACAAGTATACTACAAAAGGATTCAGTATGATTATTATGGGAAATCTATTGAACACGTGGGACACTGGGACTCCCAAACTGGACTTGGGTACTTTATTAAAGTTCCTTTTATTTATTGATTTTCTTTTTTAAAGTTTGTTTTAACAAAAATATTTGGCATATTTAAGTTAGAAATTGCTGTTAGAGGATGATAATATCATAATACAGAGAAGATGACCAGACTAAGATTCAAATGACTCATGCATGAGACTAAATGTAGTAAATTTTGATTACTTATACATTCAGTTAAAGGCATTTAAATTCAATTTAACCCAATTAAAATTACCATATATTATTAATGTAATATAATCTAAATCAAGAACCAACTGATCTTTTTCTTTTGACTCACAAGGATTTCATTGGATTTTGATATCTTAAATTTAACTTATAATTCTAATAACATTTCTCCTTCGTTTTTCCCCTTCTTTTTTACCCCTTTTATTTTCGTGTAAGAGTAACAAGACTAACCCAATTGATAGAGTGGAGACTGAAGAGTATAAAAGTACAGTCTAAGAAACAAAAAGGAAGAAAAAATATATACATAAAAACAATAAACGATATAATTAACTTAAAAATGTGTTACAATGCCATTAAATTGTTGTAACAACCTAAAAAACAACCGTTCAAAACGGAAAAGAATATAGTTGCTGATACCTACAACTAATACTAAGATAAATTTAATATAAAGAATAAAAAAACTAGAGAAAAAGAACTGAAATATTTGTTGACTATGGGATCTGTTGGTCAACCACATCAGCTTGGTCCTTAGAGTGGGTGTTAGGCTTGTTTATGCATGGCAATATCCAAGTGATCACCTCCAAGACCAAAGCAATTAGAGCCAAACATATGATCACACCCAAATACACACTCTTCCATTCTCTTGCTTCCATTATGTCAATACCTTTGAAGACGTTCCATATGCCAAGTCCAATTGTTCCGTAACCGACTACATAGTGGAAGATGTTCCAGAAGATTCTGTGCCTGTGATCCTTCTTAGGCCTCAAGAACATAGCAACACAAACTTGTAGGGATGCTAGGCATACGAGAGTGATTCCAATGCATCCGTGAGAAGAGTGATGACGGTTATGTCGTGCCATGTATGAGCCAGTTGCAAAGCCAATTATGCCAATGATATAGGCCATGGATTGGCATGCTCGATGCACGTGAAACCACGTGGCACCCAAACGACCATCGAACGCCTTCAAGTAACGAGCTAATATTGCCCCCATTGGCATCAGTATTCCCCAGCTTATGCCATTCAATATCCCATGCACCTGTTGAAAGCAGAATTTGTTGTGAGAAAAATATATATAGATATGATAAGAGGCGGTTATTTTTAAAAAGAAATCTTTATGTGAAGATATCTTAATATATATTTGATTAAAAGGACAGAAGAAATTTTTTTACAACACAGAGAGTTTATGCATATTTCTGACCTTTCGGAGTTTGATTTTCGAATTTCCGGCGGTTTCTGAGACCTTCCCGGACACAAAATCTATAGTCCCAAAGGATTGAATGTTAGGTCCTGACAAAGAATGCATCCCAAGAGTTCCATCGTTAGAAACAGGGCCTTCTTGCCAGACATGATTCAGCAGAGTTGTATTCTCGGGGAGTTTGAAACTCGCAAAAAGGATCATATCGCCATTGGAATAAGATGCTGAGACGCTATAAACAGGAAAGCTAAGAGATCCTTCTTCCAAAAGAGTATCATAACTCGTGACAGAAGAGGTGTAGGCTTTGAGAGTAGCGTCAGAAGAATTTCTGAAAGCAAGGAATGCCTGGGATCCAACCATACCCTGTGAGGTTGGGTTGATGGCCCAAGCAACCCAGCTTGAATCCGTTGCGTTGGCCTTCTTGAATGCCACGTCGACTCTGCTTGATGATTGGTGGTAGTTCCAGTGCAGTGATGAATCAAGAACGCCCAGGTCCTTGCATGTTGCGTAGTTAACGTTATTCGGAAAATTCAACGACTTGCATGGTTCACAAGTCGCTGTGATCGACAACACAAGGAGCGAGAGTAACCACGCAAGTTTATGGATTGAGGCCATGGATGTGTGATTGGAAAGAAAAGAAAATATTGATTGAAGTTTAAGAAGAAAACTAAATATGGTGATTATTTGAACTCTCTGAGTGTTTTAGGATGGCACAATGAATAGTGAGTAGTAAGTAGCTGATAATTTATACAGGATTCAAGTTGTAACGTAGCTTCAAAATTTTTATAGAATCATTTCGGATTTGAATCTTATCAAACGGTTTGAACTAATATGATTTTGTTTTCTTTTGCAGTTCAGTTTAATTTAAATCAAAATATATTTCTCTTATTGAAATATTCTTTAGATACTATCCTTAATTAATAATTTTTTTTATGATACAAATGCATTTTTTATTTTTTATGACAATAATAATCACTAATCAACATAGAGTCATGGACTTACTGGCCAGCGGACTCGTTTCTTCAGTTTGAACCAACTAGTCTGGCATGATTTAAAATTTTAACAGTATGGCTTAATTAATTGAATATAATTGATCCAACTCATGCTTTTAGTTGACAAAGATTCGATAAAATTTAATTTTTATATGAAATAGGGGCATAGGGGATTTATTCTTTGTGATTGATCACGAACAATTATTTTAGATATATATTAAAATTAATCATGAAATCAATTATATATATTTATTTTTATATAAAATTAATAGTTAAAAGTTATCGAATAATTTGATATTTTTAATTAAATTATTATTTAATTATTTTTAATTATCAATTTATACTAATACAATTGTATGTAAGTTTTTACCCTAAGATATATATTAAAATATAAAATATACATAAAAAATAATTTTAAATTTATATATAAATACATAATGGTTAATTTGGTGTTTGATTTTCATTGTGCAACAATTCAAATCAGAGAATAAGAAAATAGAATAAAATAACAAAAATACTATTCGTTCACCAAAATCAATCACTCAAATTTGTCATCAATATATTTATATATAATTATATAAATATATGAGTAGTTTAATTTATTTTTAATGTGTATTTATATTCTAACATTTTTTATACTGATAGTTAATTTTAGTAACTAATTTTAATATACACGTAATATAGCCTAAAAAATAAATAAGAAAGCAACGAAGAAGAAGAAAATTAGTAAGACACATAAAAGAACAGAAGATGATTGTGATATTACAATATAATATTCAGAATATTTTGGACATTTAACATATAAATTTTTATTTATATTTTTTTAATATTATTTTTTGATAATGTAGATAATTTATTTTCTATAT
The DNA here is from genome assembly GCF_059453495.1 of Arachis ipaensis. Taxonomy (NCBI): domain Eukaryota; kingdom Viridiplantae; phylum Streptophyta; class Magnoliopsida; order Fabales; family Fabaceae; genus Arachis; species Arachis ipaensis. The sequence goes on from NC_142436.1 coordinate 8,545,888, forward strand.
TGATAATAATATAGTGTTATAGCATGCTATGTGGTGTTTAGTATAAAAAGATTTGATTTACACGTTTTTTGGGTGGTAAGGGGTAGGTAGGAGCGAATTTTTCATCGCTTCTATTTGTGGGTAGTAAAAAATTAAACTCTAATATGCTCCTACTAGAGTTATCAAATGGACCAGTTCATCCCGTTTAGGCCTGACTTATCTAATCTTGCAGGTTAAACAGGCCCATTTAAGCCTATTTTATTTATGGCTCATAATTTTTCAGTTTGAACTATTTATAACCAATTCGATAGATTAAATGGGCGGACCCATTTACTCTTTTATATTAATTTTTAAAAAATATTTTGACAAAAAAATTATATTTTGGTCAAAAATCTTAAACAATATTTTTGTTGATGGGTCGAGTTTTCGGGTTGGGTTGGAAGAAATATTAGCAAAAAAAGTACTAACTTTTTTTTTTGAAAAATGTAAAAAAAATAAACGGGCCATCAATTTAGCTTGCATACTAGCCCGTTTAACTCATCATTTTTTGCAGGTTAACCGGGCCCGTTTATCCTGAAATTTAAACGGATTGAATTTTAGAGGCAAATCCACCTGTTTAAACCGATAAATAAACTAACCTGATAGATTTAACTCATTTTGACGGTCTTAGTTCCTGTGGGCATTCGCTCCATCTTTACCGGCTTTTATTATTATTATTAAAATCTAACAAATAAAAATAAATTTCAAAATTTATATAACTATCATCATGTATATAACATAAATTAACATAAAAAATTTAAAATAATACAATATTATTAATCATTTAACTAATTATTTTACATCTATATTATATATATTATATATGTTATATATTAAAATTATATATATTTTGATATAGGCTTTTTTATTTAAATAAAATAATAGAAGATCAAATTTACGTGAATCCCCTAAATGAAATTTTAAAACATGAATCCTCTAAACTATATAATATATAAATCGGTGATGTGAGTTAGATAATGCATAAAACATGTTACTTAGGACGATTTATGCATGAAATTTATTGGACAAATGCACATAAATCGTTCCAGGGCTATGTGTTTTTCAAGTTGTATGTAAATCGTCCTACCTTAGCATGAGTTAGGTTTTTTCATCTAAAATCCACAATCCTAGCACAATTTACGTGTAAATACACAACTTCAGCACCAAACACGATTTACGGGCAAATCCAAAACTAATAGATATATTTAGACATAATTTTAATTTGTACTTAAATATTTTTAGGTTGAATATTAATTTTTCAATAAATTTAGGAAGTGAAAATTTTAATTAGTTAAAAAAATGAATATAAAAAATGATTTTGTTACAACAAAGATTTATCTTCTAAAATAATTAAAAAAACTTCATTGAAAAGATTAATTATTGTGTATGAATAATTCTATTTTCATTTCAAAGACAATATCTAAAAAAATTAAAGAATTTAAATGTTTTAAAATAAAAAAAATTATTAAAATGATCAAATAAAAATTAACATCATTAAATTTGTAATTTTTATAAAATATATATTTTATTATTTTATTTTTAAAAATTAATTTTTTATTTTATTATTTTATCAATTTATTCAATTTAAAAGATTTTAATCTAAGATTAAATATTAGAATAATTCTAAAATCGAATAATAGATTCTTTATCTAAATGACAGAGAATTTGATAACATATTTTAGTCGAGAGAATAGCACTGATTTGACCAAATAGCAATCAATAATTGGATATTTTAGAGGATACAAGTAACACCAGCATAAAAATGAAGTGAAAAAATCAAAATACATAGCAAATGTAGAATTTAACCAAAAAAAAGATAATAATTGAGTTGAGTACTTGACGTACTAAAATTAATTTTGTAAAATATTTATTATGTGAATACTTGTAGATATAGATTAAATTCATTTTAATATCCTATTAAAACTAAATCTCAATTTTAAAACCTAATTCAAGAAATAAAAATATTTTTATATTTATAAATTATCTAGACACATAACAAAAAAAATATAACTATCTGAACATAATATAAACAAATTTTAGATATAACTATCTAATACTTGATTAAAATCTTTTAAATTGAATAAATTGATAAAATAATAAAATAAAAAATTAATTTTTAAAAATTAAATTAATAAAAAAATATCTTTTATAAAATTACAAATTTAATAATGTTAATTTTTATTTTATCATTTTAATATTTTTTTATTTTAAAATATTTAAATTATTTAATTTATTTTAGATATTGTCTTTGAAATAAAAATAGAGCTATTCATACACAATAATTTAGTCTTTTAAATGAAGTTTTTTTTATTTATTTTAGAAGATAAATCATTGTTGTAACAAAATCATTTTATATTTATTTTTTTAACTAATTAAACTTTTTCCCTCCTAAATTTATTGAAAAAAAACTAATATTCAACCTCGAAATATTTAAGTACAAATTAAATTATATCTAAATATATCTATTAGTTTTGGATTTTGCACATAAATTATACTTGAGTGCTGAGACTGTATATTTACACGTAAATCGTGCTAGGGTTGTGGACAGGGATGGACCTACACTAAAAGAAGAGGGGGCATTTGCCCCCACAATTTTTTTTAAAAAAAAACTAAAAACGAATACTTATTTATTTATATATATACCACTTGTTATATATATTATTGTTTAGCCAAAGTAAAATATAAATAATTTTTTTGTGTTTTATGTTAAAAAATATTTTGTTAAACTTAAGACATAATAATAATTATATTATTAAATTTGATTTAATATAAAAAATATCTAAACTAAAAAAATAATGATAATTACTTCATTATATTAGTTAATTAATTAATAATAAAATTAAAAATTAATTTTCTAATTAAATATAACTTAAATTATTAGTAATTTTTTAAAAATTATTTAAAATAAAAAATATTCTCTATATGTTAATATATTGTAATTATTTTGGTTAAAAAATTATTTATACCATAAAGACTATAATAAATAAATTTGACAATTAAATATGAGATAATAAAAAATAAATAAAATAATTGTTTGAGAATATATATAAAAAATAATATTTAGTCATGTTAAAAATAAAAAAAAATCATTATAAATTATTTTTTTGTTATTTTAAATATTATACTTAGTGTATGAAATCATATTTTTATTATTTTAAATATTATAATAAGTGATTGTGTATAGATTTTTAGTTCTTATTAATACTAGCAGCTCAACAGGCATATCGTGCCTGTTCAGCCGCTTTTCTATTGTTTTTTAAGAAATTATTTTTAATTTTTTATTAATATATTATTTATTTTTAAAATTTATTAAATAAATATTTTTTTATTATTTTAATATTAACGTGGCTTTATTTATATTATATTTTGTTAAAATTAAAATTATTATAAAAAAATATTTAAAATGTTAAATTATAAAAACACACAATAAAAAAGTATATATATATATATATATATATATATATATATAACATCAGAAAAAACATAGTTCAACAAATAATGATAATAATATTATCCTGATTCAAAAAGATTATATATAAACCAAAATACATATTAATTATTTTCAAAAGATCATTTTTATTTAAATTTCATAGATATTTATATTTGTCTTCATCTTTTTTAAGTGATATTAAAAAATTTATCGTGTTGTTATTATGTGTAATAAAATCAAGATAAATATTTATAAAGTAATTATTTATAAATATTATAAAATTTATTTATTTATTTTTTTAACAGTGTTTAATTTGAAGTAAAGATAAAAATTTATATTCAAAGTATTTTTTAATTTTATATTCAAAGTATTTTTTTAGATGTTTTTTTTTTGTGACATTTTTTTAGATGTTTATTGTGCTATTAGGTTATTTAAAAAAATTAATTAATAAATATTTTTATCCTACCACATCTTCAATGTTATATGTTATCTAATATTCAGTAAAAAAAATAATATTAACCAACATAAAATTGATTAAAAATTCAAAAAAGAATTAGCAAAATATTCATGAGAATTTTTTTACTTTACCATATAGGTACAGATTTTTTTTGCATCTTTTATATGCCAATCAAATAATTAGTACCATATGTCAAATGAATAATATTAAATTAATAATTTTTTTTGCAATATAAGTTATTTATTTTAATTTAATTATGAACGAATTTGCATGTACTTGAGTATCAGTACTCTACATCATTAATTGTTTAGGAAATAAACATATTAATATTTTAACAAATCATTGGTAGGTGCAAATTTTTTTTTGCGTCTTTTCTACGTTAATCAAATAAGAATTTAATTTTGATATTCTATTAGCGTAAAATAGTTTGATCTAATTACACAACGCTATCAAAATTAAACTCATCAAATAATCAGGGTTATATACCAAATAATATTGTGGAATACAAAATCATTAAATTTTTTGTTATATAATTTATTTAATTTAATTTAAAAATAAATATTTATGTACTCAAATTTTAATCACAATACTTTACATAATCAATAATTTAAAAAAATAAAAAAATAATATCATTCAATACAAAAAAAATTTAAAAATTGAGATTTAACTAAAAGGTAATAATTTGTAATTGTAGTGAATGGAGGCTATACAATCACGATGTTGAAAGAAGGAGAATGATGTCAATAGTAAAAATATAGAAAAGTGCATCTAGTGGTGAGAGTAAAAGAACTACGAATCCAATAATGAGATAAAAATTAATAACAAAAGAATGAGATCAAATTCTTAATATAAAGTATTCACATATAGAATATACCCAAAACAAAATGATAAGATCTATACAAAATTATTTATCACTGCTAATTATTCTTTTCCTCCTTTTATTCCTTTTATACCTGGCATCGAAAATCAACATTTGGCATCGTCGTTATTTAGTTCATAAAACCATAAAAATTCATCCAAATAATTGTTATATACAGAGAAGCACATTTAGAATGGAGAAGAGAATTAAGAAAAATTGAAAAGGATAAATTATTGAAATGAAAAATTGAAGAAGAGGTTAAGCATTTCTACTGTTATTAGTAAAAACACATAATGAAAATGAGATAGAAGAATATGTGTTGTTGTTAACGGTGGAAGTTTTTTATTTAAAGTAACCGACGCATGCATGTACGGAGAACTTCTATCATTAAGGGCAATATTGGAACATAAAGTTGGATACCAAAAACTCTGTTTTGGCATTATATATTGCTATAGATATATAGAGAAGCACATTTAGAATGGAGAAGAGAATTAAGAAAAATTGAAAAGGATAAATTGTTGAAATAAAAAATTGAAGAGGAGGTTAAGCATTTCTACTGTTATTAGTGAAAACACATAATGAAAATGAGATAGAAGAATATGTGTTGTTGTTAACGGTAAAAGTTTTTTATTTAAAGTAACCGACGCATGCATGTACGTAGAACTTCTATCATTAAGGGCAATATTGGAACATAAAGTTGGACACCAAAAACTCTGTTTTGGCATTATATATTGCTATAGATGTATAGATAGTTCTAATTTAAAAATTTAAATATATCTAAACCAATTTAAATTGGTCAAGTGATTAGCCTAGTCGTCTACTTAAATAATTATTAGAAGTTTGAATTCTGTCTCGTATGTGTAGCAACTCATTGCCAGTCCAACTGCAGAATCTTAAACAAGTGTATTAACCCGTGTCATGCACGTGATAAGATTGAAATTATAATTTTAAATTATTTTATTAAAAATAATTTAAATTATAATAATTTGATTAATAAAAATATAACATGGCACGGTGATAAGATTGAAATTATAATTTTAAATTATTTTATTAAAATTAATTTAAATTATAATAATTTTATTAATAAAAATATAACATGTTATATATTATTTGTTTTTTCTTAATCTAGTGTTAAATATATTAACTCTAAAATAGTTATTAATTGATTTTAGTAATCTACTTTCTTCAATAAATCAAGGCTCATCCTTAAACGCTCCTGGTTAAGTATGGAGTGCTGCACACCTTGTGAATTCGTAAATCTGAACTCTTCATTTATTATATTTTATTTGAATGGTCTGGATTTAAAAAGGTAACCTGTTAATCAGGTTAATCATTTTTTGATAAGTTTTAGATTTTTTTTGTAAGTCTCAGGTATTGAGCTGAAGTTCAAAATAAAAAAATAGTATATAAATATTAAAAACATGTCTGTAAAAAAATTATTGGACTTTAGAATTAAAATAAATAATACATAAAAAATAAGTTGAAAATTCATGAACTAAATCTAAAAAAACAGATATATTAGAATCTTAAAAAAAATAATATTAAATATATATTATGTATATAATATTAAAATTTAAATAAATTTTATTTTGTGTGAAATAAAATTATAATATTAAATATATACACAATGCTAAAAAATTTTGTGTTATATATATATATATATATATATATATATATATATATTATGTATATAATATTAAAATTTAAATAAATTTTATTTTATGTGAAATAAAATTATAATATTAAATATAAACACAATGATAAAAAATTTTGTGTTATATATATATATAATTTTATTTTGTGAGAAACAAAATTAAAACATTAAATATGAATAGAATGATAAAAGATTTTGTATTATACTAATTTAATTAAAAAAATATATATACAACGTAAAAAGCAAACAAACATATAATAATTTTATTTTGTGCGAAACAAAAATTCATATAAGTTTTTATTAACAATTTTTTTATTGAAATATGTCATTTTACTATATTTATAATATATTATTTGGAATAATTATATTATTTTAGTTAATATATATTATTTAAAAAAATATTTAAAATTTATTATTTTGTATTAAGAATATTATTAAAAATATATTATTAGTTTTTCTTAAAATAATACTTTTTTTTTCTTTGGTTCAAATAGTATGACAATAAATTTTTTTTACATAACTGCGTCTACTCAATAAATATTATATTCATTTATTTCTATATTGTATGTAAAATAAATAATTAATGTTTAAAAAAGTTAATAAAAAAAAGTATTCTTTTTTTTTTACTAACTCTTAGGTGAATATAGAGACTATGTCATTTAAACTATAACTCGTTGGCAAAGAAAGAAATACTCTTAATTATATATTAAATAAAATAATTATTTATTAGGCTCATTCTTATACAAATAGAAATTTTTCTTAGTTTTATATATGTAATATTTTATACCAATTAGCTTCAAAATTTAATTATTTTTTGAATAAATTAATAAAAATAATACAAATAATTGTTTAAATATAATTGTATTTTAATTTTTCATTCTATTACGTACACGTTGAGGATAATTTGAAATAAAAGATAATGAACTTGTTGTAACTGTCATGTATTTTGTGCTTTGATTGCGTTGTCATGTGAGAATCATGGCGCCTTCATGGAGACCGGATTCTTCTACAGAATCAGTTTTACGTTTGGAGTTAGCCAACCAGCAGCGGTGACAGACAGCGTCTTCCTTTTCTATGGCAGCAATTTTTCGAGCTTTGAAGGTCCATTTATGGTAGATGTGGAATCGGGTGGGTTCAAGAGCGTCAAAATCTGTGGCTAGACAGAACAATAGTGGAAGCACCTGCTAGCAAACAAAACAGTAAAAATGCTTGAAGACATCACATCAACAATAACAGAATAACGGAGGAAGTCGATCAAATTTTTCTGAATACTTTTATGGTGTAAAGATAGTCCTGTGTTAAACGAGCGAATTAGTTTTTTTGTTAGTGCCGGTTTGTTTGTTCAGCCCATGACAAAAAAAAATAACAATAATAAATAAATTTAATTTACCTAATTACTTTTGATAGCAGGTTAACTTTTAAAGAGTGCTGCACTCTTTACTTTGTCTAGAGTGCACTAGCTTTCGCCATCAATCAAACATATATACTCAATGTGACCATAAATAACTTAATAATACTTAGATTCACCAATAAATTTTTATATATTATTTTACTGTCAAGTAAGAACATATCAAAATTAGCTCAAAATAAATAATAAATTATTAGAGAATTCTAATGCACAAAATTCTCTAATAAACAATAAATAATTTAAATCTACTAAAAAACAACTCAACACTTTTCTTTGATGCCTGCAAAACATATATCTAAAATAATAGAGTAAAGTATCATTTTTGTCCCCAACGTTTGGGGTAAGTCCCAAAGTTGTCCCTAACGTTTCAATCGTCCTATTTAAGTCCCTAACGTTTCAAAACTGACTCAATGTTATCCTGCAGTTAGAGATCTGTTAACAGAATTGACGGTGGGACAAAATTGAGACGATTTTGAAACGTTAGGGACTTAAATAGGACGAAAACGTTGGGGATAAAAATGATATATAGAAATAAGTTTTAATTTTATTCTTCAATAATATTAATTTTTTACTATATATAATATTCAATTATTTTTTTAATCACATCTAAGTAAATTACACTTAATCTCATATTACTTTCATTTTAAATAAATTAATTTTTTTATAATTTTACTCTTAAAGATTATTAGTTATCATGAAATATTTGTAGAATGACTAGTATATAAATTTGCAGAAAAAAAAATATATATACAATAAAATATAAATTATACTTTTATCTATAATGTATCAAAATTCTTTAAAATTATAAAAAAATAAATTTATTTAAAATGAAAGTAATACAATTAAGTGTAATTTATTTAGATTTAATTAAAAAAGAATTGAATACTATGTACAGTAAAAAATTAATATTATTGAAAGATAAAATTAAATTAAAATTTATTTTTATGTATCATTTTTGTCCCTAACGTTGTCGTCTTATTTAAGTCCCTAACGTTTCAAAATCGTCTCAATTTTATCCCACCGTCAATTCTGTTAATGGATCCCTAACGGCAGAACAACATTGAGTCAATTTTGAAACGTTGGGGACTTAAATAGGACGATTGAAACGTTAGGGACAACTTTGGGACTTACCCCAAACGTTGGGGACAAAAACGATACTTTACTCTAAAATAATATTATATCAATGTTAGTATACAGTTTTACAATCATCGACCGTATTTACTATACATGACTCATTCTTAAAAGTTATTCTACAGACATGTGCAGTTGGAAGATAAATTACTGGACTTTATTTTATTTTTCTAAATTATTATAATTATGCATTATTCATTAAATGCTAATTGTAATATCGTAATATAATTATAATAAAGATATTTTTCTAAAATAAATTTAGAAGAGAGAATAGTGCTTTCATTTTGGAGGGAAAATAAATTCATAAAGAATTGACACCTCACTTTTATTAGTTGATAATGTATTAAATATTGATTTTATATAATTATAATAAAAATATTTCTCTAAATTAGTATAATCATGCATTATTTATTAAATGTTAATTGTAATATAATTATAATAAATATATTTTTCTAAAATAAATTTAGAAAAGAAAATAATGATTTCATTTTAGAGAAAAAATAAATTCATGAGGAATTAACACCTCACTTTTATTAGTTGGAGAAAAAATTCAGTATATTTTGTCATTATTATACATTTTTCTCTAATCATATATCCACTGTTTTCTTTTCTTTGTTTCACCATTTTGAACCTGGGTTTAACTTCTCGTAGTTCTCACTTTTTAGTCATTCTATTAGATGTAGTTGATAACTATTGAAATTCTTCGATTAATATAAGAGAAAAATATATTATTATATGATAGAATTAATATGAGTATATTTTATTATTAAATAAACAAAGTTAATATAAAATAAAATTATACATAAAAAAAGCAAAGAAATAAAATTAAAATAGCAAAAGTGATAAAAAGATTATTTTTATAATTTTGTTTTGTCATTTTTATGTATAGAAGATTAGAAAATAGTAAATTTTTAACTAAATTAATTTATATTTGTTGTATTCAATTTAAATAAGTAATAAATTATTTTATTTTAATTTATTTCTTAAATTTATATATCATAAAAATTAAATCAAATAATTAATATACATAATTTTAAATTGTGTGATACTTAAATATCTATTCAAATCAATTAGTTGATATAATTAATTTATCATAATGAATTGTCTTTAATGAGTTAAACAAAATAAAGCAGAAGCATGCTACGTTGATTCTATCATTAAAGGTAAAAATTCGATTTTTATATAATAGAATAGATAATATAATAGACGGCGAGAAAGAGAAAGATAAACATTTTAGATCCTAAGTTGTTTCATTTGGATGTTGCAATGTCACATTATTTTACTTATTCTACCCTATGGACTCTTTTGTAATTTTATTTCAGTATCAATGGAATTTCACTACCTTTGAAAAATACTCTAAATAATAAAAAGCCAAATTAACTTTAATATTAAATTCATTAATACGATTTTAATTTTATATAATAGTTAGATAATAGATTAGTAAAAGCAAATGGAAGAATGGCTTTAATTAGTATTTGATAAAATATTCATTTAGAATAATTAAAAAATATAAAATTATGATATTATTAAAAATAATACATTTTTATGTTAAAAAATTATATTTAAATAAAATATTTATAAAATATAAAATTTAGAGTAACATAGCTTCATGAACATTAATCATTAATCAATTATGAACTAACATAAAATTATAATATAATTTATTTATAAAAAAAATAATCAATAATTAATATTAATAAATATAAAAATCATCCAAACACTTTGATTAAAAGTATTAGTGGTTAATTATTATTTATTATTAATAATATTTTGTTCATAACAAAAACTGAAAATATAATTATTCAGATTTAGATTTTAGAAAAATAAACGTATAAGTAACAAATGATCTATTTTATCATGTATATTATAAATTAATGAATTAAACTAACTGATATAATGAATTATAATTAATTAATTGGTATAAATTATAATAAATTATATATGATATTTAAAAAGAAAATAAAATGAATAAAAAAATAAAAAGAAATAGAAGAATAGAAGACACAATAAAATAAATTGAATGTGAATTTTTTTTCTTTTTACAAATTTTATATCACATCCACTTCAATAATAATAAATAAAAATACATCAACTTAATATCTAAAAGAAAATGATGAGATAAAATTATAACACAATTTTAAAATAAAAGCTTAAATTAAACCATAATATCATTACACAACACAAATTGAAAGTAATTTCACACTACAATATATCACACAAATAGGTAAATGACTTAAGCTTAATTACGGATTTTTTTTATTTATGCATACATGATAACACCATGGTCTATAAATGTTTAATGGATAACATATCATATATTGCTCTGAATGATGAGTACGGGAGTTGAAGAGTGTGTGTTGATTTGTATCCATGATAGTTTCCTTCTTGTGACGACGCCTCATAGGAAGAAAAAGAATTGTTGTAAAAGCTACCAAATGAAAAAGTAATTGGTAAATGATTGATATTTTCTTCTAGCATATATGGTCTTTTATAGTGGTAAAATAAAAATAGAAGGAATAAAATTCTGTATTTTTATATTAGAAATAGAATTTGATATTTATCCTAATAAAATTAAATAACTAATTAGTTATATTTAAATAAATAAAATAAATTAAATAAAAATATTTTTAAAATTAATCAAATCAATTAGTCAATACAAATAATTAATTTTATTTGATTTATTGAATTTAAAAAATAAATTAAAAAATAATTGATTAAATTAATTAGTTGATATCATTAATTTATTATAATTGATTAGATTTAATAAATTAAAAAAAATAAATAAGAAAACATAGGAGACACTGATTTTTTTTAAATAAATTAATATGTATTTATTATATTTAATCAGTATAAGTAACAAATCATCTATGTTATTATGTACCTTATAAATTAATGAATTAAAATAATTGATATAATAAATTACAATTATTTGATTGATATAAATTATAATAAATCGTGTGATATTTAAATACCTAATCAAATCAATTAGTTGATATAATTAATTTACTATAATAAATTGTATTTAATGAGTTATAAAAAATAAATTAAGAAACACGCTAAGAAGTATGCCACGCAAATCATTAAGTACAGAAATTCAATTTTTATATAATAAAAATATACATTTATGTTATAGAAATATGATTTGATTCCATTAACTTATTTATTTTTTTTAAACTTGCCACTTATATTCAACATGGAATTTTAATTTTTCTAAAATAAATTTAGAAGAGAGAATAGTACTTTCATTTTGAAGAGAAAATAAATTCATGAAAAATTGACACATCGCTTTCATTAGTTGATAATGTATTAAATATTAATTTTATATAATAGTTATAATAAATATATTTTTCTAAATTAGCATAATCATGCATTATTCATTAAATGTTAATTGTAATATAAATATAATAAAGATATTTTTCTAAAATAAATTTAGAAGAGAGAATAGTGCTTTTATTTTAGGAAAAAAACAAATTTATGAAAAATTGACACCTCACTTCAATTAGTTAGGGAAAAATACAATTTTAATATATTAAGTAGAAGTATATTATAATATCCGAATTTTTTTAAAATTAAATTTTATTATTATTATTATTATTATAGTTTAAAAGAAGAAAAAAAAAAAAAGAGTTGGCCGAAGGCCCATATATATCCATATATATATCTATATACATATAGCTAGTAAAGAAATTAAAGAAAGCAACGTGTCAATTCATATATGCATATATATACATATATATGACACATTCCCCTTTATATCTCTTAATCATCATCATATACGAAGGGTACCATTCATTCTTTGAAGAAGAAAAAGAAAGAGAATGGCCGTGAGAGAGAGAACGTGAAACCATGGCCAACCTTCTTCTTGAGTTCGATTTCTTTAAATTCGTAACTCCAATTAAAAATCTAATCCGATAAAAGTGTTCGTATCCTTCTCCTCTACGTGTTGGCGTTACTTTTGTCCGGTGGAAGTCGACGGTGACGTAGCTCCCCTACCCCTTGAGTTCGGTTAACTGGAGTTCTAGGAAGCACAGACGATTTCTGACGCTTTCTCCTTCAGCAGCTCGGTCAGAAAGTTTTTCCGGAGCTTTCGATAATTTTGATTTCATACGAAGGTAGGGGATTTAGTTTTGAAATTAACTGTTTTTAAACTATGAATGCCATGGAAGTTTAGTGGGTATTTGTAAATAATTTATGATTATTTGCAATGACTGAATGATGAGTTTGAGTTGTGTTTGTGATTGAATTTGATGAATATGTATTTGATTTCTTGATTGAAAAGAGGTTGAAAATGGTTCAGTTGGGACCCGAAAAAGGGTGGCTAACCCCGAGTTTTAGGGGAAGTGTTGCCGAAATTTTATAAAATCTGAGGTTTTATTTGAAAAGCTATTTTAAAAGATTTGGTTTTGGAAAATTAAATTATTTAAAATATATTTAGTTAAGAAAAGATTTATTCTATTTTAAAATTTGATTTATTAAGAAAAATATAATGTTTTAAACCCAATCTTTTAAGGAGAGATTTTGTTTTAAGTAAAGATTTGAGCTCGGTTTATTAAGAAAAGGAATCTCTGCAACAGGAGAGCAGAGAACAAGGATTTAAAGAATATATTAATTAATGAAGTGTCTGCCACAGGAGAGCAGATGTGACATTGTTTGGGCCTTAGTGCCAAATGTAAAGTGGGGACGCCCACACACTGAGAACTGTTTTCCAGATGTACGCTTATTGATTTGGAAAGTCACACTGTATGCGGCCTGGCCGTACGACTTAAAGTCACACTGTATGCGGCCTGGCCGTACGACTTATAAGCACACTGTATGCATCTGGAAAGCCATACCTGGGACTTGTGCCTGGGTAATGTCGGGAGCGGGTAGGCAATCGACACATGAGCTCATGGCCTGCGTTAGGGATAGACATGCATCATATTGATTGCGCATTTGCATTTGATTGCGCTTGCCTGTTTTATTACTTTGTGATTGTATTGTTTGTCTTGTTGTGACTTGCTTGTACATTGAATTGAATCTCTTGCTTGCACTATTTGTTTGTGAGTGTATTAAAGTGATTACGAGTTGACATTTGACTGAGGATTAACTATGTGGCTGAGAGGCAGAAAATGTGACTAGTTTTATATTTAAAACTTGTTTTGAGTTTAGAAATTTAAAGAAAAGTAATTATTTATCTAAAGTAGAAATAAAAGTATTTCCAAAGGGTTAACAAAATAGTTTTATTGAGTAAAGTTAATTATTTGCATTAAATTCATTACTTTTACGGCATTCCCATTCCCTACTGAGAACGTGTGGTTTGTTCTCACCCCAAAATCTTCCACCCTTTCAGTGACACAGGTTCGAAGATTCAGTTAGAAGATGCAGACGACTATTAGTTTTACTTGTGATTCCTGTTATTTTTATAGAGTTCCCTCGCCCCTGTTGCTTTAAGTTTTATTTTATCCAGAGGGATAGGTATTGTATTTGAGTTTTATATTAAATTCACTTGTATAGCATTTATTATTATGAATAATTGTGTGATTTTAATTACTACAAATAATTTTTCTGGTATTTTCTTATAAACTGAAACGCGATATCGACCTAAAGGCTCAATAGTAAATTTATAATAAAGGAAATCAGGTCCGTAACGCCTTACTTTTGGTACGATCATGACGTGCTAAAAGTTAGGGTGTTACATTATGGTATCAGAGCAGTTCGTTTCCGTTAGAGCCTTGGGAATGGACTGACTATGCTTTACTGCATACTCTGAGTGTCTGTCATGCAGTAGGACTTGTCCCACTGACAAGAGGTTGAGTTTCAAATGCATGATTGTCTATTGATTAATGCTGTTAGTCGACCGTTGCATCTCTCATGGTATTAGGTTTGGCCAACTTAATACTAATGATTCATGTACATGGAAACACTAATGGATTATCGTAGACGAGATAGAAGTAATAGGTAACGTTAATCGTGGGTTTTGGGAACGTTAGAAGTTAAGTTTAGGGGTTAGCTCCGTTTCAACGCATAATCCTTATTCGTGCTAATGTGAGTCTCTTTCTTGGTTGTTTGCCGTAAGACTTTTTGTTTCAAACTTCTTTCATCAAATATGGTTTCTTTCACATTTGCAAACTGAACATGTCATACCTCTCTATTTCCTTTCTTCGATATTTTTTGAAAATGGAGTTGATATGAATCTTTTCCATCTTATATCAATTTTTGAGGGCGAAAATTTTTGTAAGGTGGATAGGATATAATATCCGAATTTTTTTAAAATTAAATTTTATTATTATTATTATTATTATTATTATAGTTTAAAAGAAGAAAAAAAAAAAAAAGAGTTGGCCGAAGGCCCATATATATCCATATATATATCTATATACATATAGCTAGTAAAGAAATTAAAGAAAGCAACGTGTCAATTCATATATGCATATATATATACATATATATGACACATTCCCCTTTATATCTCTTAATCATCATCATATACGAAGGGTACCATTCATTCTTTGAAGAAGAAAAAGAAAGAGAATGGCCGTGAGAGAGAGAACGTGAAACCATGGCCAACCTTTTTCTTGAGTTCGATTTCTTTAAATCCGTAACTCCAATTAAAAATCTAATCCGATAAAAGTGTTCGTATCCTTCTCCTCTACGTGTTGGCGTTACTTTTTTTCGGTGGAAGTCGACGGTGACGTAGCTCCCCTACCCCTTGAGTTCGGTTAACTGGAGTTCTAGGAAGCACAGACGATTTCTGACGCTTTCTCCTTCAGCAGCTCGTTCAGAAAGTTTTTTCGGAGCTTTCGATAATTTTGATTTCATACGAAGGTAGGGGATTTTGTTTTGAAATTAACTGTTTTTAAACTATGAATGCCATGGAAGTCTAGTGGGTATTTGTAAATAATTTATGATTGTTTGCAATGACTGAATGATGAGTTTGAGTTGTGTTTGTGATTGAATTTGATGAATATGTATTTGATTTCTTGATTGAAAAGAGGTTGAAAATGGTTCAGTTGGGACCCGAAAAAGGGTGGCTAACCCCGAGTTTTAGGGGAAGTGTTGCCGAAATTTTATAAAATCTGAGGTTTTATTTGAAAAGATATTTTAAAAGATTTGGTTTTAGAAAATTAAATTATTTAAAATATATTTAGTTAAGAAAAGATTTATTCTATTTTAAAATTTGATTTATTAAGAAAAATATAATGTTTTAAACCCAATCTTTTAAGGAGAGATTTTGTTTTAAGTAAAGATTTGAGCTCGGTTTATTAAGAAAAGGAATCTCTGCCACAGGAGAGCAGATGTGACATTGTTTGGGCCTTAGTGCCAAATGTAAAGTGGGGACGCCCACACACTGAGAACTGTTTTTCAGATGTACGCTTATTGATTTGGAAAGTCACACTGTATGCGGCCTGGCCGTACGACTTAAAGTCACACTGTATGCGGCCTGGCCGTACGACTTATAAGCACACTGTATGCATCTGGAAAGCCATACCTGGGACTTGTGCCTGGGTAATGTCGGGAGCGGGTAGGCAACCGACACATGAGCTCATGGCCTGCGTTAGGGATAGACATGCATCATATTGATTGCGCATTTGCATTTGATTGCGCTTGCCTGTTTTATTACTTTGTGATTTTATTGTTTGTCTTGTTGTGACTTGCTTGTACATTGAATTGAATCTCTTGCTTGCACTATTTGTTTGTGAGTGTATTAAAGTGATTACGAGTTGACATTTGACTGAGGATTAACTATGTGGCTGAGAGGCAGAAAATGTGACTAGTTTTATATTTAAAACTTGTTTTGAGTTTAGAAATTTAAAGAAAAGTAATTATTTATCTAAAGTAGAAATAAAAGTATTTCCAAAGGGTTAACAAAATAGTTTTATTGAGTAAAGTTAATTATTTGCATTAAATTCATTACTTTTACGGCATTCCCATTCCCTACTGAGAACGTGTGGTTTGTTCTCACCCCAAAATCTTCCACTCTTTCAGTGACACAGGTTCGAAGATTCAGTTAGAAGATGCAGACGACTATTAGTTTTACTTGTGATTCCTGTTATTTTTATAGAGTTCCCTCGCCCCTGTTGCTTTAAGTTTTATTTTATCCAGAGGGATAGGTATTGTATTTGAGTTTTATATTAAATTCACTTGTATAGCATTTATTATTATGAATAATTGTGTGATTTTAATTACTACAAATACTTTTTCTGGTATTTTCTTATAAACTGAAACGCGATATCGACCTAAAGGCTCAATAGTAAATTTATAATAAAGGAAATCAGGTCCGTAACGCCTTACTTTTGGTACGATCATGACGTGCTAAAAGTTAGGGTGTTACATATATTATTATTATTATTATTATTATTAAAATGATTAAAAATATTTTCGATTGATAATTAATAAGTAGTTTAATAATATATTAAATATGGATTTTATATAATTATAATGAAGATATTTTTCTAAATTAGTATAATTATGCATTATTCATTAAATGCATTCATTTTGGAGGGAAAATGAATTTATGAGGAATTCACACCTCACTCTCATTAGTCGAGAAAAAATCCAATTTTAATATATTAAGTAGATTATTATATAAATAGAAATACTTGCTAAGTATATATAAAAGAGGAGATATATAATTATATATAATATAATTGCTGTATATGTAACAGATATAAATTGTTATAATTATAGAGACTTACTATAATTATATTAAATTTAATTATGAATGTAAATAAATAAAAGTGATAATAATTAATTTATTTTTTTCTTTTTTATATTTAATATTTACCGTAAATATAAAAAATATTGAGAAGAAAAAGTAGATACTGACTTTATTTTATTTTATTTTACGTCATGGATTTCTTTACTAAAATTAATGGAGGAAAAAAAAATCTTTATGATTATATATCAATCTCAATTACAATAAATAAGATGAATCGGTTAAACAACTAACAAATTTAACGGGTAAATGTTATGGAAAAAATGAGATAACATACATGCGTATATTAATATAGGAAGAATATATACTCACAGTTTTAAAATCTTCAAGAATATTCGATTGTATTATCCTTCAAACCAAAAAATCCATCCTTTATTTTCATTAAATATTTATATTAATTCAATTAGATGAGTGTTTTAATAAAAGAAAAGATGATTATTATTATTGAATAATAACGATAATTATCGTTATTAATATTAAATTAATTGGTTATATATATATATCATTACTATTAAATTAGTTATTTATATATATATTTATTGTTGCTTCTACAATCGTGCAATAATATTTTCTTTCATTTGTTAACTAATTATTAAACTTGGTTATTTATATTAAATATATTTAATGATTACTAAATATTAATCATATAATTATCATTATTAATAACCAATTATTAATAACCAATTTGTATTTCTCTAAAATATAATTTTTTATCTTATTATTATTATTATTATTATTATATAGGTCACTATTAAGATAATAACTTGTTACTAATAAAATTTTAGGATAATGAATAAAAAATAGAATATATCAATATAATTAAAATAGTTAAAAATATTTCTGATTGATAATTAGGTTACTAATGCATTAGTTATTGATTTTATATAATTATAATAGAGATATTTTTTAAATTAGTATAATTATGAATTATTCATTAAATGCTAAGTATAATATTGTTATATAGTTATAATTAAGATAATTTTCTGAAATAAATTTAAAAGAGATTAGTATAATTATAATAAAGAGATTATCTTAAATTAGTATAATTATGTATCATTTATTAAATACTAATTATAATATAATTATATCAATTAAAGATAATTTTTAAAAATAAATTTAAAAGAGAGAAATAGTACAATCATTTTGGAGGAAAAATGGATTCACGAGAAAATGACACCTCACCATCATAAGTTGGGGGAAAACCCAGTTTTAGTAGATTAAGTAGATAGATAGATAGATTGGTATAAATTATAATAAATTATATAACATTTAAAAAGAAAATAAAATGAATAAAAAGAAAATAAAAATAAATAGAATAGATAGAAGACTACAATAAAATAAATTGAATGTGAGTTTTTTTTTATACATTTCATATCACATCCGTTTCAATAATAATAATAAATAAAAATACGTCAACTTGATATCTAAGAAAAAATGATGAGATAAAATCATAATACAGTTCTAAAGTAAAAGCTTAAATTAGAACATAATATCATTACACAACACATATTGAAAGTAATTTCACACTATAATATACCACAAACAGGTAAATAACTTAAATTTAAATACGAAACATTTTTTATTTATGCATACATGATAACACCATGGTCTATAAATACTTCATAGATAACATATCTTATATAGTTCTGAATGATGAGCACGAAAGTTAAAGAGTGTGGTAGTTTATGTCCACGATAGTTGCCTTCTTGCAACAACGCCTCATAGGAAGAAAAAGAATTGTTGTAAAAGCTATCAAATGAAAGAGTAATTGGTAAACGAATGATATTTTCTTCTAGCATACATGGTCTTTTATAGTGGTAAAATAAAAATGGAAGGAATTAAATTTTATATTTTTATATTAGGAATAGAATTTGATATTTATCCTAATAAAATTATTATTATTGTCAATATAAATGGGTTAATAACTTGCCACTAATAAAATCATTGATTAATGAATAAGAATTAGAAGGATATCAATATAATTAAAATGAATATAATTAAAATGTTTAAAAATACTTTTGATTGATAATTAGTTTAATAATGCATTAAATATTAATTTTATATAATTATAATAAAGATATTTTTTTAAATTAGTATACTTATGCATTATTCATTAAAATAATTAAAAATATTTTTGATTAATAATTGATAAGTAGTTTAATAATGTATTAAATATTGATTTTATATAATTATAATAAAGATATTTTTCAAAATTAGTATAATTATGTATTATTCATTAAATGAATTCATTTTGGAGGGAAAATGGGTTCACTAGAAAGTGACACCTCACTTTCATTAGTAGGGAAAAACCCAGTTTTAGTATATTAAGTAGATGGAATTCAAATTCACGAGGAATTAGTCCTTAATTTATTGGGTATCGTGGGAGGCCAAAAAAAATATCTATACCTAAAATATATTATATTCATGAGTTAGGTTTTTTTTTTATTTATTTTAGAATATAAATCTTTGTTGTAATAAAATTATTTTATATTTATTTTTTTAACTAATTAAAATTTTTCCCTCCTAAATTTATTGAAAAAAGTTAATATTCAACCTAGAAATATTTAAGTACAAATTAAATTATGTCTAAATATATCTATTAGTTTTGGATTTGCACGTAAATTGTACTTGAGTGCAGAGATTGTGTATTTACACGTAAATCGTGCTAGGGTTGTAGGCTTTAGGTGAAAAAACCTAATTCATGTTAAAGTAGGACTATTTACATACAGCTTAAAAAACACATTGCCCTGGATGATTTATGTGTATTTGTTCAATAAATTTCATGCATAAATCATCCTAGGATAACATGTTTTATGCATTATCTAACTCACATCATCCTATGACGATTTATATATTATATAATTTAGGGGATTCAAGTTTTAAAATTTTATTTAGGGGATTCACGTAAATTTGATCTTCTATTATTTTATTTAAATAAAAAAACCTTTGATATATTATATATATACCGAGACGGATAATGGCAGGTATTATCTAAACTTAAACTTAACCCCGCCGGTCCCGCTCAAGACTATGTCCCGCCAAAATTCGCCCCACACCAGGTCGGATAATTATTTGCCCCGATTGAATATGGACAGCGCCATGGTCCTGCGTACTCATTACAATTCCCGCGTACGCATGAATGTCATTTCCTTTAAAAAGCTGTTAAAATGCAGAAAACCAATTTTTCACACCAAACTTCCGACACCCATAACTTTTTCGTTAAAAATCATTTTCATTCCGTTCTTTGAATGTTATAAACTTCACAGACCCAAATTTTCATTCAAAACAAGTTTTATAAGATTTGAGAGTCCAAAAACTAAATTATGGCTCACCAAAATAGGTTAAAAATAAGTTTTTACTAAAGTCTAGAAAACTTTTAATTTTCCAAAATTCTTAGTTTAAAACCAGTCAAACCATACCAAAAATATTCCTTTATATTATTAAGCACTTCTCAACCAATTTTCAATCGGCCAATACTTAGAACATTCAATTTATTTAATACTTTTCATTCCTCTATATTATTAAGTACTTCTCAACCAATTTTCAATCATCCAATACTTAGAACATTCAATTTATTCAATACTTTTCATTCCAAAATCTACAAAATCAAACAATAGCTCTCACCAATCATTATTAAAATCAACAATTATAATCATTCCATAGCATCGTATCAAAATTCCATGATATTAATTCATTTTTCACTCAACCAACGTACAATTCAATTCTCAACAACAATGCACAATTTCATAACATTCAACTTATCTTACAGACAATTAGCCTAAATTTTTACGCACATTATATATTAATTACGAGAAACCAAAATTATACCTTGGTCGATTTCTCCCAAAACCAAAAATATCTCAAAAACCTTCTTTTTCACACAAGCTTCCAAAGATTCTAAAGCTCCAATTCAGCTAATCCAACTACAAATACTCCAAATCAAGTAGTCAAGACACATGCAACTTATAATCAACACAAGGTTCACTAACCCAATTAATAAAAGTGATATCTTCAATTCCATTTATACTTCTAACCACATTTCTCCTGATTTTTTTTCCTTCTTTTTTACCCTTTATTCTCATGTGAATAACAAGGCTAACCCAATTGGTAGAGTGGAGAGTATAAAAGTGCAGTCTAAGAAACAAAAAAAAAAAAAAGAAAAAGTATATATTTAAAAACAAATAAATAATATAATTAACTTAAGATTGTTGTAACAACCTAAAAACAACCCCCTAAAATGGAAAAGAATATAGGGTGTATTTGACAAACACGTTAGAGAGCATAAAAATGCGTTTAATTTTTTTAAACGCTGTTATTTGATGTTTGATAACCTTTTTTTGCATCCTAAAAGCTTAAGTTTGTTACTGGTGATTATTAGTTTTAATAATTTTTTTCATAATCTTTTTATTATTTTTAATATTTTTTTTATATTTAATTTTTTATTTTTATTAAATTTTTTATTTTAATTTTGTTATAATATGAATTATTAATTTTATTAAAAAGGACAAAATAAATAAAAAACTAATCATACATAATAATAGAGTCATAAATAATAAAATTTTATTGTTCAAAATAATACTAAATAAAAGAATACTGAGAATATTAAAATAATTATAAAATATTTTTAGTTTAATATTATAAAAATTTATCATTGTAATTCTTGTATACTGTTTATTATTCTAATTTTTTTATAATATGTATTATTGTTCTTATTAAAAATAAAAATTAAATAAAAAATTAATTATAAATAATAATAAAAATATAACTAGTAAAAAATTAGAATCTAAAACAATAATAAAAATAAAATTATCGAGAATACTTAAAAAGAGTACTAAAATATGTTATTTTTAATTTAATAAATAAATATTAATTTTTATTATAAAAAATACTAAAAAAGTTTTTATTTTTTTATATTATTTTTAATTTTATACATAAATATTAATTATTAATATTATAATAGTAAAAAATTATAACATACTAAAATAGAGTACAATAAAAATATTATATAAAAAATATTAAAAAAATATAAAAAAGAATTAAATATATTTAAAAAATAATATTATAATTTAATATTATATTTTTATAGTAATTAAATAATTATCTATCTAAGAGTGATTTTAGCTAATATTATCTAAATAATATTTATTTTATTAAAATCAACTTTAGTATAAAATTGCCAAACATAAATAATATTGACATAGACTCATTTCTACTTAAAATTAATCCTACAAAATTACTTTCCTTCAAACTCAAATAAACACACACATAGTCGTTGATACCTACAACTAAGAGTAAGATAAATTTAATATAAAAAATAAGAAAAGCTGAAAAAAAGAAAGAACTGAAATATTTGTTGACTATGGGATCCGTTGGTCAACCACATCAACTTGGTCCTTAGAGTGGGTGTTAGGCTTGTTTATGCATGGCAATATCCAAGTGATCACCTCCAAGACCAAAGCAATTAGAGCCAAACATATGATCACACCCAAATACACACTCTTCCATTCTCTTGCTTCCATTATGTCAATACCTTTGAAGACGTTCCATATGCCAAGTCCAATTGTTCCGTAACCGACTACATAGTGGAAGATGTTCCAGAAGATTCTGTGCCTGTGATCCTTCTTAGGCCTCAAGAACATAGCAACACAAACTTGTAGGGATGCTAGGCATACGAGAGTGATTCCAATGCATCCGTGAGAAGAGTGATGACGGTTATGTCGTGCCATGTATGAGCCAGTTGCAAAGCCAATTATGCCAATGATATAGGCCATGGATTGGCATGCTCGATGCACGTGAAACCACGTGGCACCCAAACGACCATCGAACGCCTTCAAGTAACGAGCTAATATTGCCCCCATTGGCATCAGTATTCCCCAGCTTATGCCATTCAATATCCCATGCACCTGTTGAAAGCAGAATTTGTTGTGAGAAAAATATATATAGATATGATAAGAGGCGGTTATTTTTAAAAAGAAATCTTTATGTGAAGATATCTTAATATATATTTGATTAAAAGGACAGAAGAAATTTTTTTACAACACAGAGAGTTTATGCATATTTCTGACCTTTCGGAGTTTGATTTTCGAATTTCCGGCGGTTTCTGAGACCTTCCCGGACACAAAATCTATAGTCCCAAAGGATTGAATGTTAGGTCCTGACAAAGAATGCATCCCAAGAGTTCCATCGTTAGAAACAGGGCCTTCTTGCCAGACATGATTCAGCAGAGTTGTATTCTCGGGGAGTTTGAAACTCGCAAAAAGGATCATATCGCCATTGGAATAAGATGCTGAGACGCTATAAACAGGAAAGCTAAGAGATCCTTCTTCCAAAAGAGTATCATAACTCGTGACAGAAGAGGTGTAGGCTTTGAGAGTAGCGTCAGAAGAATTTCTGAAAGCAAGGAATGCCTGGGATCCAACCATACCCTGTGAGGTTGGGTTGATGGCCCAAGCAACCCAGCTTGAATCCGTTGCGTTGGCCTTCTTGAATGCCACGTCGACTCTGCTTGATGATTGGTGGTAGTTCCAGTGCAGTGATGAATCAAGAACGCCCAGGTCCTTGCATGTTGCGTAGTTAACGTTATTCGGAAAATTCAACGACTTGCATGGTTCACAAGTCGCTGTGATCGACAACACAAGGAGCGAGAGTAACCACGCAAGTTTATGGATTGAGGCCATGGATGTGTGATTGGAAAGAAAAGAAAATATTGATTGAAGTTTAAGAAGAAAACTAAATATGGTGATTATTTGAACTCTCTGAGTGTTTTAGGATGGCACAATGAATAGTGAGTAATAAGTAGCTGATAATTTATATAGGATTCAAGTTGTAACGTAGCTTCAAAATTTTTATAGAATCATTTCGGATTTGAATCTTATCAAACGGTTTGAACTAATATGATTTTGTTTTCTTTTGCAGTTCAGTTTAATTTAAATCAAAATATATTTCTCTTATTGAAATATTCTTTTGATATTATCTTTAATTAATAATTTTTTTGTATGATACAAATAACGTTTTTAATATTTTATAATAATAATCAATATGGACTTAATATGGACTTTTTCGCCAGCGGACTCATTTCCTAGTTTTCAGTTTGAACCGACTAGTCTATCATGATTTAAAATTTTAATAGCATAACTTAATTAATTGAATATAATTGATCCAATTCATACTTTTAGTTGACAAAAATTCGACATAATTTAATTTTAATATGGAAAGGGGGCACAGGGGATTGATTCTTTGTGATTAATCTCAAACAATTATTTTAGATGTATATTAAAAATTAGTTATTAAATCAACTATATATAAGATTAGGTAAAAAAATATATTTTTTTATATAAATTAATAATTAAAAATTATTAACAGATTTAGTTAAAAATCAGTTATCAAGTTGATTCCAATCTGTTAAATTATTATTTAATTATTTTTAATTATCAATTTACATTAATACAATTGCATGTAAATTTTTGTTATATGATATGTATTAAAATATAAAATATACATAAAAAAATTTTAAATTTATATATAAATACATAATGACTAATTTGGTATCTGATTTTTATTGTGCGAAAATTCAAAACAGAAAATAAGAGAGCAGAAGAAAAC
Organism: Arachis ipaensis; assembly: GCF_059453495.1. Classification (NCBI taxonomy): domain Eukaryota; kingdom Viridiplantae; phylum Streptophyta; class Magnoliopsida; order Fabales; family Fabaceae; genus Arachis; species Arachis ipaensis. The sequence goes on from NC_142436.1 coordinate 8,571,142, forward strand.
AATAAAAATATTATTCGTACACTGAAAATCTAAAATTAACTCCTAAAATTAGTCGTTAATGTATTTGTATATAAATATATGTGTAGTTTAATTTATTTTTAATGTGTATTTGTATTCTAATATATATTTTATACTAATAATTAATTTTAGTAGTTAATTTTAGTATACACGTAATATAATCTAAAAAATAAATAAAAAAACAACTAAGAAGAAGAAAATCAGCAAAACACGTAAAAAAGCAGAAAATAATTGGTGATATTATAAGATCATATTTAGAATATTTTAGACATTTTACATATAATTTTTTATTTATATTTTTTTAATATTATTTTCTGATAATGTAGATAATTTATTTTCTATATTAATAATAAAATAGTGTTATAGAATGCCATGCGGTGTTTAGTTTAAAAAATTTGATTTACACGGTTTTTGGGTGGTAATGAAGTAGGAGCGGTTTTTTATTCTATTTAACTCTGTTGTTTTTATTCTTGGGTAGTAAAAAACTAAAAAAGTAAATTCTAATATGTTTCTATTAGAGCTATCAAATGGGCCAACCCAATCGTTTCAGTTTGACTTATTTAAATTTACAGGTTAAATAGACTGGTCTGTTTAAACCTATTCTATTCACAAATTATAATTTTTTTAGCTTGAATCATTTATGGTCAATTCGATGGGTTAAATGGATTGACACATAACTACCAAAAAAAAGATGGATTGACCCATTTACTTTCTTATATTAATTTTTAAAAATTATTTTGATAAAAAAAAAATTATTTTTAGACAAAAAACCTTAAATAAACAATATTTTTATTGTCCGGTCAAATTTTTGGATTAGGTTGAGAAAAATATTAGCACTTTTTTTAAATGTAAAAATAAAAATAAACAGGTTGTGAATTTTGTTTGCATAATAGCCCGTTTTACTCGTCATTTTTTGCAGGTTAATTGGGCTTAACTTGTTTATCTTGAAATTTAAATAGACTGAATTTTATAGGCAAATTCATTCATTTAAACTGATAAACAAACTAATCCAATGGATATTCGTTCCGAGTCTTAACCTTATTAAAATTTAACAAATAAAAATAAATTTTAAAATTTATATATAACTATCATCACATGCATAAAATAAAAAATTTAAAATACTACAATATTATTAATCATTTAATTAACTAATTATTTTATATATAATTATATATATTATATATTAAAATTATATATGTATTACCTAAACTTAATCCCACCGCCTTCGCCTAAGATCATGTCCCCGCCGAAACTCGCCTCATACCAGGTTAAATAATTATCAGTCCCGATCAAGTAAAAACAGGATGGGTACTCAGTTTAAAAATGTTGTCATCTCTATATGTTTCGACTTTTTTAGCATAAATTAATTTTAAAAGATTCATAAACTGGCAAATTGAGCTTAACTTATTTGATTTACATAAATTAAAATATGACATACTTATAACTAAAATAGAATTAAGACATCTGTATAATTTTGTTGGTGAATTATTTTGTTAAAGTAAATTATTCTAAATTAAAACTATTTAGGACAAACACGTAATATTAGAAAGATTATTTTATATACATGATTGATTATCCTTTATTTTACTACCCCTAGCTATGTTGCTATCAAGTTACTCTCCTTGAGATCCGCATGAATTTTATATTTTATTTTTATTTTTCTCACTAATTAATATTAATAATATCGTAGTATCAAGGTAATTGATATGTCTCAAATTCTCAATTGTGTTCAATAATGAAGCTTAAATTATTGTGTCCAACATTTTGTGGTTGTTGTTTTCTATCATTTGGTATGCGACAAAGAGGTACGCACTCCTATCATCTGAGAAGACTTCAATAATATTAGTATATAACATGAGAATGATGATGAGATGCTTTAAGCTCAATGATAGGTTTCAGTTTTGTTTTAAGAAAGAGAGGAAAGAAAAAAAGAGAAAAGTGATGTCCAAATTTCCTTCTTTAATTTACGGGTTATTCAAAAGTATTGTCATCCACTTATAAGATTATTTTAACTTTTGCTGCAATATTCCTCAATTGGGAATATATCACAGAATATACCTTTGCACTACTAGTAATAGCAGGAGAAAGCAAAAAAGAAAAAAAAACTAATATAATTATTTTGTTGGCTAAATTAATATTTTGGCACATAAACTGCTATTATAAATGTTTTCTACTCGTTCATTCTTAAATCATGTAAGTATTTGTATGGTCGTTTGCACTGTTTAATGATCCAATATTTAAGCTGAAATTTATGATTTCTAAGTACAATAAATTTGTTATTGCTAAATTATAGAACTTGGAGAGATAGGGTGTGTTTCTTCTAATACTCTGGATGTGTACAGGTGAGACACTATTATCATTGTACAATACTGTAATCTCTTAAAGAACTCTAATTGTTTAGACAATAAAAAATGGGTTAGTGCCTTAGTGGCCTTTTTCTTCATCTTAATTTTTCTAAATCAATGGTTTATTTGCCTTAAGCATTTTGCTGAACAAAAGTTGACAATGTGACTGAAGATAACATATATGGGACATGTGACTTGCTTTTATATTTTGATAAAAACAAATGGCTGTTTAATTGTGCTAATTGAATGTTGCCAACCCTAGTGAGACATGTAAAGATATAAAGAAAATGTGCTTGCTTTTGTTAATAAAAAAGACTCTCGTGTTATGCGTTTACAAGGTTGTACTTTTGAATAAAATACTAAAAGATTTTTTCTTCTAAAAAAAATATATACAGAATCAGAAGAAGTAGAAGATGGTAACACAAAAATTAAGCAAATGACAATAGAAATAGAAATTACATGTTATTATTAGGTTTGTTTACGTTGCTTTGATCCATGTGTGTTTGTAAGACATACCCCTATGCAGCCTTCTTATTTGTTTTTTTTTTTTGGATTCTCTAAAAATTTATTCTATTTTTTCAGTATTGATATCAGTTCTGACAGTATATGCAAGAGAATAAGTTAACAAATAAAATTTTTTATGATAAAGAGTAAGTTAGCTTTACAACATATCTTACAAATCAAAGGATTTATTATTGTTTTCGGAAGACGAATCCTCAACAACGTGCTTTCTTTTTCTGGATTGCGTCCTGGAAATCAATGAACTGTTAATCAGACAAATATAAAATTGACGATAAAATAATCCCAAAAGCAATGCATACTTTTTTGGTGGAGGCTGAACTTTTTTCTTTGATTTTTATTTTATAATTGGTTCCGATTCTTCACTTTTGATAATAAATGAGAAACACTCTGTTAATACATAAAATTTTGATATAAACAGGAAAAGAAAGCAATGCAATGACAATTTCAGAATTTTACTCATTATTGGATTTGCTTTCACTTTTCGAAGAAGAATCCTCCGCAATCTTCTTCCTCTTTTCGGATACCATTCTGGACAGCAAACAATCATTAGCAAAATATACCCTAAAAATGATAAAATAAACCCAAAAATATTACTTACTTTGTAGTTATTCTGGTGGGTTATTTTCTTGTTTCTGTTAGTCCCTCTGAGTCTTGTTCAGGCTCGGACAATAGCAAAGTCACTCTCTTATGAATCACTCTTCGATGAACTTTGCTTCTTCTTTTTTGTCTTTTTCTTTTTTTTTTCTTTCTTTTCTTCTTCTTTCATTTTCTTCAATTTCTTTTTGAGTTCCACCCTCTTGACGATATCCTGAAAGAAGTAAAACGTTAGTTTATACCATCTACATAAATTAAATACATCCAAATTTAAGAAAGTATTCTGGTCAGTTACCATATGACCGTCAATTTCAACTCTGATCCTCTGAACTAGTGCCTCCCTATCCCAATGCATCACCCGGGTGGTCTAGGGATTGCATCTACTTTCTTGTCTTTGTGTTTTGTTTCATGAAAATAGACAATCATAAAAACATAGAGGCAGCCATCAATGGATTTTTTCTTTTTCAAGTGGTAATTGCTTATGCCCTTGATGATGAAATTGAGGACATGGCCACCCCAGTTTCACGCTGTTATGTTGTCTAGTTAAAAAATTGGAGCCATGTGGGCAGGAGATATTTTGTTAATGGTAGTCGACAACAAGAACGCCATTTGAATATAGAGGATGAAAATCCTCTTGAACATCAGGCAATCTTGATCATTGTCAATGCCAATATTCATCATTTCGTCAGTCGGGTTCTTCAATATTTTTTCTTGGAACCTTCTAAAAAATTTTTTATTCTCCTCAGATAGCCCTTAATTTTCTTGAGAAATAGATTCCCTATAGAAACAGCACAAAAGATCACCAATTATACTCCAAATTTTTTGAAATACACCTAAATACCAGTCATATACAACTCAATTTATTTTTTGATCACATGAGATCAGAAGAATACATTACAAAGAATACAAGTATAGAGGTTTTCTATAATCAGTTACCTGATGCATTCAAGCTAAGGGTAGCTCCTATTTTTTGGGTTTAATTCTCAATGCACCGTGTCGGGTGTCCAATTTGCTTTTTGACAAATTAAAGGAATGTGCCAACTCCTTCAAGAGTTTATGTGGCACATTCATCGGAGGGATATGCATCAAACCCTCAAATCCTAATTCCCAGATGATGGCCTTCTTCACTTCACTCATGTTTTCGAACTTTTCATGCAAAAGTCTTATGGAGCATCTTAAATCTTTGGTTTACTGTAAACAAAGCAAACGAAGATCATTTAAATAAGCTATATTTAAAAATTATTGTTAATAGATAATAACCTTACCAGTTACATTTGAATTCGATTGATATACACCCAAATACCAGTCACACACACCCAAATACTAGTCAAATACACCCAAATAATACCAGCCACATACACCTTTATTATTTTTTGGATTACATGACAATATATGAGTTCAAAATGATATTCAAGTCAACCAAACATGCATCAATGATACTACAAGCTAAGCACCACTTACACTCGAATACGCGTGATATATACTCAAATAGCTGTCACATACATCTTTATGAGTTTAAAATGATATTTAAGTCAACCAAACATGTATAAAATAACACTAGAAGCACCAGTGACAATCGAATTCGATTGATATACACCCAAATTTCAGCCATATACATACACTCATATATGAGTTTACTTAAAATACAGTCAAAAATTTATATTTATACAAACTCACTTCCAAACATACAAACATTCACAAAAACAGATAAAAAAATACGTTAAACCATTCACGAAAGAGTACGTAAAATATTTTAAACAACAAGCAACAATCATCACCGACTTGAACAGTTTGACGAGTATAGTAATATCTACTTTAAACCAAGAACACATAATGAATCTACTTAATAACTGCAAAATATGGTGATATAGTGTTTCGCATTCGAAATCAGGAAGAGAAAAGTGAAAAACCTCCAAGATTAGTGAAACAGTACCTTGAATAATGTTTCTTCATTTTTTTGGTGTTTTTTTATGGAGATTGTGAAGTTTTCTTGTTGATTTTCTCTAGTGTTGGCGGCAATTTTCATAGTTTGTTGAGAGATTTCGAATGTGGTTTGAATCTCGACGGTTGTGGTTTTGATCGAGGAAGAAAAAGAAGAGTTTTTCATAATGGTAAGTGAGAGTGCGCTTTGGAAACAGTTGAGTGATACGCGTGTTATCACGCTCGAGTGGGTGAGAGTAGTTTTTTTTTTGCTTGGCCCAACTTGTAATACTTGTAAGCCAAAAATACTTGTATGTATAGCAGGTCTGTTTCAAAAATATGCAATATTATTATAATACCTAATAAGTATGCAAATTTAAAATTCAATACAAAACACAATCATTCAACGAACAACACAATTATCTCATAAACAACATAACCATCAAATATTCAATTCTACATAAAAGTTTTAGTTTAAATTAATAATATAAACACAAATATAATATTGTAATATAACGTTGTATTTATATATCACTAAAATAAAATTATTTTTTATATAAACAAAAAGTATGAAATTATTAATTGATAATCCTAGTTTAATAGTAAAAATATTTTGTACTAAGTGAGAGATTTTTGGTTTAATATCTTTTTTTATTAAAAATAGTATAGAGATTTAATTAAAAAATAATAAAAAAGAAAAGGGCAAATATTTTGGGAATAAGAAAAACTGATAAAAAACAACTAATTAACTATGTTTTCTTTGTTATTTTTAGGAAGGAATAAGAAAAAAATAATAATACATTATTGATTAGCGTTTTGTCCGCAGTTCCGCACTTACATCAAATTGCAATTTTATTGATTAATTTATAAATATTTTGGTTTTAATTAAAGTTATAGTAAGCAAAAATGGAAGAAATATTTATTTGAAAAAAAAAACAAAAAAGGAAAGGGCAAATGCAAGTTTGGTTTGGGGAGAGAAAAAAAATGCCATACATGTTAGTAGAGAAGTGTGGCGCTAATAAGATGGGCACCAATAGAGACACTAATAGATACTATCACCATATATATTACCTGATATAACATATATATTACATATATACTGTTGTTTGTTGTATTTATAATGAGTTAGCCTTAGTTAGTTCTCCCTAGTTTGGTTAGTGCAGGTTAGCGTAGTATATATATATATATATGTAGTTTGTTATTGTATGAGTTACTGAAAACATTTTTTGAGAGAAGTCATAATGAAAATTCTCTTCATTGGCTCTGAATCTGAATTTACTTGTCTCTTCCCTCACACACCTTCAACATGGTACGGTGAGCGTGGAAGCCATGGTTGAAGAGGGAACAACTTGATTTATGGTCTTTGTGACTAGAAAATTGATAATGAATCCATTCCCTTTTAATCTCCTGTTTCAATTTCTCCATTCAATAGTTCTTTCACTTCTCACTTCGACATCGTCTTTGACCTAATTTCTCGATTCACCATAATCGTTCGTATTCTCACATCAATAATTTTTTTTCCAATTTCTAATTTCTCGGACCTAATTTCTCTCCTCTCAATTCGATTTCTCAGATTTATCTCTTCCTCTTCTAAATTTCTTTTCTTCTCTTCTCTTGGACTCTCACGACAGTGTTTGATGAGAGTGTGTTTGTCTCCTCGTATGTTCATCAAAGAGTGAGGTAACAACTCCGATCAACGAGATCAAGAGAAGAAGGTCTGAATTCTCATCACTGAAATTCATTGAAGTTGTGCCGGAAATGGCAGATTCAAGTTTGGGAGGCTCGACAGGTGGTCCAAGAACCATGGATATGCATCAGATAGCATCATTTCTGAGTCAGATATCAGCGATTCAAGCGCACATCGCGAAAACCAGTAATCCAGTTCAAGATCCAACAAATGCCTATTTTCTTCACCCATCAGAAAACTCAGGTATCCCCATAACTACTGTTGTTCTTACTGGTCAGAACTATAGTACATGGAGTAGAGAAATGTGGAGAGCACTCAAATCAAAGAACAAAATAAAATTCGTTGATGGAAGCATCACAAAACCAGAGAGCACAGATCCATTGTTTGAAATATGGGAAAGGTGTAATACTTATGTAATTGGCTGGATAAATCTTTCACTTAGTCCAGATATTCGTCAAAGTGTAACATGGAACAATCTTGCTAGTGATTTGTGGCTTGATCTGAAGCAACGCAATTATCAAGGGGATAGGTACCGTGTTGGTGAACTATATGAAGAACTATACACATTAAGACAAGGCGAATTGGATGTGACATCCTACTACACGAAACTCAAAACAATTTGGGAAGAAATTGACAATTTTCGGCAAATACCATCATGTGAATGTGGCATCACGTGTCAATGTGATCTAGGAGTAATTAGAAGTCAAAGGGAGGAAGACAGAATTGTGAAGTTTTTGAGAGGATTGAATGAGCAATATTCTAATGTGCGGTCTCAGATCATGCTCTTGGACAAGTTGCCGAGTCTGAATGTGGTGCTCTCCAAGCTTACTCAACAAAAGAGACAGTTCCTCAGCCTTGAAACTACCTCAGACATTCAAATTTTGGCAATATGACACATGGTAGTGAATTTTTCGAACTGACAATGGTCCTGAATTTTTAATGCCAACCTTTTATGCTTCATTTGGAATTTTGCACCAAAGGTCATGTATTGAGACGCCACAGCAAAATGGTGTTGTTGAACGAAAGCATCAACACATTTTGGCTGTGGCAAGGGCCATTATGTTCCACGCCCAAATACCTAAGTGTTATTGGAGTTTTGGAGTGATCCACGCAGTCTATTTGATAAACTGAATTCTCACACCTCGTTTACATGAAAAATCTCTGTTTGAAGTACTGCATAAATCACTCCCCCATATCTCTCACCTTAAAGTATTTGGTTGTTTAGCATATGCAAGCACGATCAAGAATAGCAGAACAAAATTGGACACTCATTCAAGAAAATGTGTTCACCTCGGTTTCAGGGAGGGTACCAAAGGTTATGTGCTTCTTGATCTGATTTCAAAAGAAATTTTTGTGTCTCGAGATGTCAAATTCTATGAAAATCATTTTTCATATATTGCTTCATCTCAGTTGTCTATTGATTCTCCCCAAGAACCAGCTTTTCAGCAACATAATATACCCCACGTGATGCATGATTATGATTTGTTTGACCACCACATAACCGATCTGCACACCCCTGCTTCTAATCCACTCCACACTAGTCAACCTACACCACACATACACACTGCCACACAGCCCACAGATATTGAATCCTCGAGTCCAGCATTATATGCACAATCCACTCACTCAAACATTCAACATCACAATGTATCACCATCTTCTCACCCCACACCGAGAAGATCATCACGCATTAGTAAACCACCAGCATACTTAAAGGATTATAAATGCATGAATATTACTAATAATCACAACAGAGAAACTTCTTCCAATCAACGATATCACATCTCAAAGTTTTTATCATACAAATCTCTTTCACCCATGCATAGTGCATACTCATTAGCTATCTTGAACATTGAGCCTAAATGCTATGAAGATGCCATACTTGAACCTTGTTGGAGAGAGGCCATCCGAGCTGAATTGGATGCTCTGAATGAGAACAAAACCTGGACATTGACTTTCCTTCTGAATGGTAAGAAGGCGATTGGTTGTAAGTGGATCTTTAAGGTCAAATATCACCCTGATGGTAGTGTTGAGCGACACAAGGCTCGTCTCATGGCAAAGGGGTTCACTCAAGTCCCCGGAATTGACTATAAAGACACGTTTAGTCCCGTTATCAAGCTAGAAACACTGCGGGTTATTTTGGCACTGGCTGCTGTCAAGGAATGGCATTTGAAGCAAATTGATGTTAATACTGCCTTTCTGCATGGTGAGCTTGATGAGGAAGTGTACATGAAACCCCCCGAAGGTCTTGCGATAGCTCCGGGTCAGGTTTGCAAGCTTGAAAAGTCTCTATATGGGCTTAAACAAGCTAGTAGACAATGGAACTTCAAACTAAAATCTGTTCTGCTAGAGTTAGGACATAATCAGTGTAAATCTGATTACAGCATGTTTACTAAATCCCAAAGTACTGGCTTTACAGTCATTTTGGTTTATGTTGACGATTTAGTGTTGGCAGGGGACGATTTGTTTGAAATTGAAAGGGTGAAACAGACTTTGCATAACAGATTTCGGATTAAGGACATAGGTGATCTCAAGTTCTTCCTTGACTTAGAGGTTGCTAGGTCTTCAAAAGGCATAACTTTATATCAGCGAAAATATGTTCTAGATCTCTTGCGGGACACTGGCTTTGAGCATTGTAAGCCTGCCTTCACTCCCATGGACTATGGGGCGAAATTGAGCAAGGATGATGGAGATAGTCTGCCTGATTCCTCCGATTATAGGAAAATCATTGGGAAATTGTTGTATCTCTCAAATACAAGGCCGGATATAAGCTTTGCAATTGGCAAGCTCAGCCAATTCTTGGATTGTCCCACAACTAATCACTTGCAAGCGGCACATAGGATCCTCAGGTACATAAAGAACTCTTTGGCAGCATGGCTGTTCTTCTCGGCCAATTCCGATCTATCTATCACTGGATTTTCTGATTCTGACTGGGCTGGATACCCTGACTCGCGACGATCAGTTTCAGCCTATTGCTTCTATGTGAGTTCCTCCCTTGTCACTTGGAAGAGAAAGAAGCAAGTAACTGTCGCAGCTTCTTCCTCTGAGGCAGAGTATCGGGCTCTTGCACTGGCCACTAGAGAAGCTCAATGGCTTAGTTATGTGTTGAAAGACTTAGGAGCACCTCTTGGTAAACCTGTAAATTTGTACTGTGATAGTAAATCTGCCATTTATATTGCTACTAACCCAGTATTTCACGAGCGTACAAAGCATATTGAGGTTGATTGTCACATTTTGAGGGATAAATTGCAAGAAGGCTTAATTCATCTTTTACCAATTTCTACACATGAACAAGTGGCAGACATCATGACTAAGCCTCTGGCACCAGGACCGTTCAACACATTGTGTAGCAAGCTTGGGTTGTTGGACATTTTTGTGTCCAACCCTCCCAGCTTGAGGGAGGGTATTACCTGATATAACATATATACTACATATATACTGCTGTTTGTTGTATTTATAATGAGTTAGCCTTAGTTAGTTCTCCCTAGTTTGGTTAGTGCAGGTTAGCGTAGTATATATACATATGTAGTTTGTTACTGTATGAGTTACTGAAAACATTTCTTGAGAGAAGTCATAATGAAAATTCTCTTTATTGGCTCTGAATCTGAACTTACTTGCCTCTTCCCTCACACACCTTCAACAATATATATGTTTATTTTGATAAAATTTTTATTTTTTAAAAGTAGTTTACAAAAATTAATTTTTAAAAGTTAATTTTTTAAAAATTATATCGTTTATGTTTGATAAATTGAATTAAAAATAATTTTTAATAAATACAAATAACAATAAGTATATTTGATAAAATAATTTTTAAAATTTAAAAATACTATAATAGATGTGAATGTAAGAATTAAATTTAGATATTAATTAATGTATAAGATTATAATAGATTTTTTAATTTTGATAAGTGCAAATCAATTTTTAAAAGTTTTCTCTTAGGTATTTTTAAAAATACTCCTAACTTTTAAAAGTTGCAAACACAAATACATGAGTTTTTTTTATTTACTTAATGCAAAACAAAGTACTTGTACTTTTAAAAAGAAGAAGCACTTCTTCAAAAAATTTTACTAAATCAAGCCTTAGTGATACGGCCGTTACAAATCCGATGATATAACTCGTCGTTATGCACTATAACTTGGCCCTTATACGTTATAACTCGGCGTTATACATTACAAACAAACTAAACGGACTATATCTTGAAACATAAATGTTCGACTAAGACATTATCTCTTATTAAAACCTAACAATTGCTCTTCATTTCAGATGATCAACAGAATGTAACCGACCATCTCCACCTCACCTATAAAGGTATGATATTCTATCTTAAAGGGATATACAAGATTCACAGTACTAACCTAAGCATCGGAATGCCTTTTGCAGATACACTCCCCCATCTTTGCTCACTCTCCCCACAAGCGTGTTACAAGTTCGGACTCCCAGAGCTCACAAGTTCAGTGTTGAAAGCCATAGTTTGGCATACTCACCAGGAGCCGAGTTCTCTTAAAGGTATCCATACGAGAACACTTAATATGAATATTGTCACTTTAACAAAAAATTGCCACATCATTTTTATGTAATTCTATTTTTTCTAAAATATTTTTTATTTAAATGAACCACAACTCTCATTTTCATAATTAACTTACTATCGATTTTTCATTTAAACTCACTAAAACTTGATTTAGTAAAAAAATTTTAAAAAGTATTTATACTAAATACTTCTCAAAATTATATTAAAACTTGTTTGTGCTTAGTGTTTTTCTTCTTTCTCACGAATCACTTCTTTTTTGCCATGTATTCTTGGAATTTTTCATTCTTTAGTCCATATTATTGAGCATCCTTGCAATCTTCTATGTCATGTTCGTAAGCTTTGTAATATTTGCAGTAAAACTTTTTGTCTTGAACCGAAAATTTGGGATGCGCTTCATACGACATAGTTTGCTCTATATCTGAGCTAGCAATACATTCAACGATGTGAAGAAAGTGGCTCCATGGCATTGATCTTACTTTTGGCTCCTCGGCGATTTCAGTCTGCTTTTCGCTGCTTTTTGCCTTTCCTCCTGTTGTAGGTAGTTGTTGGTGCCTTTCTGGAACTCGAACATGGAACACAAAAAACGCATAGTGAGGCTCTTCAAAAAAGCAATGTAGTCTTTTAGCCCGTTAACAAAGGCCATGACAACTGTCTGGTATTGGGAGTGTCGATCTGGGTACACTTTACATTGAAACGATCTAAATAGTCTCTCAGTCTCTTATAATTCGTTCTAGTACAATTCGATATAAGTAAAAAGTTTTTGACAAACTTATTTTAGTAGTGAAATTGTTTAAATATCACTTAAAGAAACCTTAAAAAGTGAAGATGCACTTTAAGAAAGGGAGAGAGAGTTAAATCAGACTATGATAAATTTTTTTAGTGTCTCATGAGAATCTTCTCTCTATAGAGCGTAAAAGGCATCTTCTAGGACTATGCGGTTTTCGAAAGCATTCAGGTGGTGCTGAGAGTATGAGGTTTTGTCATTTGCTTCTATGTCAATGGGATGCCTAAACCTCTTCTGAATTAGTTCGTTGAGAACCTATTTGAAAAATGGATGTGATTCTCTCTTTTTTCATGGGTGCTCTTTCAATTTGTTTTAACTGGATGCTAGGTATTCTCAATTTTGACTATGAATAATTTTGAGAATAGGTGTGCTAGGAGTTAGTAAATTTTGTAATTTGTAATCATTCATTAGTTATTATTAATGTAAAATTACTCTTTTTTTTTTTATTAAGTACTGACCAGATTTTAATAAAAATGTTTATCGCTAGATTTTTTTTTTTGAAATTTCTGTTCTATTTGTATAATATAAAAAAATTAATACGAAAATGCTCTCCCTCTTTTAACAAATGTTATATCAATATAAAAATAAATTATTTTAAAATAAAAATAATACTGTATAATATAAAAAAATTAATTAAAATATAAAAATATAATATAATATTATTAATTTTATTTTAAAATATATATTTTTATTATAAAAAATAATTTTAGACCAGACCGAATAATTCAAAATATAATTCCAACCCGATTCAAAAAATAGCACAAAACAAAAATGATACATCTAAGTTGGACAAAATAATAAATATACCTTAAATTTGGATCACGTATCGAGCCAAATCGAATTTGAAGACTCCTATTAATGGTTTAAATTTGGCGCTCTCGCTCGGCACGCCTTGTTTTCAATCAGAACGGAAAAGGGCAACGTTCCGTGGTCGGCAAGTGACTTGTACTGAATGGGAGAGTCACGAGCAGCTGGAATATTTTTGTGAGTGTGACGTAATGCATTACATAACTAAGTCAAAGAATCACTGAATTTGCCATGGCGGCTATTTATTTTCTTCAGGGCCGTTATTTTATTTATTATTCTTTTCTTTCTTGTTTTTTTCTCTATCACTTACTTTTTCATTTCACCTTTTCTTTTATTATTTTAAACATCATGTCATGGCAAATGTCATCTTTGTTTTTGTATTGAATCTTGCTAGCTGGTCAAGATTTTTTGTTATGTAATATGTAACAAATATTTATTAGAAAGTTTACCACATATAATAATATATATATATATTATGTAACATAATAAATGTTAAAAATTTGGTATATATATTTTTAAAATATATTATATAAAACTATAATATTATCACATTATGGCCTTAAGCAAATTTCTCATGAATAATTTAAAAGATTTAATACTATTATATATAATTTTGGTTTTATTTACAGTTTTGATAAGAATACTCTCTTAATTCATAAAAATAAATATGAAGTTATTATTTTACTTTTATATGTTGATGACATGATTATTACTAGAAATTATATTAATGGTATTTTTTATTTTAAAGTATTTTTCACCACATTTTTGAGATGAAAGATCTTAGTTTTTTTAATTATTTTTTTGGCCTTGAAGTCATATCCTCAAATGACGGTATCTATCTCTCTCAAGCTAAGTATGCTTTTAATCTTCTTACTCCAGCTAGAATTATAGATAGTTGCATTGAGTCTATTCCTCTTGAGCCTAATGTTCGATTTACTCCTATGGATGACACTGTTTTGGAGAATCATACTCTTTATCGACAGTTAATTGAAGGTCTCGTCTATTTGATTGTCACACAACCAAACATCGCCTATCCAGGTCATGTTTTTAGCCAGTTTTTGTTAGCTCCTCGTACTACTCACTATGCAGCAGTTCTTCGTATTCTACGCTATATCAAAGGCACTCTGTTTTATGACCTCATTTTTCTGCTCATTCATCTTTAACCCTTCAAATATACTCAGATGTTGATTGGGTTGGTGATTCTATTGATCGTCGTTCTACTACTTGTTATTGTTTGTTTCTTGGTAACTCCCTCATTTTCTAGTGAGCCAAAAAGCAAACGTTCATTGCTCGATCAAGCACCGAATCCAAATACCGTGTTCTCGCTGACGCTACTGCTGAGGTTATCCCAATTCATTGGCTTCTCGAATACTTGGGTGCTCCTCAGTCATCTCCAACTGATGTTTCTTGTGACAACTGCAGTGCTATTCAGATTGTCCATAATGATATTTTTTATGAACACACCAAACACATTGAAATTAATTGTCACTTTGTCTAACAACGTCTCCTTATTGATGATGTTCATCTCATAGTTATTGGGACTCTGGATCAGACGGTTGATATCTTTATGAAGGTTCATCATCTTACTCGTCTTCGGACTCTAGTATCCAAATTCAAGATAGTATCCTTAGCTCTCACTTGAGTTTGAGAGAAAATATTAAAATATAACTAAAATTAATTAAGATCAGTTAGTATCAATTATATTTATTTAATATATCTGTATATTTATTATAACAAATTATGTTTTATTGGTTTGATTCTTCTAGTACGTATGTATATATATTTGTATATTGTATTATTTCTTAAGACACTGATCAATAATACACTATCACTTTTTTTAGATTACTCTTTTAATTTATTTCTAATACTAACAACGGAAATACATATAAATTGTATAAAATAATGTATAATTAGATATTATATAAAAAAATTTAAACCTTTAATGCCTCAATTTATTTTTCAGACAAATAACAACAATGTATATTTAGTTAGTTCTTTAACTAATTATTCGGTAACGTCTTATTTGTTATCCTAATTGTTAACATACCATATGGTATTTAAAGATAATACAACAGAAAATTAAAAAAATTATTAACTTGATTTACATTAATATTTTTAAAAATATAATTAAAATATTAAATTTATTAAAAATAAAATTAATTCATAATACTCACTTAAATATTAAGCTAATAAAATATCCTTTAATACCATAGCTGACGTGACATATTTGTGAAGGTGTTTGTGATTTATTTTATTTAATTAATTATTATTTTAATTTGAATTAATTTTTTTGTCATATACATTTTGATTAATATTTTTAAGAGCGTCATAATTAATTATTTATTTGATTTGATTGAAATAAATATTAAATTATTTAATATTTTTTACTACATTAACTATAATTAATCAGTTATATTAATTATTTGATTTAATTGGAATATATGAATTAATTTTTTTAATTTTTGTTAATTTTTTAGTCTTATGTATTTTAATTAATAATTTTTAAAAGTATTATAATTTTTATATAATATATTTATAAGATATTTTTATTTATTTATTGAGCCAAAAACTTATAATTAATTTATTATATTAATGATTTAATTGAATTAATTTAAGTATATGTTATCTGATTCAATTTATAGTTACATTAATGTTTGAATTATTATTTACCTAAAATTCTTCTTCATTTCTTTTCTTGATCTTAAATATTTTGATTTTAAATTTTATATTTTTATTCATTGTTTATATTTTTATTTTAATATTTTTATTAATATTTTTTTATAATTTATTATCTAATAGTTATATGTCCACCATTAATTATATAGTCTTGAATATTTCTTTAAATTATTAGAAAAAAATATAATTTTATTTCTTTTTTTTATTTTACCTATTTTTATATTCCATAACTTATTCATTATAAAAAATTATATATGCTAAAAGAGAATTTTATTTTTTACCAATTGCTTTTTTATTTGGTAATATATTTTTTTTCCTATGATACATTATTTCTATTATTTAATTTTTTTATAAACTATAAAATATTATAATCTATTGAATACTCTTTTCCTTTTCATATGGGTTTGTTAAGATGTCATTAATATTATTATGCATACCAAATAAGCAATTTAAGTCATTATATAGAAAAATAAGTATAATAGTATCAATATATATATATAAATAGTATAAATTGCTATTTTTTTTGGTAGAAAAACAATAATAAAGGTTATTAACTAAGTTAATTATATACTTAAAAAATTATGAATAATTTTTTAAATAATAAAAATAGAGTAAAGTATTGTTTTTGTCTTCAACGTTTGGGGTAAGTCTCAAAGTTGTCCCTAACGTTTGAATCGTCTTATATTTAAGTCCTTAACGTTTCAAAATTGGCTCAATGTTGTCCTGCCGTTAGGAATCTGTTAACAGAATTAGCGGCGGGACAAAATTGAGACGATTTTGAAACGTTAGGAACTTAAATAGGACGAAAACGTTGGGGACAAAAACGATACAAAGAAATAAAATTTAATTTTATCATTCACTAATATCAATCTTTTACTGTATATAGTTATCAATTATTTTTTAATCACATTTAAGTATATTATACTTAGTCACATTACTTTGATTCTAAATAAATTTATTTTTTAATTTTACTCTTAAAGATTTTTACCCATCATAAAATGTTTATAAAATGACTAGAATTACATTACTTTATTGTATATGTATCATTTTTTTCCACAAGTTTATGTACTAGCCATTCTACAAACATTTTATGATGAGTAAAAATTTTCAAGAGTAAAATTATAAAAAAATAAATTTTTTTAGAATAAAATTAATGTGATTAAGTGTAATTTATTTATATGTGATTAAAAAATAATTGAATAACTATGTACCGTAAAAAATGATATTATTGAAGGATAAAATTAAAATTTTTTTCTATGTATCGTTTTTGTCTACGTGTTCGTCATATTCAAGTCTCTAACGTTTTAAAATCGTCTCAATTTTATCCTGCCGTCAATTCCGTTAATAGATTCCTAACGGCAGGACAACATTGAGTCAATTTTGAAATGTTAGGGACTTAAATAAGACGATTCAAACATTAGGGACAACTTTGAGACTTACCCCAAACGTTGGGGACAAAAACGATACTTTACTCGAAAAAATAAAATCACTATTTTTACATACTATAAATTTTATAAAAAAATATTTTAAACAAAAAATCAATTTTCAATAAATTACGTTTGAAATAGTTTAATTTTTTTAATAATTAAATTTAACATTCATTATCTAAAATTTGAAAGAATTTAATGTGTATACTTTTACATTTGATTAGATGTTAAATCTGTTGTACAAATAAAAATAATTAATTTTCATACTTGTTATTTAAAAAAATATTTTTCTATCCATATATATAAAAATATAATTAGATATTAGTATAAAAAATTATATTGATAGTTATAAAATTAATTCAAAATATTTTTTTAAACAATTGAATCTTGATTCTAATTATTAATTATAACATCAATATTCTCTTCGAATTATATGTGATAAATATTTGAAAAAAGAAAAGTAAAAATATAAATTAAAAAGATAAGCGGTAAAAATTTAAAACTAAATAAAAAAACTAAAAAAGTATGCATATAATAATAATATATGTTTATGTGAATAATATTATAGGATTATTTTTAAATTATATTTATTTATAAATTTAATATAATATATTCTTTATAATTTTATGAATTTATTTGAATTATATTATTTTATTAATTTTATTTTTTTTTAGAATAAAAAGGTAGAGAGATAGAGAATGAGAGAGAAAAGAGAGAGAAAGATAAAAAGAAGAAGAGGTAGAGTTTGTTAATTTTGAAAGAAAAAATTTTATTTTAGTATAATGAAAGAATATCTCGTGATACATTTTGGTTTATCAAATTAGTAATATAAAACATAAATTATAAGTTATATATAAAATGAGAAGGATAGATAGAAATAGAGAAGGAAAGAGAAGTAGATAAGAGGATAGAGAGGAGTTCATCAATTTCTGAGAAAAATATTTTATATCAATTTTAACAAAAGAGTATCATGTGACATATTTTGATTATTAAATTAGTAATATAATATAGTTATATTTTAATTTTAATTATAATTAAAAAATATCATATTTCACTTTTGAATTTTAAATTTAATGATATATATGAGAGATAAAGTGGATGAAAAAATGAAAAAGATAGAGAAAGGAAAAAACCTCTTTAATTTTAGAGAAAATGATTTAATTTCAATTGTATCGAAAAAATTTTATGTGGTATATTTTAATTTTAAAATCAGTAATATATAAAAGATAGAATAGATTTAAGGTTTAATTATTCTGTTTGCCTTTATAATTTGACTAAATTTATAATTAGGTCTATATACTTTTTTTTTCAATTAGATCCTTATACTATTTTTTTTATTTTAATTTAGTCTTTATAATAAAAAAACGTTTGTTTTAATGAAATATTCCATTTTCAAATTGGATATACCATAGTTGAGTTAAACTCCAAAATGGTCCTTGAGATTAGCGTCGTGCACTAAAATCGTCCATGAGATTCTAATTGCACTAATTACGTCCCTGAGATTAACAAAAATGCACCATATTAGTCCCCGACTCATTTTTCATTAACGACGTGATGACATGGCTTGATGATGTAGAATGTAAGTGACACATGTCACTCCATGATTTGGCCACGTGTAATGATACGATGATGTGGTGACCAGTGACACGTGACATACTGATGTGGATGGTTGTGCCACGTGTCACAATGTTATTTGGCCACGTGTCTGTTTGTGCCACATGTCGCAACAGTATTTGACCACGTGTCGTCCATTATGTCATCATTGTAGATGTTCTAAATTAGTCCTTCACTTTGCATTAAGTGACTCATTTTAGTCCCTGAAATTGAATGTCATGCACCAAACTAGTCATTTCACCAGTTTTTTTTTCATTTTTTCTATAAATTCAAAATTCTCAATATCTTTGAATGCATTAATTTCAATTCTATTTTTTCATATATTAATTAAATAAAAGTGCTTTTATAAAATATTTTTTCTCTTACGAATACTCAAACCACTAACTTGGAGTTGACGTGAAGCTGTGAAGGCATTTCCAGCACCTTCACTACTATTTTCGACCTCTTTTAGTGCTTTTATAAAATATTTTTTCTCTTGTGGATACCCCTAACCGCCGTTTTGGAGTTGACATGAAGGCATTTCAAGCTTCCCTCATTGCCATCTTCGACCTCTTTCGTCTAGACTGCAGAGGTCGGAGATGGTAGTGAAGGTGCTTGAAGTGCCTTCAATCTAGCTCATTTACACATAACGATAACGTGTATTTCATAAGAACAAAAAAGATGTTTATTTTAATTATTGATTTCTTGTTAAAACACATGTTTTTTTATGAAAAAATGTGTCTAATCAATCATGTAATTATTTTTTTAATAACATACTTATATATTACAAAATTTATCAATGTTAAATTATTAAAAAAAAATTATATAATTAAAACTAAAATCTTAAAACTTTTTATGAAAGCACTTATATTTAAACGATATATAAAAAAATAGAAATGAAATTAGTGCATCCAAGATATTGAAAATTTTAAATTTAAAAAAAAAAGAGAAAAAATTGGTGAGAATGGACTAGTTTGGTGCACGACATTCAATTTCACGGACTAAAATGAGTCACTTAATGCAAAGTGAGGGACTAATTTGGTGCATCTACAATGATGACATAATGGACGACACGTGGACGAATACTGTTCTGACACGTGGCACAAACGAACACGTGGCCAAATAACATTGTGACACATGGCACAACTATCCACATCAACATGTCACGTGTCACTGGTCACCACATCATCATATCATTACACGTGGCCAAATCATGGAGTAACACGTGTCACTTACATTCCACGTCATCAAGCCATGTCATCATGTCATTAATAGAAAATGAGTCAGCGACTAATATGGTGCACTTTTCTCAATCTCAGGGACGTAATTGGTGCAATTGGTGTAACACCCCAATTACTCTAAGCCTTACCTCTAGCCGTAAAGCAAAGGTTAATCAGAGGTTACTACAGTCCTAAGACTTATACATATTTATATATAGAAAGAAATAATATATTCTAGGAGCCCGATGAAGGATTAAGCTCAAAGACAGATTTACAAAAGCGCGAAACGTTCACACGAAGCTAACGCATAAGATACAAGGTATAAGTATAAGATAATAAAATATATATAAATATAAGAATATAATATTCATACAGAACTAGCCGCAGCTTGCGGAGTTTAAGCCGACTAGTTACAAATAGAAAGGTACAGAGCTTTAGAATTAAAACAGCTTATACAACCTATCTCTCAAATAAGCCTCTAAGGCTATAAAGATAAATATACAAAAGGTAAGAGAATACTATGACGAAAGTAAAACAGAAATAAATAAGGAACAAACCATACTCCGCTATATCATCATATTCGCAATCTCACTGGAGTAGATTACGACCTGCATCTGAAAAATAACAAAGTATGAAATGAGAACCGGAGGTTCTCAGTATGGTAACAGTGCCCAATGATGTAATGATGTAAGGCTCCGGGACGCCGAAGGCAATCCTAGAACTTCACATCACATACAGATATTCAAGCTTAACGAAATAAAATAAATACATAAGAAACTTAAACCATAAACCGGGTTATCTAAACTTATGGGAATTCTAACTAATACTAATTACACCGCTGTATCCCACAGCCTTCGCCAACTTAAGCTCCGTGCGATCCCATCGCCACCACCTACCTAACCTCCTCAGCACTAGACAAACACAAGATAAATGCAAGCAAGTAAAACACTGATAGTATTCATTTACAGCAAGTAATTCAAGAAGCAAGTAGGCATGTTATACAGTTAGGCAAACTCAAGTAATCAAAGCAAACAAGCATATAGAAGATGCATATGATGAATGTCTATCCTAATGGCTCATGATATCACTTGTCGGTCCGTAAATGCTAACCCGACACATCCTCCCGGATGTAGCCTTTTCTGTCCAGGGATATAGTACCCTGCACACTCATGCAGCAGCTCTTCTGCTACGCCAGAGATATAGTGCCTTGCACACTCATGTAGTAGGGAGTCTACTACGCCAGGGATATAGGCCCCGCACACTTCCTGCAACAGAGAAGGAACCAACCACAACAAATCATGCAGCAGAATAATCTGTCACGCCGGGGATATAGGCCCCGCACACTCTCAACATTCAACAAGTCATGTGACAGAAACATCTACCACGCCGGATATATAGGCTCTGTACACTCTCAACAACAACTAGACATGCAGCAGAACAATCTGCTATGCCGGAGATATAGGCTCTGCACACTCTCATATAATCTAATCATTTCCTCATCATCAAATCATCACCATACATTACCATTCCTCATCTTAAATCACTTTCAGTTATCAATTCTCAATATTCATCAAGATCATCATTTCTCTTCAAGTCCTCGACTCATCTCAACCATCCTCAATTCATATTTTCCATTCCAACTCAATAGTTCATCAGGTTTTCCCAATTCCAATACCATCCTCCTTTCTCATCTACCATACCCATCCTCAGTACACCAGAAACCTAAGCCTATGTTCTCTAACTTTTCAAAATAATACCAAGTAAATTACCTAGGTCCTTTCCCATGTTCTAAGACCCGGAATTAAGCCCAAAAGTCTTAAAATGGTGTCATAGAAACTTACAAGCCTAATTTTCCGTCTCTAGACTCAAAATGAAAGTATCCTATAGATTCAAACCTAGTTGAAATAGTTTAGTTGAATACAATTAAAAAAAAAGAAAAACCATTTCTCTTGCAAAAACTGATTTTAAGTTTGAAATCTCTGCACCAAGACAGCAAGCTACCCTGTTCTTAGAAAATTCACCAAAAATCATATTTTCATTTGATGTATCTGAAATTTTCCAAAAATAAACTAGACTCAGAGAGTTTTAAATCAGTCAAAATCTCATAGAAAAATTATTTTTCTAGAAAGAGTTATACTGATTACAAGTTTACTTTCAAACACTAGTTTTGCTGTCAAAATAGCTAAGAGCTCTATTTTTAAAACGAGCACAACTCCTTCCACAAAATTTATAATTGTCTGAAATTTTGACACAAATAAAAAAATAGTCCAAGTCATAATGTCCTTTTGGTCCCACTCAAAATTATAGTCAGGATTGGGAGATATACGATGGGAAAGTTGCTGGTTTGATTATGTAGCAGCAGAAAATCAGTTTTAAAGTAACAAACTTCAAAAATTTATATCTCCTAATCCAACTGGTAAACTTTAATAAAATTTTCCAGGATTTTTCTACACATCACAAAGATTCGAGAAAAATTAATCACATTCAATTGTGATGGTTAGATCGTTCCCAAAAAGCGTCTGAAGCTGCTGCCAGAAAAATAGATTATGCAGATTTTTGCCAAATCTCAACTTTCAAAATATTTCAACCAAAAATCAGACCAAAACCATAGCAACTCCAATTTATCTCATAACTCGCTCTTTGTGTCACAACCTACCATTCATACTAAATTTTTTATTCACCCTTCAATATCCTCAACCTCAAATATCAAATATATAACACTATAATCATTCCTCCACCAACCACATTCATCAATTTCCATTATCAAATACATAACAATACATTCAGTTTTCAAATCAACACATTAATCAAATTCCATTCCACCATTTCCAACAATCATCATAATCAATTTCAATCTCAATCCTCAATACCATACTATCAACATCAATATTTCAATTCATCAACAACCCAAATCATCAAATTATCATACATCATACAACAACTCTAACAACCAATTTAATTCAATCCTATCCTATGGTCATTAGCTAAAGTATCCATAAACATTACATATTACATAAAGGAAACCGGAACCATACCTTAGCCGATTCTCACTATGCTCCGACACCAAACATGATTCCAATCAAGCTTCCACCAAGCTCCAAACTATCAAAGCTAAACCAAAAGCCACCACCAACTCCAAAAACAAGCTTCATACATACAACATAACCATAGATCAACAACTAAAGCTTATACTATACCAAACCATAAGAATAAAGAGGTTCCTTACCTTATCCAACGAGAGTAGGGGTAAAATCCAACAATTACCCGCTACTAGAGATCACCTAAACAAGCAAAACCACAAATCTACTCAAAACCCATAACCTCGAAAATGTAGAAATCTAGGGCACAAAACTGGGACTTGAGCTTCGAGTTCTTATCAGGTTTGCTTAGATAAAAATGTAGAGCTTGACAAGAGCTTCGCGTGGCCGCGAACAGCTCCTCAATCGGAGCTCCGTAGCTTAAATTATGGCTCCCGGAAGGTGGAGGTGAATAGTAACCGCTCCCCTCTTCTCCTCTCATCTCAAAACCGCGGCTCTCTCTCATTTGGAGGAAGAAATGAGCTGAAAAGCTCATTAAATGAGCTTATATATGTTGGGCCTTGGATCCGGTTTGGGTCCGGTCCAACCCGTTAGCATTTTTAGTCCGTTTGTCCCACTTTGGGCCAAAACCTTTAAGATTAGTGCCCGGTTTTCAATTCTAAATTATTTTTGTTCTTTCAAAACAATAAATCAATCTTCAAAATATTATTTTCCAAAATATGCGGTACTGGACAGACTAAAGTCGGTACTGCCAGCTTAAGCGCCAGTATGCATTTTTACAAAAACTTTTCGAAAGAGAAACATTTTCCAACTCAGAATAATTCACTGAAATCAAATTTCACATTTTTATTTTTAAATTAAAACTTCTAAATTTTGAATCTATTATGGGCACTAAAAATTATTTTATTAAAACGGTTTTACGTGAAAAACTCTGGTTCTTACATCCTCCCCTCCTTAAAAAGATTTTCGCCCTCGAAAATCGAATCACGCGATATATCCTCCTCGAAGCGCCCTATTGTGTCGATGTCCCCTCTTGCCTTCCACTGCGTCACTCTGATTATCGTCATTAAGAATCCGGAATTTATCCTTTAAGCCAAAAATCGATTTTTGTAATACTTTTCAAAACCTTTAAAACAAGTTCAATATGAACGAGTTCATTGTTAAAACTTTCTCTCAAAAGAGTAAAAAATCATTTATTTGTAAATCAATCACTTTAAAGCATGATTCTTCTAAATTCATTAAAATCCTGAAATCAGAACCTTTCAAATTGAATCCCTTCTGATAAGTTAAATTACAAGCCAAAATCACAAGTTGATAAAATCATAGAACTCACTTTTATTTTTAAACGATATCATTCAAACCAAGAATTTCGACTTTCTTTCAAAAACAAATCATTTAAACCAATAGTTTCAAACCAAATTTTCAAAATTATTTTAAGCTTTAAAACTTTTTCAATAAGAATTCTAAACCATATCGTTTAGAAATTGAAAACCTTAAGTAAAAATGCAAAATAAATAGTCGGCACTTCTCTTGCCACCAGTGTTGAGGCTCACCCATCAACTGATACGCCGCAACTCCGCGAACTGGTTTTCCGGGACATGTTGAGCTCATAACGCATAGGTTAGGTTAGTCTTCCTCACTACCTCTCTGTTAATGTGATCGACCTCGTCTGCGAGTTGCCTATTCAGGCTTCCTTTCCACACCAAACAATCGATATCAAGGTGATCAATCTCAATATCAAAAGTCTAGTGCTTCAATTATCCAAGAAGGCACTCACAAACAAGCATTCTATGAGATATCAAGTAGATAACCTAAATAGCATGAAAGAAAAAATGACCCAGAGTATGCAACGAAGCATAATCGGTCCATCCCTCAGACTCACGAGGACGAACTACTCTGATACCACTAAATGTAACACCCCAATTACCCTAAGACTTACCTCTAGCCGTAAAGCAAAGGTTAATCAGAGGTTACTACAGTCCTAAGGCTTATACATATTTATGTATAGAAAGAAATAATATATTCTAGGAGCCCGATGAAGGATTAAGCTCAAAGACAGATTTACAAAAGCGCGAAATGTTCACACGAAGATAACGCATAAGATACAAGGTATAAGTATAAGAGAATAAAATATATATAAATATAAGAATATAATAATCATAGAGAACTAGCCGCAGCTTACGGAGTTTAAGCCGACTAGTTACAAATAGAAAGGTACAGAGCTTTAAAATTAAAACAACTTATACAACATATCTCTCAAATAAGCCTCTAAGGCTATAAAGATAAATATACAAAAGGTGAGAGAATACTATGACAAAAGTAAAACAGAAATAAACAAGGAACGAACCATACTCCACTCTGTCACCATATCTGCAATCTCATCGAAGTAGATTACGACCTGCATCTGAAAAACAACAACAAAGTATGGAATGAGAACCGGAGGTTCTCAGTGTGGTAATAGTGCCTAATAATGTAAGATGTAAGGCTCCGGGATGCCGAAGGCAATCCTAGAACTTCACATCACATACGGATATTCAAGCTTAACGAAATAAAATAAATACATAAGAAACTTAAACCATAAACCGGGTTATCTAAACTTATGGGAATTCTAACTAATACTAATCACACCGCTGTATCCCACAGTCTTCGCCAACCTAACCTCCGTGCGATCCCATTGCCACCACCTACCTAACCTCCTTAGCACCAGACAAACACAAGATAAATGCAAGCAAGTAAAACACAGATAGTATTCATTTACAACAAGTAATTCAAGAAGTAAGTATGCATGTTATACTGTTAGGCAAACTCAAGTAATCAAAGTAAACAAGCATATAGAAGATGCATATGATGAATGTCTATCCTATTGGTTCATGATATCACTTGTCGGTCCGTAAATGCCAACCCGACACATCCTCCCGGATGTAGCCTTTTCTGCCATGCCAGGGATATAGTGCCCTGCACACTCATGCAGCAGCTCTTTTGCTACGCCATAGATATAGTGCCCTGCACACTCATGTAGTAAGGAATCTACTACGCCAGGGATATAGGCCCCGCACACTTCCTGCAGCAGAGAAGGAACCAACCACAACAAATCATGCAGCAGAATAATCTGTCACGCCGGGGATATAGGCCCTGCACACTCTCAACATTCAACAAGTCATGTGACAGAAACATCTGCCACGCCGGAGATATAGGCTCCGTACACTCTCAACAACAACTAGACATGCAGCAGAACAATCTGCTACGCCGGAGATATAGGCTCCGTACACTCTCATATAATCCAATCATTTCCTCATCATCAAATCATCACCAGACATTACTATTCCTCATCTCAAATCACTTTCAGTTATCAATTCTCAATATTCATCAAGATCATCATTTCTCTTCGAGTTCTCGACTCATCTCAGCCATCCTCAATTCATATTTTTCATTCCAACTTAATAGTTCATCAGTTTTCTCCAATTCCAATACCATCCTCCTTTCTCATCTACCATACCCATCCTCAGTACACCAGAAACCTAAGCCTCCGTTCTCTAACTTTTCAAAATAATACCAAGTAAATTACCTAGGACTTTTCCTGTGTCTAAGACCCGAAATTAAGCCCAAAGGTCTTAAAATGGTGTCACAGAAGCTTACAAGCCTAATTCTCCGTCTCTAGACTCAAAACGGAAGTATCCTATAGATTCAAACCCAATTAAAATAGTTTAGTTGAATACAATAAAAAAAAAAAAGAAAACCATTTCTCTTGCAAAAACTTATTTTAAGTTTGAAATCTCTGCACCAAGACAACAAGCTACCCTGTTCTTAGAAAATCCCCCAAAAATCATATTTTTATTTGATGTATCTGAAATTTTCCAAAAATAAACTAGACTCATAGAGTTTTAAATTAGTCAAAGTCTCATAGAAAATCATTTTTCTGGAGAGAGTTATACTGATTACAAGTTTAGTTTTAAAAACTAGTTTTGCTGTCAAAATAGCTAAGAGCTCTAATTTTAAAACGAGCACAACTCCTTCCACAAAATTTATAATAGTCTGAAATTTTGACACAAACAAGAAAATAGTCCAAGCCTCAATGTCCTTTTGGTCCCACTCAAAATTATGATCAGGATTGGGAGATATAGGCTGGAAAAGTTGCTGATTTGATTATGTAGCAGCAGAAAATTAGTTTTAAAGTAACAAACTTCAAAAATTTATATCTTCTAATCCAACTTTTAAACTTTAATTAATTTTTCCATGATTTTTCTACACATCACAAGGATTCGAGAAAAATTAATCCCACTCAATTGTGATGGTTAGATCGTTCCCAAAAAGTGTCCGGAGCTGCTACTAGAAAAATAGATTAAGCAGAATTTTGCCAAATCTCAACTTTCAAAATATTTCAACAAAAAATCCGACCAAAACCATACCAACTCCAATTTACCTCATAACTCACTCTTTGTGTCACAACCTACCATTCATAACAAATTTTTCATTCACCCTTCAATATCCTCAACCTCAAATATCAAATATATAACACTATAATCATTCCTCCACCAACCACATTCATCAATTTCCATTATCAAATACATAACAATACATTCATTTTTCAAATCAACACATTAATCAAATTCCATTCCACAATTTCCAACAATCATCATAATCAATTTCAATCTCAATCCTCAATACCTACTGTTACGGTGGGTAACCGGAGATTAATGGGCTGGATGGCGTTGGTTGGCCCAAACGTATGAAGGAGGTGGCTTTCGAGTGGATCTGTTACTCGGTGTTCCTCCGTCCGACTTGTACGTGTGAAAGAATGGGGAGTGGTACCTGCAAAGACACTCCGATGCCTAAGTTAGCAAGAGTGTGAGCAGGTTAGAGAGTATTGGAACTTAGCGATACCTGAATGGTGTCAGTGTATTTATAGTGGTGAACCAATAACCACCGCTGAAGTAGTACCACCTTTTTAGGTGGATAACCGTTCCCATATCTTAGGGAGGTTAAGATATGGCTCTATGAAGTGGTTAGAGAGTTTCTAGGGGCAGTTACTCATTCGAATGAGTGTTATCTGCCAGCTAACCCTCGTATCCGACTTCTTTGGAGCAGGTCGTGTTCAGTACCGACTTCTGGGGATGAAGGCTGGTACTGGGTGAGGGCCAACCCTTTGGGTTGGGCCTTTTCGCTTGGATCCTGGACCTTTATTATTGGGCCAGAGTATGAATAGTGCCCCTACTCGAGCCCAATTTCTTTTTAGGATTTGGGTTCGAGTATTCAACTCGGGGTCGTAGCCGATTTGCAAGAGGACCGACGTGATGGTTTAAGAACCGACGTGATTTTTCGTGACCTTTTGGTTCTGACAGTTACGTCTAATCAAGCGTCGTGTCCGTTAGGGGTGTGCGTAGGGATTTAATGGCCTTGGTAACGGTGCATCTTCATTAATGATTGCCCCAATTTTACCATTATGCCCCTAACGTTCTTATAAATACTTTCCCTCTCTTTTGTTGTTTCGTTTCTGCGATCTTTCAAATTTCCCTTGCATTCGTTCGTGCTGCATTCTTGCGTTTTTGAAGGCTTTTGCTTCCAACCCTTATTTCCGGATAAAGGTTAGTTCTTTAATATGCTCTTGTAGATAAATTTGATTTGCAGACTTTAGTTTCGCATCCTCCTCCCTTTAGAGACCGTGTTGGTGATTTTTCTTTTCCCCTTGTAGGTTTTGTTACCCCCCCTTTTTTATAAAGAGAAATGGCTTCTGTAGATGCTCTCTCTCACTGGGTTGATGTCACGGTCTTAGGGGAGGAGCCCTCAGTCGATTCTGAGTTCATTACCAACCTTCGCACTCATCACAGAATTTGTACTTCTGAGGATGACGAACCAAAATATGAATTGGTAGTCCCGGGTCCTGAAGACCGGGTTTGTTTTGGAAGAGTCAATGAGGCGGCCCCTCATTTTTTCTTTATGTATGAGTGCATGATCACCCGTTTGGGTGTTTTTCTTCCTTTTTCAAATTTTGAGATATCTGTTTTGCGTCACTGTCGAGTCGCTCCCACCCAGCTTCACCCCAACTCTTGGGGTTTTTTGAAAATTTATCAATTCATCAGCCAGGCTTTAGAGTTTCCGACTTCTTTAAAGATTTTTTCCATCTTTTTCATATGACAAAACCCTTCAGTGGGCTAAACAATAAACAACAGTGGGTGTCGTTCCGAGCCATACAAGGTCGGAGAATCTTCACCCTTTTTGACGAATCCTTTCACGACTTCAAGAACTACCTTTTCAAAGTGCAAGCTGTAGAGGGTCACCACCCCTTTTTCCTGGATGATAATTCCTCTCCCCGATTTCCTTTATATTGGCTGGAGGCCTCCCCCTGCGAGAAATATGGTTTGGATAACCTAAATGAGGTAGAAGCAGCCATTGTGGGGTTCCTCCGAGAAGTGTGGGGGAGGGCCCCATACTTGGACACAAAAAAGTTTCTCCAGGGGTCTCCGACCTTTGTCCAGGCACAGCTAGGTAGCTTTTATTTGTTTGCTGGATTTCCGACTTGTCTTATCCGACTTGTCTAATCTATCATTTGTTGCTTTTTTTTCAGAGATGGTAAAGGCAAACGCTCAAGAATCTTACCAAAGGGTCCAGGAGGCTAAAGCAAGGTCTCGCGCCAGGACTGGTGGCACCAGGACAGTTATCTCTCCTCCTCTTCCTCCTCGGAATGTTGGGACTCCCTCTCAGCCCATTGTAATTTCTTCTTCAACTTTCTCTCAGCCACCCCCCTGCTCGACCTTCTTCTGAACCAGATAATAAGAAGCGCAAGACCTTAGAGTCTGGCTCTTCTGGTGAGGCGAAGGCGGATGCTCTTGCATTCGTCCGAAAGAACATCTATCCCAACGTTCGCATAAACATGGATGATGTTTCTGTTCGGCGCCACCTTACCACTCTGGTTGAGGAGAGCCTGAAGGCAGCGGGGGTTTGTGGCAAACTCTTGGATATTTTCGAGAAGGCCCCTCTCAGCTCTTTAGGGATGACCTCGAGGGTCGAAGAGCTGGAAGGAAGGCTTCTCATATATCAGGAGCATGAGGGGAAGTTGAAGGAGGAAGTCGCCAAGCTGAGGGAGGAGAGAGATAATCTCCGGGAGAGTGGGAGGAAGTTGCAAGCCCAATGCAACATGGAGGTGGATTTGAGGAAGGCAGCGCAAGCCAGCTACAACAGTTTATTTGATGATCTTGTGTCTGTAAAGAATGACTTGCTGAATGCCCGGAAGGCCTATACCGAGTTAGAGGACTCTATTGCGGATGGTGCTGATGAAGCTTGGCGGGTTTTTAAGGAACAGGTCGGAGTCATTGCTCCTGACTTGGACCTTTCTCCCTTGGACCCTGATAAGATTGTTATTGATGGTGCCATCGTGGATCCTCCTGTCCCCGTGGTGGAGTCCGAGTCCGATTTGAAGACTCGGGGGCAGAGGATCATAGAGTCCCCTCCTCGCTCTAAGGACGCTCCGGGTTCTTCTACTGCTCCTCCGACTTCCTCTCCAGCCCTTGCTCCTGGCGTTCCTTCCGACTCTGCTGGTGGTGCTCCTTCTACTCCTCTTGCTAAGAAGTGATTTTGGCTATTGGGGCCCGGCCTGTGGGCCCCTCTTTTTAAACTCTTTTATATTTATTTGTTGATGTTTGCAACAATTTTTTGGCCTTTTAGGGCCGTAAACAAAACAAATTTTCGATACCCTTTTTAATAAGGGTTTAATTTAGCGTTTAAATAAATGCCCTTTTTTGGATAAGGGTTTTGAGTTACCTTATGCGCGCATGCTTTTTCTATTCGTGGTTCTTTTGACTCTTTGATCTTTTCTGGAAAAAATCTTTTCTTTGGGGCTTGCCTGCTTTTCTGAATCTTTTTTGATCTTCAAGGCAGCCTTATAACTTTTTCTTAGTTTTTCCTATCTCTTTTTATTATTCCTAGTACTCAATTTTGTTTCATTGAGTTTTTCGTGACTTAGGCTACTTTTGCGATTCATTTTAATTTTACTCGGCTTCGCTTTCCGACTTATGAGTCGGACTGCTCCCGAGTTTATCATGATCGACTTCTATAGCCTCTTTACGCCGATTTGTACCTCGTCGTTTTATCCTGACGACCATCTAGGTCGGTTCATGGGATTTTCACGTTTTGTCGAGCTTAAATCGGCGCGTTTCGTAGAAAGAGAATAAAAAGGGAATTTAAAAGAGATATTTAAAATGAAAGAGATCTTTATTAATTGAGGAGGTACCTTATTGCTACTAAGGGCTTTTGATAATTTATTTTTCCTTAGCCCCTACTATGATGCCTCGTTAAAAACCCTTTTCAGAAAAAACCCTTTGATTTTGGGAAAAAATCATGAAATTGGGAAAAGAGTACATCAGGGAGTAGGGTTCGCTTTTAGTTGTAGTACCTTTTCATATTACAAGCATGCCATGATCTTGGTAACTCGTTGCCGTCGAAGTCGGTTACCCTATAATAGCCTTTTCCTAAGACCTCGTTGATCTTGTATGGTCCTTTCCAATTAGCAGCGAGCTTTCCTTCCCCCGATTTGTTGACTCCAAGATCGTTTCTGATTAGGACCAAGTCATCTGGGGTGAAACTCCTTCGAATGACTTTTTTGTTGTATCTCGCGGTCATCCTTTGCTTCAACGCTGCTTCTCTTATTTGGGCTTCTTCTCGGATTTCGGGGAGCAAGTCGAGCTCCTCTTTGTGCCCCCGTATATTCCCGATCTCGTCGTGGAAAATCACTCTTGGGCTTTGCTCATTGACCTCTATTGGGATCATGGCTTCTACGCCATAAACTAGTCGGAAGGGTGTTTCTCCAGTGGCGGATTGGGGGGTTGTTCTGTAAGCCCATAGTACTTGTTGGAGCTCTTCAGCCCAAGCTCCTTTCGCATCTTGTAATCTTTTCTTCAGCCCTGCCAGTATGACTTTGTTGGCTGCTTCGGCTTGCCCATTGGCTTGTGGGTGTTCCACTGAGGTGAACTGGTGTTTGATGTTCATACTGGCTACTAGGCTTCTAAGGTGGAGTCGGTGAACTGGGTTCCGTTATCTGTGGTAATGGAATAAGGTATCTCATACCTTGTGATTATATTTTTGTAGAGGAACCTCCGACTTCTTTGTGCAGTGATGGTGGCCAGTGGTTCTGCTTCTATCCACTTTGTGAAATAATCTATTCCCACTATTAGGTATTTGACTTGTCCTGGCGCCTGGGGAAAAGGACCTAACAAATCCATTCCCCATTTTGCAAAGGGCCATGGGGAGGTGATACTGATGAGCTCCTCTGGGGGGGCCACGTGGAAATTTGCATGCATTTGATACGGTTGGCACTTTTTCACAAAGTCTGTGGCATCTTTCTGCAAGGTTGGCCAGTAAAATCCAGCTCGGATCACCTTTCTGGCTAATGACCTTGTTCCGAGATGGTTCCCGCAGATTCCACTATGTACCTCCTCTAATACCTCGGTGGCTCTTGAGGTCGGTACACACTTTAACAATGGTGTTGATATCCCCCTTCTATAGAGAATATTTTTCACCAAGGTATAGTGTTGTGCTTCCCTTCGGATTTTCTTGGCCTCCTTTTCCTCCTTGGGGAGGATGTCGAATTTCAGGTATTCGACCAAGGGGTTCATCCATCCGAGGTTTAATCCGACCACTTCAAAAACTTCTTGTTTGTCTTCCATTTTTACCACTGAAGGTTCCTGGAGAGTTTCTTGGATCAGGCTTCTGTTATTTCCTCCTGGCTTGGTACTTGCTAACTTGGATAGGGCGTCTGCTCTGCTATTTAGGTCCCGAGTTATGTGCGTGACCTCGGTTTCTGCAAAACGCCCAAGGTGTTCCAGAGTTTTTTCCAAGTATCTCTTCATATTTGGGTCTTTTGCCTGGTATTCTCCACTTATTTGGGAGGTCACCACTTGAGAGTCACTGTATATCATTACCTTCGTAGCACCGACTTCTTCTGCCAGCTTCAATCCTGCAATCAAGGCTTCATATTCTGCCTGATTATTTGAAGCTGGGAATTCAAGCTTGAGGGAGACCTCTATCTGGGTTCCCCTTTCATCTACCAATATTATGCCTGCGCCGCTTCCTGTTTTATTGGAGGATCCATCTACATAGAGTTCCCATGTAGTTGGTTTATCCTCTTGATCCCCTGCATATTCTGCAATGAAGTCGGCGAGGCACTGGGCTTTAATCGCCGTCCGAGTTTCGTACTTCAAGTCGAACTCGGAGAGCTCTATTGCCCATTGAACCATTCTTCCTGCAACATCCGTCTTTTGGAGGATTTGCTTCATGGGTTGGTTCGTGCGGACTCTTATTGTGTGAGCTTGAAAGTAAGGCCGTAGCCTTCGAGAGGCTACCACTAAGGAGTAGGCAAATTTCTCTAATTTGTGATACCTTAGCTCAGGGCCTTGTAGAACTTTACTGATGAAATAGATTGGGTGTTGACCGTCCTTGTCTTCTCTTATCAAGGCTGCTGAGACAGCCTTGTCTGCCACGGATAGGTATAGGACGAGGTCTTTTCCGGCTACAGGTCGGGTCAAAATAGGAGGTTGGCTCAAAAACTTTTTGAACTCCTGGAACGCCTCCTCGCATTCGGGAGTCCATTCAAACTGGTGTCCCTTTCTCAATAGGGAGAACAGTGGAAGGGATCTTAGTGCTGATTCTGCCAAAAATCTGGAGAGAGCTGCTAGTCGGCCATTCAGCTGTTGGACCTCTCTCAAACAAGTCGGGCTTTTCATTTCTAGGATAGCTCTACACTTGTCGGGATTGGCTTCGATCCCTCTTTGTGTTAGCATGAATCCTAGAAATTTTCCTGCCTCCACCGCGAAGGCGCACTTTGCAGGATTTAGTCTCATCCCGTGCAACCTTATGGTGTCAAAGACTTGTGAAAGGTCAGACAAGAGGTCGACTTCTTTCTTGGTCTTTACCAGCATATCGTCGACGTACACTTCCATTAAGCTCCCTAAGTGAGGGGCAAACACCTTATTCATCAGCCTCTGATATGTGGCCCCTGCATTTTTCAATCCAAATGGCATGACCACGTAGCAAAAGTTAGCTCTGGGCGTGATGAATGATGTTTTTTCTTGGTCTGGTTCATACATCGGGATTTGGTTATACCCTGAGTAGGCGTCCATGAACGACAAGTATTGATACCCCGAGCTAGAGTCTACTAGGGCGTCAATGCTTGGTAGTGGATAAGGGTCCTTGGGACATGCCTTATTTAAGTCGGTATAGTCGACGCACATTCTCCATTTACCATTTTGTTTTTTGACTAGCACTACATTGGCTAGCCATGTTGGATACTTGACTTCTCTGATGAAACCGGCTTCTAGGAGCGCTTGTACTTGCTCCTCTACTATTAGAGCTCGCTCTGGGCCGAGCTTGCGTCTTCGTTGTTATACAGGTCGAGATCCCGTGTAGGCCGAGAGCTTGTGGGACATGAGTTCTGGATCTATCCCAGGCATGTCGGAGGCCTTCCAGACGAAGAGATCGGAATTATCTCTTAGGAGCTTAGTCAACTCTTGTCTTAGGGTTTCCCCCAGGTTGGTTCCTATGTGAGTGTTTTTTCCTTCCTCTTCTCCGACCTGAATCTCCTCGGTTTTTCCTCCGGGTCGTGGTCGCAGCTCTTCTTTAACCTTGCTCCACCGAGCTCTATTGTGTGAACTTCTTTGCCTTTTCCTCTCAGGTTTAGGCTTTCATTGTAGCATTTCCTTGCCAGCTTCTGATCTCCCCTCACCGTTGCTATCCCCGCTAAGGTCGGGAATTTCATGCAGAGGTGGGGTGTCGATACCACCGCTCCGAGTCGATTAAGGGTAGCTCTGCCGATTAAAGCATTATAGGCCGACCCCACGTCGATGACTATGAAGTCTATACTCAGAGTCTTTGATTTCTCCCCCTTTCCAAAGGTGGTGTGGAGGGGCAAAAATCCTAGTGGCTTTATTGGCGTGTCGCCTAATCCGTACAAGGTGTCGGGGTAGGCTCTTAACTCTTTCTCATCTAACCCTAGTTTGTCGAAAGCGGGCTTAAAGAGGATGTCCGCTGAGCTTCCTTGGTCTACTAGTGTTCTGTGTAGATGGACATTTGCCAGGATCATGGTAATTACCACTGGGTCATCGTGCCCAGGGATTATTCCTCGCCCATCTTCCTTTGTGAATGAAATGGTTGGAGGGTCGGAGGACCCCTCTCCGACCTGGTAAACTCTCTTGAGATGTCTTTTACGAGAAGATTTTGTGAGTCCCCCTCCCGCAAACCCTCCTGAGATCATATGGATATGTCTCTCCGGAGTTTGTGGTGGTGGGTCTCTTCTATCCATATCATCTCGCTTTCTTTTTCCATGACTGTCCGACCTTTCTATGAGATATCTGTCAAGCCGACCTTCTCTGGCCAGTTTTTCTATCACATTTTTAAGGTCGTAACAGTCGTTTGTGGAGTGCCCATATATCTTATGGTACTCACAGTAATCACCGCGGCTCCCCCCTCTTTTATTTTTAATGGGCCTGGGAGGAGGCAGCCTTTCGGTATTGCAAATTTCTCTGTATACATCCACTACAGGAACTTTCAGTGGAGTATAAGAGTGATATTTTCTTGGCCTATCGAGGCCGAGTTCTTCCTTCTTCTTAGCTTCCCTCTCCCTCTCTTTCGTTGAGGGAGGGTGACCAGGTTGCCAACTCGGGTCTCTTAGCCTAGCATTTTCTTCCATATTGATGTACTTTTCAGCTCTTTCCTGTACATCACTTAAAGAGACGGGGTGTCTTTTTGATATGGACTGTGAGAAGGGACCTTCTCTAAGACCATTGACTAGCCCCATGATGACTGCTTCGGTGGGCAGGTCTTGAATCTCCAAACATGCTTTGTTGAACCTTTCCATATAGGCCCGTAAGAACTCCCCGACCTCCTGTTTTATTCCCAGGAGACTTGGTGCATGTTTTACTTTGTCTTTCTGGATGGAGAACCTCATCAAGAACTTTCTTGAGAGGTCTTCAAAACTGGTAATTGACCTCGGAGGGAGGCTGTCGAACCACTTCATCGCTGCTTTTGACAAGGTTGTCGGAAAAGCTTTGCATCGCGTAGCGTCAGAAGCGTCAGCCAGATACATCCGACTTTTAAAGTTGCTCAGATGATGCTTTGGATCAGTGGTTCCATCGTAGAGGTCCATATCAGGGCTTCTAAAGTTTCTCGGAACTTTTGCCCTCATTATGTCCTCGCTAAAAGGATCTTTCTCCCCTAAGGGAGAATCTTCTCTGCCGTCGTGGGAGTTCTGACCTTTGAGGGAGGATTCTAATTTTAAGAGTTTTCTTTCTAACTCTTTTCGTCGCTCCATCTCCTCTTTTAGGTTCTTTTCGGTTTCCTTTTGTCGTTCCCGTTCCTGTTCTAGCTGCTCGAGGCGACTGTGGACTAATCCCATGAGCTCAATTGCGTGGGATGGTCCTTCTTTTTCTGATTCGCGCCCCTCCGAGGAATTTACCTTCGGGTTTTTGATTCTGGAGGTGCCTTCCCTGTGTTGATCATTGGCTTCCTGGTGAAGGGTCTGGTCTGCCTCATTGTTTCCAGTGTTCAGATTCTCTTGTTCAGAATCTGTCTCCACATGACCCTCTTCAAGGGATCTATCCGCCATCACTGGTTGATCTCTCGGGTCCCCGGCAACGGCGCCAATGTTACGGTGGGTAACCGGAGATTAATGGGCTGGATGGCGTTGGTTGGCCCAAACGTATGAAGGAGGTGGCTTTCGAGTGGATCTGTTACTCGGTGTTCCTCCGTCCGACTTGTACGTGTGAAAGAATGGGGGGTGGTACCTGCAAAGACACTCCGATGCCTAAGTTAGCAAGAGTGTGAGCAGGTTAGAGAGTATTGGAACTTAGCGATACCTGAATGGTGTCAGTGTATTTATAGTGGTGAACCAATAACCACCGCTGAAGTAGTGCCACCTTTTTAGGTGGATAACCGTTCCCATATCTTAGGGAGGTTAAGATATGGCTCTATGAAGTGGTTAGAGAGTTTCTAGGGGCAGTTACTCATTCGAATGAGTGTTATCTGCCAGCTAACCCTCGTATCCGACTTCTTTGGAGCAGGTCGTGTTCAGTACCGACTTCTGGGGATGAAGGCTGGTACTGGGTGAGGGCCAACCCTTTGGGTTGGGCCTTTTCGCTTGGATCCTGGACCTTTATTATTGGGCCAGAGTATGAACACCTACTATCAACATCAACATTTCAATTCATCAACAACCCAAATCATCAAATCATCATACATCATCATACAACAACTCTAATAACCAATTTAATTCAATCATATCATATGGGTCACTAGCCTAAGTGTCCATAAACATTACATATTACATAAAGAAAACCGAAACCATACCTATTAGCCGATTTCCACTATGCTCCGACACCAAACTTGATTCCAATCAAGTTTCCACCAAGCTCCAAACCATCAAAGCCAAACCAAAAGCCACCACCAACTCCAAAAACAAGCTTCATACATACAACATAACCACACATCAACAACTAAAGCTTATACTATACCAAACCACAAAGATAAAGAGGTTTCTTATCTTATCCAACGAGAGTAGGGGTAAAATTCAACAATTACCCACTACTAGAGATCACCTAAACAAGCAAAACCACAAAATCTACTCAAAACCCATAACCTCAAAAATGAAAAAATCTAGGGCATGAAACTGGGACTTGAGCTTCAAGTTCTTACCAGGTTTGCTTAGATAGAAACGTAGAGCTCTACGAGAGTTTTGCGTGGCCATAAACGACTCGTCAATTGGAGCTCCGTAGCTCAAGTTATGGCTCCCGGAAGGTGGAGGTGAATAGTAACCACTCCCCTCTTCTCCTCTCCTCTCAAAACCGCGGCTCTCTCTCATTTGGGGAAAGAAATAAGCTGAAAAGCTCATTAAATAAGTTTATATATGTTGGTCTTTGGGCCCGGTTTGGACCCGGTCTAACCCGTTTGCGTTTTTAGCCCGTTTGGCCCAAAGTGGGCCAAAACTTTTAAGATTAGTGTCCGATTTTCAATTCTAAATTATTTTTGTCCTTTCAAAACAATAAATTTTCAAAATATTATATTCCAAAATATGCGGTACTGGACAGACTAAAGCCAGTACTGCCAGCTTAAGCGCCAGTATGCATTTTTACAAAAACTTTTTGAAAGAGAAACATTTTCCAACTCAGAATAATTCACTGAAATCAAATATCACATTTTTATTTTCAAATTAAAACTTTTAAATTTTGAATCTATTTCGAGCACTAAAAATTATTTCATTAAAATGGTTTTACGTAAAAAACCCCGGTTCTTACAATTGGAATCTCAGGGACGATTTTAGTGCACGACACCAATCTCAGGAACCATTTCGGAGTTTAACTCTACCATAGTTAAAATGTTTGGATTATTATTCATTGGCTCTAGTTTATTTTTCATATTGACAAAATAACCCTTATCTCTTTTCCTCCTCTTTCACTCAGGCAGAAAACCCTTTTTCTTCTTCTCTACTCCGTTTGGTATTATGTGGTGCTATTAACGCATCTCAACCCATCATTGTGTGATCCAAATTCATTCTTCTCTATCGTGACCTCTGCCATTGAAAGAACTCCAGTATCAATTCAAAGAGTCCAAGAACAAATAAGAACAAACACTGAACACTGACTGAGCATCCAAGGCAT
Source organism: Arachis ipaensis (assembly GCF_059453495.1). Taxonomy (NCBI): domain Eukaryota; kingdom Viridiplantae; phylum Streptophyta; class Magnoliopsida; order Fabales; family Fabaceae; genus Arachis; species Arachis ipaensis. Next base: position 8,609,936 of record NC_142436.1, read on the forward strand.
TACCTTCGATAAAGACAGTAAGCAGAGATTTGAGAGAGAGAGACAGATGACTAGAAGAAAGCGACGAATACTGGTGAGCTGGCGACGGATGACGTGGAGCTGGCGACGGATGACGAGGAGCTGGCGATGAATATGACGGACGGACGATGAAAAAGAGCTGTGGAACATGACCTGAAAATGCTTGCGTTGAGCGAACGATGGGAGGACCTTCGAGGACGACGAACCAAGAGGATTGGTTAATGACCATGACGAATCAGGCGGTGATGGTGAGACAAACCAGGCGACAACGATGAAATGAACAGCAACGCTATGCAGATTAGGGTTTTCAAGGAAAAGCTGAGATGGAAGAGACTGGTTTATGCTTCTGCTATTCTACGTGAGTGAAAGGGGAGAGAGAGACTACTTTGAGTGGTTTCTACTCAATTCAAAAAAAAATTTTCTTTTTTTTTCTTTTTTAAATGAAACACCAAAACGACGTCATTTAGAGTAGACCAACCGACTTCTGATTGGATCCATAATTGGTCTGGTCTAATTTTTTGAACTATACAATTATGTAAGGTTAGAAATATGGGTATTTTAGTAAATTCAATTCATATAAACGTTTTTTTAATATCTGCTATAATTAGAGACTAAATTAAAATAAAAAAATGATATAAGAATTTAATTAAAAAAATATAAAAACTTAATTAATAATTACCGAAACAGTAATTAAACCTAAATTTAAATATTAAGCTAATAAAATATCCTTTTAGGTCTTCCTAGCCGAGGATGAGAAGCAGCATTTCGAACACGCAACCTCTTTTGCTGGCACAGGATTTCACACAGACAGAGGCATTATATATTTGTAATTTTGCATAATTTACTATGAAAATGAAATCCACGATGAAGTGCTCTGTTCTGATGTGGCCTCCTTTAGACCAGGATCTTTTGGCCTTTCCCTTCGGAACACGAATCTCATTCATTCATTGCTCATCCGCAAATACAAACTACACAACAAAACCAAAGATCATAAAAAACTAAAAGCAAAACTGCACTCTATATTTATAAATATATATACTTACTAGACACCCAAAAAAACTATATATACTTACTTTTAACCATTAATTAGTAGTTGTTAGAGTTATTTATACTTAGACAAAACTAATCACTTAATATTTATATATTCAAAATATTATATAAATATTAAAAATCAGCTATTAAATTAGTTATTATATATTTATATACACATATTGTTTAATTTATTTTTAATATATATTTTATATTAATAATTAATTCAATAACTAATTTTTTGTATATATATATATATATATATATATGAGTTCATAGACATTTTTAATCAATAATACACTATTAAAATTAGAATTTAATTTTAATGTATTACTATATAAAATATTTTATATAATTATCTAATAACATTAATTTTTTAGATAATAATTTATATCGTTAATATAAAAAATAATTATTTTTGCATATATGTTACTACATAATTAAATACCGTATAACTATGTATCAAAATTTAATTTTTAAAATTATTTAATAAATATAAAAATGATCATTGAATTAATTATTATATATGTTTTTTTTAGAATAATCAGTTTCACACGATTGTGTATTATTTTTATTTTTATTTTTCATTAGACTACTCCTTGTACTGAAGCATTATTAATTTATGTATTATAATAATTTTTTTCCCTGAAAATCATCCCCAATTTTCTTTCCATGAAAGTTCTGGTCGTGGGGCGCTCCATCACTTGCCCCTTATATAAGACTTGGAATTTCACTCCAACACCAATTCAATCCACACCCAAAATCTCTCTGCAAGCAATTCACACCCATCTTCTTTCATTTTCATCTTCTACATCATCATCATCCATCATCATCTTCTTCTTCTTCTTCTTCTTCTTCTTCTTCTTCTTCCATGGCTACTTGCGTAGATTCCTCAACCTCCTCCCCTTTTTCTCGGAAGCCAAACGGGTCCCAAACCGATGATCGTTCCTATAACTACCTCAAATTCTGCCGACCCACTTTCTCCGATCGTGTTTCCATTCCCAAGAACAAACCCCTGCATACACGCACGGTTATTGAAGAGTCTGACCCTAAGGTTGATGTTGACGATCGTGTTCATGTTCATGTTCATGATGAAGATGAAGATGCTGATGATGATGATGATGATCTATGGCGGAAGATGAAGGAAGAAGCGAAATCCGATGTGGAACAAGAACCTATTTTATCCAACTACTATTTCAGTTCAATATTGTGCCACAAGTCTTTAGAAAGCGCGTTATCCAATCATCTTTCCAACAAATTATCCAGCTTGAATCTCAACAGCACCACTCTCGTTAATCTCTTCATGGGGATCTTGGAATCCGACGAAGAAATCATGGCTTCCACGAAGGAAGATCTAAGAGCGGTTAAACAAAGAGACCCTGCTTGCATAAGCTACGTGCATTGCTTATTAAATTTCAAAGGCTTCTTGGCTTGCCAGGCTCATAGGATCGCTCACAAGCTATGGCTCCAAGGAAGAAAAATTCTAGCCCTCTTGATTCAGAACCGCGTATCCGAGGTTTTCGCGGTCGATATTCACCCTGGCGCGAACATCGGCCGCGGAATCCTTCTGGATCACGCGACTGGCCTCGTGGTAGGCGAGACCGCCGTTATTGGGAACAATGTGTCCATTTTGCACAACGTCACGTTAGGTGGGACCGGAAAAGCTTCCGGCGACCGGCATCCGAAGATCGGTGACGGGGTTTTGATAGGTGCAGGGACTTGTATCTTAGGGAATATTAAGATTGGTGATGGTGCTAAGATTGGTGCTGGTTCAGTGGTGTTGAAGGATGTTCCTCCAAGAACAACTGCAGTTGGGAACCCTGCTAGATTGATTGGAGGAAAAGATAATCCCATTAGGCTTGATAAGATTCCTAGCTTCACTATGGACCATACTTCATATATTTCTGAGTGGTCTGATTATGTTATTTAGATTATGATTATGATTATGATGAAGATCATAATAATAATAATAATAATAACCATCCTAGTTTTAGATTTTAGGGTCCTTTTGATTTGGTTTGGGGGGTTTCCTATTCCTGCCTTTTGGGTATTTTGTTATACAAGAGAGAATCTAAGTTCTCCTGTTAACAAATAACAACATATATATTATTGTTGAAGATTGTGCAGAAAAAGAATAGCTGCTATGCTGCAACTTGTGTGTAGCAGTTTTATTTTATATGTATGATGATGATGTAGTACTAGTACTGGTTTTCTGTTGTTGTAAGGTGCAATTAGGAACACCCTTTTATGTAGTATATATGAATATGAATATGAATATGAATGACTCTGGCTTCCCTTCCCTTGACTTGCTTGCATTTTTGTGCTCTTAAATTTTTCATTTTTCATGCTTAATCATTGTTGAAGATGCAAGTGAGTGTAGTAATTTTGCAAATACTAGGTTGGTCAAATAGTAGAAAAGTGAATAATATTCTGCAATAGTTGCAATGATGTTTGGATTTCTGATACAGGCAATATTGCCCATGAAAGAGATATATTGAGAATTGAGATGTTGCTTTCACTCTTGGCAATTGTTAATGTGTTTCAGAAAAAAGTAAATTGTTCTAAATTCTAAACTTTAAATTTAAATTATTAATATAAAATATAATAAATTAAGAATTAAAATTTATTTAATTAATAAAAAAATTATTAAGAATGATTTAAATATTAGCTTAATTCTTCTCTCAGCATGGGACAAGGGATTTGGGATTTTACTTTGTTAATTCTTTGGTTCAGCAAGTGGTAAAAGTTGAGTTGTGTTATTATTTTTGTTTCTGTTGGGTGGTTACTGTTTTTAAGAGGAGACAACAAAATTCTAAAGAAGCTACATCACTCATTACTACACAATAATGAAGTCCACTTGCTTGACATTTTTTATGTTATACCAAAAGCCAATAAAATCAATATTGAAATGGAGAATGAGAGGACAATTATTTTATTTATTTTCAAAAAGAAATTTAGGTTGATTTGAGTTCTGAGTGTTAATAGGAATCTTTATCTGTTTACCAACTAGTGGAACCCTATGGATGCATCATATATAGTGGTTAGATGAAATTAAATTTCTATTGAGGTTTGATAATTTTTAAAACTCACAAAATTCAAGTGGAAAATAAGCAATATAAAATTAAATGAAGTACTGAACTACTATTTATCTTTGCAATGTTTTTTCTCTCTCTTTTTTTTTTTTTTTGCTGTAATGCTTATCCAAGACAGGTTTAGTACATGAATCAACTGCGTGACCACCTATGTCAGAGTCACTCTAATTGCAACATTTTAATTGATCAATAGTTGTGCTTTAAGCACTTTCATAGGGTAATTTTGGCTTTTCCTTTCATCAGTGGTTAATTGAATTTAATAAATGGATTTGATTTGATGACCTTGTGATAAACAACAGCATGAACAAATAATTGACCCAAGTCATAATTTTTTTTTTTAAAAGCACTAGTTCCATTTGACAACCATTTTGGAAGGACAGGGAACAGGGATAGTGTACATAGAACATTTTCCTCTGGCCAATTAATTACGTTTCCGAATATGAAAGAATCTGAGAAACAAGTAAGGAAGAGTGATTGGCTATAAGTGTAATTTGAAGTCAAAAATATTACAAATGTGGTGGTGTACAAAATTGTTCATACTATATTATTATTAGTCAATCAGTGACACCAATCTACACGTTGGATGAGTTTAACTTAGTAAAGAGAATCACGTGTTTTAGGGCTTATTGAAATGGTCAGAAGAAGCAAAATCTCATGCCATGGAACTGCTATCAACAGTTCAAAATCTCATGAATTTGAACCGAGTAATGATATTTGAATAATTTTTAGCTTTAGGTACTATGTGAATTTCTATAAATTACTAATTTTTTAATTTTAAAAATTTTTCATTAGATCTTTAATTTAAAAAAAAAGTTTATAATTAAATTTTTATTAGTTGTTATTTTCCCAAAAAAAATACAAATTTTAAAATATTTACTTTTAGAATATTCTATAATTCATCCTACATCAAACATAAAAATAAATATTTAAAAAAAATTATATTTTAACAAAATAATTAGAAAGAATTTAATTAAATTTTTTTTATCTAATATAGAGACTCAAATCACAAACTTTTAAATTATAAAAATTTAATTAAAAAACACTTACTAAATAAACCTAATTTTTATCTAGATTTGCTCCTAAGTGTTATTACCTTATATTAACACATATGTTCCCTTTGGTCATTGATTTGCTTTCCTTTTTGGCTTGTTATCCTGTTTATCTAATCCACGCATGTCTATTGTTTCCTTCTGGTATGGATGTGGATGTTATGCTTTCTAGCTACGTATCATTGTAGGAAGGATAAGATATAAGATATTTTGTTGGGAGAATAACCAATTTAAACTCCAAAAAAGGGTTAAAAACAGTGACAAATTAATTTTTAAAAGATATTTTTATTAATTTTTAATGATGAGTTTTATTATTGTTAATAAGTTAGTCCTAATATAATACATTTTAGAGATTAAGTTTTAACAGGCTAACAATTTATTAGGAACAATTTGTTGGTATATATTGATATTTTAAACTAGATTGGGATTGAAAAATATCAAGAGGCCAAACACAGTTAACACTTAGATTATTTAGTTACTTAGTTAATGATTCTAATGGACACATATCCCTTTGAAATGTTTTTGGTGCAAAAATATTTAGTTTTTTAATTTCCACAATTAGTATTTTGAATAACTCCTAGAGAGAACAAAAATCTGTTAAAAAAATTTAAATATTATCAGCACTTTGATCTTGATCTTTTAATGACCTTATAGGCAACTACTCCATCTAATGGAATGAGTTTTATTGAACTATTGATTCACAAGGAAAAAGTTTCAAAACTTGTTACCTCACATAGAGAGGATGTTAATGGAAAAAAATATTAGGATAGAGCTCTAATTTTATTTGGCAGTATAATTTTTTTTTTTTTAACTTTTACTCTATTTTATCGACAGGTTTAAAATTTTTTAAATTGAAATTGTATTCGCACTCTAAATTTTTTACTCGATTTACTTATAAAAAAACAAATTTATTATCCGTCAAACACAATATTTAATCCTTCTACATTTTATACATATTAATAATATAAAATTGCAAAATTAAATATATACAAAATTATATATATTTGAATATGCACATTATATATAAAGTGTAAATTGGTCAGATAAAGTTGATGACATATCTGAATTCAGGTTTTTTTATGATAAATTAAAAAAAAAATTATTATTTTTCAAATAAAATTGAACGGACTTTAAATTTCGGAATGCATTTTTTTGTTTAGGATGAGTTCGCTGCATGTTTGGCGAACTTTTTTTTACTGAGAACGAAATTCAAATTCTTAAACCATTATTATCGTCTCCAAAAGTACATAGGAGTACACAAAAGTACAGCAACAAATATTCGAAATGAAGTTCACAAAAAATGCAACGAACTTTATAGTTTATATAAAGTTTGCCCGGAGTTGTGATGAACTCTTTTAATTTTATAGATGCGGCGAACTTACTTAAAATTATATAAAAAAAACGTATCTTAATATATAAAGTTAAAATAATTTCTTTTTAAAAATAATATTTTTTTAATTTATTTCAAAAAAAAATCCTCTTAATTCAACTCTATAGGTAAACCTGCTCTATTTAACACTGCCTGCTATAAATCTTCGGATTCAACAAATCGGAAGGATTTCAAATAACACCATGTTAGGATTTTATTTGAGAGTAAAGTATGGTTTTTGTCCCCAACGTTTGGGGTAAGTTTTAAAGTTGTCCCTAATGTTTCAATTGTTCTATTTAAGTCCATAACGTTTCAAAATTGACTCAATGTTGTCCTGCCGTTAGGGATCTGTTAACAGAATTGACGGCGGGACAAAATTGAGACGATTTTGAAACGTTAAAGACTTAAATAGGACGAAAACGTTAGTGACAAAAACGATACACAAAAAAAAAATTAATTTAATTTTACCTTTCAATAATATTAATTTTTTACTGTACATAGTATTTAATTATTTTTTAATTACATCTAAATAAATTATACTTAATCACATTACTTTTATTTTAAATAAATTTATTTTTTTTATAATTTTAAAGAATTTTGATACATTAGAGACAAAAGGTATAATTTATATTTTATTGTATATATATTATTTTTTTCTGCAATTTTATATACTAGTCATTCTACAAACATTTCATGATAACTAAAAATCTTTAAGAGTAAAATTATAAAACAAATTAATTTATTTAAAATGAAAGTAATATGATCAAGTGTAATTTACTTAGATGTGATTAAAAAATAATTGAATACTATGTATAGTAAAAAATGATATTATTAAAGGATAAAATTAAAATTTATTTCTATGTATCATTTTTGTCCCCAACATTTTCGTCCTATTTAAGTCCCTAACGTTTCAAAATCGTCTCAATTTTGTCCCGTCAATTCTGTTAACAGATCCCTAACGATAGGACAACATTGAATCAGTTTTAAAACGTTAGGGACTTAAATAGGACGATTTAAACATTAAGAATAACTTTGGTACTTATCCCAAATATTAGGAATAATCTTTTATTTGAAGATTATTGTTTTGGTGTTGCATTTTGATGTATGTCTCATTATAATGTTCTTATTCCTTGATGGCAATGTAATAAGAATGTCGGAAGATTTTAGGATATGTTGAGCTAGTTGATGGTTATATACTTATTTTTATTTAATGATTTCGAATTATACTTACCAAATTGGGCGGGGTTGGGAGTTAATCAATTATAATAGAAAAAGTCATTTTATATATTTAAATATTTTTATCAATTAGATTTAATTAAATTTGGTCTAAATTCAACTAAAATTATTCGTATATGTGCGTGTGAATCCCACTTTTTTTTCTTCAAGTATCAAAACATGACACAAAAATTTCTTAATTTTAATACCAAAATTTTTTAAAATTTTAAATTTGATGCTGCAATTTTTTTTTCTTAGCTCCTCTTCTTTTTTTTTGGTACAAAATTTCTGTATTTTTATTATAAAGGTTACGTATTTTTTTTAATTTTTTTTGTATTTATTATCAAAAAGGATAAATAAAAAAATAAAAAGTTATATAATTTTTTTATTTGATTTTTTTTTCTATTTTTTTCTTTTTTATCGAAGGTGAAACAAGAAGCATTATAAGTGTAAAACAAGAACTATGAAAACAAAAAGGAGAAGGAGGAGGAATTATTTAAAAAATAAATAAATAAAAAAATAACACCAAAATTTTTTAATCGCAATACAATATTTTTTAACAAGAATTTATTTGACATTTTTTTCTTATTTTTCTTCTGTCTTTTTTTGTTGTTCTTACTTCTATTTTGTTATGTATTTTTTTTTTGTTTTTTCTTTTGTGCTTTTTTTTTTAAAGAAAGAAAAAAAAACCGGAATAAAAAAGAAAAGAAAGTAAGAAGAAAAAAAAGATGTGGAAGAGAGGACATGTACATTACATAAAATTAAGTTATTTATGTTTTCGTTTCAACTGAAATAAAAGTGCCAAAAGAAATTGAACTAATGACTAAAAGTACGAGCTAAAAGATAATTTCTACTTACCTTTGTGAGCTTTTCTCAAAAGAAAATAGAAAAAGGACAAAATATATTTTGCCACTAAATTTGCTAAAACTTTTAAAAAATATTCTTAAATTTTATTTTATTTTAATTTTATTCGATAAATTTTTTATTTATATCAAATATATTTTTGACAACTAAGAGTGTATTTGATTTATATTTTTATTTTTAATTTTTATTTTTAATATTTTCTATTTTTTAGATTTTGTGAAAAAAAAAAAGAGGTAAAAACAGAAAACAAGATTTTATTCTTTTTAACTTAAAATAAAAACAGAAAAAAAAATATACGCACCCTAATTTAAAAAACTTAAAGAACAATTCAATAATAATTTTACAAAAACAAAATTCATCATATAAAGCCACTTGGTTGAAAAGTGTGCATGTGAGCATGTGCAATAATTGCATGCAATACGTTTCGGCTATGGTATGCTGGCAAAACTAGTTGCATTGAATTCTCAACATCACTGTTGAAACTTGAAACCCAAAAGAATAAAAAAATAAAAATAATAATAAAAAAGTAAAAACTCTCCATTTAGATATCTCTTCTGTTTGACGCTTTAGCTACGAAGCAGGGTCTTATCTTAATTCTCGAGCGAAATAAAGATCTCTTGAAGAGGTAGAGAAAAATCACACGCTAGATTGTTGGGACGAACACACCATTTTTATGCCACTGAAAATCATAGAAAGTGCATCGAAACATTACAAGTTTACAACATTATCCCCCTTGTTTGAGCACTGAATATATTGGGCTCATTTATTTGTACGTACGGATTAAAAAAAAATACTTCTTTAGAAGAAAAAACAGGCAGATGAGATTTGACATAAATAATAGATTTGTTGATCTTCTTACAGCGGCATTTGGATTCGAAACATGAGTTTAACACATTTCAGATAGTGAAATATAAAAACTCATATACTTATGTGTACAAGGAGGCATGTGTGTTTATGATGTAATGTTTAAGATTGAAAATTGTATAATCTATCTAGTTCAAAAAAAAATAAAAATAAAAATCATTTTATATTTAAATATATTTATAAAAATAATTTTTATTTATGTTAGATGCAGTTAGTTATTTGAAAATAGTAAATATATAAGTATTTTTTATATAAAATTATAATTATGATTGAGGAAGAAAACTATTTTATGTAATTATTTTATAATATGCAAATCATAGTGTTAGCCCAACAATAATAGATTTTGATAAAAAAAAGGTTGATCAAATTTAAAAACAATATCAAATAGTTAAAAAATATAACCTTAATTTTAACTATATTTTTAAGTATCATCTAGGGGTGGCAATATGTATCCTATCTGCGGGTACCCAACCCGACCCCACCCGATCGGATAGGGTTGCAAACTCGATCCGCAGTGGGTAGGGTAGGGTGCAGATAGGGTTTTCGTGCGGATCGGGTAAGGTGTGGGTTGAGCATCAACCCTACCCGACCAACCCGCACCCTATATATATATATATATATATATATATATAGGGTGCAGATAGGGTTTTCGTGCGGGTCGGGTAAGGTGTGGGTTGAGCATCAACCCTACCCGACCAACCCGCACCCTATATATATATATATATATATATATGTTTTAAGTGGATGTTGAACCAAAGACCTCTCACTAAATGCAAAAGATCTTTAGTCATTAAAAGAAGATCATTAATTGATAACTTAATAAACTTTTTTTTACATAAAAGTCATTTCTATTTTAAATTATCATCAAGTTATATAATAGTGTTGCATCTTTTTTTGTAACCCGCGGATAGGATCGGGTACCCGCGGGTTAAGAGCGGGTAGGGTTATGGTTGAGATATTCTCAACCCGCGAGTAAGGTAGGGTTGAGTTCATATAAAAATCTCAACCTACGGATAGGGTTAGAGTTGGCTCCAAACCCTACCCTACCCTACCCATTGCCACCCCTAATCAAAGTTTTCTATTCCTCATAATCATACTAATTATAGAATATTAGAATTCATCAAATAAACATCACACCATATCCGATGTATAAACATGTGTTGTACTGAATATAAAAAACAGTATGAATAACAGATATCATTCTTGTCATTAACAGGTTCAGTGAGAAATTTTTCAAAGCTTATTTTCTTGTCACAAATTTTAAAATCAGAGCATGTAATTATGTATCTACCCAAACCATATATTTCATAGATTCAACAATAAGAAAATTTTTAACATATTGATCTGGATATTTGCTTAAATCATGAGCAGAAGAGAATGAGACCACAACAATTAAGAAACACTACTTTTTAATTTTTCTGTTAATATTCACCTTTCATCTGTGTAGCGCGTCAAATTATTATACACCGTAAATGATATACAGCCTTAGCACTGTCCCTTTTCTGAAGCAGCAAAAGGGAGAATGAATACAATTCCAACATTAATTTTGCTAACTCTTGATTACATGCAGCATCAGAGGTTCCTCTCCAGCCATCTTGGTAACCTTAGTTGAGATTTCATCCCCATTCTGGCGAGGAAAACGGAATACAGCAGGTGAAGCAAGAACATGAAGCACCCACTATTGATCAAAACCTTGAAAAAGTTTCAAAGAGCACATCAGAATAGTCTGAAGAAAAAGAAATATAATAAACAGAGAAGACCCTTCCGAGTAGAGAGTAAGTTTTTTCCCTTACCAAAATGCCAAACAGGGTATATATCATGTTCAACGAGGGAATGGAATTAACACCAGAGGCGGTAAGCAGAAATGTAAGAGAAGCATGAATGTTAATGGTGATCTACAAGGCCCATTTGCAGCAAAAACAAGAGAAAGATAAGAACAATATTTCAGTAGTTTTCATGGTACAAGATGATATATAGAATTAAAAAATTAGGAGAGAATTGCGGAATTGATTACCAAAGCTAGTATATTTTCCCTTATTAAGAAAGATGAAATTAAGACAAAGCCAACAGCTCCTAGTGATCGTACCTGCAACTTTAAGATTTCATTATCCAGCAAAAAACAATTACTTCAAACGTATAGAATTTTTTGGCAATAGGTAACAAACATTACAATTGTGCACAAGAAAATTGAAAGGTTCCAACTTGCTCCAGACCTGACAAGATGCAAAAAAAAAAACTGTAAAGGAGTTGCAAAAACCAGTTAGCTAATATAAACAACAAAAGAAAACAGAATTTAACAATCTTGTGATACACCTCCACAACTGAGGTGCATATTAGGAAGAGATTTATCAGAAGCCAACATGAGCCGCATGGAACACATGTGACATCATACAACTATCTGCCTAGCACATAGGCTGCAGATTGAAAGAAACGAATCTGGTCAAATCATAATGGGGCTATGGAGAAGAGAGAGGAGAATATGGGAAGAATAGAAGGGACAGTAAGATTTTGAAAGGGGGTGGGCACCCACTTTTGATTAGCTTGAGCCCTAAGAGTGAAATCTTGGTCTACACGTTTCAAACCGTTACTTAAATCAATAGCAGCAGGAAACTGGATTTTTCTTGGTTTTAGTTCTATGTTCTAGTTCAGTTCTATCATCTTGCAGCATACTGCGTAACAGTAACATAAGAGAGAAACCATATTTAAGAAAACGGTAGTAACAACCAAGTCTGTTACAACAACAACAAAACACCACAAAGTCTTATCCCACTAAGTGGATCCTCTACATGGATCAAACAATATTATTACATCCTATAATGTATCATGTGTTCATGTCTACCATGAGATCATTCACACAGAGATTCGCTTGATCGTCTAGTGAAGAGTCTTTTTGGGTCTTCTTCTGCCTCTAACCATAGATTTATTTTATATTTGATCCACCTTTCCCACTGGATATTCTACCAATATATCCCCTTTATTATTGTAGATACTTCATTTGGCATCTTCTTAAACTTTATAATCTCATTAAAAAGTTTAGTTCGCCAACTAAAACTTTCCAAACTTCAATTTATAAATTTTTTGGAACCACCGATCTACCATTCTTCATCTTTTTTAGGGGCTCCATAACTTCAAACTCTCACATTATTGGATAATAAAAGTTTTGATCTTTCTCCCTCATGTAACTGACCCAAACACGAAAGATTCTTATGTTCCTCATCAAATAATATAACAAGAAAACAGAGATGACAGCAAATATAAATTGCTTTCCCGTCATAAAGTAATATAATTTGTTTGTTATGCCAATTTCAAAAGATTGATACTTGTTATATCTATTTTTAAATTTAAGACGATTCATAAAAAAGAGGTGAAGAAAGTGAATTCATGGTAAATTGGAAGAGCAGGAGGGGGTTAACATGATTACTCACCCACTGCATTGTACAACCAGATCACATGATTCTAAATAAAATGCACTTCATCAAAGACTTCGCTAGAAAATTGAGTTTTAAAAGCATAAAAATATTGCATATGACATACCTCCACAAAATACCCATTGTGTAACCAACAATGCCATGCTTAAGCTGCATGAAAGAAATATTTCGAATTCAAGTTACTTTACAGACAGTATGACTAAAGTATCTAATCGGAAAACAAACCAGTGTATGTATACTATTCTATTTTCACAAAAAGGAAAAGCGAGAAATGTTAAAATTCATGTTTCCCAGCACAATTAAATTTCTTAACAAACACAACTGCATTTGTAAAACAGCATATGTAGTTCATTTTCGAGTTCATATGCAAAAATTGACATGTATTCACTTCAGCAAAAAACTCATTGTTGAACAACCTTCACCATTATTAGGATTGCAAAGCACAGAAATAGCAACACCGATTTGACAGGAAGGCATATCCAATACGCTACATATTTTATAACTAACTAGCAAGTAGCAAGCATCTCATTGTGAAACATAAAACACTTGGGTACAATGAAATGCCATTCTAACACTTAGAACAAAACAACTATTTTTTCATGAACAAAATCGATTCATAGAGCATAATTTTGAGACACTGAAAGTGTAAAAACTTTTACATAGTCATACAACCAAATTCTTTTGGATGACCATTCAAAAAGTGGCCATGGAAAGTAGTTATGTTTGTTAATGTGGCAAGACATAATTGGATGTCTATGTAAAACATCTTTGCACTTAAGCTTTCCACAAAATAAAAAATATATATAGTTTAATTTTAAGCATATTAGGAAAACAATCAAACACAAAACTGGAAGCCCTATTGCTTAGCTAAGAAAATTACCAAGTTAAAAGAAATCTTACCAGATAAGTTAGAGCTTTGACTGGACCAGACAAGACAAACAAAAGTACAGTTGTTGCCACCTAAAAAAACAAAAGCGTAACTACCAATAATTAAAACCTGGTTATGCAAATATTCTTCATGAATTTATCTACTGTATTCTTGCAAGAAAATAGCAACTGTTACCAGTGTTTTCCTTCCAGCATCAATACCCCATCTCATTGAGGAAATCACTATAGGCAACGAGAAGAAACAACTAAAGTAATTCTGTAATCAGAAACAAAAACTTGAACACTGAGCCTAAAATACTATTAATATATCGAAAAGTAAAAGAATAGATAACCAATTATCAGCCACAAGAAAAGATCCATGATTGCAATTTCTTAACTAAACTCATACAAAAACAAAGAACCAAATTTTGTTAGAACTAACTAACTATCAACCAATAGAGAAGATCTATTATTACAATTTCCTAACTCACACGAAAACCATGAACCATTTTTTTATTAGAACCAATCAATTTCCAAACAAACAGACCTATTTTTTTTATTGTCACTAATTAACTAACCTCAATAGCAAGAGAGTTGCTCAAGAAGTAAACTAAACCAGTAAGTGCAGCAAACATGGAGCACTCAACCAATTGAAGTGTTTTCTGGTACACTGGGCCATTTGGCGACAAGTCCATAAGCTCTGTTGAAGGTTTATTTTCTTCTCCTTCTTCATATTCAGTAGTACAAACTGATACTCTAATTCTTGATACCTTGAGAAAGTTAGAAGTGGGGAAAGAGAATGAATTCTTGAGTTTGAAGTGTGATTTTGGTGCATGAAATCGGTAGTTGAAGGAAACTGGAGGAGAGGAAAAGTGAGGCTGGAGACAGAAAGTGGGAGCTATGGAAATGGAGAGGCTAGAGAAATGGTGGTAAGGCTTCAGGGGAACCATGGGGTCTTAAGGTTGTGTTTGGTCAAGAACTGAAAGTGGGTTTAGAAGAAGGTAAAAAGAAAGATCGACTTCGTATTAGGTGGGAAACTTAATAGTGGACCTTTAAGCTGTACAGATTCTGTGGATGATATTGAAGGTGTACAGATTCTATGATTCTTGATTGGATGCCCCTGATGAAGAAAGAATTAAAATAGTGAGCATTGCTGGAAGGACCAATCTTGCATGAAATTAAAATAGTGAGAACTTAATGTATGTATTAATGCTTTCATTTTCTGGTGTTATGATTACCTCAAGGGGACACTCAGACACACCTTTGTTGAACATCACCAAAAATTACAAATGTGAATCAGACGACCACCTCAGTGATTTCAACATAACCTATTTAAATCCAACACAATATTTGATACATCACAACTAATCGTGATCAATTAAAACATGCATTACTCAAATGCAAAAAACACACATCACAATTCACAAAGATGTACCAGCTTAATTATGATAATGAATGTCACCTCACTGCTCTAGCAAACTCACTTTCATATTCATAAATAATAAAATCCCAAAGAATCGACCAAAGTATCAAATCTAAAATCAAATGTCAAAGTTTATCATCGATCATCAAAATCTACAAAATCTAGTTGAATATTTCCTATTCAAGCATATTATTTATGCCTAAACCAATTTTCACCAATAGCAACAACAGCACATTGATAGCAGGAAGCAGCAGCAGCAATTTGATCAACAATCAGTAACAGCAACAACACATTTATAGCAAAATTAACACTTAGCAACACCAAAAACATTGATCACCAATAAAAATTAAAACATAAATAGGAAAAAAAAAAAAAAAAAGAAGAGGCACGGGAAGACTTATTACAAATTAGAGCTTATCCCCGATGAGAAGAGAAAACGAAAATCTCTGTTGGTAGCAGGGGATGAAATACCAACAATAAGTTATAATCTGTCAACCAAGTTGTTCACAATGGAGCATTAAAAATATTCCAACAGCATTTAGAAAACAATTGAGGAGAAGTACATTACCAGAACTATACATCACCCAATCTTCACAAGTTTATCAACTGAGTTAAGGTACGCAGGAAGATTGATAATATTATTAAATAAATAAAAGAATTCAAATGAAAGGAGAGGAACTTACAAATAAGACGGAGATTCGGTTCGGTGTTTGGACAGTAGAAAGAATGTGTTACGAAGCACCACCATCACGCACTAGCAGCCTACCTGATAAGCCCACCACCCTAACAAGGGAATAGGGATTAGGAACCCTAATTGCCTAACTCAGAAAAAAAAGTAAAAGCCTACCTGCAGATTAGGGATTAGAGGCGGCACGAGCAGCAGAGGAGCACGACAAAGCAGCGGCGGGCAAAGAAGCAGAGGAGCCCAGCGAGGCGGCGGTGCGACGTAGCAGAGTGAGGCCAAGGAGTTGCAGAGCCGCGGCGGCGATGTGGTGGAAGGAGGATAGGAATGTATGGAGGAGAGATTGAGGATGAGAGTGAGAAGAGTTGTGTCCCTGATAACAGGGGTTGATACTTGATACCGATATGGCAGCGCCCAAAACGCACCGTTTTTTGTTACTTATTTTTATTTCACACAAAAAGGCGCCAACTATACCAACGAATTTATGGACGGATTGTCTGATAATGGAAATAGGCTCATTTGATGATTTATTTATCAAATTTTATTATTTCTTAAGAATTTGTTTATCGTTTGTAATTTTTTTTAAATTATTTTATCAATAATATACTTTTTTGGGATTTATTTTAATAATTATCGTTAAATAAATAATAAAAACATGGATAAATAATAATCACATTTGTCACAATAATGATACTTCGTTGTCTTAATCTTAGATTATGGGAGGGAAAAAGAAGTGTTAATCTTATACTATGTCACTCCCTTATATTAGCTGACACGATTGAGATTTGGCAGAAGAAATTATTTCTTATTGCCTTCACGATTTATAGCATCATCAATTTTTAAGTCATTGGCAGAGTAATTACTTTTAATGATCTAAAAAATAAAATGCAATCTAATATCTATAGATTAAATTTTAAAGTGATTTTTCATATTTTATTATTTTAATTTTTTAAATTTAAAATTTATTGTACTAGTATTTGAGATTTAATTATGGGTATCATATTAATTTTTGAAAAATTTTTAACATTGAGTCAGCAAACAAAGTGTTGAACTGATTCTGATTTGCCACGCTGAATACAAGGTTAAATAGTATTATTTTATTTTGGAATTTTTTACTTAAATAAATTTTATGAAAAGCAAAATTACTGGATTCCCCTTAAATGAATTCTGCAACGTGATTACCCTCTTACTATTATTATGTAAATCGTCCTAGGCTGTGTAGGGTTTTATAACTTGTGAATCATCTCAGCAGGACGATTAATGCATGAATTGGTAAGGGAAAGAAAGCATAAATCGTGCCAGCCTCTCTTGGGTTAAAAGCATATAGTAAATCGTCCCAGCCAGCTAGGTTTCACGTGTTTTCGGGCTAAACCTCGAAGGGCTGCCACGATTTTTTGCATAAAAAGGGACCCTCCTCAGCCTGGCGCGATTCATGCTTGTTTCAGCAACACTCACTAGTTTGAAACGATTTATGCTTAACTTAGTAACCCCAAGCAAGATTTTCCGACCTAGGCGCTCTGAAGTTGTTTGCCAGATTGGTTGATGTAGAGGGTAGCAGCGGTGGATCCGCTCCGAATCTACCCACTGACGTCATAGAAGGGAGCTCCACCGCCATTCCAACAGGACAACCGGTGACTCCCTTTGTTTCGTCCCCATCATTTGCTGCTGATTTGCCCGTTTCGGCAGATGACTTGGGTGATGGGCGTAGCTTCCGATAGCTTGCAGCTACCATGGGGACTGCACCTGTAGTGGATGGTGCCCCGACATTCATGGAGATAAGAGAGAGAGAGATCCATTTGCAGAGGCTATAGGCGATGAGGGGTCGGATTCGGAGCCACCAATTATTGGTGATGAGAGTGATGGCGAGGAAGACACCGCACATGCCGAGGGAGCTGAAACCCATGCAAGCAGTCAGATACAGCAGTACCCTCGACACTTTTTCACATTGGACCTTGATGCAATGAACCAGGTTGCATTTGTAGATCAGCAGCACCCTACTATTCACGGAGACAGGCCCAGCATGATTGGCACGGACGAGTTTGAGGTCGAGAAACGGTTTGAAACAAAAGACGAAGCTGTGCTGACAATTAAGAGTTATAATATTCGTCGTGGTGTAGAATATAAAGTGTTTGAGTTCGACCAATTGAAATATCATGGGAAGTGTGTCCAGTTCGGGAATGGTTGTAATTGGTTGATACGTGTGACTATGAAGCAGAGAAAAGGCTACTGGGAAGTCAGAAAGTACAACGGACCACACACATGTCTAGCAACTGAGATATCGACGGATCACAGGTAGCTCGATTACCATGTCATCTGTGCTTCGATTCTATCGTTGGTCATGGCTGATGCATCGGTCTCCGTTAAGGTATTACAGAACGCGGTGTCCTCAAAGTTTGGTTTCAAGCCCAACTACAGGGAGGTTTGGATGGGCAAGCAGAAGGCCATTGCTCAGATATATGGAGATTGGGAGGAGTCTTATAACCACATACCACGGTGGATCACCGGGGATCAGGTGTATATGCCGGGCACTATAGCGATCGAGAAGAATCTACATGCCTCCAGGAATATGCGGGTGGATTTATATGACAGGGAAAACTCTGAGTTTGTTGTTGAGGAGCTTGCACCGACTGGGGGGAGAATTGCAATGAGTGTGTGTCGGGTTTCTCTATCCGCATGCACATGCAATTGTGGATACTTTCAAGCCCTCCACTATTCATGTCATCATGTAGTGTTATGGTATGCCAAATTGGTATGCCACATCTTGTAGTGTTAATAGGAAGGCCAAACTAGTATGCCACATCTTGTAGTGTTATGATACACTCCCCAAATGGCATATGGAACGTATGTTCTCAGGACGCCATCGCTCCACAAAAGTACTGATCAGCGGCTCATCAAGCTTGAACTAGTAATCATGCAACCGAGCAACATGCAGTAGGTTGGCACGATCTAAATACGGGAGTATACGATCATGCAGTATCATCTTCTGTTGCCTATGCATGCTCCTAACGCATCGGGTTGGCTGAAAATACATCAACATAAAGACATCAATATTTCAGGTCATTATACACGCGCGCACACACACAAAATCCCTTAGTGTAAGACATATATCCAATTCGCAAATGCCATCAAAATGGATATGTTATACGTGTTCACAATAATATTACAAAACTAACATCAGAAGAACAAATTTTTTGCAAGTCTACCATCACAACCATCAGTCTATCGTGAGCGAATTCCCTCAGCTATTAAAAAGCCCGATTTCTAACATCCTATACTATAGCCAAAAACTAACTAAATCACTAAATATGGCATCGCACAGCATCCTAATTAAAAATTCTTCTAACATGCATATTCAACCTATACTATATGATCCAACATATTAAGGTAGTTAACATTGTCATGGCAACAACTCAACAACAATACAAAATCCGATAACTAACCTCTTCATCAATAAATCTGGCAACATGCGCAATACCGTTCAGGCGGTACATATCTCCCAGGTTGGCGGCCATTATCACCGCCGGACGGATTATCCCCTCGCCACCGTGCAACACGCCTTTCTTTCCCTTCACCCACCGGCCAACAGCGGCTATTCCCACTGCAGCCTGTGACACCCACACGGCTCTGCCCACTACCACCTCCACCTCCGCCGTGAGCTGGCCTCCGCCAAAACCTTCTCTCCCAAAGCTTCCCCTTTGGTAAAAAATGGCGGCTCCCAAACATCCTCTTCATCCACTTTACCCGCCGCATTTGAGGCTCCACTCCCTCAATAACTCGTTCCAGCCTCCTTAGGGTTAGTGTTACAGTCATAAATCGTGTCAGCCCAGTTTGTGTTACCAAATAACACGTGAATCGTGCCAGGCTGGGGAGGGTCCCCTTTTATGCGTAAATCGTGGCGGCCCTTCGAGGTTTAGCCCAAAAACACGTAAAACCTAGCAGGCTGGGATGATTTACTATATGCTTTTAACCCAAGAGAGGCTAGCACGATTTATGCTTTCTTTCCCTTACCAATTCATGCATTAATCGTCCTGGGCTGAGATGATTCACAAGTTATATAACCCTGCACAGCCTAGGATGATTTACATAATAATAGTAAAAGGGTAATCACGTTGCAGAATTCATTTCAAGGGAATCCAGTAATTTTGCTTTCCATAAAATTTATTTAAGTAAAAAACCCTTTGTTTTGCTACTTAAATAAGACAAAAACAAAAAAATAAAGTAAAGTTTATATAATGTACAAACTATTTTATCTCTTCTTATTTTCCAAAATAACGTTATTTAGTTCTGTGTCTAGTGTCAGAAGTCAAAGCTAACTCAGTATTTCATTTTATTCATTGGCTCAATACTGAAAAGATTTTAGGAATCAATATGGTGCTTAGAGTTAGATCTCAGATATCAATATAATGAATTTTAAATTTGAAGAACTAAAATAATAAAAATCGTGAATTTTAAAAGAACTCTGCTAGGGAAACAATGAAGAATCTTGACAATGTGTACAATGGATTTTAAATTTGGCCTAATACAAGGAAAAAAAAGAAACCAATCAGTTATTTCAAAAAATTAACCGTCCTAACCTTAATTTACCAATAGAATTTATCCAAACACCTTATCCCCAATGTCTGCTACCCCATCCTCATCAATCATCCCACCTTTTCGGCGTTAGAAGCTCCCTCACCGGCCATCAAACAACCATCTAGCATTTGTCAATTGTATATACATAAACTGAATCAAACAAAATAACCATCCAATTAAAAATTAAAATAACCATCTACATATCTAGTGAATTAAATATCCAGCATCTAAATCCGTCTGTTGATGTATATACCTTGAAGACGTAAGGGAAGCGAAAGTCAAGAAAGCCAAGTTGGCTGCCCAAAACAGGGCATTTTTGAAATGGGCTACATTTGCATGTACAAAAACGGGAGTATCATGGACTAAACTAATTGCTTGCACAATTATTGTTGTGCTATCCTACGTTGATCGCAGACCTAATATAGGGGGAGGCAACTTCATTGAAGGCGGCGGCCATGGCGGTCTCGGGCTGCGCGACGGATACAACGTGTGCGAAGGGAGTGTCTCCATTTACAATCTTGTGAGGTGTGATGGACGTATGAAAACAATACACTTGTGTGTCCCCTATATGTCGCAAATGACGACGTTGAGAGGGAGAAACCGCCAGCGCGAGGAAGGAGTTGCACGACTGGCGCGATGCAGGACTGCGAGAACGATGCAAACTGCGCGACGGTGCTGCTGGGCGTTTATGGTGCGCACGTTAACGTGAGCTATGGGCAATGGTGACTGGTGTCTGTAGCAGCGCGATACCATTGAGAGAAGAAGAGACTAGGCGAAAAGACAATCACATCAGATGAAGAAGAAGAAGGCCATTTTTGGAGTTTACGTAAGTGTTGCAAATCCTTATTTATATGAATAAATATAATATAATATTATTATTTATATGAATAAATGATATGAGACCAATTAAATGTGAATATTATACCTAACATCTTTTTTCTTTCTTTCTATTAAGATACTTAGATACATACATTTATTTTTGGCTAGGAAGTTTCCAAGAAGTATATGAATGAAATTCCCTCTATCAAGAACTTTTACTCAACAAACATTAGTATGAGCAACTGGAGACAAATTTCAAACTTCTAAACCATAGACTAATTAATTAAGACTATCCTACTGAAGAGTAAAGGAGCTAGACAAATATGTTGTTCCTTTTGTCTCAAGCATTGAATCTTGTTGTTGATCCCTGTTCTTTGCACCTCCCCTGTTTGTTGAATTGCTATATCTGAAAATCCATCTCCAACCTTTCATGCTCTTCCTTCCTCCTCCACCACCGATCCTACATGAACCGCCACCACTTGTTAAAGATACTCCACCGCCAACAATAAAATCTCCTTCGCCGCCGCCACCACCACCACCATGTCTTGTGCTTCCAAAAGCGGAGAGTGTATTAATATTAAAATTATCACTCATCATCATCTTTGAAGGAGGGAACAACTCTGCTCTTGATTCTGATGAATAATCGAGCTTCAAATCAATAAAACTAGATTCATCCATGCCCTTGAAATCGCTCTCTCTTAGCGAAAACACACGCCTATTAACCCCATAGAACACACCACCACCACCACCACCATCAACAACGTTATCCATTATTCCATTATTACCCTTTCTCATTACACCATCAATAATCTCAGAAGAAGAATCTAGAAAAAGACCATCAAACCCACTCTTCCTTGGCTCAGTAGCTTCACTGTACCCACTTCTTCTACCAGACTCCAAGAACAAACCACCATTCACACCCGAACTTCTCGCTGCTGAGATCGAGCTTCTCGCACCTGATGGAACAACTGAATCTGTACCGTCCTCAGATCCAAACAGAGCACCACCGCGGAAACTGCATAGCGACCTTGATCTCGATACGCACGCGCCGACGCCACCGCCACCACCACCGGCATTGTGATTATTGTTATCATCAAAACCACCAACACTTCTCCCACAATAATACTCTTTCCTCTTCTTATTATTCTTCCTAAACAGCTTCCCAATCTTCCAAAATTTACCCCCACCACTGATATTACTTTTCTTGCTGCTGCTCCTTGGCAAAACTGTAACCTCATCTACCACTCTTTCATACAATTTGTTGTTGTTGTTGTTGGAAGAGGAAGAAGAGTTTGTTGAGTTGTGAAGAATTGGCGGGGTCTGGTTCTTGTCGTTGTCGATCAAGAACGAGACCCTGCCGACGCTTCCCACGTCGACAGTACACGAATTGCGGCGGGAAGTCGAGATATCGTCGGAGCAAGAGCAGGAGGAGAGCCTCTGCTCGCCGCAATCGGAGCAGACGAGCTTCAGCAAACGGTCCTTAAGACAAAACGCGCAGATACCAACTGACGAAGAAGAAGGGTGCTTCTTACATGTCAATTCATGTGAGAAGCAATCCATGTTGGTGTTGTATCTTTCAACTCCTTTGTTTCTCTCCTTCATGGCTTCGCCGCAAGATTATTTCTCTGCTAGATGGAGCTTTCTTCAGAAAAAAGTGGACAGGAGTGACTGAGTTGTATGATGAGAAACAAAAGTGAAAGAAGGAAGAAAGAATACAAAAATACTTCGCTTCAAGAAGCAGCCTCTCTTTGAGGCCTATGAGTGATTTTTTTTAAAAAAAGAAAAAAGAAAAGCATGCTACATAAATTCATGGTTTGATCTCTCTTCTACATCAAATCTTAATCATTTCTCTATTGTTTTAAAAGTCTAGGGACCAACTACAATAATATATTAATACGAGGAGTGCTAGGGCAGTAATTTTTGATATTTGTAGCTATTAACTAATTGATTTAAGTTGGCTGCACTTTTAATTAGTTTTCTAACAAAACTCTTTTTTTTTGTTATATTCTAGTTCAAATTTATGGCACTTTATAAATGGTTGAAATTTAACATATTATACGAGTTTAAGAAATTTGGCATGAAATTAGTGATGTATTTTTATATATATTTCTTCGAATTATTTTATATTCATTCTTTTATAGTAAAATGATTAATTATCAAAAATAATTTTTTATTCAAATTATTTTTATTTGTGAATGACCTAAATTCTTTTAAAAAATGAATGAAAATTAGAAATCAAATTTTGTTTCCACTTTTTTATATATCTTATAAATAATTATTATCTAAATGTTTCTACCAAACTTTGAATCAAATACATAAATTATTTGTTAAATTAAAAAGTCATTAACCACTTATGAAAAAATATAAATTTTTTATTATTTTTATTACATTTTTAAATGAATTTTTTTATTATTTTTATCATATTTTAAAATCATTTGATTACTTATTTTTCATTCATATTTTTCAAAATAATTTTTATTGATAATATAAACTTTCAGGTATAATTTTGTAGTTTATCATTTCTATTTAAAATACTCATTGAGATAGAGAAAATATACAAGTATGGAGAATTTATCATCTAATTTTGTTTTGTTGACTGAATTTATCATCTAATTAAAGATCTTATATCGCATATATATAAAGTTTATATATCAAATATTTATGTATAGTATTTTTTTTTCTTTTAAAAGCAAAAGGTGAAGAAAGTTTGAATATGAACGAATAAAGAGTATCCTGTCCTATAGGAGATTTTTAGAGTGAGAGAAAGGGGAACACAGGCGTTTCCATTACGTTTTCACTGTAGGGAAAAAACAGTGATAGCTATAGTAGGGAAGAGAATTATAAAATAATAACAATAATAATAAAAGAAAGGCAATGGACAAAAAAGAAGGGGGCAAAAAATAAAGCACTAGCTCCTGCAGGCATTATTGTGTAGGGAAGAGACTGGAACAGCAAAATTGAGTGAAGCAACAATTAATACAAACACAAACATCACTCCACTGGCTTACTGTCCCTGCATGCATATGTTTGATGATAAGCATATATGTTCATTCACTGTACAATGTTGACAATTTTTTTTTTGGAATGGATTGACAATATTTAATTTTAGGCATTATAATTCTATAACATATTTATATTATATACTCACCCACACAATACTAAAAAATTCTTATTTAATATTTATCATTCGTCAAATTTCAAATTCGAGTACAACATATCAAAAAATATGTGATTTACCATTTCAGCTAAGACTTCAGTTATAATGTTAACAACTTTGAATTGAAGTGCTGCTTCAATCAAAGGCCCTCTCCCCTTTTGAATTTTCTACTCCTCAAAGAGCCTCTCCTTGCTCTAGGTATTAAAAAAGTCATTCAAATAATAATGTTTACTAAAAATGTTATCACACACTAAAATTTAATCATTAAATTAATTATAACATATTTATATATAAATATATATCATTTAATTTATTTATATATTTTATATAAATATTTGATTTGATAACTGAATTTTTTTATAATTTAGGGTGCTGAAGCTATCCACTAACATTGGCCATTGTGCTTCAAATCATGATGAATCTACAATGTCATATGAACTGTCAACAACGTTTTCCCAAGGATTTTCTCTCTCACTGGTTTTTATTTATTTTCTTTATAACCAACCCAATTGACTTGTGCATGCCATTGGCATTGAGATTGAGAATCAAATCCATCACACCCTCAATAGGCACTTTGCATGTGTTCCCCTTGTTGGACTAGTGAGTGGGCTGAGAAAGCAACCCTTCATAGTAACATAAGTGTGGCAGGCATATTCATTTGTCCACTCTCTTTTTTGCTCCCTATGCCATCATCATTATTCATCTTAGTCTCATGAAAAGTGAAAGTGGTCCATAACTCCATATAAATTCTCTGTATCTATGTCCTTTTGCTCATGGATCATAACCACGTGTCCCACCGACAGATCTAGCATGTAGGTTTTTTTTTAGTTTGCCATAGTATTCATCAGTCTGATAGAACGATGGCTAATTCATCTTAAATCAAAACTTCATTTGTTTTTCCGGAAATTAATTTGGTTATGAAGAGAATGATGGTGATAACTTTGAATATGGATGCATAGTGAATTTTTCATCAAGGTGGATCTGGGTTATTCAGAGATCTGCAAAACGCAGGTAACGTTTTGTAGTGGTGATAAAAAATAAAAATCTGCGGACCTGCAAAACGCAGGCTGCGATTGGAATGGCAACGAAACCATGGTGCGAAACGTGGCCTGTATGCTGAGAGGGGCAGTGTTGACCAGCATAGGACTAAGCAAAACGCGAGTAAGTGTTATGTGAGAAAATTACTGAAGAGTGAAGAGTGAAGAGTGTTGTTGTGTGAGCTCAATGGGTAAGTTATTTTTTTAAAAAAATTTATGATAAATAAATATATTTATTTGGATTTTGTTTATTTATCTTTTAGAGAAAAGGACAAATTAGTCCCTGACCTTTTAACCCGAGGACATTTTCGTCCCTGAGCATTGGAAAATACATTTAAATCCCTGACGTTCCTAAAAATGAGACCGATCAGTCCCTTCGTCCATGAGCCACCGTCAGACCGGACGGAAAATGCTGAGTTGGCTCCCCCTATGCTTACCTGGCTCAACGGCGTTCCCACGTGGCACATTAGTGGGATGGAGGTTTTGAAAACGGGACACATAAGTCCCTCTCACTCAAAACGACGTTGTTCTGAGTGCTGCCCCTTATATACAGTCTCGTCCCTTTCCTTCTGTACAATCCCTATTACACCCACAGAGCTTTTACAAAATTACATAAAACCCTAAGGAAGACCAAAGATCAAACGCAGGAATACTCTGTTTCTCCCTCCAAAAAAACCAGCATCCAGACTGAGAAGGTTCCGGTGTGCATTCGGTGTGAATCCAGTCTGATTTGCCGTCTTCGTCACTGAAGGTAAGAATCAGTTGCATTGCTTATTGAGTCGATTGTGTAGTTTAATAGTAATGAAAGTATGAACTGTTGTACGTGCATGGTGATAGCAATGGTAAAAATTATATGTGTATTGTAACAGTGAATTTCATTCAATGTTAGGGCAAAGAAAAGTTCTTGGTTGATTTCTATTTGTATTTTTTGTAGGAGATTGATGTATGAGTGTAGAGTTAGTTGATCGTTGATTTCTGTTTTTATTTTTTTCTCCAGATGGTAGATGTGTTTGTGGTTCCAGTTTTCCACCATGGAGGTAGTTTTGTTAGAAACAGTAATGATTCCCTTGTTTATCAGAATGAAAAGGTAGAGAATTTTCCCGAAATGGACCTAGATTTTGTGAATTTTGGGGACTTGATCACACTTTTTAAAGGCTTGGGGTACCAGTCGTACAGGACAATTTATTGGTATGATCCAATGAGTGATGATGTTAAGTCGGGACTGCACAGTTTGACATGGGATGCAGGGATCAATGTCAGGCGAGAGAACAAAATGAAGAATACAAAGACGAATGAGTTTTACCTGTACTTTGACCACCCTGTTGATGAGCCTGAGATTGTGGAGGATGGTGGAAACAAAGGCAAGAGTCCTGTGTTAGAAGAGAATTAGAGTTCATCTTTGGGTATGAGAGTACGGAGGATGAGCCATATAAACCTCTACCACCCGGATATGAAAGTGACAGTGATGATGGTGATAATAGTGCTGAGGACAGAGCACGCAAGAGGAAGAGAGTTAGTAAGGAAAAGAAAAAAATTGTGTCTCCAAGAAAGTCATCTGCAAAGAAGCCATGTGCCAAGAAGCCAGCTGCAAAGAAGACAAGTGTGAATAGGAATAGGAGAAGTTGGTTAAAGAAGGGACAAAGTAGTGGAATGGGGACATCTGAGGTGAATAGAAGGCAGCAGGCCAGGAGTGAGCCCAATATACAGCAGCAGGCCAATTCTGGGCCCAATGATCAACAGCCCAACAGAGATCCAACTGTGAGGTTCTATGTCAGTGCATTCTAAGGTGATGATGATGATGACCCCATATATGATTACCATTCTGAGGATTTACATACTCCTAACTCCACTGATGATGAGTCCAGCAAGCACACATTTCCTGAATTTGATGATGATTATGCTTTTGGAGAGGGCAGGTTTGAGTTAGGGACAATGTTTGCAACCATAGAGAGATTTAAAGAAGTTGTGAAAGACTCTTTCATTGCTGAGGGTAGAGAGCTTAGGTGGATTAAAAATGATAGGGAGAGAGTTAGGGTGGGATGCATGGATGATGACTGCCCGTGGTTAGTTCATTTGTCATACAATAAATCACTGCAATGCTACCAGGTGAAGACTTACAAAAACGATCACACATGTGCAAGGGACCTAGGAAGTAACGCTGTTGATCAACATTGGATTAGTAAGAAGGTGGAGAAGAGAATGAGTTCACAGCCTCACATGAGAACAAATGAAGCTGTTGACTTTCTAAGAGAGGAGTTCTCACTCACTGCACATCCAAAAATGGTCTATAGAGCAGTTAAAGAGGCAAGGGAGAAGATAATGGACAATGAGAGGGAGCAGTACAATAATGTGAGGGATTACTTGTTTGAAATTCTGAGAAGCAACCCTGGCTCCAGGGCAGAGGTGTGTGTAACTCCAATTTCTCAATCCCCTCCTGTGTTTGATAAGCTGTATATAGGGTTAGAGGCATGCAAGTAGGGGTTCAAGAGTGGATGTAGGCCTCTAATCCACCTTGATGGTTGCTTCCTGAAAACATACTACGGTGGACAACTCCTAACTGCAGTGGCACAAGATGCGAATAATCAATTTTATGTTGTTGCTTATGGAGTTGCAAGGTCTGAAACCAAAGAGTCTTGGAAATGGTTTCTTACCCTACTTCAGGAGGATCTGGGGGATGTGTAGAAGGACACCGTTTCAGCCTCCACTCCAAGTTCCATCTACAGCGGCCCAAAAAACTCAAGCAACTCCAGCGAAGATGAGGCCCAAGCAGAAGATATTTAGGCCACCAGCTCCACTATGCCCCACTCCACAACCCCCTCAAACTCAGCCAAACTCCACTGGCCCACAACCACCTCAAGTCCTACCAGGAACAAGTGCATCAGCTACCCAGGAGACATTAGCGGCAGCAAGCCCGGCCACAACTAGATTGTTCAAATTCATCCCTAATCCACCTACAATTGTGCCTAAGAAGTGAAGATCTGTGTAGCTTTTAGTTATGTTGATTTTGCAGTTTGGCTTATACCTATTTCTGCACAGTTTGGCTTATGCCTTGTATTTTGTGTTTGAGGCTTACTTTTGACATGTTAAGCTTCATCAAACTGTTCAGTTTAGGAGACTTTTTCATTTTGGGAAGATTTAGTAAACAGTGGCTATGAAAAACTTGTTTAGCAATATAACATCCTCTTTCTAAATTATGTATGCAACTAATGCCTCTAATTCCACAATGTTTCCAACTTTATTTAGATATTCAAAACATAAGTTTAACATACTGCTATTATAACTCCAGTTCCATTTAGATTACAGGACCCATGACTTGTCAAAATGGCATGTTTCAATACACAACATAAACCTACAACATACCATTCTCTATCATGATTGCTATAGTTCATCTCTCAAGCAATAGCTACATAAAAGGCAACAACAACAGCAAATATAATTACAGAAAAACACAAGGCTAATGGGTTTTTCTTCTTCTCCAAAGCAATAATTTTCTCCTCCAACACAGCCATTCTATGATCCAATTCATCTTCCTTTTCCTCTTTCTCTTCTACAACTTTAACATGTTTCTCAACCAAATGTCTGCTGTCACAGATGCAACATTTGCTTCCTATTCTGGCAAGATGCTCATCGACCCAAAGAAAAAATTTGTAATGAGGTTCCTTTCCCTGTCAAAATCACCAACATCATCTACTGCCCGCATCCATCTCAGATCAAACCAAAGCCAGAATTTTTAAACTTACCTTATAGAATGGACAACCCAAGAAGATTCTGTTAGGGTTGCTTCTGGTCCTCGACATCGACATGTACATTATTGCATAAACTCCACAATAACACCTAGGGGCGACGGCGTCGTTTGGATGGTCAGCATGAACACCACCTAGAATTGAGCTTGAAACAGAATTTTCTTCTCTTACTCCACTAACGCTTCTTCTTGAGGTTGATGATGCCCCCTTCGTAGCCATTACTGAACTCTGAACAAGTCTTCTCCTCACCGCCAGCCACCACCATGAAGGAACGACCCAAACGAATTTTAGTATTAGGGCAGCACTCAGAACGACGTCGTTTTGAGTGAGAGGGACTTATGTGTCCCGTTTTCAAAACCTCCATCCCACTAACGTGCCACGTGGGAATGCCGTTAAGCCAGGTAAGCATAGGGGGAGCCAGCTCAGCATTTTCCGTCCGGTCTGACGGTGGCTCATGGACGAAGGGACTGATCGGTCTCATTTTTAGGAACGTCAGAGATTTAAATGTATTTTCCAATACTCAGGGACGAAAATGTCCTCGGGTTAAGAGGTCAGGGACTAATTTGTCATTTTCTCTATCTTTTAACAAACAATATAATTATTATTTTTCGTTATTAATATTAATAATACTATTATTATTATAAGCCAGTATTATGATATTTAAATTTGATGAAAAAACTTGTTAGTATGGGAAGTATAATAATAAAAGACTGTGTAGGATAATAATAATAAAAAATTATTAATATTTTTGTTAATAAAAAAATAATACTGTTTAATAAGAATAATGTTTATCATTATGATTTTGTAATGAAAAATAAATAATATTTAATTATTTTTAGTTACCGTTATTATTATCATTATTATTATTATTATTATTATTAAATACTGTATAATATTTATAATTAATTTTTAATAATAAAAAAAAATAAATATTTTTATAATATTTTATAATTATTTTTTAAGATAATAATAGTAATAATATTGTTTAGTTATCGTTTTATTATTATAATTATTATTATTATTGTTAGTCATTATAGAATATTGTATAATATTTATTATTATTTTGGAATAATGAATAATAAATATTTATTATTTTTTTATAATTTATTATTATTTTTTAAGATAATAATAGTAATTATATCGTTTAGTTACCGTTTTATTATTATTATTATTATTATTATTATTATTATTATTATAGAACTGTATAATATTTATTATTATGTTGTGATAATAAATGGTAAATAAATATTGTTTAGTTGCCGTTTTGATATTATTATTATTATTATTATTATTATTATTATTATTATTATTATTATTATTATTATTAACCGATATTATTTAGAATTTAATCATTATCATTTTTTTTGCAGGCTAACAAGAATTTGTTGCCTAGAAAATTCGATCCGTCCGATACCTTTAACAAGGTAGCTGCAGCGGTACTGGAGTTTACTGGGTTTCAACACGTTTCGCGAGTAGGCGAAATGAGAGGTCATTCTGCACTACTGAGTGCCTTGGTGGAACGCTGGCGGCCGGAGACTCACACATTTCATCTTCCGGTCGGTGAAGTCACGGTGACGCTGGAAGATGTGGCCTATATTCTTGGTCTCCCGATTAATGGGGAGGCCGTTACGGGTAGATCAAACTGCAGTCACCAGTTTTTGGTGGAGAACTGCATTGCGTGTTTTGGTCGGGAGCTCGGTCCGCAAGATCACGTGTTGGGAAAAGTTAATATTGTATGGGTCCGACGGTGCAGAGACAGCGAGCCGTGTGATACTCAGGAGTCGATTGAGCGGTATGTCCGGGCGCACATTTTGTGCGTGCTCGGAACAATTGTGTTTATGGATAAGTCGACCACTTCATTGAACTCGAATTTTCTACCGCTACTTCGGGATTTCCACCGGATATCATCATACAGTTGGGGGCAACTAGTCTGGCACACCTGTACAGATCGTTGTGTCATGCATCACGATATAAATGTAAAGAGATGGATGGCCCACTGACACTGCTTTTTGTTTGGGCGTGGGAGCGTATGCCGCTCCTGGCACCTATACCCCGCGATCAGCTCGGCGATGTTGGTATGTTTATTAAGTCCCGCCTCCTGAGCAGCAGTTTCAGGTATATTTATTAAT
The DNA here is from genome assembly GCF_059453495.1 of Arachis ipaensis. NCBI lineage: Eukaryota > Viridiplantae > Streptophyta > Magnoliopsida > Fabales > Fabaceae > Arachis > Arachis ipaensis. The sequence continues at coordinate 8,641,293 of NC_142436.1, forward strand.
TACCAGTTGTATTATTATTAATGTTTAAGATTATAAATTTAATTATTTATCAGTAATTACTATTAATTGTAATTAATTGTTAATCAGGTTCCGCCTTATCAGCATCACTATCAGGTCCTGGTATATGAGCAGCAGTATCAGATGCCGGCATATGCCCAGCAGTTTTAGGATCCAGCATATGCCCAGCAGTTTCCGGATCCGGCATATGTAGGAGTGGTAATATGTACCCTATCCGCGGGTACCCAATCCGACCCCACCCGGTCAGGTAGGGTTTTGTGCGGGTCGGGTAGGGTGCGGGTTGAGCCTCAACTCTAACCGACCAACACGCACCCTATATATGTATATGTTATATACTTATATAAAAATTTGTTTCAAGTGGATGTTGAACCAAAGACCTCTCACTAAATGCAAAAGATCCTTAGTCATGAAAAAAAGATCATTAATTGATAACTTGATAAACTTTTTTTACATAAAAGTCACTTCTATTTTAAATTATCATCAAGTTATATAATAATGTTGCATCTTTTTTTGTAACCCGCGGGTAGGGTTAGGGTTGGCTCTAAACCCTACCCTACCCTACCCATTGCCACCCCTAGGCATATGCTCAGCAGTGGCCTGCATATCAGCAGCAGGCACCATATATACCAGAACCACAACCAACTCAGACACCATATATACCGGAACCACAGCCAAATCAGGCACCTGAGCCCTACATACCACCTCTAGTAATTCCAGCCGAGGGTCACTTTAGTCCGTTGGGTGGATCTGACACTATCAGCTTCTCTCAGGTCCTGAGAGATTCAGATTATCTATTTCTGACGGCACCACAAGAAGGGCCTGCTACATCTTAGCAGTCTGCGGGTCGTCGCGCCACTTCAGGTCATGCCAGTAACTTCGACTTTGATCAGTCGACGGGTCATGTAGATCTGTCCGGTCCTTCCGTACCACCACACTCTCAGTTGTTTGATTTGAATGAGTATCCGCAGCAGGAAGAGGGAAATTTGGGATACGACTTGCAGCACTGGTATGACCTTGGTGGAGCGAGTGGTCCGAGGATGAGTGGTTCCGGTTTGTATGACACCGGTGGTGCGAGCATGACAGATTTCGGTGCGAGCAGTGGGCTAGATGCCGGTGTGTCTCAGGGTCATCCATATAACTTACGGACACAGACTGCGCCTCCAGAGAAATACACCCCATCCTTGTATTCGAAGAAGGCACCGAGGAAGTAGTCTGTTGCAGTTGATCTTGTATTCTATGTTGTATTCAGATTTGTATTCTGTGTCGTACCGAGTATTTAGATGATTCTGTTCAGTATTATTATTATGACATATTTAGCCTTGTTCTCGTATAACTCTGTTTGAGATTATCATGTTGCACTTTTGGAACGAAATGTTTATTTATTAAAGGTTACATAACGAAGTTAAATACTTCATTTATTATAAATTGTTAACTAGGTTAAAATAAATGACGAGGTTACATAAAAAGTAACATATAATTGTGAAGTACGTCATAACAAAGTTACATTGAAAAGCTTAATAACTAATGACCTCCAGCAAAGCTTGGACCTGCGCGCTGAAGACATCAGTTGTGGCTATGTCCCTCGCGTCCACATATAGTGCACTTGCGAGTAGCGGGTTGTCTTCGGTCTTCCTTTCGTCGCACGCCTCAATGTCCAGTTGGCAATCACCTTCGCTCCTTCATATCTATCCCATGTAGATGGGTCACCTATAGGAACAAACTCGCCTCTGTACACCTTGCAAATTTCAGACATCTTGTACACGTCGTGCACGTACACCTGCCAATCAAGACGCTGGTTAGCGCAACATGCAAGCACGTGGCGACATGGGAGTCGCTCGACCTGGAAATGGCCACAGTTGCAGTGTCGTTGTGCAAGGTTAACAATGTAAATGGTACCATCTTGCATCTCGCGAACCTCAAACATCTCGTTGCGCCTGTCGAACCCGTTGACCACAATGTTTCCTGCACGTCGGAAGCTTTCTTTAACTATCTTTGTTGCAAATTCTGAATACGTGAATCCGTTGCGGAGACGCTCATGAGCCTCGGTACTCTTCCGAGTAAACAACTCATTCAGCCGATAGAAAGTTGACCGGACAAGGGCAGTCACATAAAGGTTGCGTGCACCCTTCAGGACAGAATTTATGCACTCTACCAAGTTTATTGTCATATGTCCCAACGATGACCACCATCGAATGCCAACACCCATCTCTCAACACCGATCTCATCGCACCATTGAGTATATGCCTCACTCCACTCTTTAAGCCTTTGGTAGTTTATGTTGTACTCCTGCTCCGTCCTAGAATAACTTGTAGAACAAACCATTTAATCATAAGCAGATGCCACAAATTTACTATGAATAAAACCATAACAGCGAGTTGAAAATACCTGTATTCACCACGAGTTTATGCAAATATGGAGCCTTGAACCTCCTTAAGAAGTTGGACCCGATGTGCCTGATGTAGTACATGTGCCACGCCCTTGGTGGTGACCATGCACCGTTACTGCGAGCTATTGTAGTGTCGATGGAGGTATGGCGGTCAGAAATAATACCCACACCATCAATGGTAACATATCTCCGCAAATTGGTTAGGAAAATCTCCCATGCGTCTGCTGTCTTGCCCTCGACAATCGCAAATGCAATAGGCACAATGTTTTGATTCCCATCTTGTGCAACCGCTACCAGAAGTGCACCTTTATATTTTCTGTACAGGTGCGTGCCATCAACCTGCACCAGTGGCTTGTAGTGTCTGAATACTACAATACACGGATAGAAGCTCCAAAAAATGCGGTGCAGAACTTTTACACCCTGAATCTCCTCACTCTCACAGTAAACGGGGAGTGTTTTAATTTGAACACGAGACCTTGGCATCTTCACTGTCATTGCTTTCAACCATACTGGCAGAGTCTGGTAAGAAACTTTCCAATCACCAAAAACTTTTGCGACAGCATTCTGCTTTGCCAACCAAGCCTTCCGGTAACTCACAGTGTAGTTGAACCTGCATTGGACTTCTGCAATAACAGACTTCACCTTTATCGAAGGGTCTACTTTGACCAATGGCCTAATGGCATCTGCAATTGTGTCCGAGTCCAACTTGGCATGATCTTGTGAAATTGTGTCCACGGTGTACGTGTGCTTGCCATTGTATCTCCTGATCTCCCAACAAGCTTTTTTTCGAATCAAGTTAGCTCGGATAAGCCAGTCGCACCCTGCACCATACCCCCTTGCATTTCGCATAGAATATCTGCGGCTCAGACTCATACACAGTGTAATCAACTCCTCTAGAGATGGAGTAGTTTTTGATTGCAGATATCACCGACTTTCTCGAACCAAATTCTATTCCGACCCTAAACTCGCCATCTTCCGCCGCAGCGTTGCCTTCACCTACGACATACGCACCACCATCAGTCAGACAAGGCAAATAAAATAAGCACTATAGAAAACTTGAGTTAATAATCATAACATACACGTATTCGCATACTCAGAAAATTCCGGGGCATGCATGGCTTCGAGATCTAGAGTCCGCATAAAAGACGAAACACCAAACGGGTGCTGGCTTACAATCGCATTTGCTTCATTTTGCACCGCCGGATTGCCTGCCAAGTCTCCGTCATCGTTTTCGTCATCGACTTCATAGTTAGCTTCGAATTCCTCTTCACTGTCATTATTATCTTCTTCCCAATCTATATCCCCGAGCTCATCAACATTGACCTCCTCCCCGACCGCGCCCAACTCTGACTGCTATTTGAACTCAACGTACGGCTTTATTATCGGCACATGAAATCGGGTTTGTTGATAAATACATAACACTGCTGCATACTGGCATCATCAGTGATGGGCATCATTTGAAATTGTATCAGCCCACCAAATACTTGTACAGGATTCCGGTATAAAATGTTGCTCACCCTTTTCGAAATGTGGCTTTGAATGTTATTACAATGTCCATTTTGCAACTCTACAAAACTCATGGTACATGGAATAGCAAATGACAACGGACATTCACAAACAAAAGTTACTCCCTCATGTGTGTTTGATATAACCTCACCGTTATAATATACTCGCAAATTTGCAATATTTTCCATAACTGCAACCTCACCTAATCAGATTTTTTTGACACACCTGACTGCCAAAAAAACTCAGAACTACGATATATGTGTAAGAAAGAAGAATACAATGAGTAGAAATGGAGTAAAGCAAGCTGAATGAGAGTGTTGCTTCGTATTTATAGACCGGACTCTTGTTTAAAATATTTTTTTTAAACAAAATGCAACATACGTTTTTAGTTTCTCAACAAAAAAGGCTGACAGCCCATAAAACGCAACCTGCGTTTATGAAAAAAGCTGACATAAACCACATCAAAACGTAGCCTACGACGATTGGCTTTAAAGGGAATTTAAAATTTTTTTTAAAAAGCTTTGAAAAAACAAAAGGCATGCTGCGTTTGTCTTTTTCTCAAAAAAAAAAAAAAAAATAAATAAATAAATAAAAACAAAGCTAAATGTTACCTACGTTTTGAGTAAGTTCCATAGTAGTGAAAATATTGGTTATGCATCTATTTCATTGGATAACACCAATGACAAATCCATAATAAAAAAAAAATGAGCCTCGTTTTTCATGTTTTTATTACTATATTCTAAAAATAAACAAAATTACTTGTCTTTAATTATGTTATATAATTTTAATATTAAATATTAAGGTTATTTAAATACATTTTTAGTGTGCGTTATTGCTAAATATAGTGTTATGGACTAAATGTTAAATGAATTAATAGTAAAAAATATATTTAAAATATTAAATTTAATTATTTGAAAATATAAAATAATCTTACACTTTTGAATGCACACTAATTTTATCAACTAATGTCATTGTTTATTGTAATAACTAATAACCACAGGTTGTGCTACGATATTGAAGGCACAAAATGTCTATATAATATATATTTCTTATATGTTCCATTCTTAAAAATAAAAAATTAAAGAATAAAAAAGATAATTGTATTTAAGAAAAAACTACAATTTGTCTCCGATAATATAAATTCATTTTTTTAAATTATAAAAATTGTAATTTGTCTTAGTGAATTTGCTTTTTGAAAATTAAATAAAAAAAATTACAATTCACTCTAGATTCTATTTATTCTTATATTTTTGTAAATTATCAATAATTTTTTTTTTTGGAAATTTACCTCCCGACAAATCATACAAAATATATATACTCGCTCTTAATATTAAATATAAAAAAATATATTTAATTACTCTATTGGTTTTTATAGTTTTATCAAATTTTTAATTAGGTTTTTATACTTTTTTTTTTCTTTTCAATTAGGTCCTTATACCATATTAGATTTTGTAACTAAGTTTCTACAATGACAAAAACGTTGAAATTAACAAAATATTCTGTTAAATTATACAGAATATTTAGTTAAGTGTTAGGCATATTTGTTTTATTTAACGAAATATTCCGTTAATTCTAACATTTTTATCACAGTAAAGATTTAGTTACAAAATATGATATGGTACAGAACTCAATCAGAAAAAATATAGAAATCAAATTGAAAATTCAATAAATCTATAAACACTCACACAATAATTAAACCAAAGAAATAACACTGAAAATTAAACCGTGAGTGTGAGTGGTGAGTGGTGACCATTTCAGGGCATGTTGGAAGGGATTTTTGAGGTTTTATTTTAATAAATAAATTAATTATAATAATTATTAAAACAAATAATTTAAAAAATATTTATCAAAATAAATATTTTTTTTATCTCGTTTACATCATATAAATATATCTCGTAAACGAGATACATGTATTTTAAAAAAAAAAAGAATTAAATAATAAAAAATATTAATAATATCATCCAAATTTTTAGCATGTAATTAGTACATAAAAAAGTTGGTAGAAGAGATTAAAATAAATATGTTTGATTAATTAGTACTCAAAAAGAGTATATAAAAAATTTTAGATTAAATTATAATTCAATTAGATTGATTTAAATTTGAAAAATAAAGATAACCGTTTGTCAATTATTAGAAGTTGATGGAGGTAGTGGGAAAGGTTTGTCAATTATTAATATCTTTGACAATTATTAATATGTTTGACAAACGGTTATCTTTATTTTCAAATTTAAATTAATCAAATTGAATTATAATTTAATCTAAAATTTTTTATATATTTTTTTTAGTACTAATTGATCAAATATATTTATTTTAATCTCTTCTACCAACTTTTTTATGTACTAATTGCATGTTAAAAATTTAGATTATTGATATTATTAATATTTTTTATTAGTTTCAATTTAAAAAAAAAATACATGTATCTTGTTTACCGTGTAAACGAGTTATTTATCTTATCTACCGTGTAAACAAGTTATTTATCTTGTTTACCATATAAACGAGATATGTTTATATCTTGTTTATATTATAAACGAGATATACACGTGTCGCATCCACCTGTCTTATCTCGTTTATACGAATTTTTTTGTTTACAGTGTAAACGAGACTGTAAATAAAATAAAAAAAAATATTTATTTTAATAAATATTTTTTAAATTATTTATTTCAATAATTATTATAATTAATTTATTTATTAAAATAAAAAATTCGATTTTTGAGTCAGGTTGATCCTGCTTTCTATGGGGCCATTGATGAGTGGGATAAAACCTTTGGGGTGCCGTATTAGAGTATTCAAATTTTCTCCATATCATGTGTCTTTTCCATTTAAAGAACTGAGAACCTGATAGACTTGTTTTTGGAAAAGGAGTGTAGGAGGGAATTAATCGAACAAGGTTTAAACAATTAATAAAAACGATTATTTTTGTAAAGACATTTTTTATAAAAATTATATTATAAATAGTTAAATAATTTATTATATTTAACATTTGATTAAATATATTTGATTGAATTATTTAATAATTTATAATATCAATTTTATATAAAAATATTTTTATAGAAATAATCACCTTAAATAAAACGATAATTTGCATATCGATATTATATATATATATATATATGAATATTTGGCAGCCAGGGGCAGAGTTTAGTTGAGATAATGGGGCCATGACCCTTTTTTAAATTTTTTATAAAAAAATTAGTAGTACTTCTTTAAAAAATAAAAAAAGTTCAGTTGACTTACACATTTATTCTGACTTAAATCGAGTTAATACTCAGAGTGGTCCCTGAACTTGCACTCGACACTCAAAGTGGTCCTTAACCTTGCACTGGCCTCAATATTATCCCCGAATTTAACACAAGTGTTTCACGGTCGTCCCTGAAATATTTTCCGGTGACGGAAAGATGACTTGGACTTACGGATGCCACGCTGGAAGCCAGGCTGGACTCCTAAAACGACGTTGTTTTTTAATTTGGCGCCCAAATTGCATTGAAACGTCGTCGGTTAGTGTTTGGAGAAGGGATTTAACATGCAGTGACAACTTCTCTCTCAAGCCAACACAGTCTCTTCCTCTTCTCCTTATTTTCTTCAATGGCGCCAGTTTGAGAGGGATTTTCGCTGGCCTTCTCTCTCAACGAAATCAAGCATATTGTGATTATCTCGTCTCTATCGCACACGTAGTGGTCTGACGGGAAGCACTTTGATTGTTAGAGGTAAGCAAAATAGAAAGGATAAACACATTAGCTATCATCTACTCCTCTGTTTTTGTTGATCATGACTTTTTGTACATTGTTAAGTCGTTATATATTCATTCGCTCATCGTTTTGTTATATGATTTTTCTGAAAATTTTTGTTAGGATTTTCTGCGTATGTTGATGTTGCGTTTTTTTTTTTTGTTATTGTTTTTTGCTGTAATAATGGTAGCTATGGTTGTAATGCTGAAAATAGAAGAATGTAGGTTGTTTATGTATGCTATTTATGTGTGTTCATGGAGGGTTAGGGACTGGTGTTATTGTGCTTTCCTGGTTGATGGCAATCTTGATGATCATTTGTTATTTTTTTTTTCAGATGGGTCTCATAACTATTGTGTGTCACCATGGGGAATCCTTTGTGAGGAGTGAAGAGGGTGTTGTGTCATACACCAGGGACCATATTTCAGAGATTCCGAAGGTTGACCCTGATAGGCTAGATGTCTTTTTCATCAGGAATTACTACAAAGAACTTGGGTATGATAAGGCAGAACACTGTTGGTGGCTGATTCCAAAGAGACCCTTAGAGACTGGCCTAAGGAAACTTAATTCTGATGCTGAGCTGCTGGAGATGTGCTTCCTTGCTGAAAGCAACCATGGAGAGGTGCATGTGTACTATGAACATGGGGTATCTATTCCAACGTACTTGGAAGAACCACCATTCAGAAAGGACAAGGAGGAGGTGGTGGTTGAAGTCCCTACCCAACCAGTTTTGCTGAGAACAGAACCAAGCTCCAAGACCATTCCTCCAGACATAGTTCCAACCCCATGTATCAACCGTCCGAGTACTACCAAACCCACCAAGGAGGCAACCTCTACGAAAACTACCCCTGCCCCACCCATGGACCATACTGAAGTACCAGCTGCAACCACCAAATCAACCCCAACCCTCAAATCCACAATTCCAACTCCAATTTCTATGGCTGCTACCCCTTGCCCCCACCCAACCAAAACATGGGTCATACTCAAGAACCAGCTGCAACCACAAAGTCAACACCAATTCCCAAAAGTACTCCAACACTGGTGCCTAAGCCAAAACAGGGTAAGATTTTCCAACCGAAAGTGTCCTCAAAGAATGGGACAGAGAAGAAACAAGCTGCTTTGAAAAAAACTGGAAAGAAAGGCGAAGAAAGAACAACATTGAATAGGAGATATATAACCAGGGGTCTAGCCAAAGGTCATGTGGCGAGGCAAACAACTAAGGGTAAGGAAAAGCTAGCTGATACGGTTGTGTTATCAGAATCAAACTGTTCGGACATTTATGAAAGTACGGAGGATAGTGCTTACAAGCCCGGAGCTGAGGAAAGTTCGAGTGATGAAGAGGTCACCAATACAATACTGCAAGGTAAAAGGAAAAAGGTAAACAGGAAGCACCCTAAAAAAGTTAAGGAGAGTAATTTGTGGAAGGAGATACTAGAACCTGATGATGGATTAGTACCTGAGGATGATTCCGGTGAAGATGATGAGTTCTTTTCTGGACAACCGGGAGACCATAGTCCTGATATTGGGGGTTATGATGCTCATGATGAATATCATGATAAGTCAGATGGGGCAGATTCTTGGTATTTCGAAGAAATGAGGACACCCCCCAACTCAAAGGATGAATTTGCTGAAGTTCAGGATGACGACGCATTTCCTATTTTCAGAGAAGAAACAAGGTTCGGGGAAATCCGATTAGAGGTTGGGATGAAATTCAACACGAAGATGGATTTTAAGGAGGTTGTGAGGGAGTATTGCATCCAGGAAGGTAGGAGAGTTAGATTCAAGAAAAATGATAAAGTACGATGCATGGCTTTATGTAAGGTTGAGGACTGTCCATGGGTTATCTATGCCTCTATGGATAGTGAGAGTGTTTGCTGGCAAGTTAAAACCTTCAATGATGATCATACCTGCCCAAGGGAGACAAAAAATAGATTAGCTAACAGAGGGTGGTTAGCTAACAAGTTGGTCAAGAAGCTTAGGAAATTTCCGAATCTGAAGCACTCTGAAGCTTTAACATACTTTAAAAGTAAATATGACTTGGAGTTGAACAAATCTTCCCTGACAAGAGCACTCGGAGATGCAAGGCACATTGTGTATGGTGATGCTGCTGCACAATATGGGATGGTGAGAGATTATGGTGAGACTCTCCTGAAGTGCAACCCTGGTTCTACTGTGCGCATCGCTACAATTCCTCATCCAAACCACTCAGAAGAGCCCACTTTTGACAAGATGTACATTTGTCTCGATAGATGTATGAAGGGGTTTAAGGCAGGATGCAGACCTCTAATTGGGCTTGATGGAGCATTCCTGAAAACCAGATTTGGTGGACAAATATTGGCAGCCATTGGACAAGACGCCAATAATCATATTTACGTAATTGTATATGCCATTGTACCAGTGGAGAACACAGATAATTGGAGGTGGTTCCTTGAGCTGCTGATGATGATCTAGGGAGCTACACCCAAAATGGATGCTGTTTCATTTCGGACATGCAAAAGGTAACGACGAATTTGTTATTTACTAGTTATTGCTTTCATGATTCTGATTCCAATACCACTGGTTTATTTCAGACATTGTTGCTATCATGTTTTGCTTTCATGATTCTGTTTCAATATGCATGTATTAATATAATGGGATAGGAGTAGAACTGACTATCTAGTCGGGACTAGTTTACTGTCACATATGTATGTGTAGGGACTAATTTTATTTCAGTTATGTATATGTAGGGACTAAGTTTATGTCACTTATGTAAGTTAAGGGACCAAGTTGGGTCCCGATATTATAAGTTAATAATTTTTGTGGTTTCTTGCAGGGACTAATCACAGCTGTCCAGGAGGTCTTCCCTGGTGTCCACCACAGATTTTGTGTTTGGCACTTGTGGAGAAACTTCAATAAGCAGTGGAAAGACAGCGAACTCAGAGGATTACTGTGGGAGTGTGCAAGATCTACCACTCAAGAGGGATTCGTTGAGGGGATGATAAAAATTCAGAGAGCTAAGAAGGAAGCCTGGGAGTACCTTGCCAAATGGCGAAGAGATGCATATAGTCGGGCCTTTTTCCCTACCCAACCAAAATGTGACAACATATGTAACAATGCTTGCGAAGTATTCAATGCAAGAATCAAGGAAGCAAGGGCTAAACCAATTATCACACTACTCAAGGAAGTTAGAATGTATATCATGAGGACAATAGCCCGAAACAAAATGAAATTCAAGAACCATGTTAGGTTACTACCCCCTGTTCAACGTAGCTGCTTGGAAAAGATTAGGAATGCTTCAAAGAATTGGCTGCCAATGTGGTCCGGAGATGCGGACTATGAAAAATTCGAGGTACATGGGTGGCCGACAAACATGGTAGTGGACTTGGGAAAGGCAATATGCACCTGTGGACTTTGGCAACTAAGTGGTATTACTTTAATTGTCATTACCCTTCCAATAATTATTCTGATATTGTAATTGTTTTTCTTAATTTATTGTGGATTGCATACTGGAATTGGAGTTGATTACTTAGTAACTTGGATGCATATAATTGATTTGAAACAAGGATGCCCTGTGTCCATGCTTGTGCTGCAATGGCTAGGGCAGGCAGGCAGCCCGAAGACTTCTGTCATAGATGGTTGACAATGGATGCATACAATGACACCTATGCATTCCACATCAATCCTATTCCTGGCCAAAAACTATGGGAGAAGTCTCTTCACAATAGACCACAAGTACCCAAATTTAAGAAGATGCCAGGGGCACCCAAGAAGAAAAGAAGAAAGGGAGTTGATGAAGGCCCGGTTGGAGACAAGAAGCAGAAGATCACTAAGATGAAGATGGTATATAAAGAGGGTTCATGCCGTCATTGTGGTGGCAAAGGTCACGACAAGAGAAATTGTGCTAAGAAGGCTGACGACGAGGCTGTAGCTGTGGCAGCTGCTGCAGCTGCTGCTGCTAGTGAAGCTAATACAGGAAATTAGCAACAACCTCTCCCTGCTGCACCTGAAGTCCTAGATGAGGGCAATGCTACTGAGATTGAGGTTGGCATGAGTCAACCAATGGTGTCAGAAAATGAAAATGAAGCATCCCATCAGGTAAATCAGCCCCAGGCAAGGCCACCAAAGCTCCCTCAAAAAAGAAGACAACCTCCACGACCTACAACAGCTTCGATTCCTCCAGCAGCAACCCGTGCTCCTCCTCCAACTATTTCAAATGCTCCTCCACCAGCCACTGTTCCAATTTCAAATACTCCACCTCTGACAAGTGCTTCTATCGATCCAATGGTTGGTGCATCAGCAGCTACAACTTTAAGGTTGCGTAACGCCATGCGTTTTGTTCCAACTCCGGGGTTCAAACCACCAAGAAAATTCAACAAATGAACACTTTGCTATTTTTCTGTTAAGATATTTTGTTTTTAAACATTGAACTTTATGGTTTCTGATTTCCATGGTAGTTAAATACTCTATGTTGTCTTTTGATCGTGTATGTGTTTTGGATTATGGTAGTTACATACTCTATGTTGTCTTTTGATCGTGTCTAGTTTGACACAGACAACTTTGGAAAATAATTAACCATGTGGGAATGTTATTGTTGAATGTTTCAAATTCTATTACACTTCCTTAGCTACTTAAAATAGAATTACACAAATCTATTCATTTCTTCATCATAAGGTACAACAATTACAACTTTTGTTTTATATAATATTCAACTGAAAATCACTGCTTCCATACTACACAAACAACAATTACAATTACTGTAACAACAACCAACAACAAACAAAATGCTAGTTTTAGAGCCTTAACTTCACACTCCAACTTTCCAAGTTTCCAAGCAAATTTCATTCTCCACTCCTCCATTTCAAAGCCATAATTACCTCTGTCATTTTCTTCTTCTTCATCAGCCAATTTGTCAGCCCACATAAAGAGACCACACCACCTCTTACCAATACTCTGCAACCACATTTCATGCCCATGGAGAAGAAATGTTACAAATTTAATAAGCAACGACGCTAGGTATATTCATTAACAAAAATCACTTACATTGTAGTTAGGACAATCATAAAATGGTCTCCCTGGATTCGCCTCTGTTCCTGACCACTTCAGGACGGGTCGGCTACCACACCCACACCTATCTGGAACTCTTTCCTGACTACTTCTGGTGGTTCTCTTCCCACAGCTTCTCTCTGAACGTCGGTTACTGGAGCTACTAACATGGTTGCTGCCTCCACCCATCATGATCCACTCCACTAAACTCAAGCTCAACGGTGCCGGGGAAGACGAAAGAGAGCAGAGAAGAAGAAACAGTCTGGTTTCTCGTGATAAATTGGGGATTAGGGTTATAAATGATTTCATGGACTAAATTGAGTTAAATAAAGATAACTGCCACATCAAATAACCGTTACATATCCAACGTGGCCCTCTCCATACACGTCAGCACGCCGTTAAGGAATATTCCCCGGAAAATGCTTCAGGGACGACCGTGAAACACTTGTGTTAAATTCGGGGATAATATTGAGGCCAGTGCAAGGTTAAGGACCACTTTGAGTGTCGAGTGAAAGTTCAGGGACCACTCTGAGTATTAACTCGACTTAAATCACTCAAGTTTAATCTTCATCTCTTATTCTAGTAGCTTCTCTATTTGCATTTCGTAGCTCTTTATTTAATTATTCAAGATTTCAAATCACTAAAAACTTGAAGAGTACCGTTATAAACTATTTTATATTTTTTATTTGTTGAATTATTTATTTATTATCTTATTAGTAACAAATTTAAAGAATAATTATATTTATAAATTTTATTTTAATATAAATTTTATTATTAAATTTTTATGTTAAATTTTTTACTCCAAAATTTTGTTTCAAATTCCTCAACTGTGATAGCAGCATTCTTAAACAAAATGTTATAATAATTATTTTTTTAAAGCAAGCTCTCTTTATTAGGATTTTTATTTTAATAAATAAATTAAATGTAATAATTATTAAAATAAATAATTTAAAAATATTTACTGAAATAAATATCATTCTCTTAATAAATAAGCAAGCTCCCTGCATTAGATGTTTGATAATTAATATGAAATTTTGATGAATTACAAGGACATAGATAAAAAATGACCAAAAACAATTAATAAACCAATAAAAACATTTAAAGAAAGCAAACAAAAAAAGAAGAGGGAATGTAGCGGCAATTTTATAAAGCTATTATAAAATGAGACAATTACAACTTGGCGGTTCTTCTAATTGACGCAAATGTTTATCACACAGTCCGACACAGATTAGACTATAGCGAAACAATCAATACAAACAATAGAATTTTCATTTTTAAATTTCTTATTTTGTGACGATATATAAGTATATAACCGCCATAAGGTATTTGCCGTAATCTTATGTTTAGTAGTGGTTATTCTACTATATGGTAGAAACTGGGCTAATTTTTTTAATATTGTAATAAATTATGTGACGTGTTTCTATATTTTAGTGTAAGTAAGTTTTATATTGTTATGGGACTTTTTATTTTTTGAAAAACACAAAACATCATCTATATTTTGTGTAAAAAATATTTTTTTAAATTATTTAAATACAAAACAGCACAAGCGTTTTGATTAAAAAATACTAAAAAAATTTGAATTATGCTACGTGTATATTAAAATTAGTCATCAAAATCAACCGCCAGTATAAAATATATGTTAGAATATAAATATATATTAAAAATATATTAAACCGCATATGTATTTATATACAAATATATTAGTGGCTGATTTTAGTAGTTAATTTTAGTATACAAATAATATTTTTAAAAAATTTTCATTCACAAAATGGCAGTGCTGTTTTTATTTTTTTTTTTAAATTCAAAAATGAAAAACGTCGTTTTCAATTAAAAAAATTACAAATGATGGGGAAGTAATCATCAAACTATGAATGACCTAATAACACTGTATTCTTTCTAAATAAAATTCATTATGACCTTTATTAATTAGAGAAGTTCTGTGGTGGCCAAGAATGTGATGGCTAAAGTGTGGCTAAGGGTAGGAAACAAATCTAGATTAGATATGTGGCAGCGATTGACTTAAATGAATGATAGTGTAACCTTATTAATGACGGTAACTCAGGTATCCACGCTAACATTTTTGGACCTTTAAATAATAGTTATTACCAAGTTAAACACAGGACAAATCATTGAGACAAATCTGTAAATTTCCAACTTTCAAAGACAGCAAGATTGTGCAAGTTGAAAGCGCGATTGGATGGAGAAGAAATGCAATATTGAAAAAGTGGTAGTGTGAACCATTGAGGATGAACTAGTGTTCCATGTGTTGTTGGTGGCTAAGTCGCATAAGGCAGTGGGTGATTTTTGGCGTGCAGTCGTCGGCGGAAGCCGTGCCGGAGAGGAGCAGAGGAGATATTCGTCGGCGTCAGAGAGGACGTGACAACTATGAGATTTACAACAAATGGTGGAGATGTTTAGCACCATTGACAAAACAGAGAGCAACAACCAGAGTCCAAAATTGCTGATGAACCTCGAAGGATAAGGCGTCGAGCTTCTGTCTTGGCACTCCCAGCAAGTCGAGATCGAGTGGGTGATTCAGGCGGAACAAAGGCATCGCCGATAAAGATCCAGGAGAAGGCGCCGACGCAGGCGACGGTGGGAAGATCGACGATGGTAAAGAAGCAAACAGCGGAAGGCAGCAGCTGGATTGAAACCGGCGAGGAGGCTCGGTCGCGTAGTGGAGATGGAGGCGTTCTTCTTTCGCCGGATCGGGTCTTAGAGTTGGGGCTCCGGTTCCTGCGGTTTGGGCTCGTATGTGGGCCTAGACCTCGCATCATTAATGATTATCATTAGTCAAAGTAGCTTCAACCATGTTGCCAACTGTCTTTTCTGCACAGGCCAGTTAATCTTTGGCCACTCTTAGCCACCACATTCTTGGCCACCACAGAACTCCCCTATTAATTATTTTAGCATATTTTACTCTTTTTAGTGATTTTTATTTTTCTTAATTCTCCCAAGAATAAACAGATAAAACAATTAAAGAGAATAATAATTAATAAAAATAATTCAATAAATTTATTTATTTTTACCATTTATAATTTTATTTTAAATCAAATTAGAAACGTACAAATCTACAAGATTTTTACAAGTATTTAATCTTACCCTTTAATGATTCTTTCTCCATTGTTTTCAATTTTCTTAATTAAAAAATTAAAAATAAACAAAACGTTATTGGGCTAATTTTTTTTAATATTATAATAAATTATGTAATATGCCTCTGTATTTTAGTGTAAGTGAGCTTTACACTGCTATAGAATTTTTTACTTTTTATTTTTTATATGATATGCCTCTATATTTCAGTACAAAATCTTTTTACTTTTTACTTTTTATATGATATACTTCTATATTTCAGTACAAAATCACCATGTACCATCCTTTTTCTTAACCAACAAAATTAGCGATAAAAAGAGACTTTTACTAGGATGGATAATCCTTTCCCAGAGCATGTCCTAGACCATAGGTTCAATTTGAGCCTTCTGAGAATGAGGGTATTAATAAGGGCAAGATTTAACTGGATTTGTACCTTACACTAGAGAAATGCGATGATCATGAGTCTGCTGAGGAGAAAGTCCAAAAGGTTGGCCAAAAGCTGCAGCATAAGCTTGTAGCAATAACACCAAGTCATGCTATATGGAATCGGGCAACTGCAATGATGGCATCGATTCACCTTCAGTCTTTTTCACTTCGAGAGTGAAGGCCTAGGCAATAGCATCAGTATGAGCAAACCTCATGATATGGTAAAATTGAGCTTGGGCCGTTGTGACAGATTTTTCACCTAAGACTGTGATTTACTGGCATTTGGAGAAAGGAAAAATCATAGTCCACTATGTGAGGCTTCAATATCCTCAACCATGTTGTTCCAATAACCAAATAACCAACCGTCACGTGCAGAACATAAATCTCAGGAACGGTCACTTGGCATCCATTTAACAACACATCTACGGATGGAATATAGCCATCGACTAGTAGAACTTTAAAATCACGAACTATGACCTTGACTTCCGGTGCCAGTTCAACAGGTAAGTTAAAGAACTTTATGATCCGAGGCTGAATAAAACTATCGAAACTACCATCGTCAACCAGCGCTTGCACCTCTAGACCATGGATGACAGCTTTAATACGGATAGTAGCAGGGCCACGAGTGCCATGCATGACATTGTAGGACAAATGATGAGAAAGCACTTGCTGGTCCAATTGCAACAGGGAGTAATCCTCACCTTGTGGTGCCTCAGACTCGGTTGTGGTGTCATGGTCTTTGTCAGTCTCAAGTTGCAGTAACATAAACTGTCGATTAGTACATCGATGGCTCGCCAATAACTTGTCATCACACTAATAACAAAAACCCTTCTCTTGCTTGCTCTGAATCTCCGCTGGGGTGAGATGCTGAATGGGATTCTTGGATGGAACGGGGTTCATGCATTACAGTGGGTTAGGAAGTAACAGAGGGAGGGTGCTGCGAGTTGTAATGATCCAACTTTGAGCATGTCATGATCACACTAGAAGCTACGCGTTACTAACTTGCTTCCCTTAAACTTTAACTATTATTTATTATATGAGCCTGATTCGTTGTTAAAACATAGTTATTTTGCGGGTAATTTTTTTCTAAAAATGTTTGGATTGACAAGCAGAAACATTCATAAACAAAATCATAAATAATAACAGGTAAAACAGTTATAAGTAATCATACTTATGTACATCTCAAGCAGTTAACAGTATCCAGTTATCCAGCCTTTAGCAACGTATAGATGTCAGTTAGAACACCCTTAGAAATTGCTATATAATGACTATATACATATATATAAACATACAATATCCCAAGCCTTGACCTATTCAAGAAGTCCCTAAGCTAGTGCCCAGACTAGCCTAGACTTTATACTCATCTAATCCCTCTAGACTACAAAAGCGAAGGAACTGTATTTTAGGTTTTCAAAACTCAGGCCAAGATGGACGTTATCAAAAGACAGAATGTCATCCACTACTCCTCTGTACGATCATACGCCGTCATTGGGCATCCCAGCGAAACTCCATTGTGTAGCCATGTTAGAGGAAATTCATACGGATGATTCAAATTAAAGTCCAAAAGTAAACAGGATATAAATAGCAGTTGGTCTCACGGTGTATATATATATATATATATAAACAAAAAACAAAGCTCGCTCTAGACTTAGAAGACTGTCCAGAGCAGGATTCCTCGTGTGGAATGATCATTAGCAAATTACGGAAGAGGACTCCCATTTCCATATGGAGGGAAAGGTAAGGGTAAGAACTGGAAAGTTTTTAGTAAGGTCGGGGTGGTTAGTTAGGGTCATTGTTTCCTTCGTTATTACCAGACACAGAGTATAACAGAGAATACAAACAAACAACAAACAAAGAATACAAACAGAGAAGTACAACAAACAAAATACAAACAGAGAATGCATAAAAGATAAAGATGTTCACACAAGTATGATGCATGCCTATCTTATACAGGCCATGAGTTCACGTGTCGGTTTACACTCTGCATCTCATCATTACCTAGGAACTAGTCCTAGATATGGTTTCCCAATTGCATCAGTGCGTACATGTCGATCTAGTTAAAATACCACCAGTACATGACAATAGGAAGTCATTGCAAAGTTTGACGCCATAATATATATACAACGAGAAACAGTGATCTTCAGTTCGTGGGTGTCTCCGAGATCATTAACTAATCAATCCATAAGTTTTTTCAAGATCAATGATCATCCAGTCCGTGGGTACTCCCCGCATTCAACATTCAATCAATCTACACCCTGAGCAAGTTGGACAGAACCCTCATTCTTGCTAGGCGGGCACTCAATCATTCAATTCTCTTTTACTATTTTTTCATGTCTTTCTCCGTATCTAATCATTAATTCTCTATTTTCATAAGATATTTTATTCTTTCCTTAATTCTTTTTGTAACGACTCAATTTTCAGTATGTTTAGATCATACTGGAAATTGAGCGCTACCAACTTGTCTTCCTAATTATTATCTATTATTTATTATATGAGTCTGATTCGTTGTTAAAACGTGGTTATTTTGCGAGGTACTTTTTTTTTGAAAGCGTTTAAGTTGACAAGCATGAACATACACAGATGATATCATAAAAAAACAACAAGATAAGCAGTTAAAAGTAAACACACACTTATATACATACATTTCAAGCAGTTGACAACATTCAGTTATCCAGCCTCTATTGGAACATAGATCTTAGTTAGAACACCCCTACAAGTAGCTAGGTAATAACTATATACATATATATACATACAACATCCCAGGCTCTGACCTATTCAAGAAGTCCCTAAGCTGACACCTAGGCTAGCCTAGACTCTATACTCACCTAGTCCCTCTAAACTATTAAAGCGAGGGAAAGTATGGTCTAGGTCTTCAAAACTAAAGTCAGGTGGAACGTCATCAAAGGATGGGATATGATCTACTACTCCTCTGCATGATCATACTTTGCCATATGACGTCTTACTGGTACTTCATCAAGTAGCCACATAACAGGATTTTGTACACATGATTTAGGGTAAAGTTCGCATACAAACGGGGGTGCAGACGTTGGCTGGTCTCATGGTATATACATATAAATAGATAACAGAGCTCACCCTAGACTCAGAAGACTACCTAGAGCGGAATCCTCTTTGCGAACGGTCATCAACGAACTACGGAAGGGTACTCATGCTTCCATCTGAAGGGGGAAGGGAAAGAGAATGGGTAAGAACTGGGGAGTTCTTAGTAGGGCCGAGGTTATTAGTTAAGTTCATTAATTCTATGTTGTTTAACAGACAAATAGCAGAATACAGAAGAGCAGTAAATAGTAGATATAGATAAATAGAGAAACTATAGAAAATAGAATGCAGAACACAAACAAAAGAATACAAGAAAATAGAACACATACATAGAGAATAGAATACAACAAAGAAAGCATACATTCATACAACAATCATAACAGAGGAAATGAACACCCAAGTATGATCCATGTCTAGCCCTAATGTAGGTAATGAGCTCATCTGTCGGTTTCGACCTACTCCCGATGCAACCCAGCATTCTTAGCCAGATATGGCTTTATCTCTGTAAGTGAACTTTGGCCTACAGAAATGGCACCCCTGTAAGTGAACTTTGGCTACAGGAATAGTTTAAACACAACACAATAACTCTCTGTAGGTGAACTTCGGCCTACAGAAATAGCACCTCTGTAAGTAAATTTTGGCTTACAGAAATGGCGCCCCTGTAAGTGAACTTTGGCTTACAGAAATCGCAACTCTCTGTAGGTGAACTTCAGCCTACAGGAGCAACATCCTGAGATATACAACTGATATCCACTGTAGATGAACTTCGGCCTACAGGAATAGCAACTCTCTGTAGGTGAACTTTGGTCTACAGGACCTCTAGGGCTAACGGAAAAGCAACACACGGTTTACGAGCGTCCCCGTTCCTGTGTTTGGCCCAAGGCCCAATAATCAATTATCATCCTCATTATTCATCATCAGTTTCACACTCTTGTTCAGTAACTCTTTCTCAAGTTTATTAACTTCCCAAAGACTCAAAAATCGTCTTTCTCTTAACTATTCCAACTCAAATGTTATAAATTCACCAATCTCCTAAAAAGTAATCCTTTATTTCAAGCCAAAACATAACACTTTGCATATTGAATCAAACTCAAAATATAATTCCTTTCTTAAATAATTCAAACTCGAAACTTAAACCTTTCTTTGGTAAATCGAATTCAAAATAATATAATTCTTTTTTTAACTAAATAAAACTCAAATAATATAAATTTTCAAATTCAAATCTTCTAAAATAACTTTTCAAATAAAACTTCAAATTTTATAAAATTTCGACAGCACCTCACCTAAAACTAAGACTTACCCACCCTCACGGGTTCCCTTTTTCTCAACAATTCATCCACCTTTTCTCAACAATTACCAAATAGAAGATTCTCAATCAATCAAAAATTCACAATTCGTAATAATTAACAATTCAATCATAATTCACAATTCCCACATAATCCATCAATCCAAGTTCCATCTCATCAATTTATAACTAATTTCCACATATTATAAAATCCTTTTCAAATTAAACTTAAATAACTAGTAATCCCAAAAATCAGCCTTCCATAATTCTAGTTATTTTAAAGTCATTTATTCATTAGCAAAGTTACTATTTTGTTTTAAAAGTCAGATTTCAAGAAACAATTCAATAATCGAAACTTCAATCCTTTAAAAGTTCTCAAAATCAATTCCAATTAATCATAAATTAACAATAACAGCTATCAGAACACCATCAAGCAAACCAGTCACAATCACAACCACAATCCAAACTCAATTTCTTAATTATCAAAATGTCAGATTTTCAATAATTAACTCATCATATTTCAATTTAATAAGTAATATCAAATAAATCACCATTCACAGCCACAATTCAACCAATTCTCATCAATTGGTCACAACTCAACAAATTTTCATTATAACTAGCTAATAATAAGAATTTTCAGCATTCCCAAATAATCAAGAAATCAAACACATATTTATCAAATTTAGTCACAAGTCCAACTCAAACTTATCATTCATTCATTCCAAACAATCATAAATTATTTGTAATTATCCACTAGACTTCCGTGGCATTCATAAATTAAAACAGTTAATTTCAAATTAAAATCCTCTACTTTGATTTGCTGCTCCTATTTTCGGTTATGCTTCAAGGTGTTCCTAGAGTACTTTTTCCTTCTAAAATACATCAAGAACAACTTTAAATCCATAAAACCTCAACTGACCGAACCTAAATCAACATGTTAGGAAGGGATTTTTCACCTTAAACGTGTTGGGAATGGAAGATTCTTGGCTCACAAGTCAAGCTAAGCAAGAGATCTAAGGAAGAACATCAAGAAAATACATGTTTAGCATGGTTTTCCTTGAAAACCGAATTGAAGAGGGAGGAAGACAGCCATCTCACCTGATTTTCAGCCTTGATAAGTTACATGGTTATGAAGAGAAAGAAGAGAGGATCATTTTGGTCGGATTGATATTTTGATTTGAGTTTTAGTTAAGAAAAAATCAAGCTTTGAAGATTTAAGTGTAATAAAAGTTTCTCTCCTGTCATTTTTGGCCAAAAGGAGCAAATGACCAGCCTTGGAGTGTCTTGGGGGTGTAGGGTGAGCTTTGATTGGCTGCCTGGGAGGTGGATTAAAATAATTTTAAAATATCTCAGGTGTATAATTACTAAAACTAGATGTATTAGAACACACACTTAACAACACTTCTAGAGATTAATATCTGAGTTACTAGTATAGATGACACTAGTAACATGATTAACATAAGAAGAGAAGGTATATGATGTGGCATTAGCATTGTTAAAGTCATCAGAGAGTGCTGCTGTTAACCTGTACCAGAAGACTGTGAACCCAGTTAAACCGATCTCCTGTTTTTAACTAAAACAGATCAAATAATATTATAATATTATTCAAGAATCTCTAATATTCATATAATAATAATATTATATTACTATTTTTCTTCTCTCATGAATTGGGTCCGGTTCGTCAAACTGAGACTATTTATGGAAACCAGAATTAAAAACTCTTAATCGATACGGCTCAAAAACTAGGTTCTTCGCGAATGCGTTGTCGAGCTTTCCTCAAAAGAGGTTCTTGCTTAGTGATGACATGATGATGATGATGATGATGTAGATTGAGGTGCTTGATGATATAGCAGAGATGTTCCCTTCATTGATCTTCCGAAAAACTCCGTATCTTAAAAAATGATCTCAAGTACCCGAAAACTAAGTTGTTACACTTTTAACATATTAATCAATCATAGTACTCTCCTCATACCTCTCCTTAGGTGTTTTATGAAGAGGATTATGAGATTCTGAACTTTAAAATTGTCTTTCTAAAACTTTTGAGAAAAATTACCATTTTGCCTCCGATCTTTATGTGAAATTACTATTTTGTCATTCTATTATTATAATATTATAATATTATCAATAAAAAAATAATAAAAAATAATATTTTATTATTAAAACTCATTTAATAATATTTTATCTCCAAATTTTTAGAAATTATAATTTGACCTTTGAACTTTTATTTATTTATAGTTTAACCCCCAAACTTTTTCATAGTTATATTTTTGTCCCAATATTTTTATATAATTACCAAAATGCCTCTACTATTTTTCATAATAACCAAAATATTCTTATACTTTTTTATAAAATTCTCATTTTAACCTTAACTTTTTTATTAATATCCAAAATACCCCCCATAAATTTGTGAAATTACTATTTTATCCTTAATCTTTTAATTAATTACTTTCATATCCCCAAAATAATTTTAATTGCTGATGGTTTCTTGCTCACCAAGAAAACCGAACAACCACCACTTTTGCTCATGATTTTGGCTTGATTTTCAACTCATTTTTCAAGCTTTTAAGTGACTGGTTATTCTCATTTTCTAGGTGCAACTTTCATCCACCAAACCACATGAAATTTCACAAGATTCAAACCTAGAAACAACCTCATCCAAGGCTGAAATAGTTCGATTTTCATGCATCTCCATGAAATCGAATTGTCCGCCTTATAAATCACCAATTTTTCATAAAAAATCAATCATATAAACATCTAATTTCAACCATTAATCATCAATTAAAATTCACACATCAAGAACACAATTAACCAATTTTAATTCATCCAAACCTTACCTCTTGTTACAGCCCTTAAAATCGGTTCTTTCTAAGATATTCCTAACTCACTTTTTCATCTAATTTTTAATCAAAAACAACTTATAACCCAAGAAACACATGAAGGCCGAACCTTTATCATAGATTTAGGAAGAATTTTCTCACCTTTCTTGAGCTAAAAATGGAGGTTTCTTGATTCACAAGGTTCCTAGACAAGAGATCCTAAGCAAAGACATCAAGAGCATCAAGTTCTTCCATGGTGCTACCATGGCCAAACCTTCAAGGGAGGTTTTTAATGAAAATACAGTGGCTTACCTTGTGAAATCTAGTATGGTTGTGAAGAAGAAAAACAGAAGAACACTTTAATTGGTTTAGATTTTTTAGTGGAGTTTTAGAAAGCTAAAGATCTGAGCTTCAAAGTATGAAGTTTATGGAGTTTTCCAGCCTTTTCTCTCAAGAAACCTTGGCTTGAAGAAGAAGAAATGAAACTGGTGATGTCACTCCAAGGAAGGCCGTGGCACTTACAAAAAATAAATTATAAAATATCATTAAGGAGATAATTACTAGAACTAGATGTATTGGAACACAAGTAATAACACATCTAGAGATAAACATGTGAGCTACTAGTATAAATAATACTAGTAAGATGAGTATATCAAAGATAAAAAATCCATGATGAAACATTAGCAGAGCTAAGTTCATCGGAGAGTGTCAGTAGATTTTGAATCCGATTATTATATTATTATAAAAAAATATTAGTATTTACGTTTTGCGTATTCGAAATCGGCTCATTAAATGGATTCTAACCATGCATTCAAATTTTTGAAATTCCTAGTCGAAGTGGCTCGAAAACGTAGTTTTTCACTAGTTTAGTAACTAATGACGTAGCGAGGTGCTTGACGATGCAATAGATATTCCTGTTTCGTTGAACTTTCGTAAAAATTCTGTTTCACCGAAAACTAAGTCGTTACACGAATGGTAGGACGTGGCCCACTGTTTGGAGTTTGGTTCGTGAATGGAGAAAGATGGGTAGCAGGGCCAGCGTGTTCCTTGGGGGGTCGAAGCAAATTTGTCCTCATACAAATGTGACAAGGTGACGACACATATCAGAAGTAGGGGTGGAAACAGGCCAGGTCAGGCCAGGCTTTAGTCTTAACAGGCCAGGCCTGTAATAGAGTATATTGGCCTTAGCCTGGCCTGTAGCCTGATATAGGCTTTTTAATGAGTATTGAGCCTGGCCTGTTGTTAAATCTGGCCTGGCCTGAAGCCTGTTAATAGGCCTGTTTTTTTTTAATAATAATTAAATTAAAGATATAATTTAATTTTTAAAATTATAAAATATAAAATAATAAATTTATGAATAATAGTGATACAAAATAAAGACAAAATATCAATAAATAACTACTATTAATTAAAAAAAGATAATATATATAAATATATTCCCACTTGACTACTTCTAAAATATGTAACATATCAAAATAAAAGAGTTCATCAATATCAAAAGTTGTAACAAACCAACTAAACATAACATCAAATAAAAGCTAATAACTATTTAAATCAAAATACAGTAAAGGAAATGTTGGCCAATTAATCGATTAACCCTCTAAGCTTGCAAGTGATTTAATCTTCATGTTCCAACACCTTGAAAAAAAAAGCAAACATACACATATCATTAGATTTTTAAATAATATAAATACAACAAATACTTAGTCATATATCATGAAAATTCAACTTTATTGTTCTAACTACTCACATCATACCAATATCAATGTTTTCACATTTAAAAAGAGAAAATATTTTATATAACATAGATACTTAGTCAAAAAGAGAAATATTAGAAAGTTGATTTTTACCTTTGGTTTTTTCTTCAAACCATACTTGTTTCGAAGCCAATCTCCTCCACAAATGAGAGCTTCAATGGACTCTTGATTTAGTCGAGAACGATATTCATCAATAACTCTTCCTCCAGCACTAAATGAAGACTCTGAAGCCACGGTTGAGACAGGAATTGCTAGTATGTCCGCTGCCATTTTAGATAAAACCTTGAATTTCAAGCTATTATTTTTCCACCACTCCAAAGCACTAAAAGACTTAGAATTGCCTTCAGGAATGTAAGCACTCTCATCAAGATAAACTTCTAATTCTGATTTTGTTGGATGAATGGCTTCTTTTTCTCGAACCATATTCAACATTTCATCAATTCCACTAATTTCAGAACTAACCACGTTAGAAGAAGCAACTAGACTATTAGTGTTAACTTCACTTATTATTGTCTCATCATGACACTTTTCAGCATATTCATCATACATTTCTTGCAATGTATTCTTCACTTTTTCAACATTTTCAGCAGCCACATGTTCAGGTTTGTAAATTAAAGGAAAACAGAATTTAATAACATGTAATTTGCACCTAGGATCCAAAACACAAGCAAGAGACATTACCATATTACATTCTCCCCAATATTTGTCAAACTTTTCTTTCATTGAGGTTGCCATTTCTCTCATGAAGGAATCTCTATCTTCAATAGCATCATCAATTACTTGTTTCACTCTCCAAACTTCAGGAAGGTACAAGTTTGCAGTAGGATACTCACTACCAAAAATGACATGAGTAGCAAGATTAAAAACTTTTAAAAGTTTGCAAATCTTCTCAACTTTCCTCCAATCCTCTGATGATGGTTCGTAATTGTAGTGAGGTTCTCTTTCCTTATACACAGGAAACACAGATTTAAACTTCAAAGCCACAGATAACATGTTGTAAGTAGAATTCCATCTTGTGGGACAATCAATGATGAGTTTTTTCTCCTTCAAACGCTTGTTTTCAGCAATCTCAACAAATGTTTTAAATCTTGAATCATTAAAATGGATATACTTGACACTCTCACGAACTTTATGAATAATACCTTTAATTTTACCTAGCCCATCTTGTACCAACAAATTCAGAATGTGTGCACAGCACCTAACATGAAACAAACTACCACCAACAGGTAATGAGTTGTTATCTGAAATAGTATCCTTAAGAGCCCTTAGACATGAATCATTATAGAAAGCATTGTTAACAGATACTGAGAAGACTTTGTTTTCAATTCCCCAAGTCTTCAAACACTTGAAAATAACATCCGCAACATCAATGCCACGTCTAGGAGCAGGTACCTGAACAAAACTCAAAATCCTTTTTTGAAGATTCCATCCTGCATCAATAAAGTGACCTGTGATAACCATATATTCAACAATTTGATGGCTTGATCTCCACATGTCAGTTGTCAAACTTATCTTTCTAACACCTTGTAACAAAGCCTTCAGTTGTTTCTTTTCAGCCTCATATATTGCCAAGCAATCACTTCGAGCAGTTTTGCGAGAAATTTTATGAAATTCAGAATTGGCATATTGGAAGCCCCACATCCAAACTTCATCCTCAACAATGCTGAAAGGATGCTCATGAATCATAATTGCTGTAGCAATTATTTGTCTCATCTTCTCTTGAGAATATCTTGCACCTGGTGTCACAAAGAGATTAACACTTGAATTGGAAGGTTGAAATGGAATCAATGGTTGCTTCTTTTGTGCAGCAACATGCAATCTCCTTTGTAAGCAACTACTAGAATGCCTCCATAAATGTGAAGTACTTGCTCCTTTTCCAGCGTAAGAAAACACTGATTTGCAATACTTGCAAATAGCTTTTGTACCTTCAGAACTTTCAACTTGATCAAAATCGTCCCAAATTGGTGAAGTCTTCTTCCTTTTTTTTGTAACAATAGTTTCATTACTACCATTTTCATCAGTGACTGGTTGATTTGTAATAGTTGTTGTGTGTGTTGGTGCAATGCCAGTATCTGTTGTTGCCATTGTTGGTACTGACGGATTAATTTCTTCTCCATTTAAAGAAATAGAATTTGCCAATGGATTACTTGGAGTTACAGATTCAGCCATTTCTAAAGCCTATTGTAATACCTAAACAAAAATTAACAGACAACATTATCTCATGATTTTTTTTGCTTTCATCATATCAATGGCATAAAGTAAGAACCTTTTAACGAAAAAAAAAAGATAAAATTTTATGTTCAGAAAAGTAGAAGTAATATCACAACACAAACAAAAAAATCAAACTTAAAAGAAGATCTTTGACGGAATAAAATCCTAATTGATGAAAAATAATTAACATTATAACAATAAATATAAAAATAATAAAATAAAAAATAATGACATGAGAAAGAAGAAGAAGTGCTTACAATCAAAGGAAGAGAAGATGAAGAGGATGATAGATTGGTAGCTGGTAGCTGGTAAGAGCGTGTAAAGTGGAGAAGAGAAAAGAAAATAACCGTGTTAATGTGTATTTCTTTATTAGTGTGGAGGGAAAGATTTTAGAATTATTTTATTTGATTGACTTTTGATATTCCAACATCAAAGATTAAAGATATTAAGAAAATAAAAATACACCTATATAATTAAAGAGACAAATGGCTGAGTGGATAAAGGTATTTTTATAAGTTAGAAGACCTGAGTTCAATTCTTTTTAATAGCATTTTTATTAGTATATATATATTTGCAGACTCAGGCCGGCCTGACAGGCCCAACAGGCTATTTCAAAAGCCTAGGCCTGGCCTTTTAAATAATATAGACTTTTTTAATAATCTGAGCCTGGGTCTATTTTTTATCAGGCCAGGCTAAATACAGGTCAGGCTACAGACCCCTGGCAGGCCGCCTGGCCTATTTCCACCCCTAATCAGAAGAGGTGGGCATTGTGCCTTGACCTCGCGTCAAATGTCATGCCTGAGACGACTAAGAAAACAATCCCTAAGTGCTTCAGGCAGATAAATGTTAGTACGATTAGTCAAACTCACAAATTCTGAATAATATTCACTCACCGAGCTAGACTGTTGCATTTTGAACAATAATTCCCTAAGAGACTCAAATAAAGATAGACCAAACTCGATCTCAATAGCCCTCTTCAATTGATTCCAAGATCAAAACTGTGCCGTCCTCTGAGACATTTGAAACCACAGAATTGCCGTCCCAGACATATGAATTACAACGATGCTGATTTGCTCCTCTTCGGGTATCCAAAAAAATTTAAAATACTAGTTCATAGCAAAAAGCCTACCCAAAGCATCACTACCCAAAGTCACCTTTCTTGGCTGTAAGCCCGTCCAAAATGGTGGATCTGACCCTGAGTTCGAACCACGGGATAGTTCACGCGACAGAGAGCGGCTCCGACGCTGATCGTACAGAAGCTGGGGCTATGGAAGTTTGAATAGCATCAAATTTGAGATTAGTGGCTTCGAAGACTCTTGCGCACTCTGCTATGTGCTCCTCCTTAATCGATTCTAGCATCTGGAATAGGAGTTTAATATCAGCTTCTATATTCTTTATTCGCGTATTGTCAGCTACGGCTATGGCAATGAAAGCGTCAAATTGAAAGGGTGAAGATACTGGATTTTATTAAATTGAAATAAGAGAAGTTCATTAATGTGGATTCATAACAAAACAAGGAAAATTTAATGGAATAGTGGATTAATATCAACAAATGAGATTTTATAAAAAAGTAATTAAATTATATGATGTGATGGAGAAAAGGAAGACGTCGACCAGAATTTTTGCAGCAAGCTAGAAGTACTTGATTCAGAGAAGAATACACAGAATTAAGAAGAAAAAGAGAGAAGACTAGAAAAAAAAGGTGGGAGAGAGAAGGAAGATTGGAAGAATAACAGAAAATCAGAGACGGAATCGTACCACTAATTACTATCGAGCATAGCCCTCCAACCTCCTAGTAGTAATTCTCTCTCTAACACTTCTCCTTAGGCTTTTAGAAAGCGGATTGCACACCAGCTGTCCTCTTTGCAAAACAAACTCCCCTCCTAACATTGCATGATCATTTTTTATGTGCCTGGGTTTATTTATGTTGCTTACAGAGCCCTCAACATTCTCTCCCACTCACGCTCCCATCTTCGTTGTGGAAACAAAACCCTTTGATCTAATTCGCTGTGGAGATGATGAGAAGAAGGATGAAGAGCTCCCTTTCCTATTGAATACCTAACTATGGGATCGCGGGGTTAGCTGATGCTGAGAAAACCCCTAATACAGAAAATAAATCACAAACATTCCATGGTGTCCTTGACTACCCTCTCACGTTGTGGAGGAGCTAAGAAACCACAGATGGAGGCTCGGGCTCTTGGAACTCCATCGGCGTTGAATACCAAGTCTGATATGAGGATGAATCTGACATGCCGAAATCGGTGCAGGCACCCTTGACGAAGAATTGCTCTGTTTCTCTCCGGAAACACTCGGGTGAAATCCAGAAGATAGAGAACAATGCCCCAACAGCGGTTAGAGGAACATGGGCATGTTCTTTTCCTCTGCAAAAGACGCCATCAAGTTAGGAAAAAGCCAATGAGATTTTGTTGGGAGGTTGAACTCCTGATTTTGTTGGCTGGTAGTGAGAAGAAGCTTGCACTAATATTAACTAGTGTTAAACCCCTACAATGCATGGAGATACATTTTAATTTAACATGTTAAATCGAAAATAATATTTTATAATAATAAATTTCTTGAAATTAGTATAACACTCTCATCGTCATTATATAATAAAATACTAAATATGTTGTTTTATCTTTACTCAAAATAAAATACAAATGAAATAGTTTGAAGTTTATTCTTAAATCATAAGGAAAGAAATTTAAAAAAATAAGAACATATATATCTGTAATAGTACTATGTCAGTTTTACACTAAACTTTATAACAAAAAGCTAATGAAAAATTATTAACAACCTAGTATTTTACTAACCTCATTAGAAAAGCAATTGGCATATGATGTTGTACTTCCTATTACACATTTCATTTCAAGTCTGAAAGTAGAGTTATAAATAAATTAGTTATATTTACAGTAAATATTTGTACAAAAGTGTAATCATAACATGTTATTAAAATGAAAACACTATTTTTCTTACCTAAATATTATTAAAAACTTCTTTGAACACGATGTTGGGAATAAGTAGTATGACCACAATCCAATCAATCATGTGTCAAATAATTTGTTATTGTTATTATATTAAAATATTAATATAATAAGGTCCTTGATTAAATTTAGAGATTTATCATTGTGATAGTGATCATAATATTGAGAGATAAATCTTTTATAATTTAATCTAAATTTTTCTTGGTCATAGGATTATTAAAAATGACATTAATAATCCGGAAAGATCAATATATATATATATATATATATATATATATATATATATATATATATATATATATATATATATATATATATATAATGGTCTTCATTGGATGAAGATTAATAGATCTCATTTATTAAATTATATATATAGATGGTGCATATAGAGATATGACCATTGAACTGACTCACTTTGAGAATTCCTAATGGTTATAATTACCGTATATTTGTCAATAGGATATTCTCAAGATGAACATAGTAACAGAGTTTCCTTTGACCTGCGACTGTCATAGTAATTAACAATGTATTTCTTATACTTTGATTCCGGACACCTAATACCCTAGGGTGCTAGTTGAATGGATATTGGGTATGATTTAAATACTTGTAGAATTAATAATTAGTCAATAAGGAATTTATCAACTCTCGGTAAAGAGTTTGAGCTCTATGATTATAATGACTAAGATGAATAAAACCTTGGCCAATGGGATTGAATGAATGAAGAAATGAGTTTCTTAAGTCATTCACAGTTCATTATAATAATGGTAACAAGTTAGAGTTTGACAATTAAACCATACTCTAAGAGTTAACCAAGAGCTGGAAAGATGGAAAGAATTATACTTTGTTCTTCTAAGGTTCTTAGTAAAAATATATTACTTCATACTATCGGGTCGTTGAGGAGTGTTGCTAGACGCCAACCTTGATTAGTAAATTTAGTATGACTAATTTACTACCCGCTTAGTATTGAACCTATGGGGTCACACACTAACGAGTGTTCTAATCTTTGCTATAGAATTATTTAATTATTATTTTGATTTGATCAAATAAATAATTATATTAATTCAAATGAAATATTATTATATTCTTTGCTAGCACCAAGAATATAATAATAGTATGATGATTGAGAATATTAAATGAGATTTGAGAATAATTAGTTATTTTATTTCTAAATATGGATGAGATCCTAACTGATTCTGTTTTCAAATTGAGTTATGATATGATTCATAAATTTGAAGGATTTAGATTTAGAATTTCAAGATATGATTTAAATTTGAATTGAGAATCAAATTTAAAATCAGTAACAAATCTCATACTGTATATATGTATGCCAAGAGTAGAGGAAGGTGAGAGAGATGAGAATAAAACACAAGGGTTTTATTCCTTTACCTCTACACACATAAACGTATGTGAGCCTAATTCTTGGAGAAGAATTTTATGGTATGCAAAGAGTTGCAAGAGGTTTCTCAATTTTGATCAGATGTCCATTGGTCAAGGAGTTGACAGCAAATGTTGGTCTCGGTGTGGATACGCATAGCGCCTTCGTACTATCGAAGGAGAAAAATATTTTTACTAGCGTACACAGGTATTTAGATCTGATCTATATTGTATATTATTGGAATAAAGTTTAAGCACAAAATAGATCTTTAAGGATTACTTTCTTTTCTTCCGCTGCGTGTTATGAACACATGGTAATCCTACACACGACATTTGTTGTTGATAACTTTGGATTGTTATCTTCGTCCAGAATTAGAACCTTGAGGCCACTGCGATTCTTAACTCTTGACAAAGCAACGTAAAGTTGTCCATGAGTGAACACTGATTTTGGCAAGTAAAGTCCTACATATGATAATGATTGACCCTGACTCTTGTTGATGGTCATTGCAAAGCACATTATTAATGAAAATTGTCTCCGTTAAAACTTAAATGGCAATCCTGAATCTGAAGGAATCAAGTTCATTCTTGGAATGTACACTTTGTCGCCAATATTTCTACCGGTCACTATTGTCGCTCCAATTACATTGTTGCCAAGTTCGTTAACTATTAACCTTGTCCCATTGCATAAATCTGAAGTCTGGTCTATGTTTCGCAGTAGCATTACAACGACTCCTGACTTCCAAGTCAACTTGTGGTTGGGTAGTTCCGAATATTTGATGTCATTTAGGAACTCTGGTGTGAACCACTCTTGTTGTACATTTTCATTCTCATCAACTTGACATGTTGTGTGAGAATACTCCTTTTCCATCCTGGAAAGATTGTTAAGACAAAGTCGTTTACCTTCTCGACACTCTCAAGCGTGGGTGCAAAAATTTTCTTACTCTGAAAATACCTGTAATCTGACATATTTTGCAATAAATTTGGATATGCAAAGGCTACCAAATGAGAGAGAGGGTCATCAGCAGTTGAAATCAGCAGATCATCTGGAATTTTAACTTCTGACTCATCGCCAACAACAAAGCCAATATTTCCATTTCCAATATCAAGTATCTAGTTAGCAAATCTCTTCATTTCACCATCATATTGATCCGAATAAGACATTAGAAGCTTCATGCTCGTATGCAGCTTCAGAACCTTACAGAACGACCACAGATGGGATGAGTTAATAGCTGATGACAATATATCGTGTCAACTTCCTTTCGGAATTACCGGAAGTATCTGTCTGAAATCACTTCCTAGAACCACAACCTTACCACCAAATGGTTGATGTGTCTTATGTTGATCAGTAACTAACATAAAATTTCTGAGCGTCCGATCAAGTGCTTTAAAGCACATTTTATTGAACATTGGAGCTTCATCCCAAATTATTAAGCTACTTTGGATGAGCAGCTCAGCCTTCAAACTACCATGCTTGATGTTGCAAGTAGATTCATCAGTAATTATAATGGGTATTGAAAACCTAGAATGAGCGTTTTGCCACTAGGTAGGAATAAAGACGCATTTTCTTGGATGTGACATTTAAAACAATCTTTTCTCTAGAACGAATAGCAGAAGAAAGTCCATTCCAAATAAATGTCTTACCACACCTACCATGCGCATAGACGAAGTAAAAACCACCAGCGTATGCAATAACAGCATTGAGTATCTCATCGAATACTAACCTTTGCTCATGAGTCATATTTTGTTCCGTGTATAAGTTTGTATGAGTTAACTCATTTGTGTTATATGCTAACTCATCCTCTATTAGCTTATTCTGAAAAAGGCGAACATCACACAACTCAAGATATGGCATTGATTGATAGTCTTTTAAAGATTTCGCATTGATGTTGAGTATCTTACTTCTCAATCTCAATAAGGCAAAAGTTTTTTAATTCGTCATCAATCATGTTTAGTTCTAGCAAAAATACATGATGATTTTATGAATATTTAATAAGTAATTCCGAAATAAAAATCATTAATATTATTAAAAAAAAAGTAATAAGAAAATACAATCTTAATATAAAAAAAAAGACATAGTGAAATACTTTGATCTTTCAATGCTTTTCTCCTCTTATATAGTATCCCGTCAGCTAATAATATCCAAGTTGCATTCCGAACACGATCTGATTTGTTAACGCTATTTGATATCAGTAACATCACAAATAGTTTACCTCATTAATAGTTACAATGAATTCTCTATCGTCACATAGTAGTCCCATGGAATAGCAAACATCTTGGAAGCTAGAATATGTAATCCCATTAACTGTCCTAATAAACTCATATATTATGCAATCTCTCTGTTAACAAAATTCTCATATAGTAGATATCACGTGTACTTGGTGGAACATAGTTTAACCTCCCGATAGAATACCCATTTTTGCATGGATGTCACTCTCTTGCTTCTCTATCATAAACAAATTGATTTGAAAACTCATCATACGTCAAAGTTTGACCTGCTTCAAATTCTTTGTTGGCCTCCATCCATGTTAAGAACATCGTACATTTTTCTTCCTCTTCTTTCATGATCTCCTCAAGATCGTCATCATATTTAAAGATGATATTTTTCTCTCTAAACAAATAAAAAGTTAATCTCATCATTGAAGGCCATCTCATTATAAAATTGTTTGATCTCATCAATAACCTGAGCATCTTCTCCACTAGAAGTGTCCTTTGAAACTCCAACTGCTATTCATGTACTTGAACAAATATTTGATAGCATTTAACTTGTTGCAGTACTCTACATTAACATGCGCTTGATAAGACAACAACAGATATGTATTGTATGGAACCACATTCCTATTATCCATATGGATTGCCTTCTTCTCAGTAACAACTCTGGTGTCTCGTCTTTTATATAATAGGTATTCACTATCATCGATAACTGTGGTGCTATTGAATATTTTGGGATAATATTTGGTGTACTACCCATCTTTCATGCAGGAAGATTTTGAGAAATCTCTACCACATGGTCTATGAATCATATATGTAAACACAGCCCTAAACAATTTTGGGTACCGAACAAGATCAGACAACTTTGACGATATTAACCGGTCAATTTGAGTTGTCGTTGTTATCTTGTGGTCTCCACTCAACCATAAAAGAATGTGAGCATGTGGTAGACCTCTTTTTTAAAATTTTACCGTGTACATCCTTTATAACAAAAAGACAAAAAAATAATGTTATAAATAAACTATCTATTTTATATATGTGCTTTGATAAATTAAGGGTGATAATAAAAAATTAATAATATGTTAAAAATAAAAAATATTTTGTCATTTATTTTATAATAATTTAAAGGAAAATTTATAACATAAATTTATAAAAAAAAATATAACATCTTTAAATAAAATGTATTTATTTAATTTTTAAATTTTATTTCATTAGAAAATTCAACTAATAAATTCTGTAATAAAACACTATGTTAAATTAAAGACACCCTTCTCACATTTTATTTTAACTTAATAATATTTTTTGAATAACTACCTTTGCACCTTCTATTTTCTCTCTTTCAATGACTGAGGATGTCTTTAAGATTTGAAGCAAATCACCAGTGTAGTCAATATCCTAAAATTATAATTAATTATTAATTATTTTATATAAATTAAATACTACCAATGACCAAAAAATAAAAAAATTAATTAAGTTTTAATAGAAATTACAAATGTAACTGCACCTACAATTTAAATAGGACGAGCCTCTCTGATTTATTTATATGATCCACATCATCAGTTATCTTCCTAACTTTGTAAGAAGGTAGAAAATGTAGATTATCAGATATTTGGACTTCAATGATAAAGAGAAAAGTCTTGTCAATTAGGTTGAGCAAAAATGTAGATGTATCTGATGAATCTCCTTTCTGCAGGGTATCATTTAATATATTAATAAAAAGGGTAAAGTATACTTTTTGTCCCTGAAGTTTGGCAAAAGTTTCAAAAATATCCCGAAGTTTTATTTTGTTTCAATTTTGTCCCAAAAATTTTCGATTTGTATTAAATATACCCTTGACGCCTGTATTTTCAAAAAATTTTAAGACCAATCTAACAATAATGTATGAAAATTATGTTTGATTTGCTTGTGTTGAGCGTTGTTCTTATATTATTGTTGTTGAATTGATCTTAAATTTTTTGAAAAATTAGCCATCAGGGATATATTTGATGCAAATCGAAAACTTTTGGGACAAAATTGAAACCAAATAAAACTTAGGGGTATTTTTGAAAATTTTGTTAAACTTCAGGGACAAAAAGTATACTTTATCCTAATAGAAAAAATATAAAAATTGTCATTAAAAATACTTCTGTCAATGTTTCTAAAAATAAATATATACTGGTTAGAACCTACCAATAAGAGTGAATCAAGTATCTTTATGCATCTCTTTTTCAATACTTGTTTTGCCTTCTTATCAAAGACTAAAAAATATGCACAATTATAGTCATCAATGATACCAAGCTTAATTCAGCACCTTATTGTTATACGAAAACTAATTGAATAATTATTAATTATTATCATTATTAACTTAGGATTAAATTTGAACTAATTTGAGTTGGCTCAAACAATAATTACGTGAATTTATTAGATTAGGAATAAATTTGAACTAAAATAAATTTAAATTATTTTTTAAAAAATTTTAATTTATAAAAAATAACTTAAAATTAAAAAGTAATAACTTAAACAAATAATAATAATTTATAATTTAAAAGAGTAATCTGCAAATAACTTAAAATTTAAAAAGTAACAACTTAAACAAATAATTTAAAATTTAAAAAATAATTACCTAAGCAAAATAACTTAAATTTAAAAAGTAACAACTTAAGCAAATAATAACTTATAATTTATAAATAAAATTTTAAAAATTCAAAAGAATAATATGCAAATAAATTAAAATTAAAAAATAACAACTTAAGCAAATAGCTTAAAATTTAAAACATAACAACCTAGGCAAATAATAATTTATAATTTTTAAAAATTTTTAGTGATAACACCTAAGCAAATAATTGGTTCAATAATATTAAAAGCTAAATATTTAACAACCTAAGAAAGCGTAATTTAAAATTTAAAAAGTAATAACCTAAGCAAATAATTAGTTTATAATTTATAAATAAAATTCTAAAAATTTCTAGTGACGACACCTAAGCAAATAAATTCTCAAAATCAAGGTACGAGCGGCATCAGCATAAGAGCTTCCCATTTGTATTACTATAAAGATAAAGATAAAAATTTAAAAAGTAACAACCTAAGCAAATAATAATTTATAATTTATAAATAAAATTTTAAAAATTCAAAAGAATAATATGCAAATAAATTAAAATTAAAAAAGTAACAACCTAGGTAAATAATTTAAAATTTAAAAAATAACAACTTAAGAAAATAATAATTTATAATTTTAAAAAATTTCTAGTGATGACACCTAAGTAAATACTTAGTTCAACAATATTAAAAATTAAATATTTAACAACCTAAAAAAAGCATAATTTAAAATTTAAAAAGTAACAACCTAAACAAATAATAATTTATAATTTATAAATAAAAGTTTAAAATTTATAGTAATAACACAAAAAATAAATAAACTCTCAAACTTAATGTATAAGCATCACGTCAGCATAAAAATTCTTCATTTATATTACTATAAAGATAAAGATTCCCTTTTGATGATTTTAGTTTTTTTTTTTATATTTTTCTTGGTCCACTCCATGTTAATCCTTTTATCTTTGTTGATTTTATTTTTTTTGGCATTTGGTTATTCACATTTCATAAGACGAGAAATGGGAAGAAAAGTATGTCCAGGTGGAGAGGGTACGAGTATATCAATAAATTCATACTATATAAAAAAAATTTGAGAAAAGGACAAATTAGTCTCTAACCTTTTAACCCGCGGACACTTTCGTCCTTGATCATTGGAAAATACTTTTAAGTCTCTGACGTCCCTAAAAATTAGACGGATCAGTCCCTCCGTCCATAAGCCACCGTCAGACCCAACGAAAAAGGCTGATCTGGCTCCCCCTCTACTTACCTGGCTTAACGGCATTCCCACGTAGCACGTTAGTGGGATGGAGCTTTTAAAAAAGGGACACATAAGTCCCTGTCACTCAAAATGACGTCGTTTTGTGTGCTACCCCTTACATACACTCTCATCCCTTTCCTTGTGTACAATGCCTATTACACCCACAGAGCTTTTACAGAATTACATTAAACCTTAAGGAAGACCAAAGATCAAACGCAAGAATACTCTGTTTCGCACGAGATCTTTGGGCCCATTTAATCTCTTCTTGATAGAAGAGTTCGTCTAAGTCTGCCTGTGCTCTTTTCAAATTCAAAATTGTTTCTTCAATTTGTGAGTGAGATGTAAGTTGTCATATGAGTTCTTGTTTTCCTTTATTTGTTTCGGAAGCTCCCCAAATTTCTCTTTTCTCCATTCTTGCAATGCTTTGCTGCACTTTCCTAGTTTCTCTTCAATTTGATCATAGTTCACAGCCCAGCCTTTTTGATAATCTCTTTGCATTCAGAGTCTCTAAGCCACATTCTTTGAATATGAAAATATATGGCCTCTTTCTTTTTAAGCTCTCCCCATGAACATCGATTAGGATTGGACAATGGTCTGATCTGTATCTTTGAAAATGCTTTACCACTCCTTCTAGGAATGCTTCCTTCCAATTTATTATTGCCACGGCTCTATCTAGCCTTTCTTAAATATTTGCTTCCCCAACCTGATTGTTAGACCAAGTGTAAGCATATCCTACAAAGCCTAAATCTAGTAATTAATTCACTTGAAGAGATTCCCTTTTACCTGAGTATAAGTCATTGGCAGCCCTCCAAGTTGCTCTTGTTTCAACAACAATAAGCTCACTCTTTTTTCTTTTAACCTACTAAAGAAGGTTGTTTTAGATGCCTTATTTACGAAAAGAAACTAGTTATAGGAATCAGATTCAGGTAAACCCATCCAACACTTCAAATCTATCTATAAAAAAACATAAGAAGCAATACATGAATGTGAAGTGCCATTTTAAAACAGCAGAACTATGGTTCATTAGTGTTTTACTTGACTTGTTTTCTCCCTAAAATTCTAAATCTAAATCGCAAAAATGTCATGAACTAATATTTTTTCATTGAGAATATACCGAATGGAAGTGTTTAACATCCTCCTCGAAAATGTAAGCAGGAGTCAAGTCAGTCCCCCCGCCAAACTACCACTGCCTAGGTGCTCCAAGAGCATCTGTAGAATGCAACAGGGTTACACAGTCAGTAGCAGCAAATTTATGCAGATACTTATTTGCAAGACAATAACCTTAGAAATTGGCATAAGTAAGATTTTGAGCTATATGACAGACAACAGTAGTAATAATAGTATGAGAAACAGCTCCGAAATAAGGATGAAAAATCATAATCTGCAAGGTTGGGGCAAATGGATTCTTCGGATGCAAAACCTGAAAAAGGTTGATGTCATTTCCCATTCCATCTGAAATCGAAAAGAATTGAATGGGGGAACACTTACGGAGCTGATTCCAGCGGCGAAGAACGGGATAGGACCAGGCTTCTGGTTAGGAGAAGCGGCAGCTTTTGCAGCGCGGTAAGCTTCTGGCAGCATGATGCCATAAACAATGGAGACATTAACTCCAGCCTTCTCCCAAATGGCCCCGTCCTGGAGAACCCTGCTGATGCCGCCACCGCCGCCGGGCCTGGACCAAACGTCCTCCTTAAAGTTGGCCCCACCGTCGGCGGCCTCAAGGGCGGTGCAGACGGGGTCCTGAGCTTCTCTAATAATCTTCTCAAAGCGGGCCCTTACAGAAGAGGAGGAGGAAGAAGAATGGGCCATTTAGGGCCAAACGGGAAACGACGTAGTTTTAGGGTTGAGGGACTTATTTGTCCAATTTTTGAAACTATCCTGTTGACTCATCAGTCCACATGTATATCTATGACACCAAGTCATCAGAATGGGAGTCACGTCAGACTTTTCCGTTGAGTATGACGGAGACATTTGGACGGAGAGACTCATCCGTCTAATTTTTGTGAAGGTCAGGGATTTAAAAGTATTTTTCAATGGTCAGGGACGAAAATGTCCGCGGGTTAAAAGGTCAGGGACTTATTTGTCCTTTTCTCAAAAAATTTTAACGTTTATCGTTGACAAAGACTTAATTATAAAATTTAATATGGTATAAAAATTTAATTAAAAATTCACTAAAATTATAAGAATAGTCAAAAAATTAAATCTTTATTTTATTGTTAATGTATAATAATCTGTTGATTCGTACAAAAATACATTGTCAGTAGAGTATAAATAAAACAACAATAATAATAATTGAATTTATTGAGTTTTAAGGAGCATAAGCACACAATCCATATTATTTAACCATGATGATTTATGAGTTTGCGCAAAATGTAATGTATTATCATCTCATTAAAATAAGTTTTGAGCTTTCAGGATGTCTTCACCGGTGGAAGAATCCAAGTGTGTTAAAGACAGCACAAGCTGAAGCGAGAGATGTATTTGATAAGAGAGTAAGAGCCGATGAATCTTGCATTGATGGGATGAAATACTTGAAAGCAATTATCAAAGAATCATTAAGATTACATCCCACACTGCACCTCTCTTTTCTTTTATTTAGTTGAATTTTATATTCAAATAATTTCCAAACTAGTATGTTCATAAGAAACGAATTGAGTCACAACGTGATCATCACTCCCATTTACACATAGTTTGATGAGTGTGTCTGAAACTATAAGTTAACACGACGCTTCCATCCATTCTCTTCAAAACAAAGCTTTCCACAAGAACATAACACGCAAAATTTTCCCATTTAATGCCCCCTTCTAATTTCTTTTTAATTATCCTCTCGTGCCTTCTATTCCTACCCAACCAACCACCTCTTTCTTGCTCCCATTTCATTCTTTCCACAATAACCGAACTCAATCTAACTCTAACCTCTCTTCCCACACTAAACCAAACCACTCCATTAACACCATTCCCTTCACCCCAGTTAGCTTCTTTTCCATCCACCATAGCAAATTCTGTTTCAACAACAACATCCACTAACACCCCATCATTACCTTCATTACCAATAACACTACTATTCTTCATTGACAAAATCTTCTCCCAACTTTGCTCAAGAGTCAATGTGTAAAACACAGATCTTTTCATTTGGTCCTTGAGATTCATTCCTTCCTTCACAAACATAAATGGACAGTACCACTTCCCAATAACCACAGAACCAGAACTATCATTAGACAATGGGAAATCGAATGCCGGTAATTGACCACGCAACAATTGATTTAGGCCAAGAGCTTCTTCCAAATTGTAATTCCAGGGTGTAGAAGCTTCAACAGTCCAACCTTTCGTCCTTAAGAATGAAGGAGGGATCCCATCAGGAGCAACAGACTTTGCATGGAAACCAGAACTCTTTTTG
Source organism: Arachis ipaensis (assembly GCF_059453495.1). Taxonomy (NCBI): domain Eukaryota; kingdom Viridiplantae; phylum Streptophyta; class Magnoliopsida; order Fabales; family Fabaceae; genus Arachis; species Arachis ipaensis. The sequence goes on from NC_142436.1 coordinate 8,682,378, forward strand.
ATTATCTCAAATTGTTGATATTCGTTGAAGGGGTCCAAAGGTCTTGGTTCAATATATTTCACAAAATTGCAGCATAAACAAGTTCCCATATCCTCTTCCTTTGAGCTTGTACATGCCTTCCTGCTCATCAACATAACAAAACAGTTTGTAGAATAATAATAGTACTATAGTAGGGTAAACTAAAAAAATAATGATAAAAAAAAATCCATTTTAAAAATTGATAAAAGTAACTCATTGCCAAATAGCTTTCTTATTGTTGAAAAAAAAAAACACTAATGTGCCAAAAGCAAATATTTATGTGGAAATCTTAGATAGTAGCATAGTACCGCGTCAACTTTCTTTTTTTATCAACAGAAATTGAACTACTTGATTATTCGTTATTTTTTGTCAATTTTTTTAAATCTTTAGAACCTAATGCTAATACATTTTAGAGAAAATAAAAAATATAATACTCTTTAAATTCTAACATTGAATCTAAATTATAAATTCTAAATCATAAAGTCTAAATTTTAAAGCCTAGATTTTAAATTTTAAATCTTAAACGCTAAATAGTAAATTCTAAATTTTAAATCTGAACTATTGATATGAAATATAAAAATAGAGAGTTAATATTTATTTAATTGATAAAAAGTGTAACTCTAAAGGGCGTTTAAAGACGAACATCTTTTTAGAAGATATTTTTGTTGTTTTACATCTTTGGATTTTTTTTTTCCTTTTCGGTAGGTGCTTCAGTCTTTAAAACTATAGTTTGTGTGGTTTAAAAAGACTTATGACACCATAAATCACATGCATACGAGTATGAACACTTTTCTCTAATTCCAAATTAGTATATTCTTATGTGCTTCTATTGAGTAGAGAACATGATAGCCGGTTTTAAATTGACAAGATAAATTCATGGATATCCATAAAACATATCAATTCCAAAGCAAGATTAATTATTTTGTGGATTCAAGCATGGAGGGACAAAGATTAGCATACATACCCTTGATGCTTTCCTTTCCTCCATATAACATAGTAGCGGTTGGAAGACAAGGGCTGATTAAGAACTGGAATGAACATAACTTCGTGGTAATCCCTTGTGGACCCTGGATCTCCTTTTGCTCTTCTAGTATTGACGGTCAGATTCTTGCTCTGAGGAAAAGGGAAATGGCTGATGTTTCTGTTCTTCACCAAACCAAAGAAACCGTAGCTTTGTGCTGCTTCATCTTGGAGAACAAGATAACCTGAATTTGGACCCTCTGAAGAAGGTGCCTCAGAAAGGGCATTAACGTCTTTCTTTAACAATGAACGAGGCCTTGTTGAATACATTCTTGATTCTTCTTAATTTCTTTCTCTTCTTATTCTTCAAGACTTGCCACTAAGCCAATATGCATTTCAATTTAGCAGTGGATTGTCACATTCAAGGATCAAGCTTTAAGCCTAGCTTTGGGAAACAATAAAAAAAATACTCAATAACATCAATAACAAACAAATTGAAATCAAAACAATCAAAATAAAAAATCAAGCACCATCATCAGACCGCCAACGATTTCAATTGCATAAGCCATCCCCTTTTGATCATAGGGCACCTTATTGGATAACCACATTCATATCAGACTTTATTTTTTCATGTCCCCATGTTATTGTATAAAAGAATAAAAGTTCACATCTCTTTTCATGCTTTCCATATAGCAGAACAAAATTTAATCAGTCCAAAACAATATACAAGAGCAAATTCAACTAAATTAATTCAGATTCAATAATCATTTTAAATTTTAATAATTCAGCACTCAGCAGAATCATCAATCTTACCTTCATAAATCATAAAAACAAAATAAATAAAAAACAACACAACAGAAGTACAAGTGTACCACGAATTCATTGAACAATATTGAAGTACTTGCTAGAGAAAATAGAGGAAGGAGGAGACCGAAGTCACACAACAGAGAGAGAAGGAGGAGGACTTACCTGAACTGGACAGTCACATTGAAAATTTTGGCCATGGAGAACTGCTGGGTAAACTATGAGAGTGAAAGAGATTGAGAGAATAGGATTTGGGGGATTTATTGCTAAATTTTCAAACTTTTCATGGTGTTGAACTCAGATTGGGCCTTTGGGTTGGGTTGGGTTTCAATCAGGGCCAAGCAAACGTCTTTTTCAATCTGGAATGCAGCATCGTGGCAAAAGAGCAATTCCATCGCTGATTCTGCGGGTAGCAGCTCCCTGAAACTCGAACGGCATAAACGGCACGAAGGGGAGTGACAGTAAATTAACGAAGCTACAAGTTAGTTACATGTACTCCTGAATTCTAAATTGAATTGTTTGATTTGCTTATTTGTTGTTTTCTTTTTCTTGGAATTAAAGCTGAAACTACTGGGATGCTGGATGCTCTACTTGATATTTTAGAAGGAATCGAGAGCAGGGGACTTCATGACGAGCTTGGAAGTTGGAATATATAAATTTTAAAAACTAGTGCCCATCTACCTGCATTTTTTATATAGAGATGTGTATATTTTATGGATGTGTATATTTTAAATTTTGAATTTTACTTTAAAAGATAAATAATAATTTATGGGACTATCAACAATTATTTTATAGGTGAAACAAAAAAAAAATATGAGAAAAAAAACATTCAATGATGATAGATTTCACTTTATCTCTAAAGTGAAAATCTAAAATTTAAAAAATTCAAATTCATATTTTATAAGATGATTGTTTTGATATTATTAATAATTTATATGTATCGGTACTTTATAAAAAGTGAACAAAAAACTTGCCATATAAATTATAGTTATCTATGTCGGTATTTATTTTTTAAAAAATATTATATTATTATAGTATAAAACACATCAATAAAACAAATGGAAGTTAATATTACATGAATATCTTAAATGCAAGAGCATTTTATAGTTGTCTTGTCTATATTTATATGTAAATTGAAACTATTAATTTCAATTTATAACTTCTCAAGGTAAATAGAATCAATATGATTCGAATTAGTATGGAAAGTTATAAAACAGAATAACCAGCTTCGATTTAGTAGGGTTAAGACGTTAAATATGGCTGGTCTATAGTAAATTGAAACAAGCAAATTCAATTTAAGCCTACAGAAAATCAAAACAATGGTCTTCAATTTATAGGAAACGTGCACCTAGGGTAAATCGAATGAAGTATGTTCGATTTACTATATATATATAGTTCGAATTCATTGGTTTCGAATTACATTTCACTGTCTCCTCCACCCCCAAAATGTATCCTAAAGAAAAAGTTATGCAACAATACCACAAGATTCAAAACAGCAAGCATGGAGGATGACCCACATCGTATCTATTGGTTCGATGAAGTTGCCTATATTGCTGGAAGCATTAATAAAGAGGTTAATGAATGATTTTTTTTTTTTAACATAGATCAAAAATGTTAATAATATTAAAACGTTTAGAGTATTTGTTTATAAGCGTTAGTTAGGAATTAGAATTTTTAAACTATAAATAGTAGTTAGAGTAGTGATTTAGTAGTTTGTTAGAATTTTGAAACTATAAATGCTGCTTAGAGTTGTGATTATAAATAAGTAAATAACTATTAGTGAGAGTAGTGATTAGAGATTTTGTTAGAATTTTGTAAGTTTTAAATGTTAAATTAACTGGTGACTAAAAGTTTAGTTAGAATTTAATTTAGATTAAAAGTGTAAGTGGTAATAGTGATTTAGAATTTTACATTAAATCTTTTTTTTAATTAAAATGCTCCGTGTTAAGTGAATTTAGATTTAGATTATATTTGATTTTTTTTTAATTTGTTGGGAATATGGGTATTGTAAAATTATTTGTTTGGGGTTTAGGATATTTTTTCAAAAGGGCATGCATTATTTAATGGTTGTTTAGTGAATCGTTTTGTTAATTGTTTATGATTCTTAGAAAATAATTTTTTTTATCATCATGCAGTCCACTCGATGTATCACTAGCATGAGGAGGTAGCATGATATGTCTATAGAAGATAGGATCATATCGTACTTGCAAATGGTCGACTTATACCATTTTGTGAGGCTCAACGACCATTAGTTTTGATTGGATGAGTCGCTAGTCAGTGCATTTATCGAGAGGTAGCGTTCGGAGACACATACTTTTCATATGCCATTCGGGGGAGTGCACCACTACTCTGTAGGATGTGGTGTACCAGTTAGTCCTCTCGATCGACGGTAAGTGCATTAGTGGATGTCTGACGGACTTTGAGAGGCACGTTGAGGGTGGCCGACCTACATGGGCTTGGTTCAAAATGTGCCTCTATCGACTTTTGCAGTACCTTTATCGACACGGCAGCATCAGCTCTTATCATAGGTAGTATGAAAGTAGATATAACATGATAATCAAGTATCCTGTGATCATTAGATATCGATGTAGCCAGACATGTATGAGTGTTGGGAATAAGGAGTATGACCACAATCCAATCAATCATGTGTCAAATAATTTGTTATTGTTATTATATTAAAATATTAATATAATAAGGTCCTTGATTAAATTTAGAGATTTATCATTGTGATAGTGATCATAATATTGAAAGATAAATCTTTTATAATTTAATCTAAATTGTTCTTGGTCATAGGATTATTAAAAAGGACATTAATAATCCGGAAAGATCAATATATATAATGGTCTTTATTGGATGAAGATTAATAGATCTCATTTATTAAATTATATATATATATATGGCGCATATGGAGATATAACCATTGAACTGACTCACTCTGATAATTCCTAATGGTTATAATTACCGCATATTTGTCAATAGGATATTCTCAAGATGAACATAGTAATAGAGTTTCCTTTGACCTGCGACTGTCATAGTAATTATCAATGTATTTATTATACTTTGATTCCGGAAACCTAATACCTTAGGGTGCTAGTTGAATGGATATTGGGTATAATTTAAATACTTGTAGAATTAATGATTAGTCAATAAGAAATCCGTCAACTCTCGGTAAAGAGTTTGAGCTCTATGATTAATTGATTATAATGACGGAGATGAATAAAACCTTGGCCAAGATGAATAAAACCTTGGCCAAGGGGATTGAATGAATGAAGAAATGAGTTTCTTAAGTCATTCACAGTTCATTATAATAATGGTAACAAGTTAGAGTTTGACAATTAAACCATACTTCAAGGGTTAACCAAGAGTTGGAAAGATGGAAAGAATTATATTTTGTTCTTCTAAGGTTCTTAGTAAAAATATATTACTTCATACTATCGGGTCGTTGAGGAGTGTTGCTAGACGCCAATCTTGATTAGTAAATTTAGTATGACTAATTTATTACCCGCTTAGTATTGAACTTATGGGGTCACACACTAATAAGTGTTCTAATCTTTGCTGTAGAATTATTTGATTATTATTTTGATTTGATCAAATAAATAATTATATTAATTTAAATGAAATATTATTATATTCTTTACTAACACCAAGAATATAATAATAATATGATAATTGAGAATATTAAATGAGATTTGAGAATAATTAGTTATTCTATTTCTAAATTTGGATGAGATCCTAACTGATTCTGTTTCAAATTGAGTTATGATATAATTCATAAATATGAAGGATTCAGATTTAGAATTTCAAGATATGATTCAAATTTGAATTGAGATTCAAATTTAAGATCAGTAACAAATCTCATACTATATATATGTATGCCAAGAGTAGAGAAAAGCGAAGAATTCCTTTACCTCTACATACATAAACGTATGTGAGCCTAATTCTTGGAGAAAAATTTTATGGCGTGCAAAGAGTTGCAAGATGTTTCTCAATTTAGATCAGATGTCCATTGGTCAAGGAGTTGACAGCAAAGATTGGTCTCGGTGTGGATACGCATAGCGCCTTCGTACCATCGAAGGAGAAAGTGATTTTTACTAGCGTACACACAGGTATTTAGATCTAATCTATATATCATGTATTTTTTCTAGAATAAAATTTAAGCACAAAATAAATCTTTAAGATTACCTTCTTTTCTTCCGCTGCGTGTTATGAACACATTGTAATCCTTCAATGAGGTCCATTATACCGTCTTATCGACGAGTGATCTGAATCAACCATGTGCAATCGTTGCCAAATTCCTTACACTTCTCATAATACTTAACATGATCAAATTCTAGCACTCTATACTCAACCTCACGGTGGATGCTATAAGTCTTCACGCTTAAGACGACTTCCTCTTTATGCTGAAACTGCTCACCAACTTGGAACTCAACTAGACCTCTGGTATCCTGTGTATCTCTGGTCTCAAATTCAAATGCTACATCTAATAACCCACGTTGTCTCATGGCCTCCAAGTCTAAAGTCGAAAGTGCAGGAGGTATTGCTGAGTTCACGAACTAGATGCTCCCCTACTCCCAATTAGAATACTTCTCCCTATATCATCATCGCTATCCTCATGAATTATGGTAGACTCCACATCATCATCATCCCGCAGTACATATTCGACACCATCTGGTTCTCCACCCTACCTGAAAACCGAAATCATACCACGAGTACTGGCCATCGCAATAGCAATCTAACCGAAAGGTCGATTATCACCTATTTCTCCATCACCGTCGCGGTTTAGATTAGTTGCAAATGACGAAGATGCCACTAAAACTGCCTCAGGTGCAATGACAGGCACAGATGAAGAGGCACCAACAGGCATTGAACTAGATGCTCCTGGCATTGCTAAAGATTGAGGATTTCGGTTCGATCCTTCAAAACTACAAACAATATCTTCAAATTTGGCCAATAGCTCATAGGTCCTCGCCTTAAAAAACTGACAACATTGAAACAAAACTTGTAAATCTTTGTCACTGTCTATCACAAAGGAGTCATATTTCACACCATCTCGTACAACAGAAATAGAAATTCTGTAAATTCATGACATGTAGTTCCAGTTTTTGGATTATAGTATTTTGAAACTCAACAAAATTCATAGATAGTTTGATAAAGACACTCAACAGATCCTTATTAGTAAATTTTATTCTCTCTCACATTTTTTTCTTAATTGTTCCTCATAGTACACAAGAACTAAAAAATAATCTTCACTAGCTATTGTGAATCACACTTTAATGATGATTTAACTTTCTGCTCGTATTTATATAGAAAAGCCTCACAGCAAATTCGAATTTATTTAATTCGATTTATAACATTGACCCATATATATAAATCGAATTTATTAGCTTCAATTTATTACCATTGGCCCCTTATACATATAAATCGAATTCATTAATTTTGATTTACTACCATTACCCCGAATATATATAAATCGAATTCATTAACTTTGATTTATATCATGTTGTGTCTCATATAGTAAATCAAACCCATTTACTTCGATTTATATAATACAACAAATACTCCTATTAAATCGAATCTATCTATTTCGATTTACCAATGATATGGCTAAATTGATTCCATTTCATTCAATTTATATATCGGAAGGGTAAATCGAGTTTATTAGATTCGATTTACATAGTTTCATTGACAAAACTGAACATGCATATAATGTTTCTTTTAGGACAATAATGTAAATTTGAATGTTATTTCATTTGTTCATGTCATTTACCCTATTATTATATATACAAAAATACACTCATAACAATCATTATAAAAAAATAAATATATTCTTATAATTATTTTTGTTAAATGACTAAAAATTATTTTTATTATGTAATAAAAATATCCTTCTTCAATAACAATTAAGAATATCCTTTTCAATGACGAGACGGAATTCTTGGAGCGGCGGGAGGTGATACCTGCAAAGATGCTCTGACGCTCAAGTCAAAATGAATCTAAGAAGTATAGGTGAGAGTTAGGAATGTGTGTCGTACCTAAGCGAGCTCTTGACTCCTTTTTATAGTAGGAGTTTATTTATCGTATCTTATCTTATAAGATAAGAGGGATATTCGATTTTGAATGTTGGTTAGGGATTTGATTGCCGGGCCGATTTAGATCAAGAAGAAGGCCCAAATCCAAACAATTGGATCAAAGACTGCTCTAATGAAAAATCCAAGAATCAGGTCTAGAATAATTGAAAACTTTCAAATGGGATAAAAATTAAAGGAGTTGGACATGATTGAAGATGTATTTGATTCCCATCACTTATCGTTCTTCAATATATATATATATATATATATATATATATATATATATATATATATATATATATTGGTAGTTATTTCTATGAAAACATTTTTATTTGATTGAATATGTTTGATTGAACTATTTAACCATTCATAATATTATCTCATGCCTTTATAAAATAACCGTATTATATATTTTGAGGGTTGAACTTTTGAAATGGACACTTGCAATATAAATACTTTCGGATTGTTTCACAGCACTAAAAGCATATATCTTTCATTTCTTTTCTTTATTTTTTTCTTGAATTTTATATCCAAATAGTTTCCAAACTAGTATGTACATAAGAAACGAATGACAACGTGGTCATCACTCCCATTTACACATAATTTGATGAGTGTGTCTGAAACCATAAGTTAACACAAAGCTTCCATCCATTCTCTTCAAAACAAAGCTTTCCACAAGCACATAACACCCAAAATTTTCCCATTTAATAGCCCCTCCAAATTTCTCTTCTCTAATTATCCTCTCCTGCCTCTTATTCCTACCCAACCAACCACCTCTTTCTTGCTCCCATTTCATTCTCTTCACAATAACCAAATTCAATCCAACACTAACCTCTCTTTCCACACTAAACCAAACCACTCCATCAACACCATTTCCTTCATCCCAATCAGCTTCCTTTCCACCCACTGTAGCAAATTCTGTTTCAACAACAACATCCACTAACACCACATCATTACCTTTACTACCAATAACACTACTATTCTTCATTGACAAAATCTTCTCCCATCTTTGCTCAAGTGTCAATGTGTAAAACACAGATCTTTTCATTTGGTCCTTGAGTTCCATTCCTTCCTTCACAAACATAAATGGACAGTACCACTTCCCAATAACCACAGAACCAGAACTATCATTAGACAATGGGAAATCGAATGCCGGTAATTGACCGCGCAACAATTGATTTAGGCCAAGAGCTTCTTCCAAATTGTAATTCTTGGGTGTAGAAGCTGCAACTTTCCAACCTTTCCAACCTTTCCTCCTTAAGAATAAAGGAGGGAACCCATCAGGAGCAACAGACTTTGCAAGGAAACCAGAACTCTTCTTGATTATCTCGAATTGTTGATATTGGTTGAAGGGGTCCAAAGGTCTTGGTTTAACATCTTTCACAAAATTGCAGCATAAACAAGTTCCCATATCCTCTTCCGTTGAGCTTGTACATGCCTCCCTGCTCGTCAACATAACAAAACAGTTGTAACTCATTGCCAAATAGCTTTCTTATTGTTGAAAAAAAAAAAAAAAAAAAACTCTAATGTGCCAAAAGCAAATATTTATGTGGAAATCTTAGATATTACCGTGTCAAATATTTATGTGAAAATCTTGACATGCTTATTTTTATTTTTAATTGACAGTCCCTCTTATTTAAAATAGACAGTTTATTTTTTTTATTATTTAAAATGGTTAATCTTTTTTATTATTTTAAAAAATTATATTTAATTATTTATAAATACATATATCTCGTTTATAGTATAAATGAAATAATATGTATTTCGTTTACACTGTAAATGAGATATATGAAAATTGAAAAACTCCACATATCTTGTTTATAGTGTAAACGAGATAAACAAGATGAGAAAAAGTATTTATTTCGATAAATATTTTTTAAATTATTTATTTCAATAATTATTATAATTAATTTATTTATTAAAATAAAAAATTCTTTGATTATTAGTTATTTTTTGTCAATTTTTTTAAATCTTTAAAAATAAAAAATATAGTACTATTTAAATTCTAAAATTGAATTTAAATTATAAATTCTAAATCACAAAATCTAAATTTTAAAGTTTAGATTTTAAATTCTATTGAGTAGAGAACATGATAGCCGGTTTTAAATTGATATGATAAATTCATGGATATCCATAAAACATATCAATTGCAAAGCAAGATTAATTATTTTGTGGATTCAAGCATGGAGGGAGAAAGATTAGCATACATACCCTTGATGCTTTCCTTTCCTCCATATAACATAGTAGCGGTTGGAAGACAAGGGCTGATTAAGAACTGGAATGAACATAACTTTGTCGTAATACGTTTTGGACTTATTTCTTCCTCTACTAACAGTATAACTGACGGTCAGATTCTTGCTCTGAGGAAAAGGGAAATGGCTGATGTTTCTGTTTTTCAACAAACCAAAGAACCAGTAGCTTTGTGCTTCTTCATCTTGGAGAACAAGATAACCTGAATTTGGACCCTCTGAAGAAGAAGGTGCCTCAGAAAGGGCATTAACGTCTTTCTTTAACACTGAACGAGGCCTTGTAGAATACATTCTTGATTCTTCTTAATTTCTTTCTCTTCTTATTCTTCAAGCTTTTGTTTCATACATGTGTGTTTGTGTATTTATTAAAGAGTTGTACGGAATAATAGATGCCTACCTGTCACTCAATAACGTAATGTAAATTTTAAATTCACATTAAATCAAATAATAATATAATATGGACGGCCAGAAAACTTTCAGACCATTCAACTAGTTTTAACAAATCTGAAAGCCAAAATGTAAACTATTCTAATGAATTCGAAGTTGGGAAATTTCTTATTGCTTGTGTGGTTGACTTGACATCTATCCTATTGTGATTATCCCCTGCAACAGTGGTAGTAAATTACCGAAGCTACAAGTTAGTTACATGTGGTCCTGAATTCTAGAAGTTAGCTACAAGTTATTTGTTGTTTCCTTTTTCCTTGGAATTAAAGCGGAAACTACTAGGAAGTTGGATGCTCTACTTGATATTTTAGAAGAAATAAGAGAAAATTCCACTCCCCTCCCCTGCGAGATGTTAAAATAACATTCTCTTCCCCTCTATTTATAAAATGTACATTTTCCTCCCTTATAACTTTTAAAAAATCTCTTCTTTAATCTATTTTAATCTTTTTGTGTTAACTAATTTTAACTTTATCCATTTTTCAAGAAAAAATAAATTATTTTTTTACAAAAATATCCTTTAACAAAAATTTTATTTTTTGTTATTAATTTTACTTACCAAAATACCCTTTAATAAATTATTTTTTTATTGATTAAATTGTATTTTTATCAAAATATTTTTTAAAAAATTAATAATTAAATTATTTTTTTAAGATACCCTTCAATAATTTTTTAATTATTGATTATAATTTTACCAAAATTTTTGTTAACAACTTTTTATATTTTACTATTAATTTTTCGATATCAATATATATTAATTGTTATACATATTAACAATAGTAAGACTTTTTTATTTAATGTTAAAATAATATACATTGATATCGAAAAATTAATAGTAAAATATAAAAAATTATTAACAAAAATTTTGGTAAAATCATAATTTAATAATTAAAAATTATTGAAGGGTATCTTAGAAAAAAATAATTTAATTATTAAATTTTTTAAAAAATATTTTGATAAAAATACAATTTAATAAATAAAAAATAATTTATTAAATGATATTTTGGTAAGTAAAATTGAATGATAAAAAAATAAAATTTTTGTTAAAGAGTATTTTTGTAAAAAATAATTTTTTTTTTTGAAAAATAGTTAAAGTTAACATTAGTTAACACAAAAAATTTAAAATAGATTAAAAAGGAGGTTTTTTAAAAGTTATAAGAAAGGGGAATGTACATTTTATAAATAGAGGAGAGGGGAGTGTCATTTTAGCATCTCGTAGAGAAGGGGAGTGGAATTTTCCCAAGAAATAAAGAAAGTGATGAATGACTATGAAGCGCGAACATTTTTTGTATCTGTTGTGTCTGCAATGACACTCATCACACTCGTTTCACATGCATGTTTTATATGTTCTATGGTGTTTTAATAAAAAAATAAAAAAAAAATTTTAGACATATTTAGACATATGAAAATATTATTACATCTCAGCATATTCATTTTTATTATTAATATGTAATTTTGATATGAGTTCAAAAATAATATATATTATAAGTGTAATAATCCGTGCCATGCACGTGATAAGATCGAAATTATAATTTTAAGCTGTTGTGTTAAAATTAATTTCAATTATAATAATTTAATTAATAAAAAAATAACTTGTATGCATTGTTTTTCTTTTCTTAATGTAGTGTTAATTGTACGTATTAACTATAGAATAATTATTTAATCTACTTTTTTCAATAAATCAGACATATATACTCAATATGATCATAAATAATCTAGTAATACTTAAATCTACCAACAAAGTTTTATATATTGTTTTGTTTTGAAGTAAGAACATATCGAAATCATCTCAAAATAAAGAACAAATTAATAGAGAATCCTAATGCAGAAAAATTCCGCTTGATTCCTCAATCAGAAAATTTGAGAAGACATAAACCTTCCCCTCGATCAGATCATTCTCAAACATCTTTGCCAAATAATGCTTGATTGAACAATGGATTTTATCACACTGTAAAACAAATTAAAAAATGAAGATTATTAGCACTTATAACTCTATTAAATCACACTGTCGTTGATTCGTTCAAGAGTTTATTTATCAAATAAATTTAAAATATGAACAGAAAATATCTATAAACTGGATCTAGCATCACTTGAAGAACTTGCTATAATTAGGTTATTCTTATGTTATTATCTTGTATTAATCGTTATAATTAATTCAATAAAAATTTTTATTCAGTATATATGTTATCTATATTAATTATATGCCAATATTTTAAAGAATGAGTTAAAAAAAAAATATATAAATATATATAATATTATTGTTGCTATATAAAAATAGATACAAATATATATAGACTGTATTATAAAAAAAAAGCCTATATATAGCTATAACGAAAAATTCAAGTAAGTATTTATTGGTTTTTATGGTTTCTGTTAGGCTTAATGAAAATTGAGTGATATAAAAGATAAATACGAAGGTGATATGCATGCGTATATTAATATAGGAAGAATATATATATTCAGAAGCATCTTTCTATTTATATCACTTATATTATTTACTCACGGCTTTAAAGTCTTTAAAAATATATTTAATTGTATTATCATTCAAAACACAAATTCATCCTTTATTTTTATTAAATATTTAGATTAATTCAGTTAGATGAGTGTTGTAATAAAAGGATAGACTATTATTATTATTAAAAAAAGAGATATATAAATATGTATAATATTATTGTTATATATGAAGCAGGTTTATATTGCTATAATTATAGAGACTTACTATAATTATATCAAATTTAATTATGACTGTAAATAAATAAAATAGAAAACAATAAAAACTTTTTTTTCTTGTTATAGTAAAAATTTACTGTAAATATAAAAAATAAAATCACTAATGATTAAAAATTTGAATAAAAAATAAAACTTCATAATCTAAATTCAATTTGTTAACTAATTAATCTTATATCCATATAATATTATTATTATATACTGATTAAAATTGTGAATATATAATGATAAAATTATTACATATGAATAAAAATTAGAACTATATCAATTATATCAATTATATTCATTCGAAATTATTATTATTATTATTATTATTATTATTATTATTATTATTATTATTATTATTGAGTAATGATGATAATTCAAGTGACAAAAAGTTTTACCTATAAAATATTTAAAATTAGATAATACTCAAGTATAATTAGGTGACAATTATAATTTAAGTTATATCAATTTAACTATATCAATTATAATTGTTATAATTGTTATATACTCTTCGATTATATCAATTTAACTATATCAATTATATTCAAATTATTAGTCAATTATTTTAATGAAAATTCTTGCTATAATTAGGTTATTCTTATGTTATTACCTTGTATTAATCGTTATAATTAATTCAATAAAGATCTTTATTCAGTATATATGTTATCTATATTAATTATATGCCAATATTTTTAAGAATGAGTTAAAAAAAGAGATATATAAATATATATAATATTATTTTTGCTATATAAAAAATAGATATAAATATATATAGACTGTATTATAAAAAAAAATTAAACCTATATATATAATTATAATGACAAACTCAAGTAAGTATTTATTGGTTTTTATGATTTATGCTTAATGAAAATTGAGTGATATAAAAGGTAAATACGGAGGTGACATGTATGCGTATATTAATATAGGAAGAATATATATTCAGAAGCATCTTTCTATTATATCACTTATTTACTCACAGTCTTAAAATCTTTAAAAATATATAATTGTATTATCATTCAAAACACAAATTCATCCTTTATTTTTATTAAATATTTAGATTAATTCAATTAGATGAGTATTGTAATAAAAGGATAGACTATTATTATTATTAAAAAAGAAGATATATAAATATGTATAATATTATTATTATATATGAAGCAGGTTTATATTGCTATAATTATAGAAACTTACTATAATTATATCAAATTTAATCATGACTATAAATAAATAAAATAGAAAATAATCAAAACTATTTTTTTCTTTTTATAGTCAAAATTTACTGTAAATATAAAAAATAAAATCACTAATGATTAGAAATCTGAGTGGAAAATAAAACTCCATAATCTAAATTCAATTTGTTAACTAATTAATTTTATGTCTATATAATATTATTATAATGATATACTAATTAAAATTGTGAATATATACTGGTAAAATTATTACATATGAATGAAAATTAGAATTATATCAATTATATTCATTCAAAATTATTATTATTATTATTATTATTATTATTATTATTATTATTATTGAGTAATGATGATAATTCAAGCGATAAAAAATTTTAATTTATAAAATATCTAAAATTAGATAATACTCAAGTATAATTAGGTGACAATTATAATTTAAATTATATCAATTTAACTATATCAATTTAACTATATTAATTATAATTGCTATATACTCTTCGATTATATCAATCTAACTATATCAATTATATTTAAATTATTAGTCAATTATTTTAATGAAAATTCTTGCTATAATTAGATTATTTTTATGTTATTACCTTGTATTATTTGTTATAATTAATTCAATAAAAAGTTTTATTCAGTATATATATTATTTATATTAATTATATCCCAATATTTTTAAGAATAAGTTAAAAGAAGAGATATATAAATAATTATAATAGTATTGTTGCTATATAAAAAATAGATATAAATATATATAGATTACTGTATTATAAAAAAAATAAAGCCTATATATAGTTATAATGAAAAACTCAAGTAATTATTCATTGGTTTTTATGGTTTCTGTTATGCTTAATAAAAATTGAGTGATATAAAAAGTAAATACGGAGGTGACATGCATGCGTATATTAATATAGGAAGAATATATATTCAGAAGCATCTTTCTATTATATCACTTATTTACTCACAGCCTTCAAGTCTTTAAAAATATACAATTATATTATCATTCAAAACACAAATTCATCCTTTATTTTCATTAAATATTTAGATTAATTCAATTAGATAAGTGCTGCAATAAAAGAATAGACTATTATTATTAAAATAGAAAAATATCATTAATTGATAATTAGTTTAATAATATATTAAATATTAATTTGATATAATTATAATGAAAATATTTTCTTAAAATAATATATTCATATATTATTCATGAGCTAATTATAATGCAATTAAAGATATTATTATAACATGATATCTGCTTACTATATTTCTATTACACTTTGTATATATCATCAAAAGATGTATGTTTCATTCTTTTTTCTAGATAAAATCTGTTTTTATCGGCAAAGAAATTGTGTTTAGGTAAACGATTTACTATATGTTTAGGTAGAGATTTTTTTCGAATACAATGAAAATACAAATAAAAAAATAAAAATAAATAAACTTAAATATATCTGACACAAAAAAAATTTATATTAAAATATTTAAAAATAGTATACCCACAAAAAATACTCATAATATATAAATTGAGGCAATAATTTAAAATTCTCTAATACTAATTTAATCAAATACTAATATTAAAACCAAATTACTTAAACAATATTGAATTCATTCTAGTCCTTAGTCACGTATAGAATAGAGTCATTCTCGTAACGACTACCAACTGAAACAACATCATAAGTTTGAACATTTAGAATTCGTGCAAATTCAGACCATCCTCTTGTTAAATAAGCTTCATCATCCGCTATCCATGCAATACGGCAAAGTATAGAATTGCCACACTGAGAAACTAAACTAACCCTTATTCCCCTCAATGGCATTACATGCATGCAAAAGAAAGTCGGTAATTTCTGAAAAAAATCATAATATGTTATAAAATTATTCTAATAACGAAAAGTTTAAAATAAGAAAATTTAAATATATTACCAATTATTGAAATTGCATATCCGAGTTTGTTACGAATTTAGCAAAATTGAACTTAAACAGAGGGAATTCAATCTCATTATGTGCTCCATTTCGAAGATTTTCAGACAGACGTAAAAAGCATGGAGGGGATGGAACTTGAACTTGGCCTACAAAGTTCCGTGGAAACAATTCCTCAATCAAAAATCGAGCCCCTCCCAAGAAAGCTAACTTTAACCACATTCCATTAGGTTGGTCATAATAGGTGAGTAGATCCAACCATCCTTCGATAAAGTAGAGATTATTATTGCCCCTTCTTTGAACGCTTACATCCATGTAGTTAGAACCCGAATCAGTTAGATAACTCGATGAGGTATTTCATAGATGTGATGCATTGTAAACGATTGTGGCAAAAGACAATCGAACTGAAACATTAGACGATAAGAATAACCTAGAGTAACAACAATTAATAAATTATCAAAAGAATAATATAATAGAATGAGTATATGAAAAATATTATAAAAAATTATAAATTGTACCTTAAAAGGATCAACTTCAATAAAAAACGAAGAATACATTCTTATTCTATGAAGTAGTAAAAAAAAAATATAAAATTATGAGTTGACTCTCAAATTTAGATTCATGTACCACAGAAAAACACTATATATAGACTTTAGTAAAACAAAAATAAATATGTAAATTACTTATTATTAAGGTAATTTTTTATTATATACAGTAATTACGCATTAAATATTGATTTGATATAATTATAATGAAGATATGTTTCTAAATTAGTAATTATACATTAAATATTAACTATAATATAATTATAATAAAGATATTTTTATAAAGGGTTAACCACCAAAAATGCTCCCGAATTATTTAAACGCTGACAAAAATACACCCGAATTTTACTATCAACAAAAATGCCTTCAAATAATTTAAAAACACAACAACAATATCCAACAGTAAATATATATTTTTAGAAAATATCTTAGAGATTAAATTTTGATGCAATTTTTTGTAAGCATGATTATAAAAATAATATATTATTATACATAAAAATTGGTAATTTTTTGTTAAGTATATAATTTTTTTATAATTATTTTTGTTAACAACCAATAATACTTTTAAAAAATTACAAAATAATATATACTTAACAAAAAATCACAAAATTTTAAAAATAATAATATCTCATTTTTTTAATTATGCTTTCAAAAAATTGCATCAAAATTCAATCTCTAATGTATATTTTGATAAATACATGTTTAATGTTAGTTTTTTTTTGCAAGATTATCTAACATTAAATATGTATTTCTCAAAAAATAAATTAGAGATTGAATTTTGGTACAATTTTTTGCAAGCATGATTAAAAAATTGAGATATTAGTATCCTTAAAATTTGGTGATTTTTCGTTGTGTATATATTTTTTTGTAATTTTTTTGTTAACAACTAATAATACTTTTAAAAAATCACAAAAAAATATATACTTAAAAAAAATTATCAAATTTTAAGAATAATAATATCTCATTTTTTTAATTATTCTTGTAAAAAATCACATCAAAATTCAATCTCTAAGGTAGTTTTTTGAAAATATATATTTACTGTTGGGTATTGTTGTTATGTTTTTAAATTATTTAAAGGTATTTTTGTCGATAGTAGAATTCAGGTGCATTTTTGTCAACATTTGAATAATTCGGGGGCATTTTTGGTGGTTAACCCTTTTATAAAATAATTTAGAATAGAGAAAATTGCATTCATTTTGGAGAAAAAACGGAGTCACGAGGGATCGATACGTCACCTTTATTAGCTGGGGAAAAATCCAGTTTTAGTATATTAAGTAGATTAACAAGACTGCTACACATCCATATAATCATATAACCAAGTTAGCCCAAACCCAAATAGATTCAGGCGCATTAAATGCAGAGTGAGAAACACGTGCGAGACACAAAAAAAGTCTCGTTTTTCATTCGCGCTTCATTATGAAAGAACGTTACATCTTCAACACGAAATCAATACACTAAAACACTCATTCTCTTCGAATCTCTTTGAACATCACTCAAACTTCAATCACATTCTTTGCGGAAACCACTACTGTAAAGGAATCGGAAGAAGATTTTGCAAGCAACAACTAGAAACAAACGAAAACAGCAACAAAGACTACAAAAAGTATGAGAAAACTACTGTTCATTTAAAATCTTACAATGTCGCGTTTCGCCTATTTTCATTTTAGTTTTATTGGTTTTATTTGCTTCGTTTAGTAAATAGAACTATTGTGAATGATTTTTACAGTATAACTAGGGCTTTAAGATATATGTGCTTGTTCTTATTGGTGTGGATAGTTTAACTAGAGCTCTGTTACTATCTTCAGTACTTCTTTTACATTGAAGAATACTATTCTTGTTGATTGAAAATTGATAATGATTTATTAACCACATGAACGTTTTTCGGTTCGGTGGCCTTTGTGATTTTGGTTCTGTGTATGAAGGATTTTCGGTTCGATGGGTTGTGGCACATTAATTAACTTGATTAAGATATACATGCTTGTGGTTGTTGATGTATTGAATGATTTTTGTTTAGAACAATTGATATTAGAGATAACTCGTTCACTTTGATAAGCCATACTACTGTAAAATTGTCTCATTATATTTGATTAAGATATATGTGGTTGTTCTTATTTGTGTGAATATTTATATACATTTTTTGATTCGGTGGCCTTTGTGATTTTGATACTATGCATGAAGAATTTTTGGCTCGGTGGGTTGTGGCATATTAATTGACTTGATTAAGATATACATGCTTGTAGTTGTTGATGTATTGAATGAGTTTTGTTTAGAACAATTGACATTAGAGACAACTCTTTCACTTTGATAAGCCATCCTACTGTAAAATTGTCTCATTATATTTGATTAAGATATATGTGGTTGTTCTTATTTGTGTGAATAGTTATATACATTTTTTCGGTTCGGTACCCTTTGTGATTTTGGTTCTGTGCATGAAGGATTTTCGGTTCGGTAGTTTGTGGCATTTTAATTGACTTGTTTAACATATATATGCTTGTGGTTGTTGATGTATTGAATGAATTTTGTTTAGAACAATTGACATTAGAGACAACTCTTTTACTTTGATAGGCCATCCTACTGTAAAATTGTCTCATTATATTTGATTAAGATATATGTGGTTGTTCTTATTTGTGTGATTAGTTATATACATTTTTTGGTTCGGTAACTTTTGTAAATTTGGTTCTGTGCATGAAGGATTTTCGGTTCGGTGGGTTGTGGCATTTTAATTGACTTGTTTAACATATACATGCTTGTGCTTGTTGATATATTGAATGAAATATTGCCCAAAATTTTTTATTACAGCAAAACACAACAAGAAAATGGCAACAATGAAGGATAAGACACATTATAACGTAAGCACATTAAATATATTTATCCGCTTTCATTCGAATAATATCTATTTTGTATTATAAATATATACTCACATTCTGTTTCAAAACTTGCAGAAAACTCACTGTTGCAGATGCCAAACAAAGGCAATGGCAACAGTGTACAGGGAAATGAGTCAAGAAAAGAAAGATATTGTGGAAGAAATGGAATTTGGTGCCCTGGCAAATGTCCCAGAAATGAACGTCTCTAATACACCGTTGAAAGAATTGCTTGATTGGTTTGATGAAGAGAAAGGATGCTTGAAAATTCTCCAGGGGAGAATATACATAACTCCTCGAAAAGTAGCAGCTGCCCTTGGCATAACCAACGGAGGTAATACATTTTCCACTTACTACTTATTTTCAGTTCATTGGTGTCTGAAAAATTAAACTAGCCGTTTTTGTCTGATTTTTGCTATTAAAATATTGTAGGGAATCTTTTTCCTGAAAAGGTTGATTACAACAAACTGAATCCAGCAGACAAGGAATGTGCTGGATATGAATGTAGAAGGGGAGGAGAACCGGAAAAAAAATCAAGAGGACTTTTGTTGTCTTCATACAAAAGTACTTCTTGCTCCCCACAACGGTAAGTGTGGCCTCCCCAATCCACAAGCCACCAATCTTTCATGTGGACAACATTCGGGAATGGGATTAGGCAAAGCATGTTCTCAACTTTTTAATGAAAAGAGTTGAAAACAAGAGAAACGGAAAGAAACAGTCTGTTGATGGCTGTGTTTTTGTATTAATGTTGATATACTTCCACGAAACCAAGTTTCCCCGTCCATTTGCACCTGATGCTCCCCCTGCACCATGGGTGGCTCATTGGACAAGGAAAATGATCATTGATCGGATTTCATCCGAAGCAACACAACCATTGGTAAATACTCTACTAAAATTCTCCAAAAAATTTACTTTCAAATGCTTTTAAAATACTCTACTAACTAAATAAACTTCTATTTTAGGTTATAATTAATTTATTTGTTCTACTTGCAATTGTTAGTTTTTTCATTGAATGTTTCTGCATTAGGAAACATTTTTCTTGACGAATAAATAGTTGTCATGTACTATTCACCATATGAATATTTTTCGGTTTGGTAGGATTTCTTCATTCGGTTCACCCAACTATTAATTTGTTATTTTGATGATTAAATAATTGAGACCTTATTTTTGTTTTAGGGACTTCTGTACAGAAGGGAAAAAAAGAAAGAAAAAACAAAAATAAGTAACTTGGACAAAAAAGAAAAAGGAAAGAAAATAGAAAAGAAAATTGCTGAGACGGATTCTTCTTCGGAAGAGGAAAGACTCTCCAAATCTGAATCCGAAGCCAGTAAGTTTAATTTTCATATTAATTTCATTTAATTTGTATTTGCTTAAATTTGTTCTTATACGCTTGTTCTTATGTATTGCAGAGAAGAAGAAATAAAAAAAAAACCGCAACAAAGAAAAGAAAATAACCACTGAAGGTGGTTAAAAAATAAACCAAAAAAACAAAGCCTGTGCCTATAGATTCAAAGAGTACAAGCGAATCTGAAAGCGAGTAAGTACTGTATAATTTCTGTGAGACGTTTTGTTGATTACATATATATTTATTTTTGGTTCGGTGGGCTACTAAGTTTCGGTTTAGCACTTGAATTTATTTCGGTTAAGTGGACTTCTAAGTTTCGGTTTAGCACTTTAATTTATTTCAGTTCTGTGGTGTCTGTGAGTTTGATTGACTTCATTGTTAGTGTCTTGTATTCAGTATAAATTCAATGCGTTTATCTATTTTACAGAGAAAATAAAATCGAGAAAACACTCATAATAAAAAGAAAATAACCGGAAAGAGTGGTAAAAACACCAGCCCAACTTCACAAGGAGTAAGTTTCTCGAATCATATTTTTTTTATTGATACTTACATTCTAGATTCTTTGATACTTATTTTTTGAACTTTCAGAACTGAACAAGCAAAAGACAATGTTGCGGAAAGAAGAAGCGAGCATTGGAAATGATGAGAGAAAAAAGATCAAAGAAAAGAAATGATGGAACTCAGTCAGCAAACGTTGCTCCGGATCAGTTTGACTCTCCACAGGCACCAAATGAATTCTCTCAGATGTAAGATTCAGTTTATTATTCCCGAATTTTTTTTCTTATTTTGCTTACTTTTGCTACAACGTTTTCTAATTCCTCTAGATTCAATTACTAATATTTATTTATCTTTCTTAGAGTGCCGACTGTAAATATGGATAGTGAGCAAGTCTTACAGACTCAAGGAAGCTCTACACCTTCCGTAAATGCTGCGAGCAATATCAGGTAAATTGGTTCACTGCATATTGTATTTTCGATTCAGTGGTTGCCCAAAAATGAATTTAATGTCTTTCTAAACCTTTGCTTTTAATCTTGCTTTCTAATTTTAATTTGTTATCTTTTTTTAGGAAAAATACCCCGGAAAGCTCGATCAAATATTTTAGAAAAAAAAATCTTCCCAAGAAAGACTTCTAAAACTCCACAAGTGTAAGTTAAAAATATTTATGTTACTCTTTTAGATTTAGTTAATAATTTTTATTTAATTAATCACAAGAAAATTGTGTTTAAATGTCACTAGAGGTACACCTAATTCTAACCTACAAATCGTTGAGTTTCAAGAACCAACTCGTTCTCAAGCTTTGGAAGTGTGAGTTTTTCAATGTGCAAATTCCTATTTTTCAAAACAAATTCTAAATATTCAACATTAACTTTATCCTTGTTTACATTCCTCAGACCTCCTCTTGCATTATCTTTTCCAAGTTCAGTTCAGGAAGAGTTGATGAAGGATGACTTCATCTATGTCCCTCCACAAGAGGAAACACAACAAACTTCTAATAATGAGTAAGTTAATAAATATTTATTCACCACATGAATCTTGTTCAATATTTACTGCTTATAAATAGTTTAATTATGGTTAAGTTGAAACAATAAATGAATTCAATGTGTTCTTGTCTTTGGACTCTCTTTTGCTTATTACAGCTGCCCTCAAGAAGCTGAAAAGCAGGGTGTTATAGTGTCTTTTTCGAGTTCTGTAATTGAAGACTTATTCAAAGATGACTATGTGTATGAAGTTTCTAATGAAGAGTACGTTTCACATAAAAAATCTTTTTATTAATTTTAATGGTTGTTATTGAACTGTTTTCTATTTAATGCAACAGCCCTGCAAAAGAACAACAGCAACAAGTCCAAGAACCACCGGTGCAATAGGAATCAGAACAAGAAGCACCTGTTAATGTGTAAGCATTAAATTCTTTAATATCACTTTTGTTTAATATAATTTCGGTTCACTGTAAGTTTGTATTTTGGTTCACTATAAGTTTGAATTTCGGTTCACTATAATGATTAATGTAATTTATGTTAAATATCATTGTTAAATATGATAATAGTTTGAGATAATTATAGAAATGTTTACTGTTTAATGCAGCAGACCTCTGGAACAGCAACAACAGCCCTGCGAAGAACCAACAGCACAGCAATCCAAACAAGAAGCACCTGTTAATGTGTAAGTTTTACTGCTTATATAAATATCGATAATATTTACTGCTTATACATAGTTTAATTATGGTTTAGTTGAAACCAGAAATGAAATCAATGTGTTATTTTCTTTGGACTCTCTTCTGTTTCTTATAGCTGCCCTCCAGAACCCAACAAGCAGGGTGTTATGGGGTCTATTACAAGCTCTGTTATTGAACAGTTTTTCAAGGATGCCGATGTCTATCAAGTTTCTGATGAAGAACAATCCCAAGAACCTTCGGTGGCACGGCAATTAGAAAAAGAAACTCTAATCTTGTCATCATTTGACAGGTATGTTACTTGCTTTTCTTTAATAACATTTTTGTTTAATATCATTTTGGTTCACTTTAAGTTTGGATTTGGGTTCACTATTTGTTTGGATTTTGGTTCACTATAGTGATTAAATATTATTTTTGTTTAATATCATTGTTAAATATCTATCATCCTACGGTGCTGCTCAACCTAGGAAAAGGGAAGATGAAAGGCCTTCCTTTAGCCTTGGGATAAGTCCACCAGCATCTCAACCAAGTCAGCCCTCTCAAGAGAGTGATTCACAGCTTGAAATCCTGGCAGAGGCGGTGGTAGATGCTGAAGTGATAGCAGCATTAAAATTTATTGAAGGAACATCTTCAGAACCAAGCTTACCAGCGGCTCAAGTTTACAAAATCCCGCAGAAAAAAACAAAAATCACGAATGAGCTGATTGAAAAGTGTTATCATTATCAATGAATATGAACCAATATTTGTCTTGAAACATGAGGGACTCTACAAGGGATTAAGAGAATATTTCATGTCTCTAATGCCCGGAGAACAAGTGCATGCCGTGGTAAAATCCTTTGCCAATTACGTTAACATTAATGATTTTTTTAAACACTTTTATATAGTATATCTCATCAATTTTCATCCTGTAGGTGGTTAGTATACACAGCTTGATTCTCAACGAAATAAAAATTAAGCGGTATTAGGAATAAATATACATTGTGCCGATGGATATTGTGGTAAGTAAATTTCCTATTCAGTGCTAATTACTTTTCAGTTCAGTGAAAATGTTAATATTGGTTCACCTGATTCTTATGTCTTCTGTTGAGTTCTTTTGCATTAAGAAAACTTTTCTCTTGATGAATGAATGTTTTTCACGTTTTATTCAGCATATGATTTATGTTCAGTTCGGTAAAATGTGATTTAACTGATGTTCATTTTGCAGAATTTTATGTTGGGAACACATGGCGTGAAGTACATTGATAAGAGGACAAACAAAGCCCACAGGTTTGATATTCAGCAGTATGCCCACCACCGCCAGTTTCTAGACAAAAGGAAACTTGCATCGCATCCATTTGTAAGTTGTAATATCTAAAAATTCTTTGATAATTCTCTTGTTTGCTATTGTTTCGACTGAAATATTCTATAATTTTGCAAAATTTCAGATATTTGTCCCAATTTGCAATGGAGAGCATTGGTGGTTGTGGCTTGTTGATGTAAACAAAAAGAAATTCTATGTCCTTGACCATATCAACAAGAAGCCAGAAGATATACCTGATTTGAGAAAGGAACTAATGAATAAATTTGTTGTAAGTTATTTTCTTGTAAATGATTCAAATTATTCTATACATGAGAGGAGTTTGGTTGACTGTTGTTAGTTCTGTTTATTTACTCTTTTTTTGTCTCTTTCAAGGTTTAATAATTTCTCAGATGAGGGTGTACGCTGGGGCGGAACCCTTAATGGAGGATGCACTGAGAGAGGAAGCAGAGTATATCCAATTGAATGGTCAACGTACAAAGTAAGAATCTTTCTCTTCTATAGTGCTATTTTTAATGTGTTTTATTTTATATACTATTGATCGTATTATACTCAATTCTTGCTTAGCTATGATGGTGGAATATTCGTGATGAAATGGCTCGAAACAATAGATCCACAAAAAATAAAAAGCGGGAAGAGATATAAATATAAAGCTTGGACACAAGTAAGTACTTTCTAAATTAATAAACTTCTTTCTTTTCTTATTTCATTCAGTTAAGTTGATATTGTAACTAGAGCTTTGAAGTTGGTTGTTACTCTGTTCAATAGTTCTTTTCTATGTAGAAATACTATTCTTGTTGATTGAAATTTGATCACCATTTATTCACCACATAAACAATTTTCGGTTCGGTGGCTCTTATAATTTTGATTCACCAAGTGAATGTGTTTCGCTTCGGTGACCTCCTTTTAATTTGTTCAGGGTTTAGGGTTACTGTGATTGCATTTTTACAGTATAACTAGGGCTTTGAATGAAATTTGTTGTTATTTAATATGATTTTGATTTACTTGATATTTAATGTGTTCAGGGTGTAGGGTTATTGTGATTGCATTTTTACAGTATGATTAGGGCTTTGAATGACATTGTTATTATTTCATTTGGGTTCATTTCTTATGTAACTAATTCATTTCAATTGAAATGCAGAAAGACATTGATGACTTCAGATACCAATATGGTCCATATTTTATGTTGCATGAAATGAACAAAATCAGAGACCAAGTAATTTCGGAATCTGAAGCAATAAGACTCACCAAGCCATCTGCTTTCCTCTCCAACCCTTATTGTAAATACACATCTGGGGATTTAGATAGCAAATAGCATATACTAGTTGTAATTAACAATATTTTGTTTAACTTGTTTAAAAAGCAAAAAATGCATACTTCAAATGTATATATGCCAATGTATGTATCAAACAATGCATATAGTAGTTGTATATATTTTGTTTAACTAGTTAAAAAATCAAACAATGCTTCTTTCAAATGTATATATGTCAATGTTAATGAATATATCTATTCTTAATATCAATGTATGTATCAAATGTTAATATTTATATATCTGTTGGAACTGTCTGGCTACTATTTTATTCCATGTTCTTAGTGATTGCAATCACTGTATTTACCAATACATTACGAACTCCAAAAGAACACAGTGAATCGAAATTAATACACTGGACGAACCGAAAGGTAGAAACACACTGAACCCCTAAACCCTGAACCCTAAACCCTAAACACTAAAACCAGAACCGTGAACACTGAACCTTGAACCCATAAACCCTAAATCCCTAAAACCATAAACCCTAAACCTTAAACCCTAAACCCTAAACCCTGAACCCGAACCCTGAACTCTGAACCTGAACCATGAACACTAAACTCTGAACCCTAAATGCTAAACCCTAAACCCTAAGCCCTAAACCCTAAGCCCTAAACCCTGAACCCTACCATAAACCCTAAACCCCTAGAACCATAAACCCTAAACCCTAGACCCCTAAATCCTAAACCCTAAACCGTCAACCATGAACACGGTGAACCAAAATTAATACACGGGGCAAACCGAAAGTTTGAAATAGACTGAACCCCTGAACAATGAACCCTGAACCCATAAACCCTAAATCCCAAGTTGACCCAAGCCCAAATAAATTTACACGCCTCAAACGTCACTAAAATAAACGTGACTTCCACGCGCTTCATTATAAAAAAACATTCCTTCTTCTTCAAAACGCACAAAACCGGTCCTTCTCTTCAAATCTCTCTCAAAATCACTCAAATTTCAGTCACGTTCTCTGTGAAAACCACTATTGCAGAAGAATAGCGAGAAGATTTGGCAACGAACAATCATAAAAGAACGAAAACAGCAACAGAAAATACCAAAGGTATGAGAAAACTACTATTCACTAGAAATCTTGCAATGTAGCGTTTCTCCTAGTTGCATTTTAGGTTTACTGGATTGATTTGCTTTGTTTAGAAGATTGAACTATTGTGAATGCATTTTTACAGTATAACTAGGGCTTGGAATGAAATTTGTTGTTATTTTCAATCAGTTCAATGGATAGTGTAACTAGGACTTCGAAATTGCTTGTTACTCTGGTCAATACTTCTTTTGCATGGAGAAATACTATTCTTTAGCAACAGTGTTGTTCTAATATGACCCGGAAAAAAAAACTTGGTTTTGTTCCATCTTTCATATCATTACCCTTTATTATAGTCTTAGACAAGGGCATGCAAATTTCAAGGATCCTCTTGGCATAGTTGGATGACCAGAATTTTCTAGGACATAGTTTTGAGCAATATCAACATTCTTGTTCTTATTTATCCCTTTTCATTTTAATTTTTCTTCCTTTTAAGAGTGTTGGGAGAAATCAACATAGAAAATAAAATATTCAATGGTTTTTAATATATACTCAAAAATATATTTCTTCGGTACCAAAATAAATTTAGTTTTGAGTAAACTGATATATGAAAAATTAATCAAAGGTTCTTTGACATTTATGCAAAATGGATAACATTTTGAAAAAATATGGTATCCCAAATCTTTTTGACAAGTAGTAATACTACGATTTATTCACCAAATTAATGTTGTTCAGTTTGGTTGCCTCCTTTTACTTTGTTCAGAGTTTAAGATTATTGTGATACTATTATCGGTGTATTGAGTGAAGTATTGACCAATTTTTTTCATTACAGCAAAACAGAAATAAAACAATGGTGACAAAGGCAATAGCAACAGTGTTCAAGAATATGAGTCAGGAAAAGAAAGATATAGTTGAAGAAATGGGATTCGGTGCCCTGGCACATGTCCTGGAAATGAACGTCTCTCACGCCCTCTTAAGAGAATTGATTGATTACTATGATGAGTATCATGGATGCCTAAAAACTCTCCATGGAAAAATATACATAACACCTGCCAAGGTAGCAGCTGCGCTGGGGATAAGCCACGACGGTAATACACTTTCCACTTCTTGCTTATTTTTGGTTCATTGCTTTCTATAATTTTGGTTCATTACTCTCTTTAATTTCGGTTTATTCCTACCTTAAATTTTGGTGTATTGGTATATAAAGAATTAAACTGAACCTTTTTGACTCATTTATTGCTATTAAAATATTGTAGGGAATCGTTTTCCTAAAAAGGTTGATTATCACAAACTGAATGAGGAAGACAAGGCAATATTTGACAGCCTCAAATGTGTTACGTTGGTGACTTTGACAAATTCTGTCCTAAATATGAGTGTTGAAGGGGAGGAGAATCGGAAAAAATTTCGCAGGACTTTTGTCGTCTTCGTACAGAAGTGTTTCTTGTTGCGGACGACGGTAAGCATGGCCTCCGTGATCTATAAGCCATCTATCTTTTGTGTGGACAACATCCAACAGTGACATTGGGCAAATCATGTGCTCAGCTTCTTGAGAAATGGAATTAAAAACAAGAGAAAGGGGAAGAAACAGTCCGTTGAGGGCTGTGTTTTTGTTTTGATGCTGATATACTTCCATGAAACCAAGTTCCCTTGCTTGGATGGACTTGATGCTCCCCCGGCACCGTGGGTGGCCTATTGGACAAAGAAGATGATGCTCGACCGGATTTCTGAGGAAGCAACGGACACAATGGTAATGTGTTAATTTGAATCATTGTACATGCATAAATATTTTTTTTCATAATTGAATATTTGTCACGTATTATTCATCACATGAATTGCGTTCGGTTCAGTGTTTGTGGTAATTTTGATTCACCTGATTGTTTTTGTATTTCCTCGTTTTAGATGCTTCTAAGATACTCTGCTAACTAAATAATTTTGTGTTTTAGGGACTTCTGTATAGAAAGTAAATAAAGGATGAAAAAACAAAAAGAAAGGTGCAAAAGAAAACAACTTTTCTGAAGGGGAAAGAGAAAAGAAAAAGGGAGAAAGAAAAAAAGAAAGTTGTTATTGTGGATTCTTCTTTGGAAGAGGAATCTTTTTTGGAATCCAAATCAGAATCCGAATTAGACAATTTAACGCTGGCAGAAAGAACAAGACAAAAGAGGCTCCTGAAAAAAGAAAAAATTGTTCCGACGGATTCAGAAACATCAAGTGAATCTCAAAACCAGTGCAGTTTGACTAGTTTTAATTAACAATATTTTGTTTAACTTGTTTAAAAAAGCAGACACTGCTTCTTTTGAATGTATATATGTCAACATTAATGTAAATATTAATATTAATATATAGATCTAATGTTAATGTATATAATGATTCAAGATGGATTACTCCTTGTCTTGTTATATAACTGTTGGAACTGCCTGGCTGCTGTTTTGTTGCAGCTTCATAGTGAATGAAATCAGGGTGTTTACCAAAAAATTAAGAACCCCAAAAACACAATGAACCGAAATTAATACACCTGGTGAATCAAAAAAGTGCATGTCTCAACATAACATAGAGCTAATTTTAAAAGAATGTTACTATCAGAACCCTGAACCTTAAAACCAGAACCCTGAACACTGAACCCTGAACCCATAAACCCTAAATCCCTAAAACCTAAAGCCTAAATCCTACACCCTAAAACCTGAACCCTAAACCCTAAACTCGAACCCTGAACTATGAACCCAAACCCTAAACACTGAACCCTGAACCCTACCGTAAACCCTAAACCCCTAAAACCCTGAACCCTGAACTCTAAACCCTAGACCCATGCACCCTAAACCCTCAACCATGAACACAGTGAACCAAAATTAATACACGGGACGAACCGAAAGTTTGAAACACACTGAACCCCTGTACACTGAACCTTGTACCCATAAACCATAAAACCATAAACCCTGAAACCCTAAAACCTAAACTTTAAACCCTAAACCCTAAACCCTGAACTCTGAACTCTGAACCATGAACCAAAAAACAAATTCTAATTATTCAACTTAGAAATTAATACACTAGATGAATAAAAAAACTGCATATGTCAATATAGAATTTCACAAAAAAAGTGACTATTCATTAAAGACTATCAACATTTAGAATTTAAACCTGCTATAACCATGGTGAACCGAAATTTTCTCATGGGTGAACAAAAATTTACTTTAATAAAAACTAAAACTTGTACAATCTTCTCTTGGATAATTCATATTTGGTGTATTGTAAAGAGTGGAGCTTGACTGAATCGATGATCCGGAGTCTAAAAGGTTCAACTACAAAAGACATAATTGTGTATTAGCAAAATGAACATTTCAATTTTTAACTAATCAAAAGCAAGTCAATTTACTTCGCTTGGAGCTGACTTTTTCTTTTTCTTCATAGCATTTGAGATCTTTTTTTCCAGGTTTGATCCAAGTCTGTTCTTGGGCCGACCTCTTGTTTGGACACGTGGTGGGCTTTGAAGGTCATTCACATTGCTTAATGTTGCTTCTTCATGGATTAACAAACTTTTTCCTTTGCTTCTCCCTTGATATTGTCAAATGCTTGATGCAAAATTCCAGTCAACTCTTCAGACTCAAATGCAAATTCACATATATTGTGTGACCAAAACACCAATTCATTAAATCTCTTACTTCTTGGCTCCAGTAGAGGTTCATCTTGGCTGCTCTTGATGTGTGTATGCCTCCTCTTTATGTTCTTGCTCCAGCTTTCCAATATGTATTTTGGTGCCACGTTATCCGCTCACTCAAAGCTTAGAACGCTTAGGGAATGGCAGCACAATATGCCCCTAGACTCAAACAGCAAGCAATGGCACTTTACATATCGTGATACTGCGTCATAGGTGACGACAAACTTGTTGAATGTGGAGTTGGAAACCTGCTCTATGACTTCATATGTTGTGAAACCTAGGGTGGAATGCATTGATCTTGTGATACAATTCGCTTTACCTCTAAATTGAGCTTGAACTTCCCTGAACTTCTCATGGGTATATACACGTTGAAACTGTGCCTCTATTGCTGATTTTGTTGCGCATGGTATCACAGTGTGAAAATCTGCAGCATCAAATTCTCTCTCTGCTTGCTAGGCAATTGTCGTATTACTTCACGAATTGTCTCAAGGAGCTATTCCGTATGATGAACTTGTTGAAAAATGAATGTATACTCTTGCTCCTTTGCGTGCTTCTTATCCCTGCCCAAAAGTGGTGATCCAAGTAAACCGGAATCCATATATGACAATCCTCGTACAGCTCTGCAAACCGAACCAAATTGCCTCCGAGACTATACTTTGTGAGGAAATCGTTCCAGTTTCTGTCAAATGCGTCTTTTGTGTACGAGTTCCAAACAACATGGCTCATCTCTTGTTCAATATCAATATGTCCCTTGTAGCCGTTTAGTTTGCTTGGGATCTTCTTCATGATGTGCTAGATACACCAGCGGTGAATTGTTATTGGCATGCATAGCTCAATTGCCCTTTGAATCGATGCGCATTGATCGGTAAGAATACCTTTTGGTGCCTTCCCTCCCATGCAACATAGCCAACACTCAAATAGCCATTTGAATGATTGGATGTCCTCATTTTTTATCAGTGCGCATCCAAGAAGTGTCGACTGGCCGTGGTGATTCACGCCCACAAAAGAACCTAAAACCAAATTGTACCTGCATAAATAACAAGCACACAGTGGTGAACCGAAGTATGTACAGCCACTGAACATAAAAAATGTGTTTGAATGAACCGAATACCTGTTTGTGTTATAGGTGGTGTCAAATGAAACCACATCTCCGAAATAATCAAATGCAGCCCTACTTCTTGCATCAGCCCAGAATGCATGTTTAATGCAGTGATCGCCTTCGAGGTTGAGCTCAAAGAAGAAATTTTGGTTCTTCTCTTTCATTCTAACTAGGTACTTCCCAAATTCTTTGGCATCGTCTTCTTCGAAAATATTCCGTACTTCCCTTGTGATGTAATTCCTGACGTCTTTTTCTATCAAACCTAGTTCACGGTGGCTGCCAGCTGCTGCCACAAATGATTGGTAAGTTTTACTCGGTCTAATTCCAGCTTCCTCGTGGGTTTCGATGGTGCGATGCACGAACATGCTAAGCTCCCTGTATTGTTTGAGCATCTCAGCCTGGTCTGCACAACAAGGATGTGAGTGATTTAAAATAACTTTGGAAATTATCCAAAGACCAACATCCTTCATTATGTGTACATAAATTCTGGCTGGACAATTTAACCCAGCTGAAGGGTTTGTCTTCAAAGTTGGAGATATCTTTGATTTCCACCTCCCCTCTCTAGAGCATACAATTAGTTGATTCTTAATCTTGTCTTCGTCCCGAGTCGTGTTCCTTATTTTGGTAGAAAAACCGGCAAGTTTGGAATAATGTTTGTAGAACTTTCCAATTTCTTCTAGTATCTTGAAAATCATTCCCACCTTTGGGACAAATTTTCCATCCACAACACAGTTGGTCTGCATGGTGAACCGAAATCTTAATTACGGTGAAACAATTATATAGTGCTTAGGAAACAAAACAGAATATATTTGTCTAATTTTTTTAGAGTCCTTTCTGCTTATCGAACCGAAAACATGCACATGGTGAATCAACTCTTTAGTACTTACCGAACCAAAAAGTTACTCACAATTACTCACAATTACTCACAGTTACTCACAGTTACTCATAGTTACTCACACTCACAGTTACATATTATTAATTCAATTCAATTCAATTCAGATATAGATCACCTCAGTCCATTCAATTCACTTCAAATAAAATTAGTAATTTCATTCCATTGGATTAGATTCAAAATTCAATAATGCAAACCGCATTAAATTGATACGTTTCGGAAGAATTGTCCAAATTGCACTCATTCAACTGATTTGAAGTTGATTCATTCATTGTTTCAATTCAGAAGTGCAGATCGAAGAAGAAAACGAAGAAGAAGATGAACGACAAAGCTAATTAAGTTGAAGTCAATCAAAATCCATAATGCAGAGAAGAAAAACGCGAATAAAGGAGAGCAACGAATTTAATTAGGTTGAAGAAGAAGAAGAAGAAGAAGAAGAAGAAGAAGAAGAAGAAGAAGAAGAACGCGAAAAAGGTTGACGTTGTATGGAAAGGTTTACGTTGAGAAAGTTTGATCACGCAAAATAAGGATTAGGTTATATACGTTAGGATTAGGCGCGTGTACACAAACGAAGGTGTGGGACGTGGAGTGGAAAGGACTTGGATAACATCCATGTAATTTTTACATGGATATAGAGCTTTTCCATGTTATTAATTATTAAAACAAACAATATTTTAAATAATTTATATAATTAAAAAAAGATATTAAAAATAATTAAAAATTAATTTATATTTTAATATTAATAAAATACTAAAATATCATTACAATTTATCTAAAGAATATTGTATATTTTATATATATATATATATGTCATATGCCGATATTTTATAAAAATTTTAAATTGACGTGTTTGTGTATCTCGTGTTCGTATATCATAGGCTAATAATGAGCTTGGAAGATGGAATATACAAATTTTAAATTATTTTATAAATAGACAAAAAGTTATTTCATATTTAAATAATTTTTTAAAAAAATTTAAATATTAAAAATATTTTTTACTTTTGTTTTTTTAAAAGCAAAACTAGAGTAATTACCCGTGCTTCGCGTGGACCATGTGAAGATATATTTAATAAACTTTTATGGTACGTAATTATCCTACGTTACCAAAAAATGTATATGATGCTAATTATAAATATAAAAATCGAAATGTGATACTAATTACCTAATGGATAAACTACCAAACTTCATGTAGTTTTACCAGGATAAAAATATATTTATAAAGGAATTTTTTTTTTATAGAATAACATAACATATGAGAATTGAACTCATAATTTTAAAACATCTATAATAAATTTATCTTTGGTGTTTTCTTTTTTTTAGTGGACGATTTTTCAGATTTATTTTAATTGTGTTGGATGATTAAATGTCATTATCATCGAATAACATTATATGTTATGGACAACATCTAGTTAACTATATGCTGGATTAAAACAAAATTTATTTATATTTATTTATAATTGATTGGAAATACAATTTTTTTAATATTACCTAATTTGAAATCAAATACCATATATTTTTTTAAATTACTGATAAAAAAAAAATTACGTACATAGACATTCACATATACCAATTAATATATTTCAACAACTACACTTTTTTTGCCATTAAATAGAATTAAAATCAAGTATCCACCTACTACAGCCGACCAATAATGTAAAAATCTTTTCACCTTCTACTCTAAAAATGGGGTATCATCTTTGTTATGTAGATAACTTGAAATTGGTAGTTTAGGCTTGGAGAATTGGCCCAAGTATTAATTGGAAGAAGGTCTCCAACTTGGTGTGCGTTTGGGAGCCTCCGTCCGAATTATGTATGTGAGAGAATGGGGGTGGTACCTACAAAAACACTCCAATGTCTAAGTCAGCAAGGGGTTAAGCAGGTTTTTTTAGAGTACTGAAACTTAGAGATACCTGAGGGGTGTCAGTGTAATGGTGATCCAATAACCACCGTTGGAGTAGTTTCACTTTTGAAGGTGGTTAACCGTCCCTTTATCTTAGGGTTGTTGAGATATGGCTTCCAAAAGTGGGTCGAGAGATTTTAGGGATAGTTACTTATTTGAATAAGTGTTATCTGCCAGCTTTCCTTCGAACCCGACTTCTTCAGGAAGAAGTCTGTGTCGAATCCGACTTCTTCTAAGGAGGTCAGTAGGTAGCGAAGGCCAATCTTTGGATTGGGCCTTTTGGTTTATTTGGACCTGAGTCATAGCGCTGGGCTAGGGTATGAACAATGCCCCTACTCGAGTCCAATCTCTTTTGTTTATGAGTTGGATTCGAGTATTGAACTCGGGTCTGTAACCGACGTGATTTTTGAAACCGACGTGATTTAAAATTCTCCACCGTCGTGTCTAATCAAACGTCGCGTCCGTTGGAGTTTTCGTATTTACACGTGGGAGCAGTTACATTGGTAACGGAGCGTTTCTTTAATGATCGTGTCAATTTACCCTTATGCCCCTGCCGTGTTATAAATACTTTTTCCTCTCTTTTCTCTGTTTTCTTTTGTCTTCTGAAACTTTTTGCCTACACTCCTTGTCCTTTCCAAAGAAAATTTCTCTAGCTTTCCTTCTCGGAGTGCTTCGTCGTCGCTGTGACTGCTTCTCTTCGCGTCTGTAGATAAAGTTTTGTCCTTTCTACATCTTCTACTGTTAGTTTTTACTTTTGCATGTTGGAGGATTTTTTCGTGCTTTTTACTGTTCCCTTGCTTATGATACTCGCAAGTTAATTTGTCATGCTTGGTGGTTCTTTTATTTTGTCTTTTTTGAGGAGAGTATGCTTTGTCTTCGGGGAGTCCTGTTTCTTGATGATTTTTTTATTTTTCTTTGTAGGTCTTGTTACTTTTTCACCTACTTCTTCTTATTGGAAAGATGTCTTCTCATATCCCTAAGTCTCTGTCGAGGTGGGTAGATGATACCGTACCTGAGGAGGAACCTTTATTAGATACCGACTACCTGACCGAACTTCACATTCACCATAGAATTTGTAACTTAGAGGATGATGAGCCTAAATACGAACTGTTGGCCCTGGGTCCTGGAGACCGGGGTTGCTGTAGGAGGGTTGCTGATTATGACCCTCACTTTTTCTTCATGTATGATTGCTTCTTTACCCGCCTGGGGGTTTCTTTACCTTTTTCCGATTTCGAAGTGAACGTATCGTCTCATTGTCGAGTTGCTCCCACTCAGCTTCACCCCAACTCCTGGGGTTTTATGAAAATTTATCAACTTGTCAGCCGAGAGCTAGACTTTCCCACTTCCATAAAGATATTTTTCTATCTTTTTCACCTGACTAAGCCGTTTAGTGGACAAAATAATAAGCAACAGTGGATATCTTTCCGGGCCATTCAAGGTCAAAATTTTTTTTCTATTTTTGACGATCTTTTCCATGATTTTAAGAAATTTTTCTTCAAAGTTCAAGATACAGAGGGTCACCATCCCTTTTTTCTTGAGGAAAACTCCAACCCCATATTTCCTCTCTATTGGTTAGAGGCATCTCCTGTAGAGAAGTATGGCCTGGACGATTTGGACGAAGTTGAGGAGGCCGTTGTGGGATTTTTCCGAGAAGCTTGGAGGAGAGCCCCCAATTTGGACACTAAAAGATTTCTTCTGGGTTCTCCGAGCTTTGTGCGGACCCAGCTAGGTAGCTTTTTCTTTTTGTAGTTGTTTCTGAATATTTCCCGACTAGTGATGTTTTTCGATTTGTGATGTTTCCCGACTTTGTAAACTAATTGTTTATTTATTTCTTCCTTCCAGAAATGGTGAAGAGTGGGTCTAGCGCTGCTTACCAGAAGGTCCAGGAGGCCAAAAGGAAGGCTCGAGCCCGAGCAGATGCTGTAAAGGGTACTGGTACTCCTCCTCCTCTTCCTCGTAATCTGGGGACATCCTCTCGGCCAATTATGGTAACTTCTGCTTCTGCTTCTTCTCTTCCTCCTCCTGCCCCTATTTCCCCAGCCGAACCTCTTCCCGAACTGGAGAAGAAGAAACAAAATACCTCGGAATCCAGTTCTGCTGCTGAAGAATCTAGCTTCGATGGTCCTAAATTCGTTTGGAAGTACATATTTCCTCATAGCCAGATTGCTATGGATGATGCTTCCCTTCGTAATCATCTTCAAGTCTTGGTTCGGGCAGGGGTTTGATCTGCTGGGGTTTGTACCGCTCTCCTCGATATCTTGGACATAACTCCTTTGAGTTCTTCTAAAAAAACTATAGAGGAACTTCAGGGGAGGGTTTTCCTTTACCAAGAGGAGGAAAAACGGCTTCAAGAGGAGGTGGCCTGGATGAAGGAGGAACTGACCAGGCTTCAAGAGAGGGAGAAGAAGCTCATGTGTCAGTGTGCTATGGTGGAGGGGTTGAAGGAGAAGGCGGAGCAGAATTATGTCAGACTTTTTGTTGATAACATTGATCTTCAAAAGCAGCTTGAGTTGAATCGGGAGGCCTATCAGGACTTGGAGGATATTTAAGGAACAAGTCGGAGTTATTGCTCCTGGCTTGGACCTTTCTCCCCTCCATCCTGACAAGATTGTTGTTGATGGAGCTATTGTCTTCCCTCCCCGTCCTGAGACGGATTCCGAGTTGAAGACTCGCGGACAAAGGTTTATTGAATCTCCTCCTCGTGGGGAGCAACAAGAGGGATACCTGCCGAGTTCTTCAGAGGCTTTGACTTCTCCTGCAGAAGAGACCGCTCCGACCCTTCCTACTCCTGCTGCGGATCCGAGCTCCTCTCCTTTGGATGTCCCCAATCTACCTTCCCAGTGATTTAGCTATGTTAAGGCCCGGCTTGTGGGCCCTTATTTGAACAATTTTATTTTTTATGTTTGTGGTGGTTGTTCTTGACTCTTTTTTCGACCTTTTTTCGGTCGTTAACAAAAAAATTGCTTTAATTCGCCCTTTTTTGGATAAGAGATTTAAGGTGTACTCTGTGTGTGCATGCTCTTGTTGCGATTCTTTAGGTTTTTGTGAAAAACCCTTTGTTTTTGAAAAAATCTTTTTGACTAGGCAGGCTGTTTTTGTCTAAGTTACTATATGATTTTCCTCATCTCTTTTTTTTATTCCTGCATATTCAATTTTTGTTTATTGAATTGCTTTCATGACTTAGGTTATTTTCGCGATGCATTTCTATTCTTCTCGGGTTTTCCGACTAATAGGTCGTAATGTTCCCGAGTTTTCATGATCGTCTTTTGTAACCTCTTTACACCGACTTGTACCTTGTTGTTTCATCCTACCGACCACTTAGGTCGGTCATAGGATTTTCACATTTTTTCGAGCTTAAATTGGCGTGTTTCGTAGAATAACAATAATGGAATTATAAAGAGATGTAATGAAAGATCTTTATTTATTGATGAAGGTAACTTTTGCTACTAGGGGAATCTTTAAGATTATTTTCCTCTAGCCTCCACTTTGATGCCTTGTTAAAACCCCTTCAGAAAATCCTTTTTTGGGAGAAAACTATGAAGTCGGGAAAAAGAGTACATCAGGGAGTGGAGTTCGCTTCTAACTATATTACCTCTTCATATTACAAGCATGCCACGACCTTGGAAGCTCGATACCGCTCAAGTCGGTTACCTTGTAGTATCCTTTTCCTAAGACTTCACTTATCTTATATGGTCCTTTCCAATTAGCAGCGAGTTTTCCTTCCTCCGACTTGTTGATGCCGATGTCATTTCTAATCAAGACCAAGTCATCTGGGATGAAGCTTCTTCGAATGACTTTTTTATTGTATCTGTTTGTCATCCTTTGCTTCAACGCTGCTTCCCTTATCTGGGCTTGTTCTCGGGCTTCAGGGAGTAGCTCAAGTTCTTCTTTATGTGTCTGGACGTTGCCAACCTCGTCATAGAATCTCACCCTGGGACTTTGCTCATTGATTTCAACTAGTATCATGGCTTCTATGCCATAAGCAAGTCGAAAGAGTGTTTTTCCTGTGGCAGAATGAGGTGTAGTCCGATATGCCCATAGTACTTGAGGGAGTTCTTCAGCCCAGGCTCCCTTTGCATCTTGCAATCTTTTCTTCAACCCAGCTAGTATAACCTTGTTGGCTACCTCAGCTTGCCCATTTGCTTGTAGGTGCTCTACCGAGGTGAACTGATGCTTGATCTTCATGATGGCTACCAAGTTTCTGAAGGTAAAGTTGGTGAACTGAGTTCTATTATCAGTGGTGATGGAGTGAGGGACCCTATACCTTGTAATGATGTTCTTGTAGAGGAACTTCCGACTTCTCTGGGCTGTGATGGTGGCTAATGGTTCTGCTTTGATCCACTTTGTAAAGTAGTGTACTCCCACTATTAGATACTTCAATTGTCCAGGTGCTTGGGGGAAGGGCCCTAGTAGGTCCAATCCCCACTTTGCAAAATGCCATGGGGAAGTTATGCTAATGAGCTCCTCGGGGAGAGCGACGTGGAAGTTTGCATGCATTTGGCATGGCTGACACTTCTTTACGAACTCGATGGCATCTTTTTGTAAGGTCGGCCAATAGAATCCGGCTCGGATGACTTTTCTGGCCAAAGACCTTGCTCCTAGATGGTTTCTGCAGATTCCACTGTGGACCTCCTCTAAAACTTCTATTGTCTTTGAGGTTGGAATGCACTTCAACAGTGGCGTTGATATTCCTCTTTTATAGAGGATAATATTCACCAAGGTGTAGTTTTGTGCCTCCCTCCAGATTTTCTTGGCCTCTTTTTCCTCCTTGGGTAGGATGTCGAATTTAATGTATTCGATTAATGGGTTCATCCATCCGAGGTCTAATCCGGATACCTCAAGGACATCTTGTTTACCCCCTGTTTTTGTGACCGAGGGTTCTTGGAGAGTTTTCTGGATCAGGCTTCTATTATTCCCTCCTTGTTTGGTACTTGCTAACTTGGAGAGGGCGTCTGCTCTACTGTTGAGATCCCGAGTTATGTGTTTGATCTTGGTTTCCGAGAACCGCCTAAGATGTTCCAAAGTTTTGTCCAAGTACCTCTTCATATTGGGGTCTTTAGCCTAATACTCCCCATTGATTTAAGAGGTCACCACCTGAGAGTCGCTGAACACAACTACTTTGGTCGCACCGACTTCCTCTGCTAGCCTCAGCCCAGTGATCAAGGCTTCATATTCTGCCTGGTTGTTGGAGGCCGAGAATTCAAATTTGAGGGAGACTTCTATTTGAGTTCCCTCTTGATTGACCAACATTATGCTTGCACCTCTTCCGACCTTGTTGGAAGAGCCATCCACGTATAACTCCCACGCTGTGGAGGCTTCCTCTTGATCTCCTGCATATTCTGCTACGAAGTCGGTGGGGCATTGGGCTTTGATTGCTGTCCGAGTTTCATACCTAAGGTCGAACTCGGATAGTTCTATGGCCCATTGAACCATTCTGCCCGCAATGTCTGTCTTTTGAAGTATTTACTTCATGGGCTGGTTCGTTCAGACTTTTATTGTATGAACTTGAAAAAGAGGTCGTAGCCTTCGGGAGGCTACTATTAAGGCATACGCAAACTTGTCGAGTTTTTGATACCTTAACTCGGGGCCTTGTAGGACTTTGCTGGTGAAGTATACTGGATGCTGCCCAACCTCGTCTTCCCGTATTAGGGCTGATGCTATAGCCTTGTCAGCTACAGACAAATACAAGGCGAGTTCCTCCCAATTTTAGGTCGGGTCAGAATTGGAGGTTGGCTTAAAAAGCATTTGAACTCCTGGAATGCTTCTTCGCATTTAGGGGTCCATTCGAATCGGCATCATTTTCTGAGTAGGGAGAAAAGTGGTAGGGATCTTAATGCTGATCCTGCCAAGAACTTGGAGAGAGCTGCAAGTCGGCCGTTCAGCTGTTGGACCTCCCTCAAACAAGTCGGACTTTTCATTTCTAGGACTGCTCTATACTTATCAGGGTTAGATTCTATCCCCCTTTGTGTTAGCATAAACCTTAGAAATTTTTCAGCCTCTACAGTAAAGGTGCACTTTGCGGGATTCAATCTCATCCCGTGCATCCTTACAGTGTTGAAGACTTGCGAGAGGTCGGCCTCATCCTTGGTTTTTACTATCATGTCGTCTACATAAACTTCTATTAGATTTCCAAGGTGAGGTGTAAACACCTTATTCATCAGCCTTTAGTATGTGGCTCCTGTATTTTTTAACCAAAAAGGCATAACCATATAGCAATAATTTGCTCTAGGCGTGATAAAAGATTTTCTTGATCCAGCTTGTACATCGAAATTCGGTTGTATCCCGAGTAAGCATCCATGAACAACAAGTATTGATATCCTGAGCTAGAATCTACTAGGGTATCAATATTTGGAAGTGGATATGGGTCCTTTGGACACGCCTTGTTCAGGTCGGTTTAGTCGACGCACATTCTCCACTTGCCATTCTATTTCTTGACTAACACTACATTTGCCAGCCAAGTCGGATATTTGACCTATCTGATGAAGCTGGCTTCTAGGAGGGCTTGTATTTATTCTTCCACCACTTGAGCCCGTTTAGGTCCAAGCTTCCGTCTTCTCTGCTGAACAGGTTGTGATCCAGGGTAAACTGACAACTTATGCGGCATGAGCTCGGGATCTATTCCTAGCATGTCGGAGGCTTTCCAGGCGAAGAGGTCAGAATTCTCTTGTAGGAGCCTTATGAGCTTCTGCTTCAAGTCTTCTTTTAGGTTGGCTCCTATGTTGTTGTTCTTTCCTTCCTCCTTTCTGATTCGTACCCCTTCAGTTTTTTCCCCAGGTTGTGGTCGTAACTCTTCTTTAGCTCGGACTCCTCCAAGCTCAATGGTGTGGACCTCCTTGCCTTTTCCTCTCAGGTTTAGGCTTTCATTGTAGCACTTTCTCACCAATTTTTTATCTCCCCTAATGGTTGCAATTCCCTCTAGTGTTGGAAACTTCATGCAAAGATGGAGAGTAGATACCACTGCTCCGAGCCGATTTAGGGTGGCTCTGCCTATCAAAGCATTATAGGCTGAGCCGACATCAATGACTATGAAGTCGATGCTTAGAGTCTTGGATTTCATCCCCTTTCCAAAAGTGGTGTGTAGTGGTATGAATCCTAGTGGCTTTATTGGCGTATACCCCAGCCCGTATAGGGTATCAGGGTAAGCTCTTAGCTCATTTTCGTCCAACCCCCAGCTTGTCAAATGCTGGTTTAAACAGGATGTCGGTCGAGCTCCCTTGATCTACCAGGGTTCTGTGTAGATGGGCATTGGCAAGATTCATGGTAATTACTACCGGGTCATCATGTCCGGGAACAATGCCCTGCCCATCTTCTTTGGTAAAAGAGATGGTTGGGAGGTCGGGCGATTCGCTTCCGACCTGGTAAACTTCCTTCAGGTGTCTCTTGCGAAATGACTTGGTGAGACCTCCTTCTGAAAATCCTCCTGAGATCATATATATGTCTTTCCGGGGTCTGTGGTGGTGGGTCTCTTCGGTCCTCC
Organism: Arachis ipaensis; assembly: GCF_059453495.1. Taxonomy (NCBI): domain Eukaryota; kingdom Viridiplantae; phylum Streptophyta; class Magnoliopsida; order Fabales; family Fabaceae; genus Arachis; species Arachis ipaensis. Next base: position 8,724,323 of record NC_142436.1, read on the forward strand.
TCATCTCGCTTTCTCTTGCCATGATGGTCCGACCTTTCCATGAGATATCTGTCAAGCCGACCTTCCCTGGCTAGCTTTTCTATCACATTCTTCAGGTCGTAACAATCATTTGTTGAATGACCATATAGCTTATGGTATTCGCAATATTCGCCACGACTTCCCCCTTTCTTGTTCTTGATGGGCCGAGGGGGAGGTAGCTTTTCAGTGTGACAAATTCTCTTGTAGACATCGACTAGGAAAACTCGTAGAGGAGTATAGGAGTGGTATCTCCTGGGCCTTTCAGGCCCGACTTCTTCTTTTTTCTTGGTCTCCCTCTCCCTCTCCTTTGATGGGTGAGAGTGCCCAGGTCGCCAGCTTGGTTCTCGCAGCCTGGCGTTTTCCTCCATATTGATGTACTTCTCAGCCCTTTTCTGTACATCACTCAAAGAAGTCGGTGCCTTTTTGAGATGGACTGGGAGAAGAGGCCTTCTCGGAGTCCATTTACTAGGCCCATAATCACTACCTCTGTAGGCAGGTCTTGGATCTCTAGGCATGCCTTGTTGAACCTTTCCATGTAGTCTCTCAAAGGTTCTCCGACCTCCTGTTTTACCCCCAGGAGACTCGGTGTATGCTTTACTTTATCCTTCTGGATTGAAAATCTTATAAGGAACTTACGCGAGAGGTCGTCGAAACTGGTGACCACCCTTGGGGGGAGGCTATCGAACCACTTCATCGCTACTTTCGTCAAAGTCGTAGGAAAGGCTTTGCTGCGAGTAGCATCAGAGGAGTCGGCTAGGTACATCCAACTTTTGAAATTGCTCAGGTGATACTTTGGATCGGTGGTCCCATCGTACAGGTCCATATCGAGGCTTTTGAAGTTCTTTGGAACTTTTGCCCTCATTATGTCCTCACTGAACAGGTATTCTGACCCCAATGGAGAGTCTTCTCGGTCACTACGAGAATTTTGACCTCGGAAATTGGATTCCAACCTCAAGAGCTTTTCTTCAAGCTCTTTTTGGCGCTCGACCTATCTGCTTCTCGCTGTCGCTCTAGTTCTTGTTCTAACTGCTCCAGTCATCCCTGATGGCCGTGGAGTAATCCCATGAGGTCGGCAGCATGAGGCTGCCCCCCTTTTTCTGGTCCGTACACCTTGGAGGGAATCCCCCTAGGGTCTTTTTCACCAGAAGGGCCTTCGTGGTGCTGGGCACCTACTCCGTGCAGGATACTATAGCCCTGTCGTTGTTGGCTGCATCTAACTACTCTTGCTCTAAGTCAGATGCCGTGTGCCCATTCGAAGGCTGGTCGTCCACTATTACTGGATGATCGTTCAGGTGGTCTCCCGTAACGGCACCAATGTTATGTGGGTAACCTGAAACTGGTGGTTTGGGCTTGGAGGATTGACCTAAGTATCAATTGGAAGAAGGTCTCCGACTTGGTGTGCGCCTGAGAGCCTCCGTCCGAGTTATGTATGTGAGAGAATGGGGGGTGGTACCTGCAAAGACACTCCGATGCCTAAGTCAGCAAGGGGTTAAGCAGGTTTTTTTAGAGTATTGGAACTTAGAGATACCTGAGGGGTGTCAGTGTATTTATAATGGTGATCCAATAACCACCGTTGGAGTAGTTCCACTTCTGAAGGTGGATAACCATCCATTTATCTTAGGTTATTTAGATATGACTTCGAGAAGTGGGTTGAGAGATTTTAGGGGCAGTTACTTATTTGAATAAGTGTTATCTGCCAGCTTTCCTTCGAGCCCGAGTTCTTCGGAAAGAAGTCCGTGTCGAATTCGACTTCTTCTAAGGAGGTCGGTGGATAGCGAAGGCCAATCTTTGGATTGGTCCTTTTGGTTTATTTGGACCTGAGCCATAGCGCTGGGTCAGGGTATGAACAATCTTATTTTTCTTCTTTATTTTTGAAATTTTAGGTATTCTTTGTTTATATTTTTTTTAAAATATATATTTAAATATTTTTTAAATAAAAAAATACTTTATTAAAAAAAGCTCTTTTTGTCAACCAAAAAAATCAGTTCAACACTTAAGGTGTGTTTGGCAACCACGTTTGAAGAAGAAAAGCACGTTATAGTTTCTTGAAGGCTTCATTTTTTCGTTTGGCTAATTTTCTTCTCTACAAATGCAAAAGTGATTTTTTTCATAAAACTACTTTACAAGAAGCAATAATTTCTAGCTTCTCCGTCGGGCTTTTAGCCACTACATTTTCTATATTTATTTTTCTTTTACCAACTTTATCCTTTATACATGTTATTACATTATTTATAGAATTCTTATTATTTTTCTCCATATAAGCTTTTTTTTAATTATTAATTATTTATATTTTTTATTATTATTTGACATTATATATTTTTATAATTGTAATTTTTGTATATTATATTCACTATTATCTTTTTATAATAGAATTTATTGATCCCATTAGGTAAAATAAATTAAACAAAAAAATTAATCATAAATAATAATAATAGTTAAAAATTATAGCGTACTAAAAAAGAGTACTAAGAGTACTAAAAATATACTATATAAAAAATATATAAAAAAATATAAAAGAAAAATTAAATATGTATAAAAAGATATTATAATTTAATATTATGTCTTTTTAAGTAATTATCTATCTAAAAGTGATTTAACTAATATTATCCAAACAATATTTATTTTATCAAAATCAATTTTGGTATAGAATTGCCAAACATAAATCATGTTACCACAAACTTACTTCTACCTAAAATTAATTTTATAAAATTACTTTAATTCAAACTCTAGTTTGACAAATCACAATCCAAACACACACTTATTCTATTTTCCTATCATTTGTAATACCCAGAATTTTTAAATAAATCTTATTATAAATTAATATCAATTCGTTTATTCATTAGAAATTTTATTTCCAAAAATTATTTTATTAAAGCTAATTAAATTAGGTTTTGATAATTAATTAGAAATTTTACTTAATTTTATAGTTATTGAATAAATTTTTTATATTTAAATTATATATCTTAACAGTTGTAAAAGAATAAGAATTTTATATGATTCGATTTTAGATGAATTGTATTTATATCATTTAATACTTTAAGTTAAAGATAAAGAAAATTGATTATATTCCCATGTATTCTCAATTAGAGTAATTTATTGATAATCAATTAGTATTTTTATACCACAAATAATATTTTAAAGTAATTTTAGAGATAAAATTAGTTTTTCAAATATTAATACTTTATACTCCAATTTTATTAAAATCACCAAACTATCCCTATACCTATTTTTTTTTACCAAAATCCTAAATTCCCAAAATATCACCCTAACCCTAATTTTCCCAAAAACCCAGCCGCCTTATCTCCTCAGCCACCAAACACCTTTTCTTCCCTAAGCCCACACAGCATATTCAGGAAGAGAAAAAAAAAAGAAAAGAAAAAGAAGGAAAGAGAGATGAGGTACCAAAGGAAGAGAAGAAAGGGAGTGGGGAGAAGAGAGGGAGATGGCGCCGATGGGCATCACTGCCACCGTCGCCGTCGTTGTGCCGTCGGGAGGGTCTGAGAGAGCGAGCACAGAGTTGAGGGGAGCAGAGAAGCCGTTCGCCACTGCTAGACTGCCGTCGCCAGCGATTCGCCGGCGCTGAAGCTCGTCACTGCTGCGTCGCCACCGCGCCGGGGTGCTGCTGTCGAAGCCACTCTTGCCGCCGCTACTACTAGGGTTTGTCGTCGTCAAGCCCCGCGTTGCCACCGCTAGAGGAGTTTCGTGCGTCGCCGCTGCCATCGCCGCTGGTGTGGTCGGAGCCGCCGTCGCTGGTGAGAGAGAGAGAGACTAGCCAGTTCTGCTTCTGGTTTCTAAGATCTGACAAGAACCCCACTGCCACTGCTGGAGTTGCTGTTGCTGTTGCTCTGGCTCCATTTTGAACCGTTAGAACCGCTACTGTTTTGGTAAGCCCTAACCCTGCTTCAACTTCTTTATCCGTTAAGTTTACCTTTACCATGAGAGTTGTCGCGAGGTTGCCTGTGCCAGGTTATACGGTCACCGTGAGTCTCTCTGCCGCCGTCCAAGCTGCCACCAGAAGGATCCACTACAGCCTCCTCTGTTCTTGTCTTCGAATCAGTACTGCCCTTTTCCAGTTTCAATCCCAATTCTACTATTTCTGAATATGTAACTCCTCAATCCTTACTCTGTTTCCATTTTGTTTCTTAGTCTTTTTCTATTCTGAATAAGGAAAACCTATGTTTCTGTTTAACACTGCTGCTCTGCCTTCCTTGTTTGCTGATGGAATTATCATAGGTAATAGTATTAATGGTACTAACGAGCTATTAGAGTTGATGCCGCTGCTGAAATTAACAAAAAGGGAAGGGAGTTACCGTGTTTAACCTATGTGAATTCAAGCTAGTCGAGGTAGGGGCGCTTTTCTTAAACTTGTTTTACCTTCCAGAGTTGTTTTAAATCGATATTAATGCGTAAGATATATTTTTGTGATTTCGCAAGTCTTATGAATTGAATTGAGTTGCTTTTGATGAATGAGATTATTAGTTTGACTGATAAACTAATCGATTGAGAAAGTTGGATATTTGGATTAATTGATTGATGTTGTTAAAGTGGTTTTCCTTAAATTATTAGAGAAGATTTATTATTGCCTTTTAGGTTAATTTTGGAAACGATTTGATTTTAGAAAAGATTTAATATTGAAATCTGATTTGATATTAAACCCGATTGGATATCGGAATTTGATTTTAAAATAAATTTGAGAAGGACTTGATATTTGAAAACGGGTTATTTATTGAGAATGATTTGCTATTTTGGAAATGATTTTAAACATTATATGTTTTAAGATTGATTTATTTATCAAAGAAAGAATTGTGTTTTGGATAGGGATTGTTAATGAACGGGATGAAAAGAAGGATGATGAGGATTGATGAGGATTTTCTTTGAAATATGATTTTTGAATGAATTTGGAAATGAGATTTGGATTGATGAATGATTATGACGTTGAGAATGTTGAGATATGATCTTTGAATTATTCATATGGCTTATGAATTTGAAATATCTGAGATATGAGGTTCCTTAGATTAAGTGCCGTGGCTTGCCACCACGTGTACCAGGTTGAAAACTCGATACTCTGTTGACCCTACGACGTAAGTGTGACCGGGCACTATATAAATTCCCGGGAATGTTACCTCCATTGAGCAATATTGATTATTTGAGAAAAAGCTATGCATAGACTCTTGGGGATGCACGTCGGGGGACAGTCTAAGGACAATTCAGACTTGTCGGGTTGGCTGGATAACCGACAGATGAGCCTCATCAGCCATAGGACAGGCATGCATCATATGCTTTTGTATGCTTTGCTTGGGTTTGAACTTGTTTTGGTTTGCCTAATTGCTAAACTGTTCTTAACTGCTACTTGAACTATTTGCTGTAACCGCTTCCTACTTGTGCTTTCCTTGTCTGTCTTGCCTGTGTTTGTCCTGGCGTGCTACATTTGAGAATGGACTTTGGTACTAAATTAATGATTGTGTTGTTTGTTTGCGTGGTTGGTTTCTGATTGAGATTTGCTTATGAGAAAAGAAAGATTTTGGATTTCTGAAAATATTAAACACTGTTTCTTTGAAAAGATTTTGAACGATTAGCTATTGGATTTTAAAAAGGATTCATAAGTCAATGATAATCACTGAATTTGAAAACATACAGTTTTTTTATTGAATATCTTCTTATGACAACTTTAAAACTCCGTGGTGAGACCGTGTGGCTAGGTTCTCACCCCCTATAGCTTTACCTTTTCAGAAACCAGATGAGGAAGCATTATGGAAAGTTATACTGCGTTTGGTTTATATATGTTGCTGTATTAATTAGATTATTTTTTTCCCTCGTCTTTGTTATTACAAGTTTGTAAGAGGGATAGGAATTGTATGTTTTATATGTATAATATATTGAGTTATTATGTAAGGAGTTTTGTATATGAATCTATGACTGCTTGTATTTTTCTTAAGATAAAGTATTTAGTTCTAGTTTTCAAAGAAATCAGCGATACAGTATCGAGTCACAGGCTCCTATTTTATTATTTAGTATGTAAAGTAGTCGTAATACTTCTTTCTATCAGAATAGCGTAACCGGAAGCATAACTTCTAATAGTGAGGGTGTTACATCATTGATGATGATCCGTATCATCCTATCAAACGTGCCCATCAAAGAAATCGAAAACATTAATGATATAACTGCTTGACTAAAGATTGATAAATGATCCTTCTTGGGAAGTAATTCGTTTGATGAGGTTGTACGTTGTAGACCTCTATCTGTATCATTGGCCACTGTGATTGGACGCATTTTCAATAAAAAAAAAAAATACTTGAGAGAATAAAGTGTAATTTATTATCTTTAATTTTTTAAGTGGGATCAAAATTAAATAAAAAAGAGAAAGTAATAAAGGATTAAATTAAACACTTGACAGCATCCAGTTTTTTTTACGGGAGAGGATTCACTCTCGATTGAAATGCCTCTTGCGCTTAAAACTTTCCTAGTGTTATTAGACTCACATGTATTTAATAGTTAGTGATTAAACTAGTTAATTATCGTCATAGTTACGCAGTTTTTAGAATTAGTTAGAGCTAATCCGCTTGTTATAAACCAATAAAAATGGTTGATAATGAGAGCCACTTCAATAAAAATGTTTAAACTGTCGTTTTTTAAAGATGTTTTTTTTTAATTAAAATTTAATACATATAATTGATTAAATTATATTATTTTTGTCAAATTAAATTAGACAAATTAATTTGATCGAAAAATTAGTAAATGAAATTTTAAATCGATCTAAATTAATATTTATTTTTATAAAAAATAACTACAATAATAATCTTATTATAAAAAATGACTAAAATATTCTTATTATATATATTTTTTAATTTTAAAAATCCTAAATTCTAATCCTATTACGACACAGAAAAAAAAAATTAAAATTTAGGATTCTCAATAAATATATATATATATATATATATATATATATATATATAAGAATATTTCAGTCATTTTTTATAATAGAAATATTGTAATTATTTTTTATAAAAAATATTAATTTAGACCAGTTCAATGTATAATTTATCGATTTTTTGACCAAATCAATTTATCTTATCTAATTATGATAAAAATAACATAGTTTAATGAATTATATATATTGAATTTTAATTATTTAAAAATATCTTTAAAAAAAGACGTTTTAAACATTTTTATCTAAGTAGATTCCAAAAAAATTTAGTTAAAATCAACCAAAATTTGTTTTATTTAACTTTCATGAATTACTATAGTAATTAATGAATACTAAGGCCCAGTTTGGAAAAACAGTTTAATTAAGCTACTTTTAAAAAAATAGCTTAAACAATAAATGACTATATTAAAAGTAGCTTATAAATAAGTTATATTGTGTTTGGATTTTTAGTTTTTAAAGTGCTTATTTTATAAAAATGTGATAAAAAGTAGTAGTATTATGAAAGAAGTCATTTTTTTAACTTCTCTATAAGCTCCTAAATAATTTCTTAGAAAGCTGCAATTTGGTTTTGAAAATTGCACCAAATATTAATACTACTATTTTTTATAAGTCAAAAACTAAAAAAAAATACTTTTGAAGCTTTTCAAATGGAACCTAAATAAGATAACTTCTGAACTGTTGTTTTTGTTTTAATTTTTCGAATCATTTATTTTTTTTCATCACCAAAGAATACCGCATCTGATACTAGAGAGTATAGACAGGGGTGAGCACGGGTCGGTTTGGTTCGGATTTATGATAAAATTAGAATCGAACCGATCAAAATGTAATTGGTTCGGTTTGGTTCGGATTTACATTTTTTTGTACATGTATCCGAACCAAACCAAACCGATTAAGAACGGATTGGTTCGGTTCGGATAATTGGGTACCCGATGACTTTGAAATTCATAAAAAAAAACCAAATTTTTATCTTAAAAATTCAACAAGTACAATAAACATGTAACATCAATAGAAATAATCCAAACATGTAAACACCAAATACATTAAAAACTAAATTCATTAAAATCCAAACATATTAATAATGAATAATCATTGTCTAATGAAAAAGCCGTATATATTTTTTTAGTTTTTTTATTTAATTAATATATGATCGGGTTCGCGGATTGATTCGGGTTCCGCACCCCCAAAATCGATACCCGAATCAATCATTAACAAAAGTCATCGGTTTGATTCGAATTGGACCCCGTTAATTTCAGAACCAATTTAATTAGTTCGATATTTAGACGAATAATCGAGTACCCGCTATTCGTGCTCACCCCTAAGTACAGACGTGATGCGAAATTCACATAATGGGTTTTCATGTCTATATAGCATACACTGGTGCAGAACCTACAAGGTTGAGCATGTTTCCTATGATAATTAAGTAGCTTCCATGGTGATGGGGGTATATTTGTGCTAAGTCCCTTAGTTTTTTATTAAGACAGTTTTTGTTAAAACAGTAAAGTACAATATCGATAATACCTACAAATAAAAGATACAAAATCTAAAAAATATCAAACTATGAAGACAGAGTCCTAAAAGAAAGAAAAGGAAAATTAAATCCCAAGGGTCCTCGTAATTATCTGCATCGCTCTTTTGATCGTGGTATCAGTGTAGAGGACACGGATTCCATGGGCCGTGTGTGTTTGGCGTTTCGGTACGCATAACACTTAATTTTGGCATATTGGTACGCCAAAAGACGAGAGTCGTTGAATCTTTTTTATTTTTTTTGACGGTATAGATTACTTGTTATTTCTTTCTTTTGATTGGCTATTAACTATTTTTGTATAAGAGGGATTGTTTTGTAAAATTTAATTTTTTGCTGGTTTTTTTGTTAGATCTGAAAACTAATGGGGTTATGTAGAAAAAATTTATGAATTCTTAAGTTAATTATGGTTAATGATTGTGTATTTCGTTTTTTCTTAATTACCAAATTGAAACAAAAATGCACACTCTCTCACCGCCCGTATTCCAGCGCACTCAGCTACCTCCACCGGGGGATTGAGCTCACATTTCGGGTCGTTCCAACCCAAATACAGTTAAATGCGGTTACGGGTTTGAATCATCAAGCTTCTCGCATGGAGTCGGGTCAACCCGAACGGACTGGCTGAGCGCATGCGCCATCCTATCCAGCAAGGTCGACTCTCAAAACGAGGACTCAAATCCCGCAGCTACTGAGAGAACATAGCCGCCTTGAACGACTACAAATCCACCGTAACAGACTTGAACCTAGTCCACGTCAGCGACGAAAAAACGCTTTCTCCAAAGCCGCTCACGTATCTCAGACCTATCGCCAACACCGATGCACGGCCCGAAGCTATGGACCCACAATAACTTTGTAGCAAGGAGAGCGAATTTCACAACAAGATCCTCTTTTTAATTCATTTGCAAAATTAAAATTAATTAATCCTTTGGAATTTTAATGAATAGTTGTGTTTGATATGTTGGATAATTACTCTTTTGAACTTTTTGTTAAACAAAAAGTTAAAAGTAAAGTTGGTCAGATTTGTCTACTGGTCATTAATTTTTGAAGTTTTGATAAGAATGAAATACTCTATAAAAAAAATCATAAATGAATTTTACATTCTAAATTAATCTTATATTCTAAACTAATTATTATAAACTAAGTGTGTGTTTGGATTAGAGTTTGCAAACGATATTTTGTATAAAATTGCTTTTATAAACTTGATTTTGATAAAAAATGAGTTGGTGTTAATGTGATTTATGTTCGATAATTTTGTATCAAAATAGATTATAATAAAATAAATGTTGTTTGGATTACATTATTTAAAATTACGTTTAGACAAAAATTACTAAAAAGGACGTGAGTTTATATCATTCAAATTTATATTATTTTAACACTTTTTGACTAGAATTACTTTTAAAAAGAATTTAAATTTATGTATTAAAAATTAGTACCAATTTGTTATAATTTGTTAGTATTCTTCTTTAGTACTCTTTTTATATTTAATTATAACTTCTTAATAAAATTTATATTATAAAAATTAATAATAATAAATAAAATATATACTAATTTAAAAATATATAATAAAAAATACACAAAGTCAAATAAAAAAATAAAGTTTTATAAAAAATATGTATTAATAAAAATAATTAAAAAAACATATCAATAATGAATACACAAAATTCTATTAAAAAAATACAATGAACATAAAAAAAATTCTAAACAAAAATATCCATATTATTAATAAAAAAATAAATAAATAATTGATAAAAATTAAGATTTAACAAAGAGTACTAATAATAATATTAAAAAATATTTGTTTGTAAAGCATAGCTATGAAAAAAAATTCAAGACCTCTATGATTGTTTTTGGTATTTTTATTGTAGATGAAATTGAATGGCAAAATTGGTAGAATGTCAGTTAATTTCTTAATTTATGAAGTGAATGCGGAAACTAAACGCAAAAGTTACAATTTATTACTTCTGGTAAACAGGAGTTCAAACCCAAAATCATGTTCGCGTGTTCAGACGAAAAAAATTAGCCAAACAAAAACTACAGCGTTAAAAAAGATTGAACGCACTTCTTGTGCTTCCAACACCCTAGGTAATTCGGTTCAATTAATTTTATTAATTATAGTTATATGATATCAAATAATTTTATTAACTATAGTAAGATATCATATAAAATTAGTAATTTTTTAGAATAATTGTATAAATTATAATAATATAATTTAAAAAATTAGTTAATTTTTTAGTAATTTCATAAATTATAGAAATGTGATATGAGAAATTAGTAAATTTTTTAAGTAATTTTATTAATTATTTTAAAATGATATGAGAAATTAATAATTATGTTAAATTAATTTTATTAACTATAGTAATATGTCATGAAAAATTATTAATTACTAGTGTATGTTCCCGTATACTGTACGGGATAATTAATAAAAATATATAAAAATTTTTTATTAAAAGAGATTAAACAAAAAATATATAAAATAATTATTATTATTATAAATATTTTATAAAATTATAATTAAAATCAAAGTTTAATTAATTTTATTAAAAATATTAAAAATAATTAGTATTTGTCTTAATTGATTTAGATTGGTTGAGTGGTCATTTCACGCGTCTACCTAAGTAAGTATTAGAGTTTCGAATCCCGCCTTGTGTATGTAACAACTTCTTGGCTAGCAGCAAAGCCTTAATAAATTGAAGAAAATACAGTGAAAGAAAATAGTATTTATTTTGAAAGTAAAACAATTCTCATTGATGATAGCAATACTTATGGAGATTTGTCTTTGTTAAAATTTAACTCTGACAATTTTATTTACTGTATCATATTCATTCGGGAAGTCAAAGTCAAACAATATGATCAACGTTGTTACCAGTTAAAATTTTATATTTCATGACATGATTTTTAAGCTTCTAAACTTATAAACTTATGTCATTACAAAAGCTATTAGATTGATTAATATTTCTTGGTAATATTACCAAAACACCATTGTTGAGTATATTAGTTTGTGTAAAAAGAAATTATAATAACTTTTATTATTCAATATATAATGTATTCTATTGGAAAATGAATTATTATTCCTAGATTGGTAAATATATTTTTTTCTATTTTTATATTATTTTATTTGATAATAATTACCATAAAAAAATGAATGACTACATTATCTTATAATATGATGTACAAAATAATTTTTTATTTTAAAATTAATTCTGGTTAGTAAAAAAAATTAAAAATATTTTTATACACAAATTTAAATTTAAATTTAAATTTAGAATTGATTAACAACTCACCTTTTTTAAAATTTTAATAACAAAAACAAAATTAGTTAGCTGGCTGTAAAATATTCAGCATTTAATAATTTCAATCATTTAAATTTTAATTACCAAAAATTGAGTTAGAAATTAATGACTCAAAATATTAACTCAAGTGAGTAAGATCAACCTAGGTCTATTGTTAATAAAAAAATGTTATAAACTATATTTTTTCATAAGTAACTTTTTTAAGTTGTACGTGCTGTTTGACATGGTTTATTTGTATATCATTTAAATTGGCATTGTTTTTATAACAATTATTTATTCTTAATAATTGTTAGAATTTTTGATGCCTTACAATAATTATCTATAAAAAAGAAACATATTATTTTTTTTGCCTATTTTCACATTAAATAAATTTATTTTTTTACCCTATTTTCACATTGAAAATTCTTTTGCTCTGTATTTTTTTAACTATCATCATGTTATTATAATTATTAAATAATATTAGAAAAACCTTTAAAAATAGAAATAGCTATGACACTTCGAATAATTAATTCAATAGAATTAAACTTAAACGAATAAGATGATTCAATTAATTATACAGATAATAGTATATTTATAAATATTAATAACAAAAATAGTTTCGTTAATGTAAATGACCAATACAATAATTATATGAAAAATAAATAATTACATAATTGCATAATTTTCAAGATCCTATATGATTGAATTTAATGGACAAATTCAAAAATATCTATATGATAACGTCCAAATATTTCAGCATAATGTAAATCATACTATAATTTTATATATCATATTATAACTTTAAGTCAACTCCTTAAACACATGAAGTACACATGATAAAAGAGAATATTACAAAATAAAATTATAGTAAGATTATTTAAAAATACCGTAAAAAAGACACATCTCTTTTGTTAATCAAAAGTTTGAAGGAAAAAAATATGCACCTAATGATGAGCAACTAAAATAGACAAACAACTTTAAAAAATATAAAAAAATGAAATGTATAAGTAATGATAAAAGAAATAAAAATGAAATAAATTACAAAAATTGTACTCTAAAGTCCTAAGCACAGGAGATCAAAGAGAGAGAGGGAGAGAGAGAGAATGAACGAGTAGAAAACACATTATGATTTCGTATAAATAGATGTCTTTGAAAAAAAATAAACTAATTAAATTAATTCATGTATTTCGTTATCATATTTATTATTTATTAAAATAATTTAATATTTACTCCAATCAAATCAAATCAAATCATTAATATAATTAATTAAATTAATTAATTGATATAATCAATTATAATTAATCAATTTATATAAATTACAATAAATTGTGAGATTTGAATGTTTAATCAAATTAATTAATTGATATTATTAATTAGTTATAATTGATTTACTTTACAGAATTAAAAGAAATAAATCGAAAATACTTTCAGAAGCATGCCACGTCAGCTCCATCATTAAGTGCAGAAATCTGATTTTTATATAATAAAATAGATATAGAATATTAATCATAATAAGATACTATAAAAATTAGCACAAATAAAGAGTACATAGAGAGAACAGAAAATACATAAAAAATTATTTTTTAATAATTTTATTAATTATAGTAATATGATCTAAGAAATTAATTTTTTTTTAAAATAAACTTATTAATTATGTTAATATGATATGAGAAATTAATTATTATGTTAAATTAAGTTTATAATTATAAAAATATGTCATGGAAGATGATTAATTATATAGAGTATGAATTATAGTAAGATGCTATAAAAATTAATAAATAAGATAAATATATTTTAACTAAGTTGAACTAGTCTAGTCATCTAGTGATTAGCTCAATAAATCCAAACCTTCAACTTTAACCCTTAACTTCTAACTCCCAAACTCTCATAATTAGTGTTTTGTTTTTTTAAAAAATAAGATAAATATATTTTGTTACACAAATAAAAACCTTGGGAGTAATTTAATTAATTATGTATATATATTGAAAATTAATAATTTTATTACATTAATTTTATTAACTATGGTTAAATGATATAGAGAATAAATTTTTCAATTAAAATTTTTGTAATATTTTCTAAAAATTGTTTTGTTTTTCACAAAATCTAATAAAAAAAGACAAAAAAAAAAAAAGAGTGATATTTGTATATATAAGATAAGAGTAATAATTTTTTTTTACTAATGATAGAAAACTCAAATCCAATCTCTTAAATGAGTACAGGGACATTTGAGTCATAACTCATTGTCGAGTAATATTTAGATATATAAAACATATCTTTGTACATAAATCAATACGAAATAAGAGATTAATTCTAAAATATTCAAATGTGCTTACAATATTCTAATATTTGTGTCCACGCATATTTTAATATGATATCAGTATTATTTTAAGTTTTAATTTTTAATTTTTAATTTTAAGTTATTTTAGTTATTATAAAAGTAAAAAATAATACTCAAAATTAATCCATTAAACTGCTCAATAATTTATTTATAAAAAGATATAATTGTATTTGTATAAATGATAATTCATGATTTAAAAGATATAATTAATTGTTAAAAATTGTCGAATCTCATTTTAAGTTTTGGCGGAATATTCTTTTAAGCTTTGACGGAATATTCGAAACCGCATTTGAGAGAAACAGGAACAGTGTGGGTGTGTAGCCATGGCGAATCAGCAGAATTTGAAGGAACAGTACAAAACATTCTAAACCAAGAAACTCTCAAATAGGTCTTCCTCGGTGACAAAGGTGGTGTTGGCAAAACTACATGCAGCTCAATACTCACATTCTTCTAGCCATTATTCACGACTCTGTTCTCATAATCTCCACCGACCCAACTCAGTGAACTCAATCTCAGCGATGCTTTTCAACAATGATTCACAAAGACTCCAAATTTGGTCAATAGCTTCACCAATTTCTATGCTATGGAAGTGAATCCCACTATTGAGCATAAGGATGTGGGCACTTCTAAAGGGATGGACGGTATGAGTTACTGAAATTTTCAGTGGAATGTGAGCAATGGATTTCAGGCATGCCCAATAAAAGGCTGCCGAAGCCACCATGACTGAGCCAGGGAGGAGAAGGAGTTGGTAGCGCGAAGAAGAAGCGAAAAGGAGAGGTCTTGGAGATTCAGTCGTTGTTAGCGTTGGAGATAATGGAGGAGGCTGTGCGAGCTTACGACGGCAGAGGAAGGGGAGGAAGAAAACTTGGAGGAGAATGTTAATAGCAGTAATAGATAATTAAATATGAGTAATCATTTAAAAAATAAAAAATAACCCCATTATTTTATGTGTAATTGCAAAAAGGATCTTCAGAAAATAAATATTTTTATTTTGATACTTTTTGGCTGATGGGTACGCCAAACACGTTTTTGACGTTTCGGTGTGCTAACAGAGCGCATACCGAATTCGTGCCCCAGTGTAGATGACGATGTGCCTCTCTAACAGCGCTGTTATTAGTGCGAATTTGCTGGCAGTGCAAATGATAACTTTGAATTATTGTTCCATAAACATCAAATAACCTAAGAATTAAAAATAAATGATAACTCATTAATTTTTTAAGAAAATTTGGTAGAATTTTTCTTAGAATCAGAGGCCAAACATAATTTTCATATTTTACAAAGTAAACAATTTTATTAATAATATGGATATTCAATAAAATTCACCTTTAAATAGAGGTATCTATTAAATAATATTCTCATTTTTCTCAAATTAAACGATTGCATTACAATTTTAAGCAATCAAATTATCAATCAACCATTCAATCCTAACTTTATCAATACATATCTCCTTATTACTATGCAATTAACACCTAAACTAGCTAACTTAAACAATTCCATTAATAATATTTTTAAAAATTGTTAAGAATCAGAATTTGAATAATTAGATTTAATTAGGTTTTGAATAATTACAATTAGGCAAATAACCTCCACACAAACCCTAATCCCTCTCTTTCAAGCTCCACCGTCTCTCTAATTGCAGGCCGTGCCACTTCGTCGCGTCTCCATCGCGCTACCGCAGCACTGACCTGAGTTCGTGCGCCTCTCGTCGTCGTTGCATACTACGGCAGCCTCTTCCATTAACGCAAAACTCCTCACGAACCAGAGAAACATGCACTACAAGAAAAGTGCTGAGTACCATTAGAATTACCGCCGGATTTAGCATCGACCTTTACGGCTAGATTTAACGTCGGGTTTTTCGACGGAAAGGAGGAGAAATTTATCGCCAGAAAAGATTATCGCCAAAACAGCTTTTTCGTCACTAAAGCCGACGGTAACTGTTGGTGCAAAAACGTAACTCACCAGCACCAATTTTACCATCAGTATATTCCGTCGGTATCACGGTTTAGTGAAATGCGTCGTTTTGGTAATTTACTGGCAGATTAATCCACCGGTAAAATTGAGGTAAAATTCAAATGCGAAACCCTTCCCCTCATTCTGCGAAACCCTCTCTCTCTTCTCTCTCTTTCTCTTCTTGTATCCTCTCTCCCTCGCTGTCAAAGCTATCGTCGTCACGACCGCCGGGAGCATGTCGTCGTTGCCACCACTGCCTCGAGCACCCGTTATCGCTGCCGCTGCACGTCATCGTCGATTCTTCTGCTGCTGCTGTCTCCGCTGCATCCTCTTCCGCGGTTGTTGTTCACGTCGTAGTTACTGCCGCCTCTGTCACCACCACGTTAAAGAGATCTTGTAGCCACTATCATCAAATTTATTGTTGGCATGGTTGTTTTATTTTTCTAGATTATTTTGTGAGTTTAACATTTTGTTAGGATTTTTGTTAAATCAGTGGTTAAATTTGTTTAATGAAGTGTGTGATTAGGAGTTGTTATGTTAAGAGTGATTGGGTTTCGGAAGATTTTAGTTGAGTTTAGTGAATGAGTTTCTTTCAATTGCATTAAACTTATGTTCGTTATTTTTGTGATGCTTGTTGTTAGTTTGGTGAAATTAGAATTAGGTTTTAATTAGTTGGAATATTGAGTTTTACTTGTTCTTTCAAATTAGTTTTTCAATTAGTTTTAGTTTGTGAATTTAATAAGTTGTCATTTTTATTAGGACGGTGCTATTTTCTCTAAGATTAATTGGAGTTTGCTTTCTTTTTGTTTGTGCAATAATATTTTAGGTTTGATGAGTTTAAAAAATTTAAATTATTGTGATGATCAAACATTATTAAAATTATTAATTTTAGTTAATTATCATATTTGCTTCAATTGTTTGGTTAATGGATTTGGTTTAGTGTGCAGGAAATAAAAAGCATTGTCCTCATGGCCCATTTGAAATTAAGCCCACTTTGATCATAGTTATAATAATATGATATTAAATCAAGTGGTTGAACGTATTGGGCTAAGAAATTTGTGAATAGCCCAAAACAATACCTCCTTTTGTTTAAGAAGAAAGAAGGAAATGGAGCATGCTCTCTTCAGTTACCTACCTCCATTGGTTAATGGAATTCAAATTTTAATTCAATTAAGTTCATGCATTGGTAACTGAAAGAGAAAATTCAAATTGATTTAATTGCATTAAATGCTCTACACGTTACTCCACTCCTTGGGGAGTGAGAATGAGATTTCAATATAATTTAATTTGAATATTTTGTTTCTTCTCTCTCCTCTCTCTTCTCTTGCTTTTGGTCACTTCACTCAGAAAAGAAGAGTGAACAAGTTATCAGAGAAAAAGTTAACAGTGAAGCTATGAAGAAGAAAAAGGCTAGGTTGATGATGGGTTGTGAAGAAGGAAGATCCGAAGCAAGGTGTGGCTAGATTTTTGCCATTGAAGGCAAGATTTCTAGAAGAGTTTCAAGATCTTCCATGCTAAGAAAAGGAAAGATCTGCCTCGGTCAGAGAAGAAGATCTCAGTGGCTAAAGCTCATTTCCATTTTTGTTCATCTAAGAAAGAAGGTAGCTACTAGAGCTACGAAGAGGAAGAAGCAAATATGGAAAGGAAGGAGCTGTCAAGGATCAGAGATTCATCAAGAGTCAGAGTTCTTTCTTGGAGCCAAAGTCAAGAACAAAGGCTCAGAGTGAAGGAACTTGATGAGAAGGGTTGAGAGAGGTACATGCATGATGGTTTTGTTTCGATTTTCCCTCTCTCTTCTCTCTGTCCGAACCACTGATGTTTGTTGGAGAAGATGTTGGTGGCTTGGTTGAACCGGTTTCAACCTTGGAAGCTTTCCCTTCTATAATAAGGGTGAACGACCAAGGGTTGAGATCAAGGAGAGCAAGCACAGAGTTTTCATAGCTACCCTAAGCTAATAGAGTTCTTCTCCTTCAATGGATTTTATTTTGTTTTCTTTTCTTTAGTTTTGGCTGTCTGTGTCTCACGGTGAAAAAGGCAAACAAAGTGAAGTTTGTAAGAAAAAGCCAGTGAGAGAAAAAAGGCAGTGAGCAAAATGAAAGAAAAAGCCATAGATGTCTTAGAGTTTCTTTGTACATCTGTTTGTTGTGTTTCATGATCCTGTGGAGATTTTCTTGCAAGTTGAGTTAGCACTTTGTGGTTGAAAGCTTGGTAGGTGTCCAAGTCAAGTTCATATTTGGGGATAGAATCTGGATTTGTCCCAGATAGGATTGGGTAGATCCTAGGAAAGAATTGGTGTATGTAATCTGATTATTATAGTGAAATTTCATCACTATTGTGATGGAGACTAGATGTAGGCTGCATTGCACTTAGCAGCTGAACCAAGATACTTCTAGGTGTGATTCTATCTTTCTCTTCTACTCCTATTCTGTTTCTATTGTATTGGAGACAAAATTGAAAAATATCTCCTAACCGGTTACGAGACAAAATAAAAATGTCTCTTGACTTGTTATGAGACAAAAAGTAGAAATATTTCCTGAAGTTCTTTTAAAAGGCAGAAAGTAATATTCAGTAAAAAAGGGGCTAAGATTCAACCCCCCCTTCTCTTAGCCACTGATTACCATCAATTGATATCAGAGCTTGGTCTCAAAGAGATCAAGCTTTGCAGTTTGGATAAAAGATCCTGATGGCGGTTAACAATGGCTAAAATCTGGTGGCCTATACTCTGACAGAAGGGCAGTCAAGCAACAGACTTCCATTCTTCAATGGAAAGAACTACAATTACTAGAAAGAAAGAATGAAGATATTTGTTCAATCTGTAGATTATAGACTTTGGAAGATAATCCTGGAAGGTCCACAGTTTCCAACCACTACAGGAGCTGATGATGTGGTTACTCTCAAAGGTGACGCTGATTGGAATGAGGATGATAGAAAGAAAGTAGAGCTTAATGCCAAAGTAGTCAACTTGCTCAACTGTGCGGTCAGCTTCGAAGAATACCGACGGGTATCAAGATGCACAACAGCAAAAGAAATCTGGGACAAACTTCAAGTTACTCATGAAGGCACAACCCAAGTTAAAAGATCCAGAATAGACATGCTGAACAGAGACTAGAAATGTTCTCAATGAAGGAAGGAGAAACAATTGATGAATTATTTGAAAGATTCAAAATTATCATCACTGGCTTGGATGCTATGGGAATCAGACATCCTGAATCTGTGCTTGTGAGGAGAATATTGAGAAGTCTCACTAAAGAGTGGGAAACCAAGGCTATAATAATAGTTGAGAGTAGTGGTATTGATGAAATGACATATGATGATATGAGAGAAAACTTACTTGCTTTTGAAAATACATATTTGAAAAAAGATACAAAAAAGAAAGGAATCGCTCTCAAATCTATTACTGAACCTCTGAATAATGAATCCAGTGATAACTCATCTGAAAATGAATTTGTTTTGTTTGCTAAGATATTCAGGAAAATAGTAAAGCTGAAGGAACAAAACAAAGGAAGAAGCTCAAGGAAGCCAAAGAGGGATCTCAGCAAAGTAATCTGTTACAACTGTAAAGAAGCTGGGCACTTCAAGTCTAATTGTCCAAAACTGAAGAAGGAGGACAAGCCGAAAAGAGAAAAGAAGAAAGGTCTCATGGCATCTTGGGAGGACTTGGAAAATGACACTGATGAAGATGAAGAATCAGAAACCGAATCTCAAACTTGTCTTATGGCCGATCACATAGAGCAGGTAGTATTTCATGATCTTTCCACTGAAGACCTTCATCTTATGATTGATCATATTTCTGAAAATATTAAATGTTTCTTAAATGAAAACCAATATCTTGAGTCTCAAATAGAAATACTAAAAGTTGAAAATGGTTTTCTTAGAGATAAATTAAGGGAAGCCAAAACTGCTGTTGATCTTGTTGAGGAAAACAAGCGGTTAAAAGCTGAACTTAAGTGCTGTGAATATCATCATTCTGTGACTGCAAATCTAAATTATTTTGAGGAAAATGAGTGGCTTCATAAAGAGGTAAAAAGACTTAAATAGAACTTAGCCAGCTTTGTTCAAAGTTCTGAAAATTTAAATCAACTCTTGGCTAGTCAAAAACCTCTTTATGATAAAGCTAGTCTGGGTTTTTACAACTCTGAAAAATTTATTGAAAAATCTTCTTGTACCAACATGGCATCCTCTTCGGATGACATAAGGTTTCAAAACCCAACAAGCTTTAGAAAAACAGCAACTCAAAAATTTTGTAGATTATGCAATCAGAATGGACATTCCCCATTCAGTGCTTCATAAGTGGAAGGATGATTGGAGACAAAGTTTACAAAATTGTTTGTGACTATAATGGCTTGGGACAAAGAAGATGGTTTGAAATCAAAGGATTCAAAAAGATTTAGATACCTAAGGTCGCTTAAGCTTGTTTTGTAGGTTTGTCTAGCATCTAAAAGAAAGGACAACATGTGGTATATGAATAGTGGGTGCTCTAGGCATATGACCGGAAAGTCAACAGTCTTCATCAAGCTTGATGAGTATGATGGAGGCTTTGTTACTTTCGGTGACAATGGGAAAGGAAAAATAGTAGCCATAGGTAAAGTGAGTAAGAATTTCTCTTCTTTCATCAATGATGTTTTGCTTGTTGATGGATTAAAACACAATCTACTAAGCATTAGCCAATTATGTGATCTTGGTTATTTGGTTATTTTTAGAAAATTGGATTTCTTGGTTATTTGTGAAAAATCCGGTGATATTTTCTTTGAAGCAAAAAGATGTAATAATGTGTATGAATTAACTCTAGAAGATTTAAAAGATCAAAAGGTAACATGTTTTACTTCTCTTGAATCTGAAAAATGGCTTTGGCATAAGAAATTGGGTCATGCAAGCATGTATCAAATTTCTAAGCTTGTTAAGAAAAATCTGGTTAGAGGAATTTCTAATATTAAATTTGATAAGGATATTACTTGTGATACTTGTCAACTAGGCAAACAAGTAAGATCTTCTTTTAAACCAAAAGATGGAATTTTCACTAAAAGGCCATTAGAAATGTTGCATATTGATCTTTTTGGTCCAATTAGAACTCAAAGTTTGGGTGGTAAACACTATAGTTTGGTGGTGGTGGATGATTACTTTAGATTCAGTTGGGTTCTTTTCTTAACTCACAAGAATGATGTATTTCATGATTTTTCCTCTCTTTGTAAAAAGATCCAAAATGAAAAAGATATGAAAATTGCTCACTTGAGAAGTGATCATGGAAAGGAGTTTGAAAATCAAGATTTTGAAAAATTGTGATGAATTTGGTATTGCTAATAACTTTTCATATCCTAGAACTCCTCAACAAAATGGGGTAGTTGAAAGAAGGAATAGAAGCCTTCAAGAAATGACTAGAGCAATGCTTTGTGAAAATGATGTACCAAAATTTTTGTGGATTGAAGCTATCAACACAGCTTGCTATATTCTTAATAGAACCATCATTAGAAAAGGTTTAAAGAAAACTCCATATGAGCTTTGGAAAGGAACCCCACCTAATCTTAAGTACTTCCACATTTTTTGATGCAAATGTTTTGTGCTTAATAATAAAGAAAATCTTAGAAAGTTTGATCCAAAATCTTATGAAGGAATGTTTGTTGGATACTCCACCACTAGCAAAGCGTTTAGGGTTTACCTCAAAGAACATAGAACAATTGAGGAATACATACATGTATCTTTTTATGATTCTAACACTATTCCAAGTGCTGTGTTAGATGATGATGCAGGAAGTGAATCTGATGTGAATCAACAAGCCAGTCAAGAAAATTCCAAGTCTATCCCAACTGTTGAAACTGTCTGTCCAAAAATGTCTCTTCAGAATGAAGGAGATATTTCTGTTTTGTCTCCTGAACAAGCCAGAGAATCCAGAACAGAGTTGCCTACTGAAACTCATCAAGGTAGAACCTTTCCTCAAAGGCCACGAAAATGGAAGTTTTTGAAGGATTACCCTCATGAATTCATCATTGGTGATCCTTCTCAAGGCATAACCACTAGATCCTCAAGTAAGAAGCAATTGGAACCAAGCAATGTTGCCTTCTTGTCCCAATTGTAACCTCTCAATGTGAAGTAAGCTCTAGAAGACCCCTCATGGGTTAAAGCCATGGAGGAAGAGCTAGCACAATTTGAAAAGAATGAGATTTGGACTCTTGTACCAAATCCAAATAGTAAAAAAGTAACCGGTACAAAATAGATTTTCAAAAATAAATTAGGTGAGGATGATAGTGTTGTTCGTAACAAGGCTAGACTAGTGGCCCAAGGTTACGATCAAGAGGAAGGTATAGATTTTGATGAGTCAATTGCCCCGGTAGCAAGAATGGAAGCAATTAGGTTGCTTCTTGCCTATGCTGCCACAAGGGTTTTAAAATGTTCCAAATGGATGTCCAATGTTTTTTTCTTAATGGTTTTATAGATAGGGAAGTATTGGTGACTCAACCCCCTGATTTTGAAAGCAAAAAATTTCTAAATCATGTTTTTAAACTATCTAAGGCTCTTTATGGCCTTAGGCAAGCTCCAAGAGCTTGGTATGAAAGGCTTAGTGCCTTCTTGTTGGAAAATAATTTTCAAAGAGGTACCACCAATACTACTTTATTTATAAAAGAATCTAATGATGATATCTTACTTGTTCAAGTTTATGTGGATGACATTGTGTTTGGTTCGGCCAATGAAGCCTTGTGTGAAGAGTTTGGAAAACATATGACTAGTGAGTTTGAAATGAGTTTAATGGGAGAATTAACCTTCTTCCTTGGTCTTCAAATTAAACAAACTCCTAGTGGTATTTTTATTCACTAAGGTAAATATGCCAAAGAGTTAATCAAGAAATTTGGCCTTGAAAATTCCAAACCAATGGGAACTCCTATGCATCCAAACACAAAACTTGACAAGGATGAAAATAGGAAAGACGTGGATGAAACAAAGTATAGAGGAATGATAGGATCCCTCATGTATCTTACATCCTCTAGGCCGGATATTGTTCAAAGTGTGGGTGTGTGCTCAAGGTTTCAATCTCACCCAAAAGAATCCCATCTTTCGGCCGTTAAAAGAATCATTAGATACATTAAGGGTACTTGTGATCTTGGCTTGTGGTATCCAAAATCTAATGAATTTTATGCAGTAGGTTTTTGTGATGCAGATTATGCGGGTGACCGAGTGGATAGAAGAAGCACTTCCGGAATGTGTTGCTTCCTTAGAAGCTCACTCAACATGTGGTCAAGCAAGAAACAAGCCACTGTTGCCCTATCCACGGCTGAAACTGAATATATATCTGCCGTTGCATGTTGCTCACAATTAATTTAGTTAAAAACTCAATTAGAGGATTACAAATTGAAAATAATAGTATACCTCTGTTTTGTGATAACATGAGTACAATAAACATTTCGAAAAATCATGTACTGCACTCTAGAACCAAGTACATTGAGGTTCGATATCACTTTATTAGGGAACATGTGCAAAAGGGTACTATTGATATCCAATTTGTAAAATCTAAAGAGCAACTTGCTGATATTTTCACTAAATCTCTATATAAAGATAGATTTTGTTCTTTAAGAAACAGTTTGGGGATGATGGACTTAAGTTTTGTTCAAAAAATGTGATTTTCATGCTTCTGTTTGTTTTTGTCTCGTAAGCAGTAGGGAGACAAATCTAGGCACATAATGAACAAGCCATTAAACAGGGGGAGACTGAAATCTGATACCTTGGACTCAAGCCCCTTCAACCACCTTTGAGCCCATTCCATGATACTGGCTCATTAATTATTTTTGGCATCGTGTTTTTAATAAATTATTTTAAATGGTTTCATATTATATCTTTCAAAATGGAATTTTCGTCAAATCAAATCTTTTTCCCATATCTCCTCCCAGTTTTCAAGGAAAGTTCTTTTCAATTATTTGTTTTGATTTTAAAATTCCTTATTGAAACCGTTTTTCATTAATGATAGGGGCCTTAAATGAGATTCTCTCCACTAAGCATTTATTGTGGTATAACCTCTTTCCACCTTCCACTCTCTTCGGCCTCTCTTCAACTTCTCCCTCTCTATTTCACTCTCTTCATCATGAGAAAGAAGCTTGCTACTCGCCGAAGCACCCGAACCCCCATAATAAAAAAATTCTCCATCTTTCAAAGGTCCTCAATCCCACACACACATACACATTCATTCACACTCGTCCTCTTCACCCTCTTCTCACTCAACAGATTCCATGGCAAGAAAAGGAATCCATGCAAGGCCGTCAACAAGGCAAGAAGCAGCATCATCAAAGAGAAGTTCAAAGGGAAAGGAGCAAGTTCCAGAAGGGAAAGAAGACTCACTGCTTCCATCTCCACAACCATCACCACCACCACGACGTTCTACCCCTCATCCTTCAGGTTGGTCAGCCCCCACTCAATGTACAAAGAAGCCAATCCTTCATGACACCAGAGAACCTTCAAACTTGGATTCATTGGACTTCAAAAATAAATATGGTAAAAGCCACTCCCACTTTGATCCTGCCCGTATCATATCTTGTGCTACTTTTGAGTTTTACTCCTAAGTATTGATAAATTGTCATCTCTGTACCTCTTATGTGGTTAATCTGAAAAATCTTTTTGAAAAAGGCATTAATTTCACTGCATATTTTGATGATCTCAAATGGACTCCTATTTTCAAAATTCGAAAACCAGTTTACCCAAACTTGGTACGTGAATTTTACGTAAATATGATGTTTCATGATGGTGCATTGCAATCATATGTCAAAAGAGTTCATCTTACCTTGAATAGAGATACCATAAGTGCTGCTTTGGGGTATCAAGATGATGGGGTTAGGACATATATGTCTGGTAAATGGGATAACCATGCTGGGGTTTCCCTTCAAGTTGCTCTAACTCGGGTGTGTGAAAATTTTTCTGCTCTTGATGGCACAACTCTAACCCACAAGGCTCTCGGACCTGGCCTTACTACACCGTATCATCACTCATATTTTGATACCTCAGAGTGGTTCTTACCAGAGGGTTACTGTTTATGATACCCTTATTCTGTTTGCTATTCTGAATTCTGCATCTATTTTATTTGCTTATCTTATGATTAGACACATGTGGGACTGTGTCCGCAGTGATAAGAAATCCAATCTGCCATATGGTATGTTTCTGACATGCATCTTTGAGCATTTTAATGTGGATCTCAGCAATGAGCCAGTTGAGAACAGGGTTTCCACAATCAAAGGCGGAGGAGTTCCTAATTCTGTAAAAGGAAAAAAGGGCAAAAGTTCAACGGCATCAATGATTTTTGATAGCGAAAGTGATAGTCTTCCTCCTGAATCTTCTCGATTTTCTAAAACTATCAAGGATGTTTTTTAATGAGTTCTCCAGTATGTCCAGCATGATGGTCAGGTCCTATAAAGAGGCTCGCAAGCAAGCCTATGAAAATGAGAAGGTCTGGACCAAATACCTTAAAAGGGTGAATCTGCTAATTAAGAGCTTGGAGACTAATAGCAAGGACATGGCTCATTCTGAAGGAGAAGACGATCATCTTGATTCTGATATCAACCTTTCTGATGCCTAAAAGATTTTCTCACTACTACTTATGCTCTTGAACAATATTTCTTTTGTTGCTTTTGAACTTAGTTTTACTTGAACTGTTTCTTGTTGGGATGACTGTACTTAATAACTTTGATACTTTGTTTGTGTGTCAATCTTTATGTTATGAATTGAATTGCTGTGTCATCTATTTTGCAGGTTTTCTCCTTGATGACAAAAGGGGGAGAAAAAAGATTAAAAAGGGGCTGAATTGAAAATAGAATTGGGGCTGCCATTGCTCTAATTCATGTGCTTTGTCGGGCTAAATTGAAAATAGAATTGGGGCTGCCATTGCTCTAATTCTTGTGCTCTGTTTTTGAGCCCTCTGTTTCTGATCTTATCAGATTTTTTTGCTCTATTTGATTATTGTTTCATGCCATGATTTGATATTCTGTTCTTGTGGCTGAACACTGTGTTTTATTGCTTGCGATGACTAGTTGCTTTGTTGGCAGGAAACATTTTTTGATACTTTGAATATGTTACTTTGAGCAGTGTATTAAGAACTTGAGCTTTGATCATTGTTTGATAAAAATGTTTGCTCAAGTAAAAGTTTATATATATATGGTTCGGCTTCTTTAAGTTCCATGTTCTGAAAATTTAAAATTTGTTTTGGAACGGTTTGAGCATGTTTACAGGTATTGCTTCCATAAATTGATGGAGAATTAAGCACACATTAAGGGGGAGCATTGTGATCAATTAAAAGAGGGAGGATTCGGCCAAAATTTTCAAGGGAGTTTTCTAATCCTAATATTTTTCAATTCATTTTTAATAATGTTTGACATCAAGGGAGAGATTGATGAGTTTGAAAAACTTGAATTATTGTGATAATCAAACATTATTAAAATTATTAATTTTAGTTAATTATCATATTTGCTTCAATTGTTTGGTTAATGGATTTGGTTTAGTGTGCAAGAAATAAAAAGTATTGTCCTCATGGCCCATTTGAAATTAAGCCCACTTTTATCATAGTTATAATAATATGATATTAAATCAAGTGGCTAAACGTATTGGGCCAAGAAACTTTTGAATAGCCCAAAACAATACCTCCTTTTGATTCAACAATTCCTTGATCTGAATTGGAAGAAGAAAAAAGGAAATGGAGCATGCTTTCTTCGGTTACCTACCTTCATTGGTTAATGGAATTCAAATTTTAATTCAATTAAGTTCATGCATTGGTAACTAAAAGAGAAAATTCAAATTGATTTAATTGCATTAAATGCTCCATACGTTACTCCACTCCTTGAGAAATGAGAATAAGATTTCAATGTAATTTAATTTGAATGTTTTGTTTCTTCTCTCTCCTCTCTCTTCTCTTGTTTTCGGTCACTTCACTCAGGAAAGAAGAGTGAACAAGTTATCAGAGAAAAAGTTAACAGTGAAGCTATGAAGAAGAAAAAGGCTAGGTTGATGATGGGTTGTGAAGAAGGAAGATTCGAAGCAAGGTGTGGCTAGATTTTTGCCATTGAAGGCAAGATTTCTAGAAGAGCTTCAAGATCTTCCATGCCAAGAAAAGAAAAGATCTGCCTCAGTCAGAGAAGAAGATCTCAGTGGCTAAAACTCATTTCCATTTTTGTTCATCCAAGAAAGAAGGTAGCTACTGGATGTACAAAGAGGAAGAAGCAAATATGGAAAGGAAGGAGCTGTCAAGGATCAGAGATTCATCAAGGGTCAGAGTTTTTTCTTGGAGCCAAAGTCAAGATCAAAGGCTCAGAGTGAAGGAACTTGATGAGAAGGGTTGAGAGAGGTACATGCATGATGGTTTTGTTTCGGTTTTTCCTCTCTCTTCTCTCTGTCCGAACCGCTGATGTTTGTTGGAGAAGATGTTGGTGACTTGGTTGAACCGGTTTCAACCTTGGAAGCTTTTCCTTCTATAATAAGGGTAAACGTCCAAGGGTTGAGATCAAGGAAAGCAAGCACAGAGTTCTCATAGCTACCCTAAGCTAACAGAGTTCTTCTCCTTCAATGGGTTTTATTTTGTTTTCTTTTCTTTAGTTTTGGCTGTCTGTGTCTCATCGTGAAAAAGGCAAACAGAGTGAAGTTTATAAGAAAAAGCCAGTGAGAGGAAAAAGGCAGTGAGCAAGATGAAAGAAAAAGCCATAGATGTCTTAGAGTTTCTTTGTACATCTGTTTGTTGTGTTTCATGATCCTGTGGAGATTCCCTTGCAAGTTGAGTTAGCACTTTGTGGTTGAAAGCTTGGTAGGTGTCCAAGTCAAGTTCAAATTTGGGGATAGAATCTGGATTTGTCCCATATAGGATTGGGTAGATCCTAAAAAAGAATTGGTGTATGTAATCTGATGATTATAGTGAAATTTTGTCACTATTGTGATGGAGACTGGATGTAGGCTGCATTGCACTTAGCAGCTGAACCAAGATATTTCTGGGTGTGATTCTATCTTTCTCTTCTACTCCTATTCTGTTTCTATTGCGTTGGAGACAAAATTGAAAAATATCTCCTAACCGGTTACGAGACAAAATAAAAATGTCTCTTGACTTAGACAAAAAGCAGAAATATCTCCTGAAGTTCTTTTAAAAGGCAGAAAGTAATATTCAGTAAAAAGGGGCTAAGATTTCACCTCCCTTCTCTTAGCCACTGATTACCATCAAGGTTGATTTTCTATCTCCAAATATAATGAATTTTTTAAATTTTAAGTTGGACTTACTTTTTCTAGGATAGAGTTTTAGGACGGAAGTGGGAGAAGGTCGCGTAGTGACGTCTTCTCGAAATCCTTGTTTGCTGGAAAATTGTGGAGTTATAAGGGGTTGCACACTAGAACGGTTAGGATTTGATGTTTTATTGAATGTGTGTATGTTATAATAAATGCTTGCAGTTGTTTCCTCTGTAAAATCTGTTATATTTATTTTATGGATGTCTCTGAATTAAGGAGAAGTTCTGCCGAATTATTATTTAAATCGAATTCATTAACTTCGATTTATATCATGTTGTGTCTCATATAGTAAATCAAATCCATTTACTTCGATTTATATAATGCAACGTACACTCCTACACTCCTATTAAATTGAATCTATCTATTTCGATTTACCACCGATATGGCTAAATCGAATCCATTTCATTCAATTTATATAGTTTCATTGACAAAACCGGACATGCATGTAATGTTTCTTTTAGGACAATAATGTAAATTTAAATATTATTTCATGTCATTTACCCTATTATTATATATATACAAAAATACACTCATAAATCATTATAAAAAAATAAATATATTTTTATAATTATTATTGTTAAATGACTGAATAATTATTTTCATTTTTGTAATAAAAATATCCTACTTCAATAACAATTAAAAATATCCCTTGTCAATGACGGGACGAAATTCTTGGAGTGGCGGGAATGGTACCTGCAAAGACACCTGATGAACCGAATTATTCTTATGCCGGTTAGAAATTAGTAATGAATTCAATCGTGAGTATAGTCTAACCAACACGCAAATATCACATCAAACAATTCTAAAATCTATGACCGAGAGTGTTGATCCCGGGTCGTTCTCCCTAGGAATTGCCTTAGAATGCGCATCGTTGATTAGGAAATCTTTTATAGTTTTGAGAGTTGGTGCAAGGATTCAAGCTAACAAAAGCAAACAACAATCAATTGACATAAAGGCCTTGGCCAAGGGTAAGCATTGGAAGTTCCATCATTATAGTTTCCTTCAATTAGGATAGGAATTGATTATTGCTTCACTTAGTTAACCCCCTAACAATGGAGGAAAGTCAAGTGAGAGTAACTAACTTGAGTCACAAGTAGTCCTAGTCTCACCCTAGGGAAGTCTAGCTTTAGTGCACTCCAAGTTAATTAGCACTTCTCAATTCACAATCTACAATTGATATCCACTATTCAAGTGTCTCCAATAGCTCAATCCCTAAACCAAGTAAAAGAAATCTACTCCATAGCTAGGGTTGTCATTATCACAAACAATTGGTAGGCAATCATAGAAGACATGATGTAATTGAGAGAAGAAAATTGAATTAAAGCTATCTAATCCACACAATCATCAACAATCAAGCAATTGAATGAAGCTACACAATTCATTAATCCAAAATCAAGGTAACAAAGTCAAACAAATCTAGATCTAAGAGATTGAATCAAAAGAGCATCAATTAAGAGTAGAGGAGGAGTAGATCTACAACTTGTATCAAAGCAAAAGTGAATTAGCAATGGATCTCACCAAGAAATCAAAGAAGAATTGCAATGGAGGAAGTGAAATCCTAGAGAGAAGTGGGAGTTTCTCTCTCTAAAAACAAAATGTAACTAACTCCCTAAAATATCTAGAATTATGACTAATTGTCCTAACACACCTAACTTTTGGTCTTCTTAAGCTTTTCCCTCCAAAATTATGCTCCAAAATAGGGCCCAGGACTCCTTGAAATCGCTGGTCACGTATTTTGATTAAAAAAATCACGTGCGTCCATTGACGCGTACGCGCACAGCACGCGTACGCGCCCCTAGGGTCTTTTGCGATCTGTGCGCAGACGCACGGTGCGCGCGAGCGTCACAGGAGATATGGCCCAGCCATATAAGCACGCTGGCTCCTCGCTCGGCTCCACTGCGCTGGATCTGGGTGTACGAATCCACACGTACGCGTAAGGTGCGCGTGCGCGTGCATGTCCAAACTTCAAATCTTTAATTTATTTCATGCTCCCTCCATTCATGCATGCTTCCTTCACTCCTCTTAGCCATTTTTGCCCTGTAACTTCTGAAATCACTTAACAAACGGATCAAGGCATCGAATGGTAATAGAGGGGGATTACAATATATCAATTTTGATGCAAAAGAAGCATATTTTCATCTATGAGGCAAAATGGGAAAGGGAACACAAAATCACGCAGTTTTATATGAATAAGTGTAGAGGATCAATGATAAAATTCTTAAATCTATACATGATAAACCCTAAAAATGGAGTTTATCAACACCCCGACGTCCAAATTAAAATGGATCTAAGAGATATAAGTGAGAGTTAGAATGTGTGTCATACTTGAACGAGCCCTTAACTCCTTTTTATAGTAGGAGTTTGTTTATTATATTTTATCTTATAAGATAAGAGGGATATTTGACTTTAAATATTGGTTAAGGATTTGATTGTCGGGCTGATTTAGATCGAAAAAAAGACCCAAATCCAAACAACCGGATCAGAGACTGCTCTGATGAAAAATCCGAAAATCAGGTCCGGAATAATTGGAAACTTCCAAATGGGATAAAAATTAAGGAGGTTCGACATGATTGAAGAATTTGGAGTGACTAGCTACAAAAGGAAATGATGTATACTTGATTCCCATCACTTATCGTTTTTCATGTTAAGATATATATATATATATATATATTGGTAGTTATTTGTATAAAAATATCTTTATTTAATTGAATACGTTTGATTGAGCTTTTGAAATGGACACTTGCCATAAAAGTACTTTCGGATTGTTTCGTGGTGACCACTCAAATAAAGTCGCCTATTTCATCTTTTGCTAAAGATGTTTTTATATTGTGTTTTAATTGGTTTCTGTATAAATTATCCGGTGTTTCTCATCACATATTATTAAATTTCTCAAAAGATTTTCTTTCCAAAAACAATAAAAAATATTTAATTTGGACTAAAACCAAAAAGATAATAGATTAACTATTAGATTTTTTTTAAATTATTTATATAAAAAAATATATCACATTCATCAAAATATATATATATATATATATATATATATATATATAACAAGCTCAAGCCTCTTAAAATTTTTACAAATAAAAAAACAATTAATTTATATTCGTACAATACATAAACCAATTACTATATATTATTATTATATTATAGATTAAGATCACTAATTTAAATTTTTTTTTCATTTTTAATATAAGCATTAGAAATAAATAAAATTTTTATAACTAAATGTAGTGTAACAAAATATATAATATTAATTAGTTCTTAAAAAATTTTAAAAAAATAGTTTCTTTCATTTTAGTAAAATTACTATTTATTAAAGTAGACAAATTAATTATTTTCTTCTCATATACAGTTTTTTTAAGACATAAAAGTAATTAATTAGGTCATTATTTAAGATAATTAAAGTCACTATTTCATTAAATTTTTAATTTTAAAAAAAAATCCTAGCAAATTTTGGTATAGAAATTTCGAATTTGAAAACATTGATAAAAATTATGTTGAATTTTGATTTATTTGATTCTCATTTAAATTAATCACTATATAAGTTAAAGTTCTGTTTTGAAGTTATATTCGAGCTTTAATCTGATTTTTAAAGTTTCAATTTACTTAATTTGATTTTTTAACTTAGGTATTCGTGACTCATATTGGGGTTTTAAGTGTTTAGTTAAAAAAAAAGTTAAGGTAAAAAAAAATTCAATTGTCACATCAAATAGTCGCTAGAATGTATAATGTAGCAGTCGTTAGTCTATCTCAGCATGTTGTTAACGATTTTGTGAAACAGTGACAAAAATAAGATCAGGAACCAATGTGAGTCATAACTATTAAGTTGGGAGACTAAATTGAATAAATCAAAATTTTTGAAATTAGATTGAAATACGAACATAATTTCAGAGACCAATAAGTATTATCTCTTTATTGACAATTATGTTGTTTTAATGGTAATTAAGATCTAATAATGGTTTATAATAAAAGAAGCCTTCTTTTGCAACAATGAACCTATAGTAGTAGTTAGAGGTGTTCTTAGATTATATCATATTCATAAATCCACAGTATTTATCTGTATCTGATCTGTAATTTATGGATATGATCTGATCTGTAAGATGATCAGATTTGATCGAATCGGATCCACACTCTAATCAGATAGAAGTAAATATGTTTAAAAAAGTAAATAAAAAAATTATTGACTTTTTTTATAAAAATAAAATTTTTTAATATTTTTTATTTTATGGATATATTTGATATTTGATCCAAACATATAAAGTGCGAATATCAAATTTGATCTAATGAGTTTAGTGCGGATTGGATCGAAATTTCAGCCATATCCCATCTGTAAATACCCCTAACAATAATAACTAAAAAATTATAATGATTATATTTTTAACTAAGAGGAAGTGCCAAAAAAAAAGTACTAAATACAAGAACATTTAATCAAATATTAAAAAAAAATTTTACTTTAAAACAGTTGGACTTTTTTTGCTCTTATATATATATATATATATATAATAATAATAATAATAATAATAATTGTTTTATATATCACACAAATATAAACGTTTTTTCTATGATCTTAAGAAAGGTTTTGTAAGTTCCTAACCTTGTTATTGATTTTTGTATTGTTAGTCCTCATATTATCGATCTTATTCATATATAATTCGGATGATAAATTATTATACTTGTTTATTATTATTATTATTATTATTATTATTTTGTACATTAAAAAGTAACAGGCCAAATTATTGCCATAACATAATAGAAGTATGAAAGTTTATCATTCTTCTCTAATGGAGGAAACAAAATTCTTTTCAATAGTTTATTTAACGTTTAATAGAATAAAAAATAAATTTTATTAGAATAAATTTTAGTACGAGTTTAATATTTTTATTCATCATAAAATATTTATAGAACTACTCGTAGATAAATTTTAGAAAAAAGAAAAAAAAAGCATAATTTTTAATTTTATTTTTAAATAAACTTTATTTTTAATTTAAAAATAAATTTTATTTTTATTTTTTAATAATATTAATTTTTTACCGTATATAATTATTCAATTTTTTTAATCATATAAAAATAAATTACTCTTAATAAGACTTTTTTGTGTTATTCAATTATCTTTTTTAAAAAATAATTAATTATTAAAATAATTAAACTTTTCACAACAAAAATAATAAAAAAGTTATGAACGAAAAAAATTAACCATCATGATAATTTTTTGTATTTGTATTCATATTTAAATTATAAACATAAATATAATTTGATTATATTATTTATGAAATGTGACTATAGATGATAAAATTTAGTTATATTACTTATATATAGTTTTATTGTATTGTATTGCTTATAAAGTTAGATTATAATTATGACAATAAAATTGTTCTAGTACTTTTATATGTGTGACTAATTAGTGGTGTTAAAACATTACTCTTAATTATAAATAAGGTTTATGTTACGGATCCGGCCCACAAATTCTACACCCAGAACGGTCCCCGAACCCGGTTACTAGAGTCCGACCCCCTTCGCCCTTCCAGAAGGCCCGGAACCAGCCCACTAGAGTTCCTAACCAACTTTCGAATTCAAACGTCTCCCTTATCTTAGCCAAATAAGATAAGATAAAGATAAGATAATTCAAACGTCTCTTATCTTAGCCAAATAAGATAAGATAAGATATTCACCATCACCTATAAATAGAGGACCCAAGTCCCTCCAGGTATTCATTCATTCCTCACACCTTCTACCTCTTAGATCCATTCTGACTTGAACGTCGGAGTGTCTTTGCAGGTACCACCCCATTGCTCCAGGCAAGTGATCCGGCATCTGCCTCAACCCGCAAGTTCTCGATCCATCTCTCAACCCGTACCAGAGACATCTTGTACAGTTTATAATTTAAAAAATTAAAGACTCAATTAAAAAGATACAAAAAAATAATGTTAAAATATTCTAACTCTTTAAAAAAAATATTCGAAATTCAATAAAAAATTATTTAAAATTTAAACTCAATAAAAATTTATATTCAATGTGTTTTGTATTAAATATATTTAATAACCTATTATATTATATTGGTTGAAATTAGCTTTTATAATGTTAATTTTCTAATAACACTTTATTATAAAAAAAAAAACATTTTTTCAAAATTTTTTAAAAACTAATTAATATTATATATATTTTGTTACACTATATCTTGTTATAAAAAATTTATTTATTTTTAATGCTTATATTAAAAATAAAAACAAAATTTAAATTAATAAATTTTAATCTATAATATAATAATAATATAATAATTATTTTATATATTATACGAATATAAATTAATTATTTTTTTATTTCTAAAAATTTTAAGAGCTTGTTTTATATATATATATATTTTGATGAATGTAATACATTTTTTTATATAAATAATTTAAAAAAAATCTAATAGTTAATCTATTACATTTTTTATTTTAGTCCAAATTAAATATTTTTATTATTTTTGGAAAGAACATCTTTAGCAAAAAATAAAATAGGAGTCTTTATCTCAGTGGTCACCTTATTTCATAGCACTAAAAGCATATATCTTTCAGTTCTTTTTT
The DNA here is from genome assembly GCF_059453495.1 of Arachis ipaensis. NCBI lineage: Eukaryota > Viridiplantae > Streptophyta > Magnoliopsida > Fabales > Fabaceae > Arachis > Arachis ipaensis. The sequence continues at coordinate 8,759,136 of NC_142436.1, forward strand.
TTTTCTTTTGTTTTCTTGAATTTTATATCCAAATAGTTTCCAAACTAGTATGTACATAAGAAACGAATAACAACGTGGTCATCACTCCCATTTACACATAATTTGATTGGTGTGTCTGAAACCACAAGTTAACACAAAGCTTCCATCCATTCTCTTCAAAACAAAGCTTTCCACAAGCACATAACACCCAAAATTTTCCCATTTAATTCCCCCTTCAAATTTCTCATCTCTAATTATCCTCTCTTGCCTCTTATTCCTACCCAACCAACCACCTCTTTCTTGCTCCCATTTCATTCTCTCGACAATAACCAAATTCAATCCAACACTGACCTCTCTTCCCACACTAAACCAAACCACTCCATCATCACCATTTCCTTCACCCCAATCAGCTTCCTTTCCACCACCCACCATAGCAAATTCTGTTTCAACAACAACATCCACTAACACCCCATCATTACCTTTACTACCATAAACACTATTATTCTTCATTGACAAAATCTTCTCCCATCTTTGCTCAAGTGTCAATGTGTAAAACACAGATCTTTTCATTTGGTCCTTGAGTTCCATTCCTTCCTTTACAAACATAAATGGACAGTACCAATTCCCAATGACCACAGAACCAGAACTATCATTAGACAATGGGAAATCGAATGCCGGTAATTGACCGCGCAACAATTGATTTAGGCCAAGAGCTTCTTCCAACTTGTAATTCTTGGGTGTAGAAGCTTCAACAGTCCAACCTTTCCTCCTTAAGAATAAAGGAGGGAACCCATCAGGAGCAACAGACTTTGCATGGAATCCAGAACTCTTCTTGATTATCTCGAATTGTTGCTGTTCGTTAAAGGGGTCCAAAGGTCTTGGTTTAACATCTTTCACAAAATTGAAGCATAAACAAGTTCTCATATCCTCTTCCTTTGAACTTGTACATGCCTTCCTGCTCGTCAACATAACAAAACAGTTTGTAGAATAATAATAGTACTATAGAAGGGTAAACTAAAAAAATAATGATAAAAAAAATCCATTTTAAAAATTGATAAAAGTAACTCATTGCCAAATAGCTTTCTTATTGTTGGAAAAAAAAAAACACTAATGTGCCAAAAGCAAATATTTATGTGGAAATCTTAGATAGTAGTATAGTACCGCGTCAACTTTTTTTTATCAACAGAAATTGAACTACTTGATTATTCGTTATTTTTTGTCAATTTTTTAAAATCTTTTGAACTTAATGCTAATACATTTTAGAGAAAATAAGACATCTTTGGAATTTTTTTTTCTTTTTGGTAGGTGCTTCAATCTTTAAAAATATAGTTTTTGTGGTTTAAAAAGATTTATGACACCATAAATCACATATGCATATACGACAGTATGAACACTTTTCTCTAATTCAAAATTCGTATATTCTTATGTGCTTCTATTGAGTAGAGAACATGATAGCCAGTTTCAAATTGACAAGATAAATTCATGGATATCCATAAAACATATCAATTCCAAAGCAAGATTAATTATTTTGTGGATTCAAGCATGGAGGGAGAAAGATTAGCATACATACCCTTGATGCTTTCCTTTCCTCCATATAACATAGTAGCGGTTGGAAGACAAGGGCTGATTAAGAACTGGAATGAACATAACGTCGTCGTAATCCGTTGTGGACCCATTTCCTCCTCTATTAACAGTATAACTGACGGTCAGATTCTCGCTCTGAGGAAAAGGGAAATGGCTGATGTTTCTGTTTTTCAACAAACCAAAGAACCAATAGCTTTGTGCTGCTTCATCTTGGAGAACAAGAAAACCTGAATTTGGACCCTCTGAAGAAGGTGCCTCAGAAAGGGCATTAACGTCTTTCTTTAACAATGAACGAGGCCATGTTGAATACATTCTTGATTCTTCTTAATTTCTTTCTCTTCTTATTCTTTACGCCTAGCTTTGGCAAAACAATAAAAAAAATACTCAATAACAAACAAATTAAAATAAAAACAATCAAAATAAAAAATCAAGCACCATAATCAGACCGCTAACGATTTCAATTGCATAAGCCACCCCTTTTGATCTAGGGCACCTTATTGGATAACCGCATTCATATCAGACTTTATTTTTCATGTCCCCATGTTATTTATAAAAGAATAAAAGTTCACATCTCTTTTCATGCTTTCCATATAGCAGAGCAAAATTTAATCAGTCACAAACAAGATATACAAGACCAAAATTCAACTAAATTAATTCAGATTCAATAATCATTTTAGATTTTAATAATTCAACATTCAGCAGAATCATCAATCTTACTTTCATAAATCATAAGAACAGAATAAATAAAAAACAACATAACAGAAGTACAAATACAAGTGTACCTCAAATTCATTGAACAATATTGAAGTACTTACTAGAGAAAATAGAGGAAGGAGGAGACTGAAGTCACACAACAGAAGGAGAAGGAGGAGGTCTTACCTGAACTGGACAGTCACGTTGAAAATTTTAGATTGAAAGAATAGGATTTGGGGGATTTATTGCTAGGTTTTCATGGCCTTGAACTCAGATTGGGCCTTTGGATTGGATTGGGTTTCAATCAGGGCCAAGGAAACGTCTTTTTCAATCTGGAATGCAGCATCGTGGCAAAAGAGCGATTTCATCGGCGATTCTGCGGGTAGCAGTTTCCGCAACTCGAACTGCATAAACGGCACGAAGGGGAGTGGCAGTAAATTCACGAAGCTACAAGTTAGTTACATGTGGTCCTGAATTCTAAAATGAATTGTTTGATTTGCTTATTTGCTGTTTTCTTTTTCTTGGAATTAAAGCTGAAACTACTGGGATGCTGGATGCTGGATGCTCTAATTGATATTTTAGAAGGAATAAAGAGAGCAGGGGACTTCATGATGAGCTTGGAAGTTGGAATATATAAATTTTAAAAACTAGTGCCCATCAAGCTGCATTTTTTCTATAGAGATGTATGTATATTATAGCGAATGCTACGGTGATGAACGCCGATGAAATGACGTGGAAGGCACAATTAAGTCACACGTGTCCCTTATTCCCTGAGAAGAAAAGATAACTTCTGAAGTGGTGCAGGAGTTTGTCTTATGTCATGTCTCTCTTTTGTGGGATTAGATGAAGTTAATGACATTAATTTTTTTTTAAGTTAATGACGACATTGTTATTATTTTAGTTAATCTTTTGGGTCTTTTTGGTGGATTGGCCAATATTTTTGTTGTGATTTGGATATTGGGTATTATGGTTAATATTTTTAATCACTAGAAAAATTATGATTTTGGTGTCACAAATTTAAGATTGGAACCCATTATGACCAAAAAGAAAGAGATTGAATTCTTGGACCAACTGAAATCATAAAAATAACAACAATGATAATAAAATAGAAGAGAATGCTTACTATGATGGTTTTGAATTTAAAAAATTGAAATAAATAAATTAATAAAAACAAAAAATATAAATTAAATGATAAAAACTAATTTTAAAGTTTTGTAATTCTACCATTTGTATATTATTTATATTATTTTATTTTTCAACTTATGTTGATCCATTATTGTTATTATTCTTTAATATCTATCTATCATTTATGATTTTTTTATTAAAATCAATATTCTAAAAAAAATTAATTTGTTTAATTTTTGGTTAATAAAAATTTGATTGGTATTTAAAAATGATCATTATTATTTTATATTTTCATTAAATAATAGAGGAATCCATACTAATATTTTGTAATTAAAATTAATATTTTAATATAAATTTTTTAATATTATAAATTTTATATTTTACTTCTTCTCGAAATTTTTTGGTCACACTTATTTCTATAGATCGATGCTCAAACTCTTCACATTACACAAGGTACACCCTAATGATTATAAGTATATATATATATATATATATATATATATATATATATATATATATATTTTATGATTGTTATTATTCTCACACCAAAATCTTAATTTTTTATGATTGTTATTATTTTCACACCAAAATTCTTGCTTTTTTATTTTTTTATTTTTTGGACATGGATAAAATTCAAAACCCAAATCTACTCTTATACTTTCCGTCTTAAACTCATTCATTCTTCACTTTCTATTACACATGCAGCATCCTTCCTCTACTGTTTTCATTAGCAAAATCAAATTAGGTTGTATTGGAACCGGTGTTTTGTGCAACCTCGCCGTCGTTTAGAAAGCTTGCTGACTTTAGATGCCTCTTTATTGCCGATGTTTTCTTTTTCCATGAGAGGTTAATTTTGGGTGAAAGAGGATGCTGCATGTGTAGTAGAGAGGGAGGAATGAATGAGTTTAGGATGAAAAGTTTAAGAGGAGATTTGAATTTTGGATTTTATTCATGTCCAAAAAAAAATTAAAAAAAAAAAATAAGAATTTTGGTGTGAGAATAATAACAATCCTAAAAAAACTAAGATTTTGGTGTGAAAATAATAACAATCATATAAAATTAAAAAAATATACTTGTGATTATCAGGGTGTGCTTTGTGTAATGTGAAGAGTTCTAGGGCATCAATCTGTAAATAGGTGGAGTTAAGTCTCAAAGTAGTCCTTGAACTTACACTCAAGCCTCAAAGTAATTCCTGAAGTTAATAATTACTCAAATTCATTCGTAAACTTGTATTTCAGGACTCATAGTAGTCCCTGAAATATTTTCTATTTATCAAAACCTTAAAACGACGTCGTTTTGAGGAAAAAAACAAAAAAAGAAAAAGACAAAATAAAGTAGCGTAGAATCCCCCAATTTTATAAAAGAAAAAAGAAAGAAGCACAGCGTAGAACCCAACCCCTCCCAATTTCCAAGCTGTTTCCTTCTCTATCCCCATCTTCAACCCCTTTTCCTCCCTCAACCTTTACCTTTTCCTTCTCCATCCCCAATCCGACCTCTTTTTCTCCTCCAACCCTTCCCCTTCTACTTCCCCAACTTGATATCATTCCTCTTTCTCTTCTTCTTTTTAATTTGATGCCCTCCTTCTCCTCCTTTCCAACTATAATCTCACACTCACAAGAGCTCTCCTCAACCTTTGCTGTTGCCGCCTTTCGTGGGCCTCCGTTTCGCTGCTGCCGTGTTCGCCTGCCTCCATTTTCGCTCAGTTTTTCTCTTCTCTCCTCTGGCACGGTTCTCTCTCTCAACCATGGTATTTTTTTCTTTAATTTTTTTAGTTATTCAATCATTGTTCTTTAATGTTTTGGGTGATTATTACTGCTGATCCTGTTTTAATATAACAACAATGGTTAATTTTAGGGCAAAACACTATAATAAGCCAACATCAATCCAAATTTACCTATATGAGCCAAAATGAAAATCGATACAGCAATGAGCCAGATCATATTTTTATGTAATTCGAACCAGGGTAGTTCGAACTTCATCCTCAAATAATTCGAACCAGACCAGTTCGAATTTCGACGAAAAAATTGAATGTAAATCGAACCAGACTGGTTCGAACTACCTATGCAAGTAATTCGAACCACTCCAGTTCGAATTAGGGGGAAATGTGTTCTTCATGTAATTCGAACCACCCTGGTTCGAATTACGCTTAAGCAAGGTTGTTAGTAATTCGAACCACCCTGGTTCGAATTACTAGGGAATGGGCTATATAAGGAGTTCGAATCAGCCTCATTCGAACCATTCTCACCTTCCCCTGCCCCACCAAATCTCAGAGAAAACGACCCAGATTCTCTCCGCGAAATACCTGAACGCAATATTCTGCTCATGGGAGACAATCCGGCGCGGTTATATCGCTTGGACGGAGTCGCCCATATAGCTGGGGTCATCAACGAAGAGGTTAGTACGGAAATAACTTTGTTTTACCGGTACATGTGAGTTTGTGGTTTGGCATGCGAGTAAGATATTGGTTTAGTTGGTGGTTTATTTTAGTGGTTTATGTTAGTGATTTCTGTAAATGGTTTATGTTAGTGGTTTTTGTAAGTGATTTATGTTGGAGGTTTATGTTAGTGGTTTATCTTAGTGGTTTATGTTAGTGGTTTATCTTAGTGGTTTAGGTATGTGGTTTATATAAGCGGTTTACGTTAACGGTTTACGTTTGTGGTTTTTGTTAGTGGTTTATGTTGGTGGTTTATGTTAGTGGTTTATGTTAGTGGTTTATGTTAGTGGTTTATGTTAGTGGTTTATGTATGTGGTTTATTTATGTGGTTTATGTAAGCGGTTTACGTTAACGGTTTACGTTAGTGGTTTTTGTTAGTGGTTTATGTTGGTGGTTTATCTTAGTGGTTTATGTTAGTGGATTATGTTACTGGTTTATGTATGTGGTTTATGTAAGCGGTTTACGTTAACGGTTTACGTTAGTGGTTTCTAGTAGTGGTTTATGTAGGCGGTTTAGTTGTGGTTTTATAATGTTAGATCTTTCATGTCAGTAGCCTATGGGGGTTTCTAATTTAAGTTTCTTATGCAAATGGTTCTCGTTCTTGGTATTTTTAAGCGGCTATACATAGTAAGATTTTTTGGTTTATCAATTATCGTGTTGATTATGTTTGTCACCGGTAATTAAGCTGGTTCTAAGAATGCGGTTCATTTCTTCCACAGCCTCAGCGATGCATCAGGAGCATGCGGCGGCAGCAGGGCATGGTCCTGGATGACAGATACGTTCCGTACCTGCAGATGGCTGGTCTTTACCATCTTGCAAGGTTGAACGATAGATGGTTCCGGTTGGACGAGGCCCTTGTGAGTGCTTTTGTTGAGCGATGGCGTCCGGAGACTCACACGTTTCATATGCCGTTCGGAGAGTGCACTATCACACTGCAGGACGTGGCATACCAGCTGGGTTTGCCAGTGGACGGGCGTTACGTCAGCGGCTGCCTATCAGAGTTCCATATATACATCGAGGGTGGCCGTCCAGCCTGGGTTTGGTTTGAGGAGTTGTTTGGAGTGGTACCTCCTCCTAGCCAGGTTCAGAAGTACGCGGTCAACTGCAGCTGGTTTCAGGAGACGTTTGGTGAGTGCCCGGAGGGAGCTGATGAGGATACTGTGCGTCGTTATGCCCGTGCGTACATCATGATGTTGTTGGGCACGCAGCTTTTTGCGGACAAGTCGGGTAACCGCGTTCACATCAGATGGCTTCCGTTTGTAGCTAGGCTGGAGGAGATGGGGACCTACAGCTGGGGTTCTGCAGCACTGGCATGGTTGTACCGGTGCATGTGCCGTGTGGCGAACAGAAATGTTATCAAGCTAGCGGGCCCACTTCAGCTACTTCAGTCATGGATTTTCTGACGATTTCCTCGGTTTAGGCCTGCAGGATTTGAGACGTTCAGCTGGCCACTGGCCTCGAGGTACTTCCCTAATCTTTGTCTATTTCAATTTACTATTGGATACCCTAAGCACACATATAAGTAGCGGTAACACATGTGCATGTTGCAGGTGGTCAGGTTACATCTCTTCCAGTAGCGAGAAGGGTCCTAGAGTTCAGACGTGGAGGCTATGGATAGACCGGTTGCAGGATAGAGAGGTCAGTATGTAACTTAATAAGTTTTTTTATTTAACCACAATTTACGAGTTGGCATCACGAGTTGCCCTGACATTGTATCGTTCTGCGTGCAGTTTATCTGGATGCCGTACAGTAGCCCTGACGTACTTCAGGTCGTGCATCCCGAGGTTTTGGAGCCTCGGCATATGGTGCTGTGGCGGTCTGTTACATCGCTTATCTACTTTGCCGTCATAGAGTGGCATCAGGTAGACAGAGTTCTTCCGCAGTTTGGAGGGGTGCAGCCCCGTCCACAGGCCGCCCTGAACATCGACTTTCTGATGTCGAAGGACGGCAGAGGCGGCGATCGATGGTTCCCGTCCCATTTGCAGAAGTGGCATCAGTATTGGGAGGACCGTACGGAGAGCGTGCTGAGATTCGATGTTGTTGCTGACCCCGGTCCGTCGCATCTGTTCTTGGATTGGTGGAGTCAGCACGGGAAGAGGTTTTTGTCTCCGGATCCGCAGTTGGGCGATCCGAGAGCCACTGCTATTCCTGTTGAGGCCTCACAGCGGGGAGCTGGGCAAGTACCTGAGATGGATCGGCCTGACGACGTGCCGGATAGGAGGCGGGTTGATAGGAGAGCTCGCGTGGGCACACGTCGTAGCCAGCGTGACTGGGGTTGGCTTGAGCGTGCTATGGAGGCTGGCGACGAGGCCGGACCCGCTAGGGGTCGACGACGACATCATCCTGGCAGAGGTAGAGGGCGTGCTGCGGTTCATGCCGCTGCACCTGACCCTCAGGACGATGACGATGATCAGCATGGGCCTGAGGGCGGGGATGGTGCAGGGGCGGCCTCAGTTGCTGGTGGTAGTACCCAAGATGGGGTTCACGGAGGTGAGTGGTATGGCTCCGGGATGGGTGACGGGGCTGAGCCTAGTGACGCTGGACTTGGGTCCGGTCCTTTTGGACATTACTTTGTTGGAGTACCCACCGACGACCAGCCTCGGCAGGACGGTACTCCATGGGTTATTCCCGGATCACAGTGGCAGGACTTCCTTGGGGCAGATACGCTCGATCCGGACTTCGGCAGTCCACGGTTTCTGGCGGAGATTTCGGCTATCATGCAGGAGGACGAGCCGGGCAGGAGGCGTCCTCAGACCCCTGCCACGCAGGCACCCTTAGATGTTGATCTGAACGAGCCTGCTACGACTCCTGTTGGTGACCAGTTTGCTTTGGGAGGTACCCCACATTCCGCTTACACCGCTGCATCACAGTCTGTCGCCGGGCCGTCTGCCGCACCATTCCATTTTACGCCACCCGCACAGCCTACCCCACATGAGGACGCAGATGAGATAGAGGATGAGGAGCCGTTCATCCGCAGAGGTCAGAGGCCACGGGTTCCCCGTCGTTGTGGGACAGGCTCCCACTTGTTTAGATGATTTACATTTCATGTATTTTGGACGTTAGGGTTCACTCATGTATTTTAGATGATTTACTTTAGAGCTATTTTTCCTTGTTGTATGCTCATTTTATTGTACTTAAAAATCTGTTATTTACCTAGTGGATTAGTGACTATGTATTATCATTGAATCATATGACACTGTAGTTATCAACTTTTGCAGTCATGGGATTTCTAAACAAATTCAAATTCAGATGCAACTTTTTCATTACTAGAAGGTAAAAGGATAAACAGATAACACAAATCATCTTCAATAACAAGTTACAGGAAAAATAAAATCAATGAACACTAACAATAACAAGATCGCTACTACTGGCCCCCCGTGTGAGACGGTCCTCCAAGCTGTGGGCAACTCCTGCAGGTGTGTCCGGGTTGGCGACAAAGACCACACCTCTTTGGCCGATTCGGATCTGCCTCGTCCATGTTCGTCTGTATCCTAGTGGATCTCGGACGACCCTCTCTTGCCCGCCTCTTGGCAGGGTCCGGGATCACGGTTGGCCCGTCGTAAGGTGGCCAGAATCCCTCCGGTATCGGCGGTGTGAATCCCATCTGGTACACACGGAACACTGAACTAATCTGATACACGCTGTGAACATAAGAGGACCAGGTAACCCGTGAGTAGGCGCAGCATGCAAGTGCGTGCTGGCACGGGAAATGAAGTGCCTGGAAGTACCCGCAGTCACAGGTCCTGGATGCAAGCGATACTCTGTAGGTACCTAATGAGAAAGAGCCCGTCGGGGTGGTCTCGGCTACGGTGAACTCGGAGTTATCCCGGTCATACAAAGTCACCGTGAAGCACCTCGAATTCTTCAAGTTGGCCTCTATACATTTCACCAAGTACTGACTGAATTGCTGTCCGGTTCCCATCTGGGCCTCAGCCTCTCTACCCTTGCGAACAAAGAGTTCCGCAAGCCTTCCATATGTTGCCTTCACCAAAGAGCAAACAGGGAGGTTTCTGACACCCTTTAGGATTGAGTTCACACACTCCGAGATATTCGTCGTCATGTGACCGAATCTCCGTCCCTCGTCACGATGCTGAGTCCATAAGGAATAATCAATCCGGTTCGCCCACTCACACATCGCCGGGTCTTCAGACCGAAGAATATCAAACCAGTAATCAAACTCAACCTCGGTCTTGGCATATGCGGCATTCACTAGAAGCCTACGTGCATCCTTGCCCTTGAAGGTAAGGGCAAAATTAGCCGCTACGTGTCGAATGCAGAATGCACGGTATGCAGATGGAGGTAACCAACCCCTGTCCGGAGCCTCAAGCGCAGCCTTTATGCCGTTATGCCTGTCCGATATAACCAGAAGACCGGGCTGCGGTGTCACGTGCTGTCTAAGGTGGGAGAGAAAGAATGACCAAGACTCTGCATTCTCACCTTCTACTAGTGCGAATGCAACGGGTAGAATGTTGGAGTTCCCGTCCTGTGCAATCGCGATGAGCAAAGTACCCCCGTACTTCCCATACAGATGGGTCCCATCAATGCTAACTAAAGGCTTGCAATGGTGAAATGCCTGGATGAGCGGTGGAAACGTCCAGAAAAGTCTGTGAAAAAAGGCTTGAGACTCGTCTACTTGTCCACTAACTCGAACGGGGCTCGTCCGTAGGATTGCAACAGTACCCGGCATCGTCAATTGGACTCCCAAAACCCACCTGGGGAGCTCGTTGTATGACTCATCCCAGTCACCATATACGAGGGCAATTGCCTTCTGCTTCGCCATCCAGACCCTCCTGTAAGTCGGCCTAAACCCGAAGTGTGCTGCCGTGGCATTTAGGAGCACCTTGATGCTGACGGATGCATCGGCCCTAACCATTGGCATAACGAACGCGGAAATCACATGATAATCCAAGCTCCTGTGGTCACTCGAGATGGAGGTCGCAAGACAAGTGTGAGGTCCATTGTACCGCTTGACCTCCCAAATGCCCTTGCGCTTCCGCAGACTCAGTCGAATCAACCATGTGCACCCATTCCCAAACTCAGAACACTTGCCCACATAACGGCGATGATCAGACTCCACAACCTTGTACTGTACCCCTCGCCGGATGCTGTAAGTCTTCACACTTAACAGGGCCTCGTCTTTATCCTGAAATTGCTGACCAACCTGAAACTCTGTCAAACCAGCAGTCCCTTCAGCATCTCTAGCTCCGAATCCAACAGAGTGCCCTGAAACACCCTCTTGCCTCATGGCATCTAGGTCCAAAGAGGAAAAAAGTGGTGGATACTGCTGTGTGCCAGAACTAGAACCACCGACTACCAAAGCAGGCTCAGTCGCTCCAACCTCGTCGCCGCTGTCATCCTCAATCATATCCGGCTCGACGTCGTCCTCCTCTACATCACCCAACACTCCGTCACCGACGCCAACCGGTGGAACTCCCTGTAAAGCGTTCGGCAGAATATCAACTGATCCTACCACGTCGCCTACTCCATCATTCAGATCAACAGCAAAAGACGGGGAGGCGACTGGTTCGACCGCTGGCTCGTACACAGGGACGGACGAAGAAGCAACGGCAGGCCTTGAACTCGAACCGGCTGCCGCTGCTTCAGTGGTGGCATTCCGGTTCGAACCCCCTGAGCTGGATACCACATCAACCAACTTTGCCAACAACTCTGGTGTCCTAACCTCGGGAAACTGCCTCCGACATAGAAACATGACTTGCAGGTCCTCATCACTACCAATCGTGAAGCAATCATACTTCACCGTATCCTGCAAGACAGTGATTGGAATGCGATAGAAAAACTTCTTCACTCGCTTCGCACCTTCCAGACCGAGTTTCATCAGCACAGATCTAACAAGATCATCATAGCTCGTCGTTGGTTTCACGACGATACAGAGAGGATCCTTATCTGTGAACTTCACACCGGAGCGAGTTTTTCTCTTAATGGATCCTCTATGGTGAACCAAAACCCCAAAACTTTCCTCACTAGCCATATTACACCCTCTATGAGAGCAACTCACGTTTAGAACCATATATATACTGCACTGTCTACCACTAATTCGAACCGGACTGGTTCGAATTCAATTTGTGTAATTCGAACCAGCCTGGTTCGAATTACTTGATGCAGCTTCTCCCTATATAATTCGAACCAGTGTGGTTCGAATTATGTGATACGTTTTCCTCCCAAATAATTCGAACCACCCTGGTTCGATTTACTTGAATGAATTTTCCTCTTCATAATTCGAACCACTCTGGTTCGAATTACTAACGAATTGAGTTCGAACCACACTGGTTCGAATTATATAAATATAGGATTTGGCTCATTGCAGAAACGAATTTCAGTTTGGCTTATTTAAGTAATTTTCAACTTCCCTTGGTTTATTCTGGTTTTTTGCCCTTAATTTTAGTTATTTTCTATTTTGTAATTATTTATTTTTTTGTGGTTGCTGTTTAGATTGATTGATGCTTGCTATTTAAGTTGATTGATCTTTTCTAATTAATGGTAATTTTTTGTGATATTTTGTGTTGTTGGTTTTTATTTTTGTGATCTGTTGAAGAAGAAGAGAAGAACAGAGTTGAAGAAGAAGAAGAAGAAGAAGGGGGTTGTTGTGTTTTTTTTAATATAAAACGACGAACGTTTTTCTATGCTTCTTTTTTTTTTGTTCAAAACGACGTTGTTTCAAATTTCTGATGAACGGAAAATATTTCAGAGCGGAGTACAAGTTCAGGGACGAATTTGAGTAATTATTAACTTCAGGGATTACTTTTAGACTCGAAGGTAAGTTCAGGGATTACTTTGAGACTTAACTTGAAATAGGCGTGATCGAAAACTTTTGAAAAGAAACAAAATATAAAATTTATAATATTAAAAAATTTATATTAAAATATTAATTTTAATTACAAAATATTAGTATGCACTCCTCTATCTTTTAATGAAAATATAAAATAATAATGATAATTTTTAAATACCAATCAAATTCTTTTTCTTTTTTTTTAATCAAAAATAAGGAAACTCAAACCTACAACCTCTTAGCTGAGTATGGAGAGACTATGTCATTTGAGGTATAGCTCATTACTAATTAAATTCTTATTAACCAAAAATTTAACTAATTAAATTTTTTTAGAATATTTATTTTAATAAAAAAATCATAAATGATAGATAGATATTAAAGAATGATAACAATAATGGACCAACACAAGTTGAAAAATAAAATAATATAAATAATTAATAATATACGAATGGTAGAATTACAAAATTTTAAAATTAGTTTTTATCATTTAATTTATATTTTTTGTTTTTATTAATTTATTAATTTTAATTTTTTAAATTCAAAACCATCATAGTTAGTGACAGACACAGAAAATTTTAATAATGGGGACAAAAATATCTATACTAAAATAAATGTTATTGAGCATTATTAATTATACTAAAAATATAATGAAAATATAAAAATTAAAGTGTTAATAAATATTTTCATTCTTAAAATACTATTCATTATATATAATTTATAAAAAAAAAATATTTTTTTTTTATTTTTAAAACCTGAACTTAAAACATCTTAATTAAATTATAAATAACTTGTCATCCTAACTAATTTTACTTTTATTTACTTTATACACATTTAATAATAAAAAGAGTAAATTAATTGGCACGTTAGCGCTTATTGATCCAGTAATATTTTTAAATTGAAACTAGAATTATATATAAATATAAAAAAAAAACTGAACCTGTATATAAAAAGTATGTTTATATAAAATAATAGAAATTTAATTTATAATTATTTTTATCTCTTTCTTTTTAAAGTAATTAAATTTTTATATATTTTTTAATTTAATTTTAATACACTATCAGATTAAAAATTTTATACATCTATTTAATTATGTATTATAATTAAAAAATAACTTTTTACATTTATCACATAAATAGTTATCTAAAAGAAAAAATATAATTGAATAACTATGTAAAAAAATATACATATTTTAACATATCAAAATTAACTCCTATACTTTTAAATAATTATTCTACTACTCATGATAATTTTCAAATATTAATTAGCATCCATTGAATTAGAAAGTTTATTTGTTATAATATTTATGACATAAAATACTTTTTAATCCAAAATAGTTATTACAAACAAAATTATTTAAGAGATAAAGCTAAAAAGTATTATATAACGTAAAATAAAAAATATTAATTAATAGATAAATACGATTTTTTCTTATTTCAACTAATTTTTAAAGACAAAAAAAGATATTAATAATTTTACTTATATTTAAAAAATTGAGATTTAGTTTGATAATTAACTAATTAATTAATTTTAAAAATTATATTAATACTGTTCATTAATTTTTTATTGAGTTAATTTATTTACTTATTTTAATTTTTATATTAAATCAAATTTAATAAAATAAATATTGTTACATATTAAATTTAATAAAAAATATTTTTAACATAAATCTCAAGACAAAATTTTATAAATTTTTGTAAAGATAAAAATATAATTATATTAGGATATATATATATATATATATATATATATATATATGTAGAATTTTTTTTTTAAAAATTTAGTGGGGACAAGTGCCCCTTCTAATACACCTGGGTCCGTCCCTGATCATAGTAAGCATTGTCTTCTATTTTATTATCATTGTTATTATTTTTATGATTTCAGTTGGTCCAAGAATTCAATCTCTTTCTTTTTGGTCATAATGGGTTCCAATCTTAAATTTGTGACACCAAAATCCTAATTTTTCTAGTGATTAAAATTATTAGCCATAATATCCAATGTCCAAATCACAACAAAAAAACTGGCCAATCCACTAAAAAGACCCAAAAGATTAACTAAAATAATAACAATGTCGTCATTAACTTAAAAAAAATTAATGTCATTAACTTCATCTAATCCCACAAATGGGAGACATGACATAAGACAGACTCTTATAAATTTTTTAAGTTTAACTCCAACTTGTTTATATTTATTCTTATTTCTATTCTTTTTATTATAAGGTCATCGATTTCGATCTGAAGATTATTTAATTCCCTTTTATACTCCTTTATTTTACTTTTTAATTTTTTGCCCTTTTTCTTTTTATTTTATTTTTTGGTCTTTCAATCTTCGTATGCTTCATTATTTATTTTAGAATTTCTGCAAATTCTATCATCGCTTCATCACTATTTTCTAGAGATTCTATTAATTTTTCTAGCTCTTCAACTTCTCTTTTTAACTTGTCATAAATTATTTTTAGAGCTGCAAATGCTCTTTGATTTATTTCAGAAAACTGCAAATAATTCAAACGATTTTCTCTTTCAAAGAGCTCTTGTTTCTTATCTTGATAAGTTACATATATTTCTTCTTTATTTATTGTCATAATTTAGTATTTAGGGTTTCATTTAATTTTTCGACCTTTTTTGTTAATTCTTTTATTTCAGAATTTTCTTCTTTATTCTTTAACGTAGATAAACTTAAAGGGCTATTAATTTTAGATTCTCTTATTTAAAAATTTGATGAAACCAATTTTCCTGATGGTTCTTTTAATAATAGAACTGAGTTTTCAATAGCTTTATATTTTGGTATTTCTGTTTTTATAATTTTCTGAAATAATTCATCGACATAAATTCTTTCTCTGTTTTTAAATATTATACTATGATGGCTATTTGTTAAAGCATAATTTATTGCATATGTAATTGAAAATGGTTCATCATCTTGTTCCATTAGATTCTTTCTATGAAATTTATAAGCCAAACTTATAGATCTTCCAAGATTTTCAGTTGATAAAGGTATAGCATATCCAAGATGGGCATTAAATTTAACATTTACGTTTGCCAAATTTCCATGAACAATTCCAATTATTTGATCTATCGGGTCATCAGTAATTCTTTTGTCACAGATTGCTAAACTTATTGGTGAATTAATTCCTTTCATATATGTAGATTTGATTAAGACTTGTATAGTACTAATATGAATCCATCCAATTTTAGATCTTTTTTGTTGATCCTTAATTTTCTCAATCTGTTTACTCAATTCTTCATTATTTATCAAAGCTATTTCAAGTTCTCCATTGGCAGATTTTATCTTTATAGGAGCTTCAAGTTGAATTTTTCCATAGTATATTATATTTTTTCTATTAAAAACTTCTTTTAAAAGATTTTGTTTATTAAAATTTTCATTTGATTTGAGATTTAATTCTGTTTTTAGAACAGCCTGTTTTTCATTATCTAATAAAGCAGTTAATCTATAATAATCAGATTCTTCTGTTAATTCTAAACTTTCTAAATAATTCATAATTAAAAGACTAGAATGAAGATGTACCTTTCTAAATATTTTACATAAGGTGTTTTTATCTCCAGAGGGGAGATTGTAGATACTAACTCCAGAGGAGAGTTTAGAACTATTTTTCCCTAAGGGAATTCTTCTTCAGACTATAGAATCGCCTTGGCAGCTTCCTCCTTGCTCTCCTAGCATATGAGTACTCTTAGCCTCCTGCTTTCTATTGTCTGATGCCTTCTACAATTGCCTAAGCAACCTATTTATAATAGTTGGGTTTGATGGACAATTCCCATCTTTACCCTTCTTATGACGTCATTGCTTACGTCATTGTTTTGTTATCTTGCACCAGCTACATTGTTGGTGCTTTATTACCTAAATGCTTACGTCACTATGCAATAATGTTGAGAGATGCTTCAGATGTACCGTCCTCCTCTTTTATCATGTGACCCTCAGATGCATTGTCTCCTTCCTTCATCATGTGAGTTGATTCCGTTTTATTATTGCTTTCTTCAGATATTTCTGAGGCACATAGCTGGCACTTGTGGTCTTCTCTGTCTTTTATCAAATAGCAGAGATTCCTCTTTATCCCTTCGGGGAGCTTTTCTAAAAGTCCAGATAAGTTGTAGAATGCTGATTCAAATTCCACCAAGAGTCTCATCTCTCTTTCTTCAATTTCATTTCTTTTACTGGACACAAGTAGAGTATTTCTACTTTTATAATTAATCCTTGTGTGAGATTCCTTTGTTATTTTTTGAGTTCTTTCAAAGATCCTTGCTAATGTGCTGGCTAACCTTCCTTCATGACTGTAAATCGTTAAATCTTGAATCTGATCAATTGGTTGAAAATTTCCTGAGAAGACGGACATGAATATTACTTGGTGTGCTGGAACCAAGCATTCTTCTTCTTCATTAAAAATAGGTTGACTGTTTGTAAATTTTAGGGATATATCCCTTGGATTTACATTGTCAATCATATTTTTAAATCTCTTTACTGTATCAACGAATCCTGCAGAAAACTCACTAATAATTTTTAGATCATTAAAAATTAAAATTGTATCAATTAATCCATATTGGAAAAACTGATAGGTGTCAGATGGGGAAGCATCTGGGAATATAACAAGCTTTGTTAGCTGTTCTTTGGCAATAGGATAATATCCCAAAATTGCCCTTTTTTCTTCAGTCCAATTTAGGACTATGTTAAGGGTTTCTCTGAGATTTGATCTACAGACCCTTTTCTTTTCCTTGATTTCAGCCCTTGTAGGAATGTTTCTTATTATCCCTGTTCTCTGGGTTTGAATTGGAGCTTTATCTGCTCTCTTTAAGGTTTGCTCTGGATGGAGAGCTTCATATTCCCTGAAGGATTCCTTTGCCTCTTCCAGTGTTAGAAACCCTCCTTTATGAATTATCCTTGATTGATGTGTGAATGGTGCTGCTTTTTCCCAGGCATCATATACTCCTTTCATGGGGCCATTATAAATTACATAATATTTTTTTATCTTGGGTGGATTTTTTAATGATTTCAGCAATTGTTTTATTTTCTGAAATTTTTCCTTCACCTGATTTGTCCACCACGCTTAGCTGGCTGAACTCTGATGGTTTTGCTTGTTGTGTTGATTTCATTGCTTCGATGGCCTTCTTGAGAGATTGGATTTGTGTCCTTATTTGCTGACAGTACTTGCATTTTTCGAGTTCTTGCTCATATTTTTGAATTTCTTGATCTAATGCGTTGTAGACAAACTCCATTCTCTTGTTAATGTATCTGCAATAATATTTTTGTCACCCTTAATATATTCAATTTTTATTGGATATTGTAACAAAAATAATTGCCATCTTACCAATCGTCCATGATTATAATCAACTTTTAAATTATATCGTATGAAACCTGTTAGGTAACTTGAATCTGTCCTTAATGTAAATTCTCTGGGTAGTAAATCAATTTTCCATTTCTTAAGAGATTTAATTGCTGCTAGAGTTTCCTTTTCATGGGTGGTATATCTCTGTTCTGTTGGAGTAAAAGTCCCTGAAATATACCTGCAAAGTAATTCCATTGGGGAATCTTTAGAATCTAGTGATTCTTTTTCTTGTTCCAAACTTTTTATAGCTTTCTTAGCTTTTAGACATCCTGACCAGGTTATGTTTGAAGCATCTGTTTCTACTATTAAGTAGTCGTTTTCTTCTGGAATATAAAGTTCTGGAAGTTTTTCACATAATTCTTTAATCCTTTGAATTTGCATACTATCTTTTTCATCCCATTTCCATTCTTTTTTAGTACTTATTTTTGGAAATAAGCTTTTAGTGTATTCTGTTATATTCTTTAAAAATCCTTGATCAGAAATATAATTTATACACCCTAAAAATCTTTGTAATTGTTTTTTATCTTCTATTTTATTAGGAAATAAATTTACCTTTTCTAGGACATTTGGCTGAAGTTTTAGCTTTCCTTGAGTGGATAGAATTAATCCAAGAAACTCCATTTCTTGTTTTGCTATTCTTGCTTTCTTTTTGCTAAGAACTAATCATTTTTCTTTACATCTTTCTAAAACTATTAATAATTTTTGAAGATGATCTTCTCTATCCTGTTTTGTAAAAATTAGTATATCATCAATGTACACTAAAATAAATTCATTTAACTCTTTTAGATTTTCTTCCATAAATCTTTGATAAATAACTGGGGCTTGTTTTAATCCGAATGGTAATACATTCCATTCATAGAGCAACACACTTGTTGATTCTTTTGTTGGGCAAGTAAAAGCAGTTAATTTCTTTGTTTCTTCGTCTAAACGAAGTTGCCAATATCCTGATTTTACATCAAGAGATGAAAACTAAGTTGCTCCTTTGATTTTTTCTAAAATAGAATCTTTTCTTGGAAATTTATGAGCATCACCAATAGTTGCTTCATTCATCTTCTTATAGTTAATAACCATTCTTCGTTTTCCCCTTTTAATTTCATTATTGTTTTTGACATAAAAGGCTGGAGCCGCATGAGGACTTTTACTTAATCTTATAATTTCTTTTTCCAAAAGATCTCTACATTCTAGTGAAAACTCTTCTCTATCTCTTGCGGAATAAGAAATTTTATTTGGAACATTTATCTCTTTTGTAGGATCTTTTAATTTAATACTTACTAATTCGTTATTTGTATTTTTAATATCTAAAGGATTTTCAGCACAAATTTCATTCAAAAGTTCTTCTATCTTTATTTCAAGATTATTTTTTGGGATATTTATCTGAAAATATAAATTTAAATAACATGTCTCTAATATAAAAAATATTTTAAATTTTAAGATCTTATCTATAGTAGTAGTCGGTATTTTTATACGTTTTGATTTTTGATTTATTGAAGAATCGTGTGGAGCTTTTAAAACTACATATGTTAATTCTTGAATGAATGGATGATATAGCTTTAAAAAATTATTTCCTATGATAAAATCCATTTCAGAATCTAACATATATATAGATGGAACAATGAACCTATAATTTTGAATAAAAATTTCAACCATCTCTGCTTTTTGGTCAATTTTATGTATTGATTTGTCAGCTATTCTAACTCTTAATGGTTTCTTTAATTTTTTCCAATCAAGTTTTATATTTGAACTAGCAAAGCATTGTGTTGCTCCAGAATCTATGAAAGCATTTATAAACTTTTCTGTTATTTTTATAGTAATAAATGTAGCATTATTACTCAGTCTCTGAGTCTGTTTCCGAGACATATTAAAAAATATAGTCTAAGTTATCATCAGATTCCTCTAAAGGTTCCATGAAACAAGACTTAGCAATTTCTATTTGTTTAGTAAGATCCTTTTTATCCTTCTTTTTCGGACATTCATTTGCATAGTGTCCTTCTTCTTGGCAATACCAACATTTACAATCTTCTTTTTTATTTGGGCAATAGTTATTTCTTTGTCTTTTGTTTTTATTATTATTTTCCTTTCTAAAATATCTCTTTTTTCTCTAGTTTGGATAGTATTTTCTTTTTCTAAATTGATATTTTCTTTTTCTTTGAAAATTTTTATTAAGACCATATTTTTGAGGTATCTCTTCATTATCTTGACAGCAAATTCTAATTATATTTGCAAATCTTTTTTGAGTTGCTTCTTGCATACAACGTTCTTTTATTTCCTCTCTTATTGCAGAGGTTGCTTCACCAAAGTTATTTTCAATTGTTCCTCTATTTATTTCTCTTATAAATCTTCCCATTATAAATTCATTAGCAGGATATGGAAGTTTTGTTATATACATACTAAGATAATGATTTTTATCTTCTTCTTTTAATTTGTAATAATGTATTCTATATTCACATATATAAGACTCAACATTACATAAATCATATATCTGAATATTAGCTAAATGATTTTTTGCTTCTTGATATTCTTTATTATAAACTTCTTGTCTATGATCTATAATATTTTTTCCAAAAAATTCTTTATATAGAATCATCATTATATATAATATCTTATCATAAGCTGTAGTTTTTGTTGCTAATTCTTCTATTATTTGGTTTTCTATTGATGTCATATAATCTCTTATAGTTCCTTTAGTATGAAACCCTATGTAATTCCAAATATCTCTTCCAGACAATTCACTAAGTTTTGGATTAGTAAAGGCTTCTAATAAAAAGGAATTCAACCAATTTTTGAAAATTTCTTTTTCGTTCTTTTTACAGTCTAAATCGAGCATTCTTTCTCCTTCCATTTCCTGAGTTTTAGGAACATATTTTGATGGTATTTTTGTATATTTTAAATCTTTATTTGTAAACCCTTTTTTAAAAAGCATAATTATCAAAACCTGTTTCCCATTTAAATTGAGATTGATTATCCTTAGATGTTCCAGCTTCATTTTTTACTTGTATTGGAATTGCTGGTTCCTCGTCACTTGAATAATCTAGGATGTGTTCTTCATTTTCTATATTTTCAGAATTTACTAATTCTTCTTCTATTTGAAATCCCTGTTCCATAATATTATTTTCTTGAGCCATTTTTAATTGTTTAAAAAGCATTGTAACTTCTTCTAATTTTTCTTCAATATTCATAATTTTAGTGGGGGTTTTACTTTTAAATCTGTTATTTTGATTATATTTTGAAAATTTTCTTCTTTGGGATTCTCTTTTTCCTTATTTCTTTGAAATTTTATGGATACTAATATTTCTTCAAGCATATCTACTATAGAATTTAATTGTGGGTTAAAAGTATGATAAAGATGTGGGGAATCATTTCCATGGTAACATTTTTTAGAAATTCCGTGTGAAAAATAAGCTTTTTCAGGTTTTTGAAGTCCTTCAATAAAACTTATAGTAAAATAAAGATTTTGAGAAAAATCATTTTGTATTGATTTTAAGAATTCGGTGTCATTATAGTTAACATTAGTTAAAATTATTAATTTTTGATCTATTAATTTTGATAACTTAATTATTTCTTCTCTTAAATCTTCTAATTTACTTTTTTCCATTAGGTGACGCTTTTCTTTGTGAAGAGCTACGGTTTTAAGTGAAAAGTGTAGCTTTAGAAAGTGTGGTTTAAGTAAGCAAATCTTTAAATCTATACAGATTTAAATCTGTACCATATAATTTTCTACTCTTGAAACACTTCAGAAACTATCTTTTCTTCTCAGGAAATAAAGGACATGCGTGACTTAATTGTGCCTTCCAAGTAATTTCATCAGCTGATGAAAAATATGTTCTTCATCACCGTAGGATTCCCTATTATAGGGTCCATCTAGTGTACAGATGTATTTTGGTACAGATTTACAGATTTTTGTTTTTATTTGGTTGTTTATTGATTTAAAAGCGTATCATTAAAAGTGTTGCTTAAAGAAAAAATGTTACCCTTAATCGTTAACTTAACTCTTATACCAATTTTTAAAGTCGACTTTTCTTTTAATTTCTTTTTCGAAATTTCTATTAACTCTTCATATTTTACTTTGAATAAGTTTATAGTTTGTATGGATTCAATTGGTGAATTCATAATCAAAAGTGTTGACCATTTCTACTATTACTAGGTATTTATAATTCTGATTTCAATTTTATATTTTTTCAATCTTGTTTTAGTTTATAATATTCCTTTTTGCATAGATTATTGTATATAAAATCTTTTATCTGTTTGTCTTTTTCTTTAATATAATTTTTCAAATCTTCAAAAACTTCTTTTATTTCTACACTTTCTGTTGTTTCTAAATATCTTTTTAGTTTTTCAACTTCATTCTCCATTTTTTCTTTTAACAGCTTTAATTCTTTTAAGTCATAATATGATTTTCCAGGCATTTATAAATTTTTTAAGTTTAACTCCAACTTGTTTATATTTATTCTTATTTCTATCCTTTTTATTATAAGGTCATCAATTTCGATCTGAAGATTATTTAATTCCCTTTTATACTCCTTTATTTTTCTTTTTAATTTTTTCGTCCTTTCTCTTTTTATTTTATTTTTTAGTCTTTCAATCTTTGTATGCTTCATTATTTATTTTAGAATTTCTGCAAATTCTATCATCGATTCATCACTATTTTCTAGAGATTCTATTAATTTTTCTAGCTCTTCAACTTCTCTTTTCAACTTGTCATAGATTATTTTTAGAGGTTCAAATGCTCTTTGATTTATTTCAGAAAACTGTAAATAATTCAACCGATTTTCTCTTTCAAATAGCTCTTGTTTCTTGTCTTGATAAGTTACATATATTTTTTCTTTATTTATTGTCATAATTTAGTGTTTAGGGTTTCATTTAATTTTTCGACCTTTTTTGTTAATTCTTTTATTTCAGAATTTTCTTCTTTAATCTTTAACTTAGATAAACTTAAAGGGCTATTAATTTTAGATTCTCTTATTTGAAAATTCGATGAAACTAATTTTTCTGATGGTTCTTTTAATAATAGAACTGGTTTTCAATAATTTTATATTTTGGTATTTCTGTTTTTACAATTTTCTGAAATAATTCATCGACATAAATTCTTTCTCTGTTTTTAAATATTATACTATGATGGCTATTTGTTAAAGCATAATTTATTGCATATGTAATTGAAAATGGTTCATCGTCTTGTTCCATTAGATTCTTTCTGTGGAATTTATAAGCCAAACTTATAGATCTTCCAAGATTTTCAGTTGATAAAGGTATAGCATATCCAAGATGGACATTAAATTTAACATTTACGTTTGCCAAGTTTCCATGAACAATTCCAATTATTTGATCTATTGGGTCATCAATAATTCTTTTGTCACAGATTGCTAAGCTTATTGGTGAATTAATTCCTTTCATATATGTAGATTTGATTAAGACTTGTATAGTACTAATATGAATCCATCCAATTTTAGATCTTTTTTGTTGATCCTTAATTTTCTCAATCTGTTTATTCAATTCTTCATCATTTATCAAAGCTATTTCAAGTTCTCCATTGGCGGATTTTATCTTTATAGGGGCTTCTAGTTGAATTTTTTCATAGTATATTATATTTTTTCTATTAAAAACTTCTTTTAAAATATTTTGTTTATTAAAATTTTTATTTGATTTGAGATTTAATTCTGTTTTTAGAACAGCCTGTTTTTCATTATCTAATAAAGCAGTTAATCTATAATAATCAGATTCTTCTGTTAATTTTAAACTTTCTAAATAATTCATAATTGAAAGACTAGAATGAAGATGTACCTTTCTGGAGAAAAACTTCCTTTATTTAGTATATTTTACATAAAATGTTTTTATCTCCAGAGGGGAGATTGTAGATACTAACTCCAGAGGGGAGTTTAGAATTATTTTTCCCTAAGGGAATTCTTTCTCAGACTATAGAATCGCCTCAGCAGCTTCCTCCTTGCTCTCCTAGCATATGAGTACTCTTAGCCTCCTGCTTTCTATTGTCTGATGCCTCTTACAATTGCCTAAGCAATCTATTTATAATGGTTGGGTCTGATGGACAATTCCCATCCTTACCCTTCTTATGACGTCATTGCTTACGTTATTGTTTATTACCTTGCACCAGCTACATTGTTGGTGCCTTATGACCTAAGCGCTTACGTCATTATACAATAATATTGAGGGATGCTTCAGATGCACTGTCCTCTTCTTTTATCATGTGGGCTTCAGATGCATTGTCATCTTCTTTTATCATGTGGGTTGATTCCGTTTCATTATTGCTTTCTTCAGATATTTCTGAGGCACATAGCTGGCACTTGTGGTCTTCTCTGTCTTTTATCAAATAGCAGAGATTCCTCTTTATCCCTTCAGGGAGATTTTCTAAAAGTCCAGATAAGTTGTAGAATGCTGATTCAAATTCCACCAAGAGTCTCATCTCTCTTTCTTCAATTTCATTTTTTTTATTGGACACAAGCAGAGTATTTCTACTTTTATAATTAATCCTTGTGTGAGATTCCTTCGTTATTTTTTGAGTTCTTTCAAAGACCCTTGCTAATGTGCTGGCTAGCCTTCCTTCATGACTGTAAATTGTTAAATCTTGAATCTGATCAATTGGTTGAAAATTTTCTGGGAAGACAGACATGAATATTACTTGGTGTGCTGGAACCAAGCATTCTTCTTCTTCATTAAAAATAGGTTGACTGTTTGTAAATTTTAGGGATATATCCCTTGGATTTACATTGTCAATCATATTTTTAAATCTCTTTACTGCATCAACGAATCCTGCAGGAAACTCACTAATAATTTTTAGATCATTAAAAATTAAAATTGTATCAATTAATCCATACTGAAAAAACTGATAGGTGTCAGATGGAGAAGCATCTTAAAATATAACCAGCTTTGTTAGCTGTTCTTTGGCAATAGGATAATATCTCAAAATTGCCCTTTTTTCTTCAGTCCAATTCAGGACTATGTTAAGGGTTTCTCTGAGATTAGATCTACAGACCCTTTTCTTTTCCTTGATTTCAGCCCTTGTAGGAATGTTTCTTATTATCCCTGTTCTCTGGGTTTGAATTGGAGCTTTATCTGCTCTTTTTAGGGTTTGCTCTGGATGGAGAGCTTCATATTCCCTGAAGGATTCCTTTGCCTCTTCCAGTGTTAGAAACCCTCCTTTATGAATTATCCTTGATTGATGTGTGAATGGTGCTGCTTTTTCCCAGGCATCATATACTCCTTTCATGGGGCCATTATAAATTACATAATATTTTTTATCTTGGGTGGATTTTTTAATGATTTCAGCAATTGTTTTATTTTCTGAAATTTTTTCTTCACCTGATTTGTCCACCATGCTTAGCTGACTGAACTCTGATGGTTTTGCTTGTTGTGTTGATTTCATTGCTTCAATGGCCTTCTTGAGGGATTGGATCTGTGTCCTTATTTGATGATAATGCTTGCATTTTTCGAGTTCTTGCTCATATTTTTGAATTTCTTGATCTAATGCGTTGTAGGCGAACTCCATTCTCTTGTTAATGTATCTGCAATAACATTTTTGTCACCCTTAATATATTCAATTTTTATTGGATATTGTAACAAAAATAATTGCCATCTTACCAATCGTCCATGATTATAATCAACTTTTAAATTATATCGTATGAAACCTGTTAGGTAACTTGAATCTGTCCTTAATGTAAATTCTCTGGGTAGTAAATCAATTTTTCATTTCTTAAGAGATTTAATTGCTGCTAGAGTTTCCTTTTCATGAGTGGTATATCTCTGTTCTGTTGGAGTAAAAGTTCTTGAAATATACCTGCAAAGTAATTCCTTTAAGGAATACTTAGAATCTAGTGATTCTTTTTCTTGTTCCAAACTTTTTATAGCTTTCTTAGCTTTTAGACATCCTGACCAGGTTATGTTTGAAGCATCTGTTTCTACTATTAAGTAGTCGTTTTCTTCTGGAATATAAAGTTCTGAAAGTTTCTTACATAATTCTTTAATTCTTTGAATTTGCATACTATCTTTTTCATCCCATTTCCACTCTTTTTTAGTACTTATTTTTGGAAATAAGCTTTTAGTGTATTCTGTTATATTCTTTAAAAATCCTTGATCAGAAATATAATTTATACACCCTAAAAATCTTTGTAATTGTTTTCTATCTTCTATTTTATTAGGAAATACATTTACCTTTTCTAAAACATTTGGTTGAAGTTTTAGCTTTCCTTGAGTAGATAGAATTAATCCAAGAAACTCTATTTCTTGTTTTGCTATTCTTGCTTTCTTTTTGCTAAGAACTAATCCTTTTTCTTTACATCTTTCTAAAACTATTAATAATTTTTGAAGATGATCTTCTTTATCTTGTTTTGTAAAAATTAGTATATCATCAATGTACACTAAAACAAATTCATTTAACTCTTTTAGATTTTCTTCCATAAATCTTTGATAAATACCTGGGGCTTGTTTTAATCCGAATGGTAATACATTCCATTCATAGAGCAACACACTTGTTGATTCTTTTGTTGGGCAAGTAAAAGCAGTTAATTTCTTTGTTTCTTCGTCTAAACGAAGTTGCCAATATCCTGATTTTGCATCAAGAGATGAAAACCAAGTTGCTCCTTTGATTTTTTCTAAAATAGAATCTTTTCTTGGAAGTTTATGAGCATCACCAATAGTTGCTTCATTCATCTTCTTATAGTTAATAACCATTCTTCGCTTTCCCCTTTTAATTTCATTATTGTTTTCGACATAAAAAGCTGGAGCTGCATGAGGACTTTTACTTAATCTTATAATTCCTTTTTCCAAAAGATCTTTACATTCTAATGAGAACTCTTCTCTATCTCTTGCGGAATAAGGAATTTTATTTGGAACATTTATCTCTTTTGTAGAATCTTTTAATTTAATGCTTACTAATTGGTTATTTGTATTTTTAATATCTAAAGGATTTTCAGCACAAATTTCATCCAAAAGTTCTCCTATCTTTATTTCAAGATTATTTTTTGGAATATTTATCTGAAAGTATAAATTTAAATAACATGTTTCTAATATAGAAAATATTTTAAATTTTAAGATCTTATTTATAGTAGTAGTTAGTATTTTTATACCTTTTGATTTTTGATTTATTGAAGAATCGTGTGGAGCTTTTAAAACTATATATGTTAATTCTTGAATGAATGGATGATATAGATTTAAAAAGTTATTGCCTATGATAAAATTCATTCCAGAATCTAACATATATATAGATGGAACAATGAACCTATAATTTTGAATAAAATCTTCAGCCATCTCTGCTTTTTGGTCAATTTTATGTATTGATTTGTCAGCTATTCTAACTCTTAATGGTTTCTTTAATTTTTTCCAATCAAGTTTTATATTTGTACTAGCAAAGTATTGTGTTGCTCCAGTATCTATGAAAGCATTTATGAACTTTTCTGATATTTTTATGGCAATAAATGTGGCATTATTACTCAGTCTCTGAGTCTGTTTCTGAGACATATTCAAAAATATAGTCAAAGTTATCATCAGATTCTTCTAATGGTTCCATGAAACAAGACTTAGCAATTTCTATTTATTTGGTAAGATCCTTTTTATCCTTCTTTTTTGGACATTCATTTGCATATTGTCCTTCTTCTTGGCAATACCAACACTTACAATTTTCTTTTTTATTTGTGCAATAGTCATTTTTTTGTCTTTTATTTTTATTGTTATTTTTCTTTCTAAAATACCTCTTTTTTCTCCAATTTGGATAGTATTTTCTTTTTCTAAATTGATATTTTCTTTTTCTTTGAAAATTTTTATTAAGACCATATTTTTGAGGTATCTCTTCATTATCCTGACAGCAAATTCTAATTATATTTGCAAATCTTTTTTGAGTTGCTTCTTGCATACAACGTTCTTTTATTTCCTCTCTTATTGCAGAGGTTGCTCCACCAAAATTATTTTCAATTGTCCCTCTATTTATTTCTCTTATAAATCTTCCCATTATAAATTCATTAGCAGGATATGGAAGTTTTGTTATATACATACTAAGATAATGATTTTTATCTTCTTCTTTTAATTTGTAATAATGTATTCTATATTCACATATATAAGACTCCACATTACATAAATCATATATCTGAATGTTAGCTAAATGGTTTTTTGCTTCTTGATATTCTTTATTATAGACTTCTTGTTTATGATCTATAATATTTTTTCCAAAAAATTCTTTATATAGAATCATCATTATATATAATATCTTATCATAAGCTGTTGTTTTTGTTGCTAATTCTTCTATTATTTGGTTTTCTATTGATGTCATATAATCTCTTATAGCTCCTTTAGTATGAAACCCTATGTAATTCCAAATGTCTCTTCCAGACAATTCACTAAGTTTTGGATTATTAAAGGCTTCTAATAAGAAGGAATTCAACAAGTTTTCGAAAATTTCTTTTTCATTCTTTTTACAGTCTAAATCGAGCATTCTTTCTCCTTCCATTTCCTGGATTTTAGGAACGTATTTTGATGGTATTTTTGTATATTTTGAATCTTTATTTATAAACCCTTTTTTAAAAGCATAATTATCAAAACCTGTTTCCCATTTAAATTGAGATTGCCTATCCTTAGATGTTCCAGCTTCATTTTTTACTTGTATTGGAATTGCTGGTTCTTCGTCACTTGAATAATCTAGGATGTGTTCTTTATTTTCTATATTTTCAGAATTTACTAATTCTTCTTCTATTTGAAATCCTTGTTCCATAATATTATTTTCTTGAGCCATTTTTAATTGTTTAAAAAGCATTGTAACTTCTTCTAATTTTTCTTCAATATTCATAATTTTAGTGGTGGTTTTTCTTTTAAATCTGTTATGTTGATTATATTTTGAAATTTTTCTTCTTTGGATTCTCTTTTTCCTTATTTCTTTGAAATTTTATGGATACTAATATTTCTTCAAGCATATCTACTATAGAATTTAATTGTGGGTTAAAAGTATGATAAAGATGTGGGGAATCATTTTCATGGTAACATTTCTTAGAAATTCCGTGTGAAAAATAAGTTTTTTCAGGTTTTTGAAGTCCTTCAATAAAACTTATAGTAAAATAAAGATTTTGAGAAAAATTATTTTGTATTGATTTTAAGAATTCGTTGTCATTACAGTTAACATTAGTTAAAATCATTAATTTTTGATCTATTAATTTTGATAATTTAATTATTTCTTCTCTTAAATCTTCTAATTTACTTTTTTCCATTAGGTGACACTTTTCTTTGTGAAGAGTTATGGTTTAAAGTGAAAAGTGTGGCTTTTAGAAAGTGTGGTGTAAGCAAATCTTTAAATCTGTATGACTTTTTGATCTGTATACTAAAATTCACCAAATTATAGTTATCTATGTCAGTATTTATTTTTTAAAAAATATTATATTATTATAGTATGAAACACATAAATAAAAGGATAATTTACTTAAATAAAATAAATAAAAAATATTTATGAAGAGGAGATATATGGGTTAATATTCAAATTCGTCCCTGAAAGATCACGCGATCTTCATTTTCGTCCCTGAATGATTTTTTTAATCAAATTAGTCCCTGAAAGATAAACTGTTAGTCAAATTAGTCCTTCCGTCAATTGGATAATGATGTGTCACGTTAAGTGCCACGTGGCATGCCACGTGTCACTTGACATATAAAAAATTTTTTTATTAGTCAAAATAGTTCTTGAAAGTTCAGACATAAGTCATTTTCATCCCTCAAATTTTAAAAATTAGTCAAACTAGTCCTTATATAATTTTTTATAATATTAAATTTATAATATTTTTTATACTACTAATTTTAATATTATTTTTTAAACCTTAATAAACAAAATTTTCTTTACATAAAATAATAAAAATAATTAAATTTTTATAAAGTTATTTTGTCATTTGTATTTTAAAATTTTACATTTTCAAATTGTAATTTTTTATGTGAATTTTTTTTATTTAAATGAGTTTATCACATTATTGTTGATTATATATTTAAAAATTTAATATTTTAAATTTTACTAAATAATATAGTAATTATTTTAAATTTTAAATCTTTTAATTTTTTTAAAATTATAACTTTTATTATTATTTAATTTATATAGTAAAATTCAATAATTGAAAAACTGGTTTATAGAATTACTTTTTGAATCTTAATATTCTAATATAATTTTTTAAATATTTCATTTAAAACAAAAGAAATTTTATTTTAATACGAAGCATATCTATTTATATAATGTACTAGTGCAGAGTAGCCTGTGTTATGCATAGGTATAATATTTTCTATTTTATTTTATCTCATTGATTTGTGAAATTAAAAAAAAAATTATATAATCTATCTCAAACATATGAAACACACAAAAATTTATTATGATGTTTGCACGTATTACGCTTAAGAAGCAATTCGTTTATAATAATAATAATAATAATAATAATAATAATAATAATAATAATAATTAACCAACAAATTTTCAATATTTTGTAAAGTTTGGAATTGAAGCAAAATTTGTGAATCTTCTTGAATTTTGACTCTAAGTATCACTACCATTACATCCTATATATAAGTAATATCGTAATGAAAAAAAAAAGATGTAGTAGAAAAAAATAGTGGAATAACTTTGTTTAGGTTAACATACATAAATTTTGATTTTGAGCATATAACTTTGTTTAGGTTAATAAATACATACATTTCAATTTTGAGTATATATATATATTCTAGCAAAATGTAGTAATGTAAGAAAAATGTTTTAGAATAGAAAAGAATAAGAGAGATTTTGAGAAGAATTAAAGGAGAGAGATAATTTTATGAAGAAAAATAAAAAAAAAATTATATAAGGACTAGTTTGACTAATTTTTAAAATTTGAGGGATGAAAAATGACTTACGTCTGGACTTTCAAGGACTATTTTGACTAATAAAAAACTTTTTTATATGTCAAGTGACACGTGGCATGCCACGTGTCACTGACCTGTCACGTGGCACTTAACGTGACACGTCATTATCCAATTGACGGAAGGACTAATTTGACTAACAGTTTATCTTTCATGGACTAATTTGATTAAAAAAATCATTCGGGGACAAAAATAAAGATCGCGTGATCTTTCAGGGACGAATTTGAACATTAACCTAAAGATATATATACATAAATCGTAGTGTATAATTGAATTAATGTTATATTTGTTTGATTTTTATTTTTTTATTTCATTCAATTTAATTTAAATAATTTTAAATTTTAAATTATAAAAATATTTAATTTAAAATTTAAATAATTATAATTTAAATTAATAATTTAATTTAATTCAATAAAAATAAATATACTTGTATTATTACACTAATTGTTTATGAGTACTTTAAAAATTATTGACTCTATTATATGTATAATATTAAAAATTATTAGAACCTAAATACCCACAAGTTCTCTCTCTTTCTCTTTTGATGCTCCAAAAATTTTTGTTTTTAATGGATATAATTTCTCAACTATAAGAACAAGTTAAACAAATAATGTCATCTTTCTAAAATGAATTTTGCAATACTCATAAATAATTAGTACAACAATATAAATATATTTATTTTTATTGAATTAAATTAAATTAATAATTTAAATTATAATCATCTAAATTTTAATAAATATTTTTATAATTTTAAAATTTAAAATTATTTGAATTAAATTGAATGAAATAAAAAAATAAAAATCAAATAAACATAGTATCAATTCAATTATACACACATCAGTGAAACTTCAATTGAAATTTTGTGCAGGTCTTGGATACCACGGTTTATGTATGCATATCTCCTCTTTATAAATCGTGGAAGGATTTCACTGCTCTCTTCATAAACCGTAGAAGAGTGTCACGGTTTATGTGTATAATACTAAAACGTGGAAGGATTCCACTGATTACATAAAATAGTAATAGAACATGAAGGTAAATAATTCTCAATTGTTGTAACAATTTTCTCTATTTATTTCATTTAAGTAAATTATCCTAAATAAAACAAATGAAATAAATAACGTTTCATAGTTGTGCTGTCTGTATTTATATGTAAATCAAATCTATTAATTTCAATTTACAACTTTTCAAGATAGATAGAATCAATATGATTCGAATTAGTATAGAAAGTTATAAAACAAAATAACCAACTTCGAAAAGTTTTTACTTTTCAAAAGTAGCTTATAAAAGTTAAATTAAAAAAAAATAACTTTTTAAAATTATAATATTTGTGTTTGGTAAATCAAATTAAAAATAACTTTAAATAAACACAACAACAACAATTGCATTTAGTAAAATAACTTTTAAAATTTAAAAATACTATAATAGACATAAATACAAACATTAAATTTGAAAATTAATTAATATATGAGGTTATATTAGACTTTTAAATTTTAAAAAGTACAAGCCAACTTTAAAAAGCTCTATCTTACGTGCTTTTAAAAGTATCCCGATCTTTTAAAAGCTACAAGGAGAAGCACATGGTCTTTTTTATTTATCAAACACAAAATGAAGAGTTTGAGCTTTTAAAAAGTATAAACACCTCTTCAAAAAGTTTTACCAAACCAAGCTTTAGTAGGGTTAAGATGTTGAATGTGGCTGGTCCATAATAAATCAAAACAAGCAACTTCAATTTAGGCCCACAGAAAATCAAAACAATGGGCTTCGATTTATAAGAAACGTGCACCCAAGGTAAATCGAATGAAGTAGATTTGATTTACAATATATATAAATTCGAATTCATTCATTTTGAATTACATTTCACTATTTCTTCCATCCCCAAAATGTAACCTAGAGAAAAAAGTTAGGCAATAATACCACAAGATTCAAAACTGCAAACATAGAGGACGACCCAAATCGTATCTATTGATTGAATGAAGTTGTCTATATTGTGAAAGAAAAGAGTCTAGAAAACAAATAATTATGGCAACCCTGCACTGTATCTTGAAATTTTTTTTTAAGATAGATCAGAAATGTTAGTAATATTAAATCGCTTAGAGTATTTGTTTATAAGCGTTAGTTAGAAATTAGAATTTCTAAATTATAAATGATAGTTAGAGTAGTGATTTAGTAGTTTGTTAGAATTTTGAAATTATAAATGCTGCTTAGAGTTGTGATTGTACAAATTGAAGAGACGCACGCACTGGTGGGATATTCTCGAAAAGGAGACACAAAAGAAAAGAGAGCTAAAGCAAAAGCCGAGGCTAGAATAGGGCTTGGAAAACTATATGACCCTACTCATTCATCAGAACTAGTTCAGTCAGGAGAGAGCGGCGGGGACATATATCCCTTGTCAGGCTGAGCTACGTCCTGAATTTAGACTAACCTTGCCCGGGGATCTTTCACCTTCTTATTAGATGTAATTTTATCCACCCTGGACTTGACTTTGGCCAGGGTGAAAATTACCCCACTTCCTCAGATGTGGATATAAAAACCGTTTCAGTGACTCATAAGGCTTCCGCTCAGTTCTTGAGAATGGTCGCCACCTCTCCCAGGACCGGAATGATTATCCCTGCCCGATGGGTCTACATCCATCCCTGAATGTCGTCGGGTACTGTTCACTTCTATAATTACTGTAACTGTAATAGAATTATTACAAATTCGAAATGATAATAAATAAAAGAAATGAAATATATATTTTTTTTTCTAATTTTATTTTAATATTCTATTTGTAAAAATTGAATTATGACATATTCATTACGTTCGGAATAGCAAATTCCAAACTGTTAATAACTAAGATCCTATTAGTTTTCCAGACAGAAAGATTCCCCTTAGTCATACGGGGTGAGTTTTCCCTAAGGAATGAAAGGCTGATCGCTTGAGTCTATAGGCTACCTCTCCTATCCGCTTCTCTACAAGGTCTAAAAATATCAAGGTCTGAGATGACCCAGAAAGCACTATCAATTTAAGAAAGCCTACTTGGGTATTGAGCATTTACAAATAAGAAATGAGTTTTTCACAATAGATAGTTGTGTAACTCCGTAAAACAGAATCGAGTCCATTTTCTTACATATAAACTTTTCTATAGGTATACTCGGTTCGTTTGATTGATGCTCGAGCCGGATGAAACTATTAGTGAGAGTAGTGATTAAAGGTTCTGTTAGAGTTTGTAAGTTTTAAATATTAGATTAACTAATGACTAAAAGTTTAGTTAGAATTTAATTTAAATTAAAAGTGTCAGTGATAATAGTGATTTATAATTTTACATTAAAGTTTTTTTTTAAAAATTAGAATGCTCAAGTGAATTTAGATCTAGATTATATTTGATTTTTTTTAATTTGTTGGGGATATGGGTATTGTAAAATTATTTGTTTGGGGTTTAGAGTATTTTTTCAAAAGGGCATGCATTATTTAATGGTTGTTTAGTGAATTATTTTGTTAATTGTTATAATTCTTAGAAAATATTTTTTTTATCATCATGCAGCCCACTCAATATATCACTAGTATGAGGAGGCAACATGGTATGTCTCTAGACGATAGGATCATATCGTACTTGCAAATAGTCGGCTTATACCATTTTGTGAGACTCAACGACCATTAGTTTTGATTGGATGAGCCGTTAGTCAGTGTATTTATCGAAAGGTAACGTTCGGAGACGCATACCTTTCATATGCCATTTGAGGGAGTGCACGACTACCCTATAGGATGTGGTTTACTAGTTAGTCCTCTTGATCGACAGTAAGTGCGTTAGTGGATGTCTGACGGACTTTGAGAGGTACGTTGAGGGTGACCGACCTCCATAGACTTGGTTCAAAATGTGCCTCTGTCAACTTTTGCATTACCTTTATCGACACAGCAGCATTGGTTCTTATCATAGGTAGTATAAAAGCAGATATAACATGATAATCAAGTATCCTGTGATCATTAGATATTGATGTAGCCAGACATATATGAGATCCATTATACCGTCTTACCTCCCAAGTACTCTTCTGCTGGCAACGACTGATCCGAATCAACCATGTGCAACCATTGCCAAACTCCTTACACTTTTCATAGTACTTGACATGATCAAATTCTAGCACTCTGTACTCAATCTCACGGTGGATACTATAAGTCTTCACGCTTAAGACGGCTTCCTCTTAATTTGAAACTGATCACCAACTTGAAACTCAGCTAGACCTCCGATATCCTGTGTATCTTTGGCCTCAAATTCAGATGCTACATCTGATAACCCATGTTGTCTTATGGCTTCCAAGTCTAAAGTCAAAAAGTACGAGGGGTATTGCTGAGTTCACGAGCTAGATGCTCCCCCACCCCCAACTAGAATACTCCTCCCTAGATCATTATCAATATCCTCATCAATTATGGCGGACTTCATATCATCATCATCCTACAATACATCTTTGAAACCATCTGGTTCTCCACCCTACCTAGAAACCGAAATCATAACACGAGTACCAGCTATCGCAATAGCAAACTAACCGAAAGGTCGATTATCACCTATTTCTCTATCACCGATGCGGTTTAGATCAGTTACGAATGACGGAGATGCCACCAAAACTCCTCAGGTGCAATGACAGGCATAGATGAAAGGCACCAACAGGTATTGAACTAGAGGCTCTTGGTATTGCTAAAGATTGAAGATTTCGGTTCGATCCTTCAGAACTACAAACAATATCTCCAAACTTGGCCAATAGCTCATAGGTTCTCGCCTTGGGAAACTAACGACAACAATGAAACAAAACTTGTAAATCTGCGTCACTGTCTATCACAAAGGAATCATACTTCACACCATCTCGTACAACAGAAGTAGAAATTCTTTAAATTCATACCATGTAGTCCCAGTTTTTGGATTATAGTATTCTGAAACTCAACAAAATTTATAGAAGGTTTGATAAAGACACTCAACAGATCCTTATCAGTAACTTTTATTCCCTCTCACGTTTTTTTCTTAATCGTTCCTCATAGTACACAAGAACTAAAAAATAATTTTCACTAGCCATTGTGAGTCACATTTTAATGAGGATTTAATTTTCTACTCATATTTATAAAGACAAACCTCATAGATATTTGAATTTATTTAATTCGATTTATAGCATTGACCCATATATATAAATCGAATTTATTAGTTTCGATTTACTACCATTGCCCCGCGCGCGCGTGTGTATATATATTGAATTCATTAACTTCGATTTATATCATGTTGTGTCTTATATAGTAAATCAAACCCATTTACTTCGATTTATATAATGCAACATACACTCCTATTAAATTGAATCTATCTATTTTGATTTACCACTGGTATGGCTAAATCGAATCCATTTCATTCAATTTATATATAAGAAGGGTAAATCGAGTTTATTAGATTCTATTTATATAGTTTCATTGACAAAACCGGACATGCATATAATGTTTCTTTTAGGACAATAATGTAAATTTGAATGTTATTTCATGTCATTTACCCTATTATTATATATACAAAAATACACTCATAAATCATTATAAAAAATAAATATATTTTTATAATTATTTTTGTTAAATGACTACATAATTATTTTTATTTATGTAATAAAAATATCCTTTTTCAATAACAATTAAAAATATCCCTTTTCAATGACGGGACGAAATTTTTGGAGAGGTGGGGGTGGTACCTGCAAAGACATCCTGACGTCCAAGTCAAAATAGATCTAAGAGGTATATGTGAGAGTTAGAAATGTGTGTCGTACTTGAGCGAGGCCTTGACTCCTTTTTATAGTAGAAGTTTGTTTATTGTATTTTATCTTATAAGATAAGAGGAATATTCGATTTTGAATATTGGTTAGGAGTTTGATTGCCGGGTTGATTTGAACCAAGAAGAAGGCCTAAATCCAAACACCGGTTCAGATGATAAAGAATCCGAGAATCAAGTCCGGAATAATTGAAAACTGTCAAATGGGATAAAAATTAAGGGGATTGGACATGATTAAAGAATTTGGAGTGACTAGCTACAAAAAGAAATGATGTATACTTAATTCCCGTCACTTATCATTTTTCATGTTAAGATCACTATGATATATATATATATATATATATATATATATATATATATATATATATATATATATATATATATATATATATATATATTTTGATAGTTACTTCTATAAAAATATCTTTATTTGATTGAATATGTTAGATTGAATTATTTAACGATTCATAATATTATTTCATGTCTTTATATAATAACCATATTATATATTAGATAATAAAGCGATGAGAGAGCGAGAAAGAGCGTAGGTGGGAAACACGGGAGGGAATAGGGCTAGGGAACATGGTAAGGATCCAAGGCTTTGGAACCGAGAAGAGTATCGGCGGCTGGAGCATGAATCTTTCTCCATTTTCGTCAGTAATCTACCTGAAGACACATCGAAGAAAGAATTGTTCCAATTATTCAACTGGACGGGACGCATCAATGATATATATTTATCCCGGAAACAAAAACGGGGGACCATATACATGTTTGTCATTATTCGGTACACAACCAAAGGAGGGGCGTTGAAAGCTATTGCAGAAATGAATCGACTGAGGCTGAGAGGAAAAGTGGTATTTGTGGGAGAAGCTAAGTACAGAAGAATGTCAGGGGCAACGAACATTACCGGACGACATGGAGATACGGTCACACAAAAACTCAATACTCGAGAACCACGTATGGAAGCAGTGCAACATGATCTGGTGTCATCTGGACACGAACTAAGACTCAAGGAGGTTGTAAAGGACCTGCATGGAAAAGGATGGACAAAGAAGGTTGAGGTAGCGGTGGCCACAGAAAATTTGGTATGGCTGCAGTGAAGTCTTGTAGGAGGCACGACGAAGGCTATTAATTTTGATTCTTTGAAGGAATTGGTTGCAAGGAATATCCCAAATGTCGTACAGGTTCGGGAAATGGGAGCATACAAAGCGCTTTTAACATTTGATAGCATCATACATGCTGAGAAAACATACATGTTTAATATGAATAGTCTTTTACAGTTGTTCCACAGTGTATGGAGGTGGGAGGAATCGGACCATAGTGAAACTCGTAGAGTGTGGCTGGAATGTTATGGGATTCCACTGCATGTATGGTCAGTCAACACGTTCAAAACAATAGGGGGCCAATGGGGTGAAGTGGT
Source organism: Arachis ipaensis (assembly GCF_059453495.1). NCBI lineage: Eukaryota > Viridiplantae > Streptophyta > Magnoliopsida > Fabales > Fabaceae > Arachis > Arachis ipaensis. The sequence goes on from NC_142436.1 coordinate 8,797,100, forward strand.
TGGATGTAATCGAGAGACAGAATTATATAATTCTTTCACGGTAGGACGTGTGCAGATTGATACTTGTGTAATGGATGTTATTCAAGAATGGATCCATATTACAATTGGCTCAGAAGGTTTTGATATTCTGGTGAAGGAAGTTGGTCATGAGACGTGTAATCTACAATGCATAGGGAACAGTAGAGGTGAAGGAAAGGGAGTAGCAGGGAATCACGACACCACTAATAAGATTTCAGAACTGGTCATAAGGCAGAGGCAGGGGACGAATTCTTTGCAAGGAGGAAGCCAGGACGAAGCGGTGGTAACGAAGGTAGCACGGGAGGGGGAAGAAGACAGGGGCAGAGTCGTAATTTCAGAGGCAATTTTGAATGAGTGGATTAATGGGAGTAATTATCTAAAGCGCGGAGAATCCGTACCAAATCAATCAGTTAGCGACGAGAATCAAGGAATGCATGATTTGGGGGGAGAGAACGTTACAAGCTATGAGGTAGATTCTGAAAAAACTTTGACATGTGAGGCTATTGGGCTGGGCAGGGGGTCCAGTACAGAGAAACAAAAAAATGTTGGCCAAAATAAACATTGGGCCTTAGGAAACCAGCAGATGAAGGAGGGAAAGGGAGCACGGTTGGGCCTAAAACAAAGAGGTCCTGAGGAGACAGCCATAAGGCCCATCCTGATGGAACCAGGTAGGGCGCTGATGCAACCGGATTGGGTACCCAGCCATCTTTCTGGGCGCAGGTCTAGTGGAAGGAAGGAGCGTGGATCGGAGGGTGGAGTCCTGGTCCAAGGAGAGAACGACCTGCACGATCGGGGCACCAACAGCGGGACTTGGCCGGTTGTTGACCCACACCGCCGGCTGGCTCGCGGAGGAGAGGAAGAACCCAGAACCGGTGAGGGAGAGAGCGCCGCGCACGATCGGGACAGCCACAGCGGGACTCGGCCGGTTGTTGACCCACACCGCCGGCTGACTCGCGGAGGAGAGGAAGTACCCAGAACCGGTGAAGGAGAGAACGACGAGCACGACCGGGACAGCCACAGCGGGTCTCGGCCGGTTATTGACCCACACCGCCGGCTGACTCGCAGAGGGGAGGCAGAGCCCAGAACCCTTGAAGAGGCGGCTTTGGACGACGTTGGGATGCATGGCGGAGGAGAGTTTGCAGCAAACAGGGATGCGGTTGGCGGTGATACCATAGCGGAGCAGCAGCGGGTGAAAGTGGCGGGTAATGGAGGGGAAGCTGTGTTCCTTGAGGATAGAGGTGTGACATTGAATGATGGTTACAAGGACCAGCATCTGGTTCAACATGAAAGAAGGGTGGTGGTCAGCCATGGTCATGATGACAATGTGGAGGATGAAGCTGGGGATGAAGAAACTAAAGTTGAAGCGAAAAATAGCGGTAGTCAGAGTTCAATACTGAAGGAACAATTACTGGAGAACGAGAGGACCTGGGAGCTGGCCAGAGAGTCGGGTGCTATGCTATACAATGAGGAGGACGATATTATGGCGATTCTCCAGGCACAGAATGAAGAAATAGCACGAAAACGGAAGGTGACTAAGCAGAAGGAGAAAATGAGACGATGCAGGCCCAAACATAAAAACCAGGTGTGTAAGAGAATATTTTAATGATTATTAGTGCTTGGAATGTTAGGGGGCTAAGGGGGGACGGAAAGTTTAGAATGGTGAAAGATTTGAAGAAAAAATATAGTTTGAATCTATTAAGATTGATTGAGACTAAACGCCAGGTTGTGACAAAATTTGATGTTACACGAATTTGGAGGCATGATGGTTCAGGTTGGGAATTTGTAGGCTCTGATGGCGCTTCTGGTGGACTGTTGGTAATATGGGATGAATGTGTTTTTAAAATGAATAATTGCTATAAGGGGGAGAGATGGTTGTGTGTTGAAGGAGTAATGTTGAAGAATAGTTTCAATTGTGCTTTTGTCTTGGTATATGGTGCACATAGTAGGGATGAGAAGACTCATGTTTGGGAAGAGCTGAGCTATATAGCCGGACTTTGTCAGGTCCCTTGTTGTTTTCTGGGGGACTTTAATGAAATTTTACAGGTGGAGGAAAGGAAAGATGCAACTAGCTTACCGCGGTCTGCGGAGGAATTCAAAGTGTGGGTACAAGATATGCACTTAGTGGATCTATCGCTCACTGATCATAAGTTTACATGGTTTTGAGGACGATCTTGCAGTCGTATAGATAGAGCTCTAGTAAATGTGGAGTGGTTAGAAGAGTTCCCAGAGACTCGGCTACGAGGTGGGCCTAGGGGATTGTCAGACCATTGCCCTATAATAGTGGAGGACAAAAAGATGAGGGGTGGGCCAAGGCCGTTCCGGAGCCTTGATTCGTGGTTTACACATGACGGGTTCCTTAGTATGGTCAAGGAGGAGTGGAGAGGATTGGGGGACGTACAGTTCACAGATAAACTGAAGGCGCTGACAATTCCGTTAGGAAGGTGGCATAAGGCTAACTTTAGTGAGATGGATAACAAAATTACAAGATTTGAGGAAGAAATCAAGAAGGTTGACGATCTGGTGAGCAATGGAGTATATGATGAAATGATGGAGGCTAGAAGAAAGGCATTGGTTACTTGTTGTGAGAGATGGTATGTAAGGAAGGAAGTACATTGGAAACAGATGTCTCGGTCTCGGCATGCGAAGGAGATGGACAAAAATACTAGGTACTTCCACAATATAGCTTCAGCAAGGAGGCGGAATAATAGGATTGATGTTCTGATAGTAAATGGCAGACAAGTCAGGAATCAAGCGAGAATCAAGATAGCTATAAGAGACTTCTACAAGAATTTATATCATCAAGAAGCTTCTCTTTTGATGGGGTTTAGAGATGGCTTGGTACGCAAGATAGAGGACGAAGATGCTATGAATTTAGAAAGGATGCCGACAACAGACGAGATCAGAGAGGCTGTGTGGGATTGCGAGTCGTCCAAAGCGCCGGGGTGTGATGGTTACAACATGAATTTCATCAAGAAGTGCTGGGGTGAGATTGGGGCTGAATTCACGGCAACAGTGATGGGATTCTTTCAAACTTGCAACTTACCAGTGGATACCAACATCACCTGGGTGGCGCTAGCACCAAAGTTTGTAGGTGCGAAGGAGATCAAAGATCTACGACCCATTAGTATGGTGGGATGTGTTTATAAGGTTATCTCGAAGGTGCTAGTTAGGAGGATGAGGGCAGTGATGCCGGGGTTAGTGGGGGAGACTCAGAGTGCGTTTGTTAAGGGAAGAAAAATACATGATGGAGCACTTATTGCGTCTGAAACAGTAAACTGGCTGAAATTGAGGAAAAAGGAGGCAGCAATAATAAAGCTAGATTTTCAGAAGGCATACGATATGGTCAAATGGAGTTTTGTGGACACTGTACTACAAAAGATGGGTTTTGGGCATAAATGGAGAGCATGGGTTATGGAGTGCGTGACAACTGCATTTATGTCGGTTCTGATAAATGGGTCGCCATCTAAGCCATTTAAGATTGAAAGAGGTTTGAGGCAAGGTGACCCGCTTTCTCCCTTCTTATTTGTTCTGGTTGTTGATGTGCTACATCGTATGATTGGAGAGGCAATCAGAAATGGACGTATATTACCGCTATTGGTCGGAAGAGATGGTATAGAACTGTCGCACCTGCAGTTTGCGGATGATACTATCCTATTCTGTCCACCTGTGGAGGAGACTATTAAGAACTACAAGCGACTTTTGCGATGTTTTGAGTTGATGTCAGGGCTCAGGATTAATTTTGATAAGTCCAGTTTGATTCCTATTAATTGTGATGAGCAGTGGGTACAGCGTATGTGCAACTTACTGGGTTGTAAGGGAGGCACCCTTCCAGTAAAATACCTGGGGATCTCGTTAGGAGCAAACCCGAGATTAGTGAAGACCTGGAAGCCTATACTAGACAAAGTGGAGGAGAAACTCAACCTATGGAAAGCTAAGGTGCTGAACAAAGCTGGGAAGGTAGTACTCATTAAATCAGTCTTAAATAGTCTGCCAATATATTATTTGAGCTTGTTCAAAATGCCTAAGGCTGTTGCGGAGAAATTGATCTCATTGCAACGAAGATTCCTATGGAGCAAGGAGGATGGTAGAAATGGTATAGCATTAGTAAGATGGGAAGTAGTGCAGGCCCCTAAGAAATTAGGAGGGTTGGGAGATGCTGTAATCCGTAACACAGCACTTTTGTTCAAGTGGTGGTGGCGGTTTGCGAAGGAAGATTTCCCTTTGTGGAAGAAGGTTGTATGCTCGTGTAATAGTCTGAACCCAAATGAGCTCCTGTCAACTCAAGTGTTGCCTATTAGAGGAGGCCCATGGAAGGATATTTGTCAGCTACAAATCTCGGATCAACGTATAAGGAACAAGATGGTTACAGGATTGAGTATGGAGATTGGTGATGGGCGACGGACACGGTTTTGGGAGGATGTCTGGTTGCTTTATGGATCTCTGAAGGATCAGTTCCCGAGGCTTTTCTCTGTTTCAAACCAATGTGGATCTGTTATTGGGGATTGCAGGTTTTGGGATGGGCTAGAGTGGATCTGGAACTTCCAATGGAGGCGAGAGCTTTTCCACTGGGAGTTGGAACTACTGGATCAATTACATGAGGCATTGAGACCTGTGAAACTAGTACATAACAGGGAGGATAGAGTGATATGGAAATATGATAGGCAAGGTGTTTTTTTAGCTAACTCATTTGTGCATGTGCTACAGGAAGAAACGCTCCCAGAGGAGGTGACCAGTTACAGCTTCACGAAGACAATTTGGAAAGAATTGGTTCCACCAAGAGTTGAGATGCTCGTTTGGTTTGTTGTGATCGGCAGGGTGAATACAAAGGAAAGGCTAAGCCGGTTTGGGATTGTCAGCCCGGATGATAGTGTCTGTGTTTTCTGTAATAACAACACGGAATTTGTACATCACCTGTTTCTAGGCTGTGCTTTTGTGTGGCAGGTATGGAGTGCTTGGATAGCAGGGCTTTGCCGTCAATGGTCTTATCCGGGGTCCATGAAAGAGCATTTTCTAAGTTGGACAGAGGAACCAAGGAGTCCAGAGGATCGAAAGCAGCGGCTAAGATGTTTTTGTGCCATTGTGTGGAACATTTGGTTGGAAAGGAACATGAGAATCTTCCAGAATAAAAGCAAAGGTGTTGATGAGGTAATCCACATGACCATGACTAGCGTTAATGAGTGGACAGGTGTTGATCCCCTATGTTGTTGATGGCAATGCTGAAGATGACGTGGGGACTTATCTTTATTTATAGTATTTTTATTTATTTACGTAAGGTGTAGTGTTTATTTAGTACTGTTGTTCCACAATTGAGCTTTTGGTTTCAAAAAAAAAAAATAACCATATTATATATTTTGAGGGTTGAGCTTTTGAAATGGACACTTGCAATAAAAGTACTTTCGGACTGTTTCATAGCACTAAAAGCATATATCTTCCATTTCTTTTTTTTTTTCTTTTGTTTTCTTGAATTTTATATCCAAATAGTTTCCAAACTAGTATGTACATAAGAAACGAATGACAACGTGGTCATCACTCCCATTTACACATAATTTGATTAGTGTGTCTGAAACCATAAGTTAACACACAGCTTCCATCCATTCTCTTCAAAACAAAGCTTTCCACAAGCACATAACACCCAAAATTTTCCCATTTAATTGCCCCTCCAAATTTCTCCTCTCTAATTATCCTCTCCTGCCTCTTATTCCTACCCAACCAACCACCTCTTTCTTGCTCCCATTTCATTCTCTCCACAATAACCAAATTCAATCCAACACTAACCTCTCTTCCCACACTAAACCAAACCACTCCATCAACACCATTTCCTTCACCCCAATCAGCTTCCTTTCCACCCACCATAGCAAATTCTGTTTCAACAACAACATCCACTAACACCACATCATTACCTTTACTACCAATAACACTACTATTCTTCATTGACAAAATCTTCTCCCATCTTTGCTCAAGCGTCAATGTGTAAAACACAGATCTTTTCATTTGGTCCTTGAGTTCCATTCCTTCCTTCACAAACATAAATGGACAGTACCAATTCCCAATAACCACAGAACCAGAACTATCATTAGACAATGGGAAATCGAATGCCGGTAATTGATCGCGCAACAATTGATTGAGGCCAAGAGCTTCTTCCAACTTGTAATTCTTGGGTGTAGAAGCTGCAACTTTCCAACCTTTCCTCCTTAAGAATAAAGGAGGGAACCCATCAGGAGCAACAGACTTTGCATGGAATCCAGAACTCTTCTTGATTATCTCGAATTGTTGATATTCGTTAAAGGGGTCCAAAGGTCTTGGTTTAACATCTTTCACAAAATTGAAGCATAAACAAGTTCTCATATCCTCTTCATTTGAACTTGTACATGCCTCCCTGCTCGTCGACATAACAAAACAGTTTGTTAGAATAATAATATAATCCTTATGAATACATAATAAAAGTAGGGCAAAAAACTCAAATAAGCCAGAGAAAATTTTTACACAAATTCGTCACACAAAAATCTGTTTCATGAATCCACCAATGCACATTTATATGTAATTCGAACCAGCTAAATTTGAATTTCATTTCTACATAATTCAAACCAGCTGGGTCGAATTTTACACAAACACACGCACACACTAATTCGAATCTACCTTATTCGAATTACACACAGTAATTCGAATCAAGGTGATTCGAACTACACCCACGCACGCGTTTCCAAATAATTCAAACTTGATTCGAATTATTCATGGGATAATTCGAATTATGCTGTTAAAAAATTAATAATTTATTAAAAAAATTTTATTAAAAAATTTATTAAAAAAATTAATAATTTAAAAATTAAAAAAATATATATTTTATTTCATACATTTAAAAAAAAGCTAACAAAATATTTAATTACGAGAATTCTTTAAAATATTAATGATCTATTGATTCGAATTCCATACAATACTCTTTTGTCTATTTTTAATAGCTCATGAATATTTTTTAATAAATATTTTTAATAAATTTATTTAAATTATACTACAAAAAATATTTTATCCTATGCAAAATAATTTTAAAAAAATGGCTTAAAAAATGTTAGGAGTACTATAAAAATTTGTAATGTTCTAATAACTTAAGTAAATACATGCATGTACTCAAATTTTAAATAAAGTACTCTACATAGTCAATAATAATTTAGAAATGAAAGAAAATATTTTATTCCATACAAAATAATTAAAAAATATATTTTATTCTAATACAAAATAATTTTTAAAAAATGACTTAAAAGATGTTATGAATACTATAAAAGTTTGTAATATTCTAGTGATTTAGGTAAATACATGATAAAAATATTTTTCTTTAATTTCTAGATTATTATTGACTATGCAGAGTATTTCTTTAATGTCCTAAGTTATTAGGATATTACAAATTTTTATAGTACTCCTAACATCTTTTAAGCCTTTTTTTAAATAGTCACAAAAAAAACCTTTTTTTTTAATTATTTTACATAAAATAAAATATTTTTTTGTGGTATAATTTAAATAAATTTATTAAAAAATATTCATATAATTTTTTAATAAAATTATTTAAATTATATAGTGAGATATTACATAATTCGAATTACGCAGGGAAAATTCGAATCACTCTTATTCAAATTATATGGTATATTCTTCTTCAGTCCATTCTTGATAGTTCATGAATATTTTTTATGGATTAATTATTTTGTGAATTCAAGCATGGAGGGAGAAAGATTAGCATACATACCCTTGATGCTTTCCTTTCCTCCATATAACATAGTAGCGGTTGGAAGACAAGGGCTGATTAAGAACTGGAATGAACATAACTTTGTCGTAATACGTTATGGACCCATTTCCACTACTAACAGTCAAACTGACGGTCAGATTCTTGCTATGAGGAAAAGGGAAATGGCTGATGTAGCTTTGTGCTTCTTCATCTTGGAGAACAAGATAGCCTGAATTTGGACCCTCTGAAGAAGGTGCCTTAGAAAGGGCATTAACGTCTTTCTTTAACAATGAACGAGGCCTTGTTGAATACATTCTTGATTCTTATTAACTTCTTTCTCTTCTTATTCTTCAAGCTTCTCTCATATAGTTGTGTGTGTATTTATTAAGGGAAGTTCTATGGTAGCATGAGTTTTGGTGGCTAAAGGTGGCATAAGGTTGACCAACAAGTAAAATATTGACACATGACAAAAAAATTAAATCTAAAATCAAAATGATTCTCTCTCTTATAATTTTTTATAATTATTTTTATCAAAATAATTTCTTATAATTATTTTCATAATTATAAAAAATAATTTCAAAAAATAATACCAAAATAATTTTATAATTATGTTTATAATTATTATTTTATTATTATTTTTATTTTTAAAAATAATTTTTATAATTATTTTTCTAAAATAATTTTTTATAATTATTTTTATTTTTTAATTATTTTTATTATTATTATTTTTAATAATTTCTAAAAATAACACCAAAATTATTTTTTTTAATTATTTTTATTATTATTTTTATTTCTAAAAAATAATTTTTTATAATTTTTTTTTTGTAATTTCAAAAAACTAACACCAAAATGATATTCTTCCTCTTGGTGTTACTTTAAAAATAATCATAAAAAATTATAAGAGAGATATTATTTTGGTTTTAGTTTTCCAAAATTACAAAAAGAAAAAATAATTATAAAAAAATTTATTTTGATAAAAAATAATAATAAAAATAATTAAAAAATAAAAATAATTATAAAAAAATCATTTTAATAAAAATAATTATAAAAATAATTATAAGAAATTATTTTTAAAAAATAAAAATAATAATAAAATAATAATTATAAATATAATTAAAAAATTATTTTAATATTTTTTAAATTATTTTTATAATTATAAAAAAATTATAAAAAATTATTTTGATAAAAATAATTATAAGAAATTATAAAAACGAAAGAATCATTTTAGTTTTAGATTTAATTTTTTTTATCATGTGTCAATATTTTATTTGTTGGTCAAACTTATGCCACTCTTAGCCATTAAAACTAATGCCACCATAGAAGTTCCCATTTATTAAAGCCTTGTATGGAATATATAATAGATGCCTACGTGTGATTTATGATTGAGAGTGAATCAAACCAATTCATAAATCAGTTGGATTAATAATTTGTTAAGTTAAGTTTGTGAGTTTGTGAATCGAATTTAAACTTAAAATTAAATTTATAAATTAAATTAGTCAATTTTGAGCTTTAATAAATTTAACTCATTAGCTTTTGAGTTAGTTTAATTATATATATATATATATATATATATATATATATATATTAAATTATTAATATATATATTTTTATATGTATTTATTTATATTTTTAATATTATATATACATATATATATATATATATATATTTTGTGCCTTAGTCAATAGAAAATTGAACATTTTTAAGGTGAATTCTTGTCAAGTTTTAATTTTTATTTTTATTTTTTAATTAGGCAGTAGAAAATATAATTAATTGATGTTGTTTACTCATTTAGATCTTTAATAAAAATGGATCTTTTTAATATTTTTTAGTATATATAAGTTATAATTTATTAATATAGAACTATAGCTTTTTAATATTTTTTCAGTTCACTTCCAACTCTGTCTGTCGCTTAATAACATACGGTAAATTTTAAAGAGTAATACGACATAATTAACAAATATTATTATTTTTTTAATATTTAATTAATAATAATTTACACACATATTTATAAAATTTTACGTACAAAAAGTATATATATATATATATATATATATATATTAGAATTTACATACATGAATCAATATAGTTTATATTCGTATTTTTTAAAATTTATACACATAAATTAATAAAATTTATTTATTAAAGATAATTTAATTTTTATATTGATCAAATAATGATAAAAAATATTAAAAATTATTGATTTCTAAAAAAATTTTTAATTTTAAATTCACATTAAATTAAAGAATATTCCTGAATAAAAAATCAAATGTGACAGTGATTATCAACAATTTATTGTTGAACTATAAGGATTAAAATGTATAGAATTTTTTTATTGTTGATAATAATATCAAAAATAATAATGGAATAGATTTATTGTCTTTTTTGTTTTTTCTATTTTTTTATTTATTTGTCCTTTATTGTTATATTTTATCGTGTTGAGTTTTCTTTTTAAAATAAATAAATAAATAATAATATGGACGGCCAGAAAACTTTCAGACTATTCAACTAGTTTTAACAAATCTGAAAGCCAAAATGTAAAATATCCTAATAAATTCAAAGTTGGGAAATTTCTTATTGTTTGAGTAGTTGTCTTGACAAGTTGACATCCTGTTGTTATTATCCCTTACAATAGTGGTAGTAAATTAACGAAGCTACAAGTTAGTTACATGGGGTCCTGAATGCTAAAATGAATTGTTTGATGGAAAAGTCTAGGGGCCAGCAGTTTTGTTGAATTTTAGCCAGCATGTAACCAGCAGAGAAATGTGAGTCATTGGATGAAATTTCACACCAATCTCACACCATTAGATCATCATTGATGGCTATTTGATGTCTACCAATCACAAAAGTTGCTGGCCCCCTAGCATTGCTCTTGTTTGATTTGCTTATTTATTGTCATTTATCTTTCTTGGAATTAAAGCGGAAACGACTAGGGGTGTGTTTGGCAAACGCGTTGAGGAGGAAAGAAGCACGTTTGAGTCTCTTGAAAGTTTCACTTTTGTGTTTGGCAACTTTTATTCTTCTGAACGCAGAAGTGATTCTGCCTTTAAACGTACGTTCAGGAGAAGCTAAAATTTGTAGCTTCTGCGTTTCACGTTCATGGTGGCTGATTATCTTAGAAAATTAGGTAGAAATTTTATTTCTTTTTTACCAATCCTATCCTTCATTTTCTTCTATACAAAGGATACTAGTAACTATTACCATCACAGTTCTCTATAGTTCTTCCTACTTGTTCTTAGTTCCAATTTTTTTTCATCAAAATGGTTCAAATTTGTTTAATCACTAGCAAAGTAAATATTTTAATTTTTTTTTATTATTTTTAGTACTAACTTTCATATTTTAATTTTTATATTTTTTATTGTATTTTATATTTATAAGATAAATATTTTTATATTATTTGTGTAGTATTCTAATTTCTCATGTTATATTTTTATATGAGTTTTTTTTATCATTTACTATATTATTTTTTATATGTATATTTTTTATGAAATTTTTTTATTTTTGTTTGACTTTGTTCATGTGATTTTTATTTATTTTATTGTATTTTTTTTATTCATTGACAAATGTTGTTGATTTTTTTATTATGCTCTAATTTTTAGATATTTTGTTAATTTTATGATATTTTTATTATTATTTGTTCATATGAATTCTTTTTTTTTCTATCCTCCTTCACTGCATTGTATTTATGTTGTGTATGAAATTTTTTTATTTTTTTATTTAATTTTATTCATATGAATTTTATTTACCTTTTATTGTATTTTTTTTATTCATATGATATATGTTGTTGGTTTTATGATATTTTTATTATTTCTTATCTGTATCAATTTTTTTTTATTCTTTGATGTATTCTATTTTTGTTTTGTATTAATTTTTTTATTTTTTATTCTGATTTTATAAAATTTGTAATTGTAATTATTATATACTACATTTATTATCAAAATTTTATAATATAAATTATGATCTTATAAAAAAAAGACAAAATAAATAAAAACTAATTATAAGTAACAATAGAGTCATAGATAATGAAAAATAGTTGATACAATAAAGGAAATAGATTATAGTCCAAAATAATACTAAATTAAAGAGTACTGACCGTACTAAAAAAAATTATAGAATATTTTCTTTTTGTTTAATATTATAAAATTTATAGTACTCTTTTCCATATTTTTATTTTTTATTGTATTTATTTTATTTATATGATAAATATTTTTTATATTATTTTTGTTAGCGTTTTGATTTTGCATGTATATAAAAAAAATTATTTAAATTGATGTCTCTTTTGGTAATTTTTCATCTAAAAGTGATTTTGAGTAGTATAATCCAAACAACATTTATTTTACTATAATCAATTTTGATATAAAGATTGCCAAACATAAATCACGTTAACACAAACTTACTTTTCATCAAAATCAATTTTGCAAAATCACTTTTATGCAAACTCTCGTTTGCAAACTGTAATCCAAACACACACTAGGAAGTTGGGTGCTTTGCTTGACATTTTAGAAGAAAAGATTAAAGAGAGAAGGGGCAAGACTTAATGATGAGGTTGGAAGTTGGAAATATAAATTTTGAAAACAAGTGTCCATCAAGCTGTATTTTTATATAGATATGTATATATTTTATAATGATACAAAAATATAAAATCAATCATGGTCCAGTAATTGAGTCGTGTGTAAACAACCTTCATATCCTAAAGGTACAAGATTCAATTCACTAATAATAAAACGATTTTAGAATTATTTTTGAAGACTTACATTGCACAGACGCAATTCAGCAAATTAAATCGAACTAGTTTGTAGCTCAATTTGGTCGGATTTAATAACTATGATTATTAGTTGGGTAGTATATAGGTATAGATATGAAACATACAAAAGAGTTCCACAAAATTGTAGTTATAGAAGTGTATCTGTGGTGGCTGTGTTTTCCATGGCTAATGGTGTCTAAGATTTAAAAAATGCAGTGGGAATAGATTTTTTTTAATTGTTAAAAAATTGAAGGAATAAATACGATTTTTAATTTTTTATTATTTTTACTCTTATATTTTTTTTTAGTTTTACTTATAAAATTAATTGTGAGAAATCACATTTTATTCTCTTAATGGTTAAAAAATTAAGAGAATTCATTTCCAAATATAGCAAATGTGGCAGTCAATAATAGGTGGGTTATTGTTTTAACTATCAGTGGCCGAGTTTGAAATTTTTTTTAGGAAAGCCAAAATTTTTTTTATCACAAAATATATAATATTAGCAAAATTAAATTAAAATTAGGTTAAATATTTGTTAACTTTACCAATCATATCATTAAATTCATTAAAAAGCCAATTTTTAATTCTTTAGTAAATGTTTTTTCTTAAAATATTTTATAAGCATAATACTTATTATTCAAATCCGTTAAGTTATCTATATATTATAAAATAAAATTTAAAGAATAAAATTAACGTGATAAATTAATTTTATGGTTAAATCATATATAAGATGTCTCAATATTATTTTAGTTAATTTAAAAGGAATGTACATTATATATTATCACACGACAAGTACTTTTAAAAGAATAACTTTTTAATTTTTTTTAAAAAAATATGAAAACTAAAAAAAGAGAATGATATAAAATTATATTGTTCGAGAATTGTTGGAAATGAAATTTGAATCCACAAATTCATAAAAAAAAATTTAAGAAGCTAAGTTAATCAAATTAACTATAAATTTTTTTTATATTATTATATATATAACTAATAATTTTTATAAATTTTGGAGAGGTCATGACTGAGTTAAGACTTGAAGTGGTCCATTAAGTTACACTTAAGGTTCATAGTAGTTCCTAAAGTTAATAGTTACTCGTACATATCCTGAAGTTGTATTCCAGAATTCAAAATCGTCCTTCAAGCAAGCATTTTTATGTCAACTAGACTTCACCGGAAAGCTGAGATGGACTCTTTTTTGATAGGTTGGCAAGCCCAAAATGACACAGTGTTGGTTTGGCACCTAATTTGGGTCAAACGACGTCGTTTTCATGGGCAGAAATATAACTCAACGTGTTCTCTCCTTTCCAAAATAGAAACACAAACGTCTTCCTTCAAAACCTTATCTTCAATGGCGCTGCTTTGAGTGACATTGCTACAATGTCTTCTTTTAAAACTCGACTGGTCTCTACAGTTGGCTTTCTTGTCGTCGTTTGTGAGAGTATTTTTAAAGAAGGATTTCTCTAACAGAGGTCAGCAAAAAGGATCTCTCTAACAAATATGATTCTTATGTGAACTTATTATGATGGTTGCAAAACAGATATCCTAATTCTCTTCTTGAATCAGGATCCTAATCTATTGCGATCCTATGTTGTTCGGCAGGAAGGAATAACACTTTTTGGACTTCTGATATGCTTTGTATGCGAATGAGATCACATTTTTCTTATGATATGAATGTATAAAATTACTCATAAGGTATGTATTAGACATATTATCCTGTACAGGTTAAGGAGATGATAACAGAGTTTGGGAACAACATGCATTGTCAGTTTCTTGAGATTCTTCACAGTCTATTAGATTCATGTACATTATCTGGACCACAAGTACCTGTTACTGATATTTTCTTCAATTTAAATTGTTTAACCGTATTTGTTACTACTATAGATATGATAATAATTGTTATATATGACATATATTTATTTTAAGGTTTTCTTTGGTACCCTTGTTTATATAGGGTATTGTTACCTTTTCAATAATCAATATTTAAGGGTTGTGAATGTTTTTAGGTGAACTTTCTATTTCTTTTTAAATTTACTTATAAATAAATAGTGAGGTGAACTTTTTTATTTGATTACAAGTTTTTTAGATATGGAAACATAGTGATTTGAGTTAACATATGATTGATTCTTAGCCTTCAGTCACAAATAACTAAAGTGAATTGGTACAAGAAAGTTATTTATATTTGTAGTAGTTTGAGATTTTAATTTCTTTTTGTGTGTATCAAAAATCTTGTGTTGGATTAGCAAATTGTTTATTTATTCATTATCTTGATATAACATGACTATTCTTGATTTTTAAGTTTAAAATGGAGGGGTTGAGAGAGAAGCTCCATGCATTCTTTATAGTACGAATGTATTCAGTTTTAGATTGTAATTCTCTTTGCTAAAATAAAATTTTGATCTTCTTAGTTGGTAATGTAGTTTGTCCAAGGTTGATGTTGCTATCATATACAAAAAAAAAAAAAAAATCACTATCTGAAACTGATGCAATTGAATATATTCTTGCTAGTTCGGATTTTGAATTGTGTATCTTCTAATTAATGGAGGAGATGTCGGTTAGTAGTCTTATTTTGTATTTGAAGTCGACTTGTAAAAAAGATAAATTTGGATGTTGAGTAGTAATTTATTACACATTCTCTGAATTGTTGAAAAAAATTTCTCTTTCACATAAGATGGAAGTATTTTTCTAGGTTAATAAGATATGTATTCCTGGACTTGTTTTATTGATTGTTTCAGTTTTATTTGGCAGAGAGACACAGTTATTGATATTTTCTTTTAGAAGTATTTGGATCAACTTGTTGAAGTTATTGCTTCCAGAATGGCAGCAATAATAGCATCAATATTGAGGGTGAGAAACAAGACGACACAGTGACGCAGAGAGATCAGCAAGCGGCGCGGCGACAAGATGGAGGCCAGGAGAGGCAACAACAGAGAAGATTGAGGTTTTGAGCTCACGCTGGCCATAAATATATAACTTTGAAGATGGAGAGGAGAACGTCTGCGAGGTTAGAGAAGAGAAGCAAAAGGGATGTAAATAGGGTCTTCAATTTTGGGGATTAAGGTTTTTTAAAATTGATTTAGGGACCAAATTGCTCACAAAATATTTTCTCGTCCACATCATTTATCTGTTACTTTGCCAATGTGTCAAAAGAGAGTCCACTTCAGCTTTCCGGTGGAGCCTAGTTGACGAAAAATGCTGGAAGGACGACTTTGAGTCCCGAAGTGCAACTTTAGGGATGCATATGAGTAACTATTAATTTCAGGGACTACTATGAGGCTCGAGTGTAACTTGAAGGACCACTTTGACTCTTAACTCGTCATGACTCCCGGTTGTCAATATGAAGATCCACCCGACTTAATTATGTGCATGACAGCCATTAGAAAGACGACACTTGGAAGGAATACATTTGCAACTAATGGCAGTAATTTAGATTAAGAGTGTACATGCGTGGAGTAAAATTAGGTTTGTCATAATTTAAATTCAGTGTTAAATATGTATCAGACATATTTTATACTTTAACTCAATCTTAAACCTAATAAAATCTAAATACTTTCGGATCACAATTATATTGGGTGAAAACCGGATCTTTAACTTGTGTAACAGTTGTTATCGCATCATCAATTGAAAGAGCAGCAACATTGTCAGATTCTATATTCATTAGTTTGTTTTTTCCGCTATTTTGTGTTGGAATACAATTAAGTCATTCTCCTCTCATTATAGTTTTTATCTAATCAAACAAAACTAAAGAAAAACCAAATGGTATTTAATAACAAATCATGAATAATTAAGGATCCGGTTGAAGTATTCTTTCGGGGGACTTTTTTTTCTTGGATTAGTTTCGATACACTTTGGAATTGGGCCAAAATGTTCAAAAATACTTCAGATTCGGATCGGTTCTTCAGACCGGACCAGTGTAACACCCTATCACACGGAGCTTTACGCTTAAGTCGTAAAACAAAGGTGGTGAGGTATTACGACCTCTAAAATAAAATATACATACATAATATAATTGAAGGAATATAATATTCGAGGATCCTTTAATGGTGGTTAAACAGAAAATCGCGAAAAAAAGCGCATTACACTCAAAAACGTAAAACCAGAGTAAAGATAAGGATAAGACATGAGTATATACAAAGAGTCGAGTACCAAAATATAGAATATCAGGCTCCAGACGCAACCTGCAAAGCTAAGATTGGCCAAAGTATAAATACATACATAAGCATAAGTATATATCCCAAAATAACCCAACATGCATAAAGAAAGCACCTAGTTCTCGAAAAACCTTCAAGAGGATTAAACATCATATATATATATATAAGGAGAATCTATGAACAGAAAATACATAATAGACAACCCTAAAATATAACTTCCCAGCTTGCCAGAGAAACCTCCAGATGATCACTGAGGCACATCTCAACCTGCATATGAAAACAATAACATAGATATGTCCAGTTCTCAACATGGTAATGGTGCCCACATACATAATATATAAAGTCCCAGAAAAGTCAGAGACAATCCTTGAACTCCAACACTCAAATTTAAATCTTAAAGTTTATAAATGGAAAACCATAAATAGGGTAGGTTATTTAAGGTTCTTATTTCTAATTCTTTTCTAACTTAAGTCCTAATTTCTGCCTTCCTCCAATCCTCCAAAATTCCGATACACAGACAAGCAATACAGACAAAGCAGACACAAGTAAGATACAGATACAGCAAATAGCAAATATAACAGGTAAGCATAATATTCACATAGGCAAGCCCAATTAATGCATAATCAAACAAAACACACATATGCATATGATGTATGTCTGCCCTATGGCTGATGAGTCTCATCTGTCGGTTACAAAATTAACCCGACATGTCCGGTAGCTAACCTGGGCATCGTCCTCTTGAAAACTGGTGAATGGTACAGTACTACGATCCTCACCTGGTGGGCGATAAGCCACCTCGATCTCCACAGACGTTTTCAATTGGAAAACAGCACACACGTAGGTGGTAAATAACCACGATCCCCACAAAATAATTCCATATCAAATTCATTATCATTATCATTCAATTCATTCAACAATTATCATCATCACACCTCTCATTCCGTTCATCAATAATTCACACTCAACATAATTCTCTTCTTAACTAAATAAAACTCAAAACATAAATGCATTTCTTTTCTTTATAAATCGAAGTCAAATAATATAATTCTTTTATCCATATTTGTCTAAATAATACTTCAAACCAAATCTCCAATTTTTATAAAAATTTCACCAGCATCTCCTTTAAAATTCGGACTTTGCCACCCTTCTCGGGTCCCAACCAAACCACCTTTCGACCCTTTTCAAATCATTTCCAATAAGCCAAACCAATTTCAATATCAAAATCATTTTCGACTCTCAATTCATTCATTATTCAACACACACACAACTCAACTCAACCAATCATCAATCTTTCATCATCAATAATCATTCATCAACTCCCATCAACAACTTTAATTAACACAATTCCTACAACCAACTCAACAAAATCATTATTCATCAACTCATTCGCAATATAATTTTACATTTCCATCAAGGTTTCTAGTATTAATATATTTCCACATTTTCAACCTATCATATAGTCATCTAGCCTATGTATTCACAAAAAATTATATATTATCTACGAGAAACCAAAACCATACATTGGCCAATTCCTCCCAAAGTTCGGAACACCTCAAAAACCTCTCCTTTGTCAAACTCCAAGCTTCCAAACATCAATTCCTCAAGTTTAATCACCCAGATTTCGTTCCAAACCACATAATTGAACTCCAAATTAACAAGAATACAATCTAATTCACGCAATATCACTATAATTATCATAGGGTTCACTAATTCAATAATTTACAAGGGTTTAACAGTTCCTTACCTTATCCATGGATGAAATGTACAAAGCCCAACATTATTCACAACCTAATTCAACCCTAGAACATCAAAACCACGTAATCTCTCAAAATCAAAACTTTAAATTTCGAAATTAGGAAAGAGTGGCTGAGTAAAAAATTGATAGATACTTACCAAATTGATTTGTGAATTTTGTAAAGAATTTCGAGACGAACACGTGACCACTGACGGCTCGTCAATCGAAACTCCGAATTGAAAATTACGTGGAATTGAATTTTTTAACAAGGGTTTCATTTTTTTCCTGTGTGTTTTGCGTGTTTCATGTATGGAAAACGGAAAGAAGAGATGAAGCTTAACAAGGGAGGATGAAATAAGTTGGGCCTTGAGTCCGGTCCAATTGATTCAGTTTATTGGCCCGATTTTAAGCCAAAATCTTTAAAAATTAGTATCAAAATTCGTATTTTAATTATTTCTTCTATTTTAAATTATAAAATTTGATTTTCTAATTTCTTTAAATAATAGTTAACTTATTTTATTAATTTCGCAAATTTTACGACCGCACTATGTACACTCCTAATTTATATAGAGGAATGCTAGGGGCAGCAATTTTGGTGTTTTATAACCATTAATTGGCCATCAATAATATTTTTAATGGTGTGAGATTATACCTAATGGTGGAAGATCATTCACTTTTGTTTTGATGATTAAGTGTTGGCCAGAAAACACAAAATTGCTGGCCCTAGGCTTTTTCATTTATATATTAAGCATGCTTCAATAATAATCAAAGCTAGATAACCATTGTGCAGTAAAGAATATTTTCGAAGAGAATCTCAAAATTGGAAACAAATAGGTCGTCCGGTGATCGGATTCTACTTTTTCGGTGGCGGTTCATCCATAAGTAAATGTTTCTCTCTCTACCTTTATCTCTCTTCTCACGACCCCCTCTTGCTCCATCTCGAGTTTTCAACGGAGAACCTTCCCTTGCAACAAGTGGAATGCAAAGAAAGCCATTTCTTTGGTTAATCTTCTCCGACCTTTCATCCACAAGATCTGAAAAAACTAATCGAGTCTTTTGGATTCGGCTACGTTTACATTTTAAAATTCCACTTGACCTTCCAGAAGCTTTTTTTTTATTGGAAGATGCTGCACATGAAGGTGCAGGTTGATGATGTTGATGGAGTAGGATCGGGTCACCACACATTTTGGGTTTTGCCAAGATCAATAGTCATTGCTTTGGATGTTTTCTTTTTGGATTTATTTTATTATTTTATAAAATAATTTCAATACAAAATTACGATAACAACCTTGGTGTAATTACAAAGAGGGATATATTATTGAGCATTTGAGCTTATATTCCAGGTCAAACATTGAAATAATAATCCACATGTCAGTGACTACATTCCTTGAATCTTAGGCACCAATAGCCATGGAAAACACAGCCATACAGATGAGACTTATGTATATGTATATATAGATATAGGTTTAGTCATTGTTGATATCCTGCTCCATAATTTAATCAGACTCATAATAATTTAAAGTTTAATAATCTACATAACAAGAGTTCAGACCACACTTTAAGATTTATCTCTTATTCATTTAGAATCTAATAAAAAAAAACGATTATCCACTTTTAAAGGTAGAACTACTCTAAAAGATAGTTATTTATTCTAATATAAATACACTGATATCTTCAAGTATATTCAAAATTCAATCTATTAAAAAAGTCAGTATAAAATTCTTACTAATTTAAATATTGAAGTTTACAGGTACTACCCCCACCTCTTCACAAAAAATTCAGACAATAACACTTCGATACCAGAAGAAATCAGACACTACCTTAAAAAAAATCTAAACTTCACATTCAAATTTAAAAACAACCTAATTTTAAGTAACCCTCAAAACCGTCGTTATATAACTTTTATTAATTTTCAATTTTGTATACACTAAATTTAGTCCATACACAACAAAATATTCTTAAGTTAATCTCTAAGCATACTAATACTAATATATAGTTGAATGGTAACTACATTTTCTTTTTCTTTTTTACTTTTGAATTTAAGTTTAAGAAGGAAGTGAAAAAAAAAAAATAGGGCGACATCATAGATTTTTCCGAAAATAAATTTCAGTTTATTTGTTAAATAATTTGTGTCGTTGATAGAGTATATCTTTTGACATATAACGAAGTGCGCGAATTTTGTATGAATTTTGAGGATTTACGTCCATATTTAATCTTTATTCTTGCTAGTAAATAGTAAAAAATTTACATATTTCTGTTAGTTATATTCCTTAGAGCTAATATATGTATGAACTATTCCTATTAATTCATATTAATTCATTATTCTATTCTTTGTCATTTGTATGTGTTGCAGTAATGGATATCGAAATATGTATTACCTGATATTTGATGTAAGTTTAAGTTCAGACACACCAAGATACTGTGATCCTTTTTTTTTATCCATTGTTATTAGTACTTTCAACCACCAAAATAATGAAAAATAAATCCAATCTAATTACATTATTAAAAATTAATTAAAATATTACTATCACACGTACTTAAATACTTAAATACATTTAAATAAGCCATTTTTGTTGGTGTTAGAGAATCATTAAAATCAATTTAGATCAATTAGTATCGTCTAGTATATCTGTATATTAATTGTAGGATTCTATGTCTTTATTACTCTGATTCATTTATCACCTATAAATACCCCTTGTATATTATACCTTTGAAGACAACTCAATAATACACTTTTCAGATTACTCTCTCAGTCTTTTATTTCTAACATGGTATCAAGAGCTTAGGTCTTTTTTTTTCCAATGAATATTAGTTCATAGCCCCATTATTTTTTTCCTTTCCGGCAGTGTTTTTTGGCCTCTTTTTTCGTTCCCTTTTCGACGCTTTGGTTCGTCACCCCCATAACCATCTTGTTCGTCTTGTCGCCGTGATTCCAACGCAACCAGAACCGCCGCCAGACGCGCCTCCACGCGCCACCGAAAGACGCTGCCATGACCAGGTTGATCTTCCTTCCAGATTTCACCCGTGCCTCTTTGCTCCCATTTTTTGATCTGTTTCCGACGCTTTGGCTCGTCACCTCCGGCATCATTGTGATCTTCTCTTCATCAGCTTTCCAACGCCGTCGACATCACCACCAGACGCCTCCGGACGCGCCGTCACGCACCGCCAGAACCTCGCTGGCCACCTCTATTGTTTTGCCTTCCAGAAGCTTCAGCAGCCGTTGGATCTTGGACGCGATCAGACGCTCCTGGCGCTTCCACGTGTCGCCGCGCAAGGCATCCTTGGTATCCACTGACCCGCGACCGACCCGACCTGGCCCGCCGTCGACCCGCGTGCCACCTCGTCGCCACGCTGTCTTCTTGCTCCTCTCAGGTGACACCACGTGTCATCAATTGCTGACGTGGCAGACAAGTGGGACCCTCCCTAAGGTTTTTTTGGTGAGCTCTTTCCGATTCTGCACTCCGATTTCTCATTTTTCTGCTCCGAAATTGCCGTTTTCTCTCCTCTCTTTGATCTCTGTGACTACTATCATGGAAAAGCCAGGTGATTTTGCTGCCACCGACAGAAAGGGTAAATTCTGTCAAAACTGTAACCGTTCTGGGCACCTCTTCCCCGACTGTCCTTCTGTTGAATGTCGCACATGCCACCAGAAAGGTCATATTAGCTACCATTGTTCACAGCTGTTCTGCCGTTACTGCAAGCTCTCGGGACATTTAATTACTGCCTGTCCTACTCGCCCACCACGTCCTAGTCCACTAAACTCGTCTCCTGTCTCTCTTTCTGATATTGCATCTCTTCTTCAGCGTCTTCTCTCTGTTTCTGGTAATACCCCTACTGCTTTTTCCACCCCTCCAGGTAATTCTAAATGGTATTTTGACTCGGGTTGCTTTAATCACATGTCTCCGTTGCGTAATATTTTCTCGTCCATGTCTACCACTACAAATGGACCTTCTGTCAATACTTCAAATGGCTCCCTCTTGCACGCAACACACAAGGGTTCTATATCCCAGTCAACTCTTAATCTTCCTGATACTTATTATATTCCCAAATTAAACTTCAATCTTATTTCTGTTGGTCAACTTGTTGATCTGGGTTTTGAAGTCACTTTTTCCGTTTCTAGTTGTCGTGTACAGGATCCTCGAACAGGACAAATCATTGGGACTAGACGTAAGGTCAGAAGGTTGTTTGAACTCGAGAATCTTCATATTCCTCCTGTACCAAATCTCTGTGCTACTTCTTCTCCCTCTACCCTCTACTTATGGCATCAGCGTCTTGCCCACACCTCCTTAGGAAAACTGCGTCCTCTTGTGTCTCAGGGTGTTTTAGGTCAGGTTCCTAATGAATCTTTTGATTGCATTTCTTGCCAAACTGCCAAACAACCTGCTTTATCTTTTCACAATACTTCATCTCTTGCTTGCTCTCCTTTTGATCTCATTCACTCTGATGTTTGGGGCCCCGCTCCCACTGCCTCTATGGGCGGAGCTCGATACTTTGTCATTTTCATTGATAATTATTCCCGTTTTACTTGGGTTTATTTGATGACTAATCACCATGAGTTACCTCAGATTTATATCAACTTTGCTACTATGATTAAAACTCAGTTTTCCAAGGTCATTAAGGTTTTCCGAAGTGATAATGCTATGGAATACCGTGATTCCAAACTCTTAGCCTTTCTTGCAGAACAGGGTACTTTGTCTGAGTTTTCTTGTCTTGGTACATCTCAACAAAATGGTAGAGCTGAACGCAAACACCGTCACATTCTTGACTTCGTCCGTGCAATGCTCCTTTCTTCTTCATGTCCTGAGCATACTTGGGGTGAAGCTGTATGTTCTTACTGCTGTTCATGTTATCAATAGACTCCCTTCTTCTGTTCTTGGTAATGTTACTCCCTTTGAGCGTCTTTATCATACCTCTCCAGATTATAGTTCTCTTTGAGTTTTCGGTTGTGTATGTTTTGTTCTTCTTCAGCCTCATGAACATAGTAAACTTGAACCTCGGGCTCGTATGTGTTGTTTTCTTGGTTATGGCACTGAACACAAGGGTTATCGTTGTTGGGATCCTCTCTCTAAACGTATTCGTATATCTCGTCATATTGTCTTCTGGGAGCACCATATGTTTTCTTGATTCTCATCCTTTGAGTCCATTCCTACTACTCAGTCACCTTTGTTTACTAACCCCAATATTGATCTTTTTCCTAGTGATGATTCTACAGATTCTATCTCGAGTGACCCTCCACAGCCTCCTGTTCTTCCGCCTTCTCCATCTCCCAATAATTCCAGACCGAACAATGATCTTGCTCCTACCGTCATGCCTCCTCCTCCCGCTTGTTCTTCTAGGGTAAGGAATCCACCTCTTCGTCTTCTTGATTACCATTGATTTTCTACTATTCTTCATCAACATAAACCTAAGACATTCAGAGAAGCCTCCTCAAACCTAAATTGGCAACAAAAAATGCAAGAAGAAATACAGGCACTTGAAAAAGCACACACTTGGGATTTGGTTGATCCTCCTTCTGATCAGGAAGTTGTGGGCAGTAGATGGGTATACAAGATCAAGATTCGCTCTGATGGCTCTATTGACCATTATAAGGCCCGCTTGGTTGCTCAAGGTTGTACGCAAGAGTATGGTATTGATTATGAATATACTTTTGCCCCTGTCACTCGTCTTACGTCTGTTAGTGCTCTTCTTGCCATTGTCGCGATTAAAAAATAGTCTCTCAGTCAGATGGATGTGAAGAATGCATTTCTTAATGGGGATTTGAAAAAGAAAGTCTATATGAAACCACCTCCGGGATATCCTTGTCCTTCTAATAAGGTTTGTCTCCTTCGCAAGGCACTTTATGGACTTAAGCAAGCTCCTCGTGAATGGTTTGACAAGTTCAGCACTACCATATGCAATCTTGGTTTTACTTCTAGCCCTCATGAGAATGCTCTCTTCATTCGTAAAAGTGAACGTGGAGTTGTTCTTCTACTCTTGTATGTTGATAACATGATCATTACTGGGGATGATGTTGATGGTATCTCTGATCTCAAGGCCTCACTTCACCGTAATTTTGAGATGAAAGATCTTGGTTCTCTCAGCTATTTTCTTGGTCTCGAGGTCATCTCCACCGATGATGGCATCTATCTCTCTCAGGATAAGTATGCTTCAGATCTTCTTGCTCGCGCTGGGATTACAGATAGTCGCACTGAGTCTACTCCTCTTGAGCCTAATGTTCGATTTACCCCTATGGATGGCACTGTTTTGGATAATCCGACTCTCTATCAACAGTTAGTTGGCGATCTCGTCTACTTGACTGTCACCCGACCAGACATCGCCTATCCGGTTCATGTACTTAGCCAGTTCTTGTCAGCTCCTCGTACTACTCACTATGCGGCAGTTCTTCGCATTCTTCGCTACATCAAAGGCACTCTATTTCATGGCCTTTATTTTTCTGCCCATTCCTCTTTGTCTCTTCAGGCTTACTCCGATGCTGATTGGGCTGGTGATCCCACTGATCGTCATTCTACTACTGGTTACTGTTTGTTTCTTGGCGACGCTCTCATTCTTGGCGTGCTAAGAAGCAAACGTTCACTGCTCGCTCAAGCACAGAAGTTGAGTACCGTGCCCTCGCTGACACCACTGCTGAAGTTATCTTAGTTTGTTGGCTTCTCGAAGATTTGGGTGCTCCTCAGTCGTCCCCTACTGACGTTTTTTGTGATAACCGCAGTGCTATTCAGATCGCCCATAATGATATGTTTCATGAACGCACCAAACACATTGAGATTGATTGTCACTTTGTTCGGCAACGTATCCTTATTGATGTTGTTCGTCTCATTGCTATTGGAACACTAGATCAGACTGCTGATATCTTCACGAAAGCTCATCACCCGACTCGTTTCTGGACTTTGTTATCCAAACTCAAGTTGGTATCCTTAGCTCCCACTTGAGTTTGAGGGGGGATGTTAGAGAATCATTAGAATCAATTTAGATCAATTAGTATCGTCTAGTATATCTGTATATTAATTGTAGGATTCTATGTCTTTATTGCTCTGATTTATTTACCACCTATAAATACCCCTTATATATTGTACCTTTGAAGACAACTCAATAATACACTTTTCATATTACTCTCTTAGTCTCTTGTTTCTAACAGTTGGTATTGTCATTAAAAACTAATAAATTTACACACCTACACTTATTACATTATTATCAATTCACTAATATTATATTTAAATAATTTTATTACAATGCTCATTATTAATTATATTTTTCTAATTATTGATCACATTATTGTATAAAGTTTTAAAATTTATTTTTTTAAAAAAATTAACCTCGAATAACTATTACTATTATTGTATGTTCAGTTGACCAAACATAGTTCATTTGTGTTAAGGTTTATTTGTTCCAATGATACATTGTATTTATTTATATCCTAACTCGTTATTTAGTAAGGTCCAAAATGAATAAAGTCCAATATATAAATATCATAACAACATAAATACGACCCTACTTATCTAAATAAGTATTGACTCCTACTATCTCTTCCACTCTTCTAAAAATAAAATTTTAACAAACTCCCTATTAAAAAGGGAGTAACCAACCCACTGTTAAAGGTAGAATTATTCAAAATGTGATTATCGACTCTGCATCTACACATATAAATACATTGACACCCTCAAATATTTTTTAAACCCAATCTACTAAAAGACCTACTTAAATTCTTGCTAACTTAAGCATTGGAGTCCTTTACAGGTACCACCCCCCATCTCCTCACAAGGAACTCGGACGGCAATACCTCGCCATCAGAAGATGTCGAACGCTACCACAAAAAGGAGTCTGGACCTCACGTTCAGGTCCAAACTCATCCATTTCAAGTAACCCCTAGAACATTGACGTTGTTGTCGGAAACTTAAAAATCAAGATCGTACGATAGCGCACGACATCCTAGAAGATGGACACACAACTTTCGGTTTGAAAATACATCGAACTGAAACATCCGGGCCAATAGATCCCACAGAGATAATGGGACTTGTCCACAGACATCAAGGTCAGCTGGAACAATTCGAGCAGGAGTTAGAGCGACAATGAGAATCTGAAAGATCCCTGAAGAGGGAAGTTCGACGACGAAGAGAATTAGAAGAAAAGCTCTTGAAATTGGAGTTCGACTTCAAGGGTAGAAGAACCCGAGCTTACCGAGAAGAAACACCTCTAACAGGCAAAGATTCATTCATAGAAGAAATCATGCAGAATAAAGTACTTAGAAATTTTAAAAGTCCGGATATGGATCTTTATTATGGAACCACAATTCCAAGACATCATTTGAGTGATTTCAAAAGTCGCATGTACTTGGTAGACGCATCGGACGCAATTCATTGTAAAGCCTTCCTGACTACATTAACTATGGTGACTATGAAGTGATTTGATAGTTTACTTCCTAGATTGGTCACATGCTTTGATGATCGGGCAAAAAGTTTCTTTATCCGATTTTTAATGCAAAAGGATAAGGTCAAGCATGCGCCAAGTCTCTTAGGTGTAAAGCAAGAAGTCAGAGAATCTCTACGAGTTTATATAAAAAGATCCAACAAAGCATGCCTGGAGATTCAGAGCCTACCTACGAAAGTAGTCATCATGGAACTGGTTAACGACCTCAGTGAAGGACCCTTCTCTCAATCCATATCTAAGAGACACCCGACTTCTTTGTACAAGGTACAAAAGCGAGCTAAGAAGTACATCAATATGGAAGAAACAACCATTTAAGGAAACCTGCCTCAAGACAACACAGTCAATATATCCCCCTCGAGATAAAGAGAATGAACCAAAGAAAAAAAAGAATACAACTCGGACAAAACTCAAAAGTATCACAACTACACCCCCATTACAAGTATCCCTTGTTGATGTTTACACAAAAATCTGCCACATAGAAAAGATTTCACTTCCCAGGCCGATCAAAAATAAAAAAAGTGAAAATCGGTTAGAATACTGCGAGTACTACAAAATCTACGATTATTCTATTAATGATTGCTATGATTTAAAAAATGAGAAATTGGCTAGAAAGGTCGACAGGATAGGTATTTAGCGGACAGGTTGGACAATCAGAACAAGAAAAAAAAGAGATGAAGATGACACGGTTTGCTAAGACCAACTTTCACGAACTTTTGAGAGTCACATCCACACGATTGCTGAAGGATTCACAGGAGGAAGAGTAATAAAATCCTCCTACAAAAGACATTGAAAAAAGTCTACCAGGTCGGTGAAGAAATTGAGGTGTCTGACCTTTCAGTTATTGCCTTCACAAAAAATAAAACGCTCAAAGGGTAGTGTCTGGTAGGGGTGCACATGGCTCGGCCCAGTTCGAATATCCGGTCCGACTCTGAATATTTTGGGACTAATTTGGTATAATTTTACCGGGTCTAGGGTCGGGTAAGGGTCTCAGAAATAGACTCAGTTATTATTTCGAGTCGGGTTTGGGTCAATGCGAACCCGGCTTCATCCGACCCATGTATACGCTAAGGAACTAAAAAAAGTATATATGTTTTAGATTAATTTTAATATTATGATATATTAATTATAAGCTTATTGTTTTATTTTTAATCACACTTATTGAATTAGAAAATAGATAAAAAAAAAACATCAAATTAGAATTTATGGACAAATTAAGTTCAAATATTAGGAGTGTCTGCGGATCGGATCGGATCGAATATGGTCGAAAATTCGATCCGATCCGCACAATTTCCATCGGATCGGATCGGATATGATATCTGCACTTTTTAGTGCCAGATCCGATCCGCACATTTACGGATCAGATCGAATCGGATCGGATATCGGATATATCCGCATAATTAAACCTTATCTTTTTAATCATATTTCTATGTAAAAAAATTCGATAAAAATATTTCTTTCATACTTTTAAACTTATTTATTCCTAAAATATTTTTAATCAAACTCTCTCTAAATAACAAAAATAAAATAATACAATATATGAATAATAATTACTAACTAAAACATACAAACAAGTAAATATAATACCAAAAAAAAAAAATATATATATATATATATTTTAATTATCATAGATATAGAGCAGATATCCGCGATCCGATCCGCAAAGTGTGATCCACAATTTTCGGATTGGATGTGGATATTTACCGCAGATCTGCGGATACGATCCGATCCATGAACACCCCTATCAAATATGGATATCAATTTTTCAGTAACAAGTTTGTTCTTTATAAATAAGTGCATCATAAATAGGTTTCTTTATAAATAAGTTTTTTTATAAATTATTGTTAAAGTTTTAAAAATTCGATTTTTACTCGATTTGGACCCGATATAATTGTAGTGCGAAAATGTTTAGATTTTATCAAATTTAAAGTCAGATTAAGATCTAAAAAATAAACCCAATATATATTTAAAATCGAATCTAGATCAAAACAAATTCGATTTTATCCCACTCATAAACACCTCTAATGTTTGGATATGAGGACTTTATAGTGATAACAATGATACTTGTCGATATAAATCTCTACAAAAGATATGTATGGAATAATATATGCCTATCTGTCACTCAATAAAGTAATGTAAATTTTAAATTCACAATAAATCAAATAATAATAATATGGACAGCCATAAAACTTTCAGACTATTCAACTAGTTTTAACAAATCTGAAAGCCAAAATGTAAAATATCCTAATAAATTTAATTTGAAGTTGGGAAATTTCTTATTGCTTGAGTTGTTGACTTGACATCTATCCTATTTGTGATTATCCCCTGCAATAGTGGTAGTAAATTAACGATGCTCATTTTTTAGATATAGATTTTTTCTTTAATGTATTATTTATAGGTATTGAAAATTTGTGTGTTTTTAATCAATATAAATTAATATTTTTTTTTAAATTTCAAAACACAAATTGAAAGCACTGAATTAGAAGAAAAAAAAAATTAATAGTCCGATTTAAGGAGAGCTGAATTCAAATTTTAAAAGTTTACAAATCGAAAGGTCGATTTTGTAAAAATTTACGAATCGAAAAGTCGATTTTATAATTTAAAAATTTAAAAAAATTAAAATTTACAAATCGGATAATTAATTTTATAAAAGTTCACACATTAAAAGATCGATTTTATGTTTTAAAAATTTTAAAAATATTAAACTTCACAAATCAAAAAATCAAATTTATAATTTTCATATAAAAAATATATACCAAATTTTACACATTATTAAAAAATATTACTATAAATTCAATATCAAAATTAAAAATGAATTAAGGAAGCTACAAGTTAGTTAGATGTGATCCTGAATTCTAAAATAAATTGTTTGATTTGCTTATTTGTTTGTTTCTTTTTTCTTGGAATTAAATCGGAAAGTACTAGAAAGTTGGATGCTCTACTTGCTATTTAGAAGAAATAAAGAGAGCTAATGATGAGCTTGGAAGATGGAATATATAAATTTTGATTTTTTTTAAATAAATAAAAATTATTTTATATTTAAATAATGTTTTTTTTAAATTTAAATATTAAAAATATTTTTTATTTTTATTTTTTTTAAAAAAAATATTGTTAACTTAAAAAAAATTTAATAAAAATATATTTTTTAAAAATATATTTAAATATATTTAAAATAAAAAAATACTTTATTCAAAAAAAAATTTCACTTAAAAAAATCAATTCAAACCCTTATTCATTGATGATGATCTGTATCATCCTATCAAACGCGGCCATTAAAGAAATCGAAAACATTAATGATATAACTGCTTGACTAAGATTGATAAATGATCCTCCTTGGGAAGCAATTCGTTTGATGGCTGCTGTTACAATACTCCCTTATTGTTTATTGTTTGAAATTTTAAAACTCCACTAAAAATTTATTTTAGTCTGATGTTAATTAGATTAAATATATATGTATTGGTAGGGTCATTAAGCAATTAATATTTATTAAAAAAATTAATTTTTTTCGTAAAACTATAAACACATTAATTATAACCTTCGATTTATATTTTCAATAAATGACAATTATGATTACTATTAAAAATTTAACGTTATAAGAATATCTCATTTTATTATTATATAAATTAAGCAATTAATACATACTAAGAAAATTAAAGAAAATTAATTTATTTCCGTATGTTATCTTTTGTGTAACACAAATTAAACTCTTTATATATGGTGCATTTACTTTCAATAATTTATGCATCAACTTAAAATTTATATTTGTATAATTGTACACATAATTTATGCATCACGCTTTATTTTGATTTTTCTAACTTTACTTTATAATTTAATTTTAATATATAAATATCTAAAATGTAAAATAAAAAGTTATCCAACAGTATACTTGTTACGATGGGTAACCGGAGATTATTGGGTTGGATTAGTTTGGTTGGCCCAATCATCTAAAGAAGGAAGCCTTTGAGCAGGTTTGCGATCCAGGGTCTCCGTCCGACTTGTGTGTGAGAGAATGGGGGTGGTACCTGCAAGGACACTCCGATGCTTAAGTTAGCATGTGAGCAAAACAGGTCTAGAAAGTATTGGGCTTAGTGATACTTGAGGAATGTCAGTATATTTATAGTGGTGAACACATAACCACCGTTGGAGTAGTTCCACCATTTAAGGGGGAATAACCGTCCCTTTATCTTAGAGAAGTTAGGATATGGCTCTTGGAAGTGGGTGGAGAGATTTTAGGGGCAGTTACTCATTCGAGTGAGTGTTTATCTGCCAGCTGATCTTCGTTCCCGACTTCTTTAGAGCAAGTCGTGGCATGAACCGACTTCGCAGGACGAAGGTCGGCGTAGGTAGAGGCTCAATCCTTTGGACTGGGTCTTTCGTTTGGACCTGGGCCTTAGCATTGGGCCAGGGTATGAACAGTGCCCCTACTCGAGCCCAATTTCTTTGAAGAATTGAGTTCGAGTATTCTACTCGGGGTCGTAGCCGACCTGTAGAGGAACCGATGTGATCATTTGGAACCGACGTGACTTTTCGTGACTTTTGAATTTTCACAGTCGTGTCTAATCAAACATCGCGTCCCTTAGAGGTTCGTGTATCTATACGTAGGGATTAATTACCTTGGTAACGGTGCACCCATTAATGACCGCTTCTACTTTTACCATTATGCCCCTAACGTGTTTATAAATACTTTCCCTCTCTTTCGTTGTTTCGTTTCTGCGAATTTTCAAACTTCCTCTCCTCTGTTCGGAAGAAATTCTTACTTGAAGGAATTCATCTTTCTCTGCCCCTATCCCTTTTCCAGGCGAATGTTAGTTTTTCTCTCTTCTCTTTTTATAAAGTGCTTCTATTTGCATGCTTTTATTTTAGAGAGAGGAGTTGGCTTGTAGGCTTCTGTTTGATTCCAGGCCCCTTAGAGACCCTGTTTTTTATTCTTTTCCTTTTTTCCTTTGTAGGTTTCACTAATCCTTTTTAGGAAAAAATGTCTTCCATAGAAATTCTGGCTCAGTGGGTGGATGTCACGGTTCTGGGGGAAGAACCTTTTGTTGATACCGATTTTGTCATCAACCTTCGCACTCATCATAGGCTCTGTACCTCTGATGAGGATGAGCCAAAGTATGAACTACTTGCCCCGGATCCGGAAGACCGGGTTTGTTTCGGGAGGGCTTCTGAGGCAGCCCCTCATTTCTTCTATATGTATGAGAGTATGATCACTCGCCTGGCGTTTTTCTCCCTTTTTTTGATTTTGAGATTGCTGTTTTACGTCATTGCCGTATTGCACCTACACAGCTTCATCCTAATTCCTGGAGTTTTCTGAAAATTTACCAGTTTGTCAGTCATGCTTTAGACTTTCTGACTTATTTGAGGATTTTCTTTTTCCTTTTTCACATGACCAAGCCCTTTAGTGGGCAAAATAACAAGCAGCAGTGGGTGTCTTTCCGAGCTATACAAGGTCGGTGAGTCTTCACCCTTTTCGATGAATCCTTCCATGACTTCAAAAATTATTTTTTCAAAGTTCAAGCCGTAGAGGGTCACCACCCCTTTTTCCTGGATGAGAATCTTTCCCCTCGCTTCCCTTTGTATTGGTTAGAGGCCTCCCCCTGTGAGAAATATAGTTTGGAAGATTTGGATGAGGTGGAGGCGGCCGTTGTGTGGTTCCTCCGAGAAGTATGGAGGAGGGCCCCCTATCTGGATACCAAAAAATTTCTCCAGGGGTCGCCGACCTTTGTCCAGACACAACTAGGTAGCTTTTATTTATCCTTGTTTCCGACTTGTTTTTACTGACTTATTTTTCTGATTTTAACTACCTCATTGTTTTTTACAGAGATGGCGAAGAAGAATTCCAGGGAGTCTTACCAGCGAGTTCAGGAGGCCAAGGCGAGGTCCCGCGCCAGGGTCGGCGGCGCTAGGGCGGCTGGTTCTTCCCTTCCTTCCCATCCTCTCTCTTCTCGCAATTTGGGGACTCCTACCTAACCCATTGTCATTTCTTCCTCAGCTTCTTCTCTGCCGTCCCCTCCTCCCCGATCCTCCCCTGAGCCAGAAAAGAAGAAGTGCAAGACTTTAGAGTCTGGCTCTTCTTTTGAGAGTGAAGCCAAGGTGGATGCACCTCAATTCATTCGGAAGTACATCTATCCTCATACCCGTATAGGTATGGATGATGTTTCTGTTCGGAACCACCTTACTATTCTGGCTCAGGAGAGTATCAGGGCGGCGGGAGTGTGCACGAAGTTCCTTGATATTTTGAGAAGACCCCTCTTAGCTCTCTGGGTTCATCCTCGAGGGTTGAGGAGTTGGAGGGGAGGCTTCTCTTATATCAGGAGCAGGAGAGGGGGCTGAGGGAGGAGGTCGCCAAATTGAAGGAGGAGAGGGATGGCTTCCAGGAGAGAGAAAGTAAGTTGCAGGCCCAGTGCAACATGGCGGAGGGCCTGAGGTTGAAGGTGCAGGAGAGTTATTCGAGCTTGTTCGAGGACCTCGTGGCGGTGAAAAAGGATTTGTTGAAAGCTCGGAATGCCTATACCGAGTTTGAGGACTCTATTGCTGACGGGGCCGAGGAAGCGTGGAGGATTTTTAAGGAACAGGTCGGAGTTCTCGCTCCCGACCTGGATCTCTCTCCCTTGGATCCGGACAAGGTTGTCATTGACGGGGCTATAGTCTCTCCTCCCTCTCCCCAATATGTCACCGAGTCAGATTTAAAGACTCGGGACAGAGGATAATGGAGTCTCCTCCCCGACCAAAGGATGTTCCGAGTTCCTCGAAGGCTCCCGGAACCTCCACTCCGTCTCCTATGGAAACTTCTCTCCCTGGTCCTGATGGCGCTCCGACTACTCTTCCTGACTCTGGTGCTGCTCCGACTACTCCTCTCGGCTCTGGTGGTAATGTTTTTTGAAAAAAAAATTGATTGTGGCTATATGGGGGCTCGGCCTGTGGGTCCCCTCTTTTTTAAACTATTTATTTTTCTAGTTTTGTGGTGGTATTCTGCTGACATTTCCTCGGCCTTTTATGGCCATTAACAAAAAATACCCTTTTTTGGATAAAGGTTTAAATTAACAAAAAAATACTCTTTTTTGGATAAGGGTTTAAGTTACCTCTGTCTGTTGTGTGCATGCTTTTCTGTCTTAGGCTTCGAAAAAGAACCTTTTTTTGATCTTTGTGTTTTAAAAACCTTTTCCTTGGCTGACTGCCCCTTCTCTTAAGTTTTCCTTTGGGACAGCCTTTGCCTTAGTGCTTTCGATAGGTTTTCTGGTCTCTTTTTGGTATTCCTTACACCCAATTTTTGGATTTATTGAGCCTTTATGAATTAGGTTATTTTTGCGATGCATTTTGTTGTTTCTCGATTTTTCGACTTGTAAGTCAGATACTTTCCGAATTCACCATGATCGACTTTTATAACCTCTTTACACCGACTTGTACCTCGTCGTTTTATCCTGACAACCATCTAGGTCGGTTCATGGGATTTTCACGCTTTGTCCAGCTTAAGTCGGCGCGTTTCGTAAAAGAAAAAAAGCAGGAAGGAATTTATAAGAGATATCGCAAAAGATCTTTATTTATTTGGGAAGGTACTTTACTGTTACTAAAGGTTTTTGATAGTCTATTTTCCCTTAGTCTCTACTGTGATACCTCGTTAAAAACCCTTCTTCAGAAAAAACCCTTTGATTTTTGGGAAAAAATCATGAAGTTGGGAAAAGAGTACACCAGGGAGTAGAGTTCGCTTTTAACTATAATACCTTTTCATATTACAAGCATGCCACGACCTCGGTAACTCGGTGCCGTTTAGGTCGGTCACCCTATAATAGCCTTTTCCTAAGACTTCCCTAATTTTGTATGGTCCTTTCTAATTAGCGGCGAGTTTTCCTTCCCCGGATTTGTTGACTCCAATGTCGTTCCTGATTAACACCAAGTCGTTTGAGGTGAAACTCCTTCGAATGACTTTCTTGTTATATCTGGCAGTCATTCTTTGCTTTAATGCCGCTTCTCTTATTTGGGCTTGCTGAGCAATTCAAGTTCCTCTTTGTGCCCCTGTATGTTACCGACTTCATCATGGAAGATCACCATTGGACTTTGTTCGTCGAATTCTACTGGTATCATGGCTTCTACACCATAGACAAGTCGGAAGGGTGTTTCCCCTGTGGCAGATTGTGGCATCGTCTGGTAAGCCCATAACACTTGTGGGAGCTCCTCCGCCCAAGCTCCCTTTGCATCCTGCAGCCTTTTCTTTAAACCTGCCAGTATGACTTTGTTAGCTGCATCGGCTTGTCCTTTTGCTTGTGGATGTTCTACCGAGGTGAACTGGTGTTTGATTTTCATACTGGTTACTAGGCTTTTGAAAGTAGAGTCGGTGAATTGGGTTCCATTATCTGTGGTGATGGAATGAGGTATCCCATATCTTGTGATAATATTTTTGTAGAGGAACCTCCGACTTTTCTGAGCCGTGATGGTGGCTAATGGCTCTGCTTCTATCCACTTTGTGAAGTAGTCTATTCCCACGATTAAATATTTGACTTGTCCTGGGGCCTGGAAAAAAGGTCCTAACAGATCCATCCCCCATTTTGCGAAGGGCCATGGAGAAGTTATACTGATTAGCTCTTCGGGAGGAGCCACGTGGAAATTTGCGTGCAGCTGGCATGGTTGGCACCTTTTCACGAATTCTGTGGCATCCTTCTGCAAGGTCGGCCAATAGAACCCAGCTCGGATTATCTTTCTGGCAAGTGACCTGGCTCTGAGGTGATTTCCGTAGATCCTATCATGAACCTCCTCTAGTACTTCAGTCGTCCTTGAGGTCGGTACGCACTTCAGCAATGGTGTTGATATTCCTCTTTTATAGAGGATATTTTTCACCAGAGTATAGTATTGTGCTTCCCTCCGGATTTTCTTGGCCTCTTTTTCCTCTTTAGGGAGGATGTCGAATTTTAGGTATTCTACCAAGGGATTCATCCATCCGAGGTTTAGCCCGGTTATCTCAAGGACATCTTGTTTGTCCTCTGTTTTTACCACAGAGGGTTCTTGGGGAGTTTCCTGGATCAAGCTTCTATTATTCCCTCCTGGTTTGGTGCTTGCTAACTTGGAGAGGGCGTCCGCTCTGCTATTGAGATCCCGAGTTATATGTTTGACCTCGGTTTCCGCAAAGCGCCCGAGGTACTCCAGATTTTTTTCCAAGTATCTCTTCATGTTTGGGTCTTTGGCCTGATACTCTCCATTTATTTGGGAGGTCACCACTTGAGAGTCACTGAATATCAGCACTTTGGTTGCACCGACCTCTTCTGTCAGTTTTAGTCCTGCAATCAGGGCTTCATATTCTGCCTGATTATTAGAAGCTGGAAATTCAAATTTGAGAAAAACCTCCATCTGTGTTCCCCTTTTATTAAATAGTATTATGCACCGCTTCCTGTCTTGTTTGAGGATCCATCTACGTATAGCTCCCATGTAGTTGGTCTTTCCTCTTGTTCTCCCGCGTACTCTGCTATGAAGTCGGTGAGGCATTGAGCTTTGATTGTTGTCCGAGTTTCATACTTCAGGTCAAACTCAAAGAGCTCTATTGTCCATTGAACCATTCTCCCTGAAACATCCGTCTTTTGAAGGATTTGCTTCATGGGTTGGTTCGTTCGGACTCTTATTGTATGGGCTTGGAAGTAAGGTCGCAGCCTTCGAGAGGCTATAACTAAGGAGTAGGCAAACTTCTCGAGTTTGTGGTACCTCAGCTCAGGGCCTTGTAGAACCTTACTGGTGAAGTACACGGGATGTTGCCCGACCTCGTCTTCTCGTATCAGCGCTGATGCCACAGCTTTGTCTGCTACAGACAAGTATAGAACGAGCTCTTCCCAACTAGAGGTCGGGTTAGGACTGGAGGTTGGATCAAGAACCTTTTGAACTCTTGGAATGCTTCTTCGCATTCTGGAGTCCATTCAAACTGACATCCCTTTCTCAGTAGAGAGAATAGTGGAAGGGATCTTAGTGCTGATCCTGCCAGGAACCTGGAGAGGGCTGCAAGTCGGCCATTCAATTGTTGAACCTCTCTTAAGCAAGTCGGCCTTTTCATTTCCAGGATAGCTTTGCACTTGTCGGGATTTGCTTCGATCCCCCTTTGCGTCAGCATAAACCCCAGGAATTTTCCAGCCTCAACCGCGAAGGCACACTTTGCGGGATTTAGCCTCATCCCGTGTAACCTTATGGTGTCGAAGACTTGCGAGAGGTCTGTCAAGAGGTCGGCTTCTTCCCTGGTTTTTACTAGCATCTCGTCTACGTAGACTTCTATTAAGTTCCCGAGGTGGGGAGCGAACACCTTGTTCATCAGCCTTTGGTACGTGGCCCCTGCGTTTTTTAATCCAAAAGGCATGACCACGTAGCAGTAATTGGCTCTAGGCGTGATGAATGATGTTTTCTCTTGGTCCGACTTGTACATCGGGATTTGGTTGTATCCCGAGTAGGCATCCATGAACGACAAGTATTGATATCCCGAGCTAGAGTCCACTAGAGCATCAATACTTGGGAGTGGATAAGGGTCTTTGGGACACGCCTTATTCAGGTCGGTATAGTCGACGCACATCCTCCACTTGTCGTTTTGCTTTTTGACTAGCACTACGTTTGCTAACCATGTTGGATACTCAACTTCTCTAATGAAACCGGCTTCTCGGAGTGCTTGTACCTGCTCTTCCACCGCTTGAGCTCGTTCTAGGCCGAGCTTACGCCTTCGCTGTTGTACAGGTCGTGACCCCGGATATACTGAGAGCCTGTGGGACATGAGCTTGGGATCTATCCCTGGCATGCCGGAAGCTTTCCAGGCAAAGAGGTCAGAATTGTCTCTTAAGAGCTTGGTCAACCTTTGCTTTAAGACTTCCTCTAGGTTGGCCCCTATGTTGGTGTTTTTTCCTTCCTCTTTGCCGACCTGTATTTTCTCAGTTTTTCCTCCTGGCTGTGGTCTCAGCTCTTCTCTGGCTCTCGCACCACTGAGCTCTATGGTGTGGACTTCTTTGCCTTTTTCCCTCAGGTTCAGGCTTTTATTGTAGCATTTTCTTGCCAATTTCTGATCTCCCCGTACTGTTGCTATCCCCGCAGGTTTCGGGAATTTCATGCAAAGATGAGGGGTAGACACCACCACTTCGAGTCGATTTAGGGTAGCTCTGCCGATTAGGGCATTATATGCTGACCCCACGTCGATGACTATAAAGTCTATGCTCAGAGTTTTGGATTTTTCTCCTTTTCCGAAGGTAGTGTGGAGGGGTAGAAATCCTAGTGGTTTTATCGGCGTATCGCCTAGTTCGTACAAGGTATCGGGGTAGGTTCTTAACTCCCTTTCATCCAACCCTAGTTTGTCAAATGCGGGCTTGAAAAGGATGTCTGCTGAACTCCCTTGATCTACTAGAGTTCTGTGGAGGTGGGCATTCACCAGGATCATGGTGATCACCACTGGATCATCATGCCCAGGGATTTCTCCCTGCCCATCCTCCTTTGTAAACGAGATAGTCGGGAGATTGGGGGCTTCACTCCCGACCTGGTAAACTCGCTTGAGGTGTCTCTTGCGAGAGGACTTGGTAAGTCCCCCTCCCGCGAATCCGCCTGAGATCATATGTATATGTCTCTCAGGAGTTTGCGGTGGTGGGTCTCTTCTGTCCTCGTCGTTTCGCTTTCTTTTCCCATGACTTTCCGACCTTTCCATGAGATATCTGTCAAGTCGGCCTTCTCTGGCCAACTTTTCTATCACATTTTTTAGGTCGTAACAGTCGTTTGTTGAGTGGCCATATATCTTGTGGTACTCGCAGTAGTCACCGTGACTCCCTCCCTTTTTGTTTTTGATGGGTCTGGGAGGCGGCAGTCTTTCAGTGTTGCAGATTTCTCTGTATACATCCACTAAGGAGACTTTTAGAGGAGTATAGAAGTGATATCTCCTCGACCTATCGGGACCGACCTCCTCTTTTTTCTTGGGCTCCCTCTCCCTCTCTTTTATTGAGGGAGGGTGCCCAAGTCGCCAACTTGGCTCTCGTAATATGGCATTCTCCTCCATATTGATGTACTTTTCAGCTCTCTCTTGTACATCGCTTAAGGAGGTGGGGTGTCTTTTTGATATGGACTGCGAAAAGGGGCCTTCTCTAAGCCCATTTACTAGCCCCATAATGACTGCCTCAGTGGGCAGGTCTTGAATCTCCAAGCATGCTTTGTTGAACCTTTCCATATAGTCCCGTAGAGGTTCTCCGACCTCCTGCTTTATTCCCAGGAGGCTCGGTGCATGCTTTACTTTATCCTTCTGGATGGAGAACCTCATCAAGAACTTCCTCGAGAGGTCCTTAAAGCTGGTGACCGACCTTGGAGGGAGGCTATCAAACCACTTCATCGCCGCTTTCGATAGGGTGGTCGGAAAAGCTTTGCAGCGCGTTGCATCCGAAGCATCAGCCAGATACATCCGACTTTTGAAATTACTTAAATGATGCTTCGGATCCGTGGTTCCATCATAGAGGTTCATATCAGGACTTTTGAAGTTTCTTGAAACTTTTGCCCTCATTATGTCCTCACTAAATGGGTCCTCCCCTCCTAGGGGCGACTCTTCTCGATCGCCTCGGGAGTTCCGACCTCTGAGGGAGGATTCTAGTTTTAAGAGTTTTTCCTCTAACTCTTTTCGTCGCGCCATCTCCTCCCTTAGATTCCTTTCTGCCTTCCTTTGTCGTTCCAGCTCCTGTTCCAGCTGTTCCAAGCGACCTTGGTGGCCATGGACTAATCCCATTAGTTCGGTCGCATGGGGTGGTCTATCCTTTCCTGATTTGCGCCCTTCCGAGGAGTTCATCTTTGGATTTTTTAACCCGGAGGTGCCTTCCCTATGTTGGTCGTTGGTTCCCTGGTGATGGGTTAGATCTGCGTCATTGTTTCCGGTATCTAGATTTTCTTGTTCGGAATCTGACGCTACATGACCATCTTCAGGTGACATATCCGCCATTATTGGCTGATCTCTCGGGTCCCCGGCAACCGCGCCAATGTTACGATGGGTAACCGGAGATTATTGGGTTGGATTAGTTTGGTTGGCCCAATCATCTGAAGAAGAAAGCCTTTGATCAGGTTTGCGATCCAGGGTCTCCGTCCGACTTGTGTGTGAGAGAATGGGGGGTGGTACCTGCAAGGACACTTCGATGCTTAAGTTAGCATGGGAGCAAAACAGGTCTAAAAAGTATTGGGTTTAGTGATACCTGAGGAGTGTCAGTGTATTTATAGTGGTGAACCCATAACCACCGTTGGAGTAGTTCCACCATTTAAGGGGGGAATAACCGTCCCTTTATCTTAGGGAAGTTAGGATATGCCTCCTAGAAGTGGGTGGAGAGATTTTAGGGGCAGTTACTCATTCGAGTGAGTGTTTATCTGCCAACTGATCTTCGTTCCCGACTTCTTTAGAGCAAGTCGTGGCATGAACCGACTTCGCAGGACGAAGGTCGGCGTAGGGAGAGGCTCAATCCTTTGGACTGGGCCTTTCGTTTGGACTTGGGCTTTAGCGTTGGGTCAGGGTATGAACAATACTTATAATAACGTTAGCGATAATAACTAAAATTATATTTTGATTAATTTGATAAATTATAATAAATAAATTTGGTCGCATAAATAATTATATTTTTTGTCAATATATTATTGCTAACTTTTTTTTATTTTGTTTATTCGTCATATTAATTTTAATCTGAGGTGCTCTTTATTAATTTAACATATTTTGGGATATCAAATAGTTAGAATAAGTTAATAATTTTGATTTTTTTTTTCAATTAACAAATAATTTGAGATGAAGTTTGTTAATTTGACATTAATCCAAAGAGCTATTAAGTTTAGAGTTCAATCCAGTAAAATTATTCTAAACATTCAATTTTATTACTAATTATAATATCATTTGTTATTTGACTAGTTGTTCATCTATATAAATCAGTCACTAACTTTGACAAAAGGTATTTTAGTATTTAAAAATAATTACAAAAGTATTTAAGTATTTGATATGAATATAATTGGATTGACAAAAAAATTGTCAAAAGTTTAGGGTGATCTGACCTGATTATTCTTTGGGTCCAAAACCAATATAATCATATCGGATTGGTTTTAGACGGGTAATCAGGTTACCTATACCTGTGAACACCCTTAATTAGTGAATTAGAATTAAATTTCTAACAAAAAAAAAAACATCTACAACAAAAAAAAAATAAAAAAAAATAGGTGAATGATGGTTGAAGTGAGATTAGGATTAGAAAAAAATTATATAAATTTTATATTTTTATTTTTTAATATGTGAGGTCATTAGGTTAGTTTGGGTTTGCAGAATCTTAAATTTGATATTCAAACCAATTAAGGTGGGGTATAATTAGTAAAATTTCATTTGACATGATTACTCGTTGGGTACAAAATTTAATATAATTAGGTCAGATCGATTGGATTTTAACTTTATTGAATTTGGCATAGAAAATATCTAATTACAAGATAAATTTAAAATAGTGTAAGAAATCAATTGAAAACTTTTAAACTATAAATACTTAACTACAAATTTAGTGAAATTATAAAAGCTGACAAAATAATTTAATCTTAAAATGAATACTAAATAATGTATTTGGATCTATTAAAACCAAATACAAATTTCTTCTTTTAAATTAATAAAACAACTTTAATTGTATAACTAGTATTTTTGTCATTTTAAAATGATCTAAAAGTGTATCGTAATCTTTTTAAAATTAAATTTAAATTTTAACATTATAATTTAATTAAACAACAATAATCTTAAAAGGATATTTTAGTCTTTTCAAAATTAATCTTAAATAGTATATTTTTATTTTTTTTAATATCTAGGACAAATTTCTAATTTTTAAAGCATTTGAAAAGACCATTAATACTAAATAGATATTTTAGACTTTCAAATTTTAATGTTACTCTTTAAAAAGAGTATTTTTATCTTTTTAAATTCAATATAAATTTTTAATTTTAAAATAATTAAATAACTCTAATCTTAAAAGAGTATTTTACTATTTTTGTCTTTTTAAAATTTATTACAAACTTATTTTATTTTTTTTGAAATTAAATTAAATTTTTAGTTACTTTTAAATGATATTTTAATATTTTCATATTAATTCTAAAAGAATATTTTTGTCTTTTTATTTTTTAACATTTTATTTTATTTTTATAATTTTATGATAATCTAATATCAAATCAAAATAAAGTAATGTAATTTGATTTAGTAATGGCCTAGATTTTTTTTATCGCATAAAAACATGAAAAACCTTTAGCCCAAATTGATTTGTTTTTAGTATACTAGCCCAGTAGCCCAACAAAAAAATAAATGCAAATAATAATGATAAAAACAAATAAAATACAATTTTGTTACTTACTTTATTTGTTGAGTTTCAATACTCCAAAAGTTGTAAAGAGCATTTAAATTAGTTTAAATTTGATTCATTAATAGTTCGCCATAACCTCAGATCGTAAGTTTGTGAGCCGAACTTAAACTTAAACTTGAGCTCATAAATTAAATGAGTTGAGTTTGAACTTTGATAAGCTCAACTCATTAGTTCGTAAGCTAATTCAATTATATATAATATTATATAGAGAAAAACCTAAAATAGCCCCTGACAATTACTTCAAAAGACAACGAAACCCTTGACAAAAAAAAAATACCAACCCGGCCCCCGAGACAAAAAAAAATACCAACCCGGCCCCTGAGATTTATTTTTATAGGACTGATTAGCCCCTGTGCCAAAAAAAATTAATGTTGTTTTTTTGGCACAAGGGCTAATCAGTCCTAAAAAAAAAGATCAGGGGCCGAGTTGGGTGTTTTTCTTTTTTTTGGGACCTCGTTATCCTTTCGAGATAATTGTCAGGGACCGGATGGGATATTCACTCTATTATATATATTAAATTATTAATACACATATCTTATATGTATTTAATCTATATTTTTAACAGTATTGTTTTGGTCTCTAAAGTTTAGGGTCAAAATCAAATTCGTTCCAACGTTATTTTTTTATTTAAAATTGTCCCCAAGATTTTAATTGGTATCAAAATCGTTCTTTTGACTTTTTACGGACAAAAATACCCTTTACCATCACCACGACCTCCCTTACTCCCACCAAATACTAATAATCAGATTCAAGAACACCAACAATAACACATTATTCAAATTCAAAAACTAACAACATCATTCAACAACAAAATCAACACACAACAACAATAAAATCAGAAAAATAACAAATCAAAATTAGAATCAAAAGTAGAATCAGAATCAGAAGCAAAGCAAAAGTAGACACAGATGCAGAAGCAGACTCGGAAGCAGAAGCAGAAGCTAAAGCAAAAACAAAAGTAGACACAGGCACAAAAGCAGATGTAGATGCAGATGCAGAAGTAGAAGCCAAAGCCAAAGCAGAAGCAGAAGTCGAATCGGCGA
Source organism: Arachis ipaensis (assembly GCF_059453495.1). Classification (NCBI taxonomy): domain Eukaryota; kingdom Viridiplantae; phylum Streptophyta; class Magnoliopsida; order Fabales; family Fabaceae; genus Arachis; species Arachis ipaensis. The sequence goes on from NC_142436.1 coordinate 8,840,244, forward strand.
GGTACAGCGGCAAGAACACGAAGTGACAGCGAGGACGCGAAGTGGTGGCGAGGTTGGTAGCAGCGGCGGCGATAGCGGAGCGCGACTCCTTGGCTCGTGTCTCCTCTCTCCCTCGCGAGCTCTTTCTCCTTCTGGTTCTGATGGGATGGCGGCTCCAAGCTTCGCTGACACCGTCCCCCTCTCCTCCCCTCCCCCTCTTTCTTTCCCCTTTTCCTCTCCCCGACGTCTTTTCCCCTTTTCCTTCCTCCCGCACGTTCTTTTTTTTTTTAATTTTATAATTTTTTTTATTAGGATAAGGGTAATTTAATAATAAAATAAAAAATTTTATTAAAAATGATGATATTAATATTAAATAAAACGTTTGGGATGATTTTAAATAAAAAATAATATTGGAAACGAATTTGATTTTGACCCTAAATCTTAAGGATCAAATTAATACTTATCTCTTTTTAATATTATATATACGTATAAAATAATAATATATAATTTTACATATATATTTTGATTTGTGCATTAGTCAATAGAAAAAAAAAAAAGTGTGTTTCCAACGTAAATTCTTGTCAAGTTTCAATCCTAATTTCTATTTTCTAGTCAATAGAAAATATAATTAATTGATGTTGTTTACTCATTTAGGTTTTTAATATATAAAGTTGATCTTTTTAATATTTTTTAATATATATAAATTATAATTTATTGATATAGAACTATAGATTATGTTCCTGTTATTTAAGTCACACGAGCTTTCGGTGAGTTTAGCTTGAACTTAAGAACTAAGCTTAATTGTTAGTGAGTTGAGCCGTAAGCCAAGATCAATTTTTATAAGTCGAGCTTGAGTTTGATCTAATTTGTCTCAACTCGACTCACTTTTAGCCTTAGTTGTAGATCTCTATCTAATTCATTGGCCACTGAGATTGGACGCCTCACGCTTAAAACTTTGGTAGTATTGTTAGACTCACATGTATTTAATAGTTAATAATTAAATTAGTTACAGTTACAATTAATTATCGTTATAGTTATGCAGTTTTTAGAATTACTTAGAACTGTGAGTCCTCTTGTAAATAAACTAGCATGTATATATCTATTTTTAGTTTTTAAATCATTCATTTTTCTTATCACCAAATTTTTGAACTAACAAGTATATATCTTATGAAATTTTTTTTAAATAGATCGTTATATCAGTATTTTAGTAATCTTAATTATATATTATATCTATTTTTTATAATTAAAATCAATAATTAAAAATTACTGAACCACTGATATATTGATACACATGAAAGTTATATGGAGCAGTCTCCTGCATTTGTCGTACGGCGAAAATGCCATGTCCGTAGAACCATGGAATACCACATCTGATGCTAGAGAGTATAGCGTACACTAGGTGCAGAACCAACAAGGTTGAGCATGTTTCCTATGATAATTAGCTTCCATGGTGATGGGGGTATATCTGTGCTAAGTCTCTTAGTTTTTTATTAAGACAGTTTTTGTTAAAACAATAAAGTACAATATCAATAATACCTACAAATAAAAGATACAAAATCTAAAAAAGATCAAACTATGAAGACAGAGTCCTAAAAGGAAGAAAAAGAAAATTAAATCCAAGGGTCCTCGTAATTATCTGCATCACTCTTTTGGTCGTGGTACCGGTGTAGATTACGATGTGCCTCCTCTAGCAGTGCTGTCATTAGTGCGAATTTGGTCGCATGCAGTGCAAATGATAACTTTGAATTATTGTTCCATAAACATCGAATAGCCTAAGCATTGAAAAAAATAATAACTTATTAACTTTTTAAGAAAATTCGGTAGAATTTCTATTAGAATTAGAGGCTAAATATAATTTTCATATTTTACAAAGTAAACAATTTCATTAATAACAAAGACATCATTCAGTCCATATTTTTAAATTTTTCACGAAACAATCAGTAAAATTTTCCTTTAAATTACAGGCTTCTATCAAATAATATTATCATTTTTCTCAAATAAAACAATTGCATTACAATTTTAAGCAATAAAATTATCAATCAAACATCCAATCCTAACTGTTTCAATATATATTTCCTTATTATTCTGCAATTTCCAACCAATAAAGTATCGACAAAAATTATTAGACATTCTTCTCTCATTTTGATCCTACAAAATATATTCTAAAAAAATCTAAATTCATTTTAAAACTTAAAAAATTTAAATGAGAAAGTATAGAGATCAACATCTAAACGAGTCAACTTAAATAACTCCATTTAATAATATTTTTAAAAAATTTTAAGAATCAAAATTTGAATAATTAGAATTAATTAGGCAAATAACCTCCACACAAATCCTAATCCCTCTCTTCCAAGCCTCACCGTTGCTCTAACCACACACCGTGCTTCCACCGCGCTAATGCAGCACCGACTTAAGTTTGCGTGCCTCCCGTCGTTGTTGCAGACCGTCGCAGCCTCTGTCATTGACGCAGAACTCCCCACCAACTAAAGAAACATGCACTACCAAAAAAACATTGAGTACCGTTAGAATTACCGTCGAATTTAGCGTCAATCTTTACTGGTGGATTAAGTGTCGGATTTTTTGACAGAAAAGAGGAGAAATTTGTCGGCAGAAAAAATTATCGTCGGAACAGCTTTTTCGTCGCTAAAGCCGACGGTAAGTGTTGGCGCAAAAACGTAACTCACTAGCGTCAATTTTATCGCCAGTATCACGGTTTAGTGAAACGTGTCGTTTCGGTAATTTACCGGCGGATTATTAATTCGATAGTAAAATTGGGATAAAATTCAAACATGAAACCCTTCTCCTCTCTCTCTCTCTCTCTCTCTCTCTCTTCCTCCCTTGCCGTCAAATTTGTCACCGTCATGACCGTTGGGAGCACGTCATTGTCGCCACATCTTGGAGCACCCGCTGTCATCGCCGTTGCACGTCATCCTCAACTCTATTGTTGCTGTTGTCCCTGCCGCATCCTCCATTGCGATTGCTGTTCACATTGTAGTCACTGCCGCTTCTGTCACCCTATGTTAAAGAGACTCTACAACCACTATGATTAGATTTATTGTTAGTATGGTTGTTTTATTTTTCTAGATTATTTTGAGAGTTTAACATTTTGTTAGAATTTTTCTTAAATCAATCGTTAAATTTGTTTAATAAAGTGTTTCATTAGGAGTTGTTATGTTAAGAGTGCTTGAGTTGTTGGAAAATTTAATTGATTTTAGTGAATGAGTTTCGTTCAATTGCATTAAACTTATATTCGTTATTTTTGTGATGCTTATTGTTAGTTTGGTGAAATTAGAATTAGGTTTTAATTAATTGGAATAATGAGCTTTACATGTTCTTTCAATTAGTTTCAATTTGTGAATTTAATAAGTTGTCCTTTTTATTAGGACGATGCTATTTTCTCTGAGATCAGTTGGAGTTTGTTTTTTTATTGTTAATAAAGTAATATTCCAAATTGGTTTCTATCTCTAAATATAATGAATTATTTAAATTTTAATTTAGACTTACTTTTTCTAGAATAGAATTTTAGGACGTAAGCGAGAGAAGGTCACGTAGTGGCTTCTTCTCGAAACCCTTGTTTGCTAAAAACTTGTGGAGTTATAAGGAGTTACGCACTAGAACGGTTATGATTTGATGTTTTATTGAATGTGTGTATGTTATAATTTATGTCTGCAGTTATTTTTTCTGTGAAAACTGTTATATTTATTTGATGGATGTCTCTGAATTAAGGAGAAGTTCTGCCAAATTATTGTTTGAATTGTTTAAAACATATTTGGTTTGTCAGAAAATATATTGTATTTGGTGGGAGATTCTAATTATTAGGCACATATATTCTGCTGAATTTTCTAAAAATTTTAATAAGTTATGTTGTTGGTTGAATTCTTGGGCGTGTGTTGCAATATGATTTCAAGTCATCATATATGGATGTATGATAGGAATAACGGTGGACGAGGGGTGTTTAAAACCTGAATTCTTTGAGAGGGTTGAGGTGTTTGTTGCACATGTCTCAACATGGAACCGTTTAGATATGAAAGGGTATCTAGGTGTCCGTGTCATAAGCATCAACTGACAAAGTGGTTAGGACCTTCATATATAACACTTCACCTCTACCATAATGGGTTCAATGATGGGTATTGGATGTAGACGAAACTCGAAGAAGTGGATGAACAGGGAATTAATCTATCTACCTCGAATTTGAATAGGTCTGATGGTCGATTAACGAGGGTTCGGGTGGTGAGAGAACTAAACATGGAAGAAATGAATTGGTAGGGTAACCAAGAGAGATATAATGAGATGGTGTTTGATGCAATAGGTGTTACAGAGTTGGAAGAGGCTGAAGAAGAGCCTAACTCGGAGGCAAAGAGATCTTATCATCTATTAGAATCTGCCACAAAACCTTTGTTCGAGGAGTTCGTTCATTCAAAGTTGTCTGTATGTGTTAGAATGATGAGTATTAAGTCGAAGTCAAATCATACCTAAGAGTCTTTTGATAAGTGAGTCACCCTTTATAACGAACTGGTACCTGTCAGGACTATTGCCATCCCTTAGAGCCACTATGAAGCAAAGAAGTTAGTTTCGAAATTGGGTCTAAATTTGGTGAAAATTGATTGTTATTTGAATGGTTGTATACTATATTACAAGAGAAATACAGACCTAACTGAATGCATATTTTGTAGATCACCGAGGTTTCAAGCCGAGAGAGAACAGATTAGTAAACGGCGGTTAAAGAGACTTCTAATGAAATGGATGCACTACTTGCCTTTAATCCCTAGGATAAAACGATTGTATACATCGAATTTGATGGGACAGAGGGACATGAACCTTACCAGATTGATGACCCAACTCCTTCGAAAATAGTGGTTGATATTGGTGATCCGATCACCCTTAGGTCGACTGTTATGGATAATGACATCATTGACCTTGGAATAGATGATGACGTATTACCACCAGAGGATGATGATCTTCAAGAAGAAGACGGAGTCGATGGCGACAAAGAAGAAGAAGACGAGTTTGATGATCGAAAACTACCTCGGAAGAAGAGGATGGTGAACCAGAGAAAGAAGATGATGAATCTCAAGAGGGTTAATGTAAATATAGTTCTATCTTATGTATTTCTTTACCAAACATTGAGAAGAATGTAATATAATTAGCACTGTTTTAATTATTAATTATCGGGGTATATTATAGATGGATGAAAAAAAATATTAAAAAAAATCTACTGTCGAAATTACCATCGGAATATACCGATGGTAACATCCCAGCTATTTTTAAAGAAAAAATTACAAAAAATATTTATGTCGGATTAATCCGCTGGTAAGGTAGTGTGAAGCCGTAAACTCTGGCATTAATGTTACCATCGAAAAATTTTCGACGATAAGTTGCAATAGATTTCATTTCTTGATATCCATGTTTCGCCGCTATATCCGATGCAAATTATAGTCAAACACAAAAATTCAACTGTAATTTGTTATCGTCGAGGTTTATTCCGTTAGATAAATTCCGACACAAAATTCGATGGTAAAAAAGTGTATCGTCAGATTTTATTCATTTTTCTGACGATAAATCCGATTGACGACACTCAACGTTTTTCTTGTAATGATGCCATCGCGCTGCCGCTTCATCGCCATTTCTGCAAGGTTCAGCATTGAATCCTCATTGCCGTGATGCGTTGCTACCTAGGCAACGTCTCCCCTTACTGCTGTTCTTCTATGTAGCCACAAAAGAAACATCCGCCAAATGCAGAAAAGAAACATCCAAATGCCTAAGAAAATCATCCGCCATTGAAAAAAAAAAACATCCAAATGAGCACAAAAGAAAAATCTACTAAAACACAAAAAAAACATTCAAATGAGTCACAAAGAATGAAGAGAAACATCCATTAAACCGTAAACTCTAAACATTTACTAACCTTTTGGAGTGCAGTGGCGACACAGTGGATGCTCCACGAGGATGAATGAGGAGGCGCGGCGCAATAGAAGAAGAGGAGGAAGTGGACATGCGACAACGTGGCGTGAGGAGATCGGGAATGTTGTGCATAGGGGAGCAAAGGTAATGTGAATGACGACTGGCTGCGGTGCTTTGTTGGATGGCGTGACATAGTGGGGAGATAGGTGGCCTTCTTCCTCGTTAGGAACGCGTGGCGTAGGTGAACAGATGTGCAGCGCAGCTACAGGGAGTAGAGGTGGTGCAACATGTTGCTCAAACAATGCGAAACAGTGAGGCGATGGGCGCAGTACGATGCTTCTTTGTCGTTGAGAACAGACAACGTAGGAAGTAGAGGTGAGAAGGGGTAGGGGTGGCGAGGCGGCTGCAATGAAAAATTGGGGGAAGTGAAAGGTGAATTAGAGTAAAAGAAGGTAAATGATCCATTGGAATATTTTTTTGTTATAGTGAACTTTGGGGTACAACTCAATAAAAATTGACTAGAGTTGGTTGACCCTTGTTAATTACTTAAAGAAATTCAATTTAAATATAATTAGAAAAATCGACTACTAAACATTCTTCTCTCGTTTTGATCCTACAAATATAATTTAAGAAAATTAAATCCAATATAAAATAAAAAAAAAAATATAGTTGGAAATTAAAGGATCAACCTCAACTCCATTTTATATATATATATAAACAGTACAATCACCGCAGATATGCACCTAATCATTGAAAGAAGTGATAAGTTAATTTTAGAACATAAAATATAAAGCAAAATACGGAAATTTAATTATATCTCCATTGCCATTAATAACATAGACATAGACATCATTAATTAAGTCCATATCTTTAAAAAATCAGCAGAACTTTTCTTTAAATTAGAGGCCTCTATCAAATAATATTTTTATTTTCTCAAATTAAAGAATTACATTACAATTTTAAACAATCAAACAATCAATCAAATATCCAATTCTAATTGTTTCAATGTATATCAGTTTATTATTTTGCAATTTCCAACATTCAAAATGTCCACAAAAAATTACTAGACATTCTTCTCTCATTTTGATCCTACAAATGTATTTTAAAAAAGTCAAATCCATCTTAAAAACTTAAATAATTTAAGGTGAGTTCTATGGTACCTTTGTTATGGTGCTTAAATTGCCTAACTTTTCTTTTAAAGTAAAAAATAAAATATTTAAAATAAAAAGTAAATCATGTAATATTTATTAAATATTATTTATTTACCTTTTCTAGTAACTTAGGTAGAAAGTGATAGGCACCATAGCATTCACCATAATTTAAATGTAGTTAGAAAGAACCAACTTCAAATTCCAAACTGACAAACTACACAAAAGAAAACAGCACCATCAAGGTAAATATGCACCTAATCATAGAAAGGAGTTGATAAATTAATCTTATAACATAAAATATAAAGCAAACCATTGCCATTAATGATTTGCGGCATTTCATACATCCAAGGCTATTCAATAGTCATCATATGGAAACATATTGCTGGAAAATTCAAAGGTTACATTACATAATTTGTTGAGTATATGTTATTCATGATGCAATTAGATCACAGAACGAGAAACCACAGGAATCAAGAACAAGTCAGATTTTTTTACAACAGATGCTCCAAATAACTCAGACATATCCAAATCCTCACTTTTAATCCCACTGGGAAGCTTCCAATCAAAGTGATACAACAGCAATGCAAGAATTAACTCAACACTTGCAACACCATAGTTCATTCCGGGGCAAATTCTTCGTCCAGCACCAAACGGAATGAACTCAAAATTGTTTCCTTTGAAATCAATTGAGCTATCAATAAACCTCTCAGGAAAAAACCTCTCCGGTTCAGTCCAGTAGTTAGGATCTGTTGCAATCGCCCATGCATTGATTACCATCTTGCTTTTGGTTGGTATGTGATATCCATTGATTTCGCAAGCTTGTCCGCATTCCCGCGGAAGCAAAAGGGGACCGGCAGGGTGTAATCTCAAAGTCTCTTTGATAACTGCTTTCAAGTATTTCATTTCTTCAATGCAAGTTTCATCAATAAACTTCGCTCCTACTCTTGTATCTAATACCTCTCTCACTTCGGATTCTGCTTTCTTCAATATTTTTGGATTCTTCATCATCTCAGCCATCGCCCAGTTAATGGTAGTTGCTGCTGTGTCACTTCCGCCGGTGAAGACATCCTAGAAGGGGAGGGAGAAACATGTCATACCATTTAGTTGATTATCTATTTGGTTAAACCACTCCAAGAATGATAATGCATCTAAATTAAATATAATTCTTTCTTAAACATAATGTGAAAAGTTTAAAAGAAAACTGAATTTATATATATATTTTTTGGTAGTTCATTTTTTTTAATAATTTAATAATATATTTTTAATTTATATTTTTAAATAATATTAATTGATTACGAATAAAAAATAATAAATTTTGCTGGCTATTTAACATTCTTCAATTATAAAAGTATTGTCTACTTTCATTAGTAATTTACTTTTATTAAACCAAATTATCTTAATATTAAAAAATCACAAAATATATATTTTTTTTCATAGTTATTAGAATAAACGACGTCTAAAGATTCAAAATTTATTTATCCAACACACTTTAAAAATTTGATTAAAAGTAATAAAGGAGTCAATTTGTTGAATGAAAATAATTTTTAAGAACTTCTAAAGAATATAAATTTATTAGAGACCAAAATATTTAGTCTGTAATTTTTTAAAGACTAATTTAAATGTTTATTCTAAGATTTAGTTAATATATATCTTAAAAATATGAATTAAAATTATTATAAATAGAATGTTTTAAATTTTTTATTTTAATAATACACAATAATTATATTGAATATTAAACTTTACATATTTTTTCTATAATATTTTTTATTAGTAAATTTAATATATCCCCTAGCTAAACGCCTAAACCTTTTATTTTAGGACAAAAATATCTACTTTGTTTTTAGTTATTTGGATAACAACATATATCTAAAACAAACACTAAGTAAAAAAAAAAAAAAAAAGAAATAAACTAAAGACATTCTCTATATGCAAGAAAGTGAATATACTTACAAAGATTATAGCCTTGATATTGTTGTTGGTTAAGGGAAGATCCACATCACTACTATTCCCCTCAAATTTCAACAGAACATCAACAAGATCCTCCACTTCTTTATCAGTTCTTGATTGTCTATGATCATCGATGATGATCTGTAGTATCCTATCAACTCTCCTATGCAAATCCTCAAGCTTAGGCCTCATCCCAGTGAGGTTCTGAATCCATTTAGCCGATGGAAACAAGTCTCCAATGTAAAAACCTCCAGCCAGCTTCAAAACCTCTCTAACAACTTTAATGAACTCTTCTTGTTCATTGTACTTCTTGCCAAACGCGGCCATGGAAGTAATAGAAAACATCAATGATATAATTTTTTGACTAAGATTGATAACGGATCCTTCCTCGGAAGCAATCCCTTTGATGAGGTTGTTGACCTCTTTCTGCTTCATTGGCAACTGTGATTGAACGCGTTTCGCGCTTAAAATTTCGGTAGTACATATCTTACGTAGCAGTCTCCAGTATTCACCATATGGCGAAAATGCTATGTCCGTGGAACCATAGAACACCACATCTGATGCTAGAGAGTACGGCCGTGATGCGAAATTCGCATCATGGGTTTTCAGTATCTCTCTAGCATACGCTGGTGAAGAAACAACAATGAAAAAGATTTCACCAAGTTGAAGATGCATTAAAGGTCCATATTTTTGTGCTAAGTCTCTTAGTTTTCTATGTGGTGCAGAACCAACAAGGTTGAGCATGTTTCCTATGATAGGTAGCTTCCATGGTGATGGGGGTATATTTGGAATTTTGTGGGTTTTCTTGGCATTGTTTTGTTTGAGTGCGGCAATGATGAAGAGGAACAAAGAGAAAAGGGCTAGCAAGTGATAAATCTGAACTTCCATGGATGGATATGAAACAAAGGAGTAAATAAGGAGTGAAAAGTTTTTGAGGTTTGCTAACGCGGCAATTCCAAATCTATGTATATATAAGAAAAATTAGGTGTACACTAAAATTAGTAATTAGGATAAAATATACTAAAATATAAATATATATTAAAAATAATTGAAGTTGATTTTAATGTTAATTTTAGTGTATAACAAATATTTTTAAAAAATGTTAATCATCTAATATTTATAAATTATTTTTAATAAAATAATAAGATAAATATTTAAATTAATTAATTTTAAAAGAATTTAGATCGAATAATTTGTTTCAAAAATATTTATTCTTTGAATTTTTTGATATTTTTTTCTAATATTAGTCTTTCTCTCATTTTGAAGAAAGACTTGTTTTAATTATATTTTTGTAAAATGTAATCATCTACTTGTAATAATAACCTAGAGATTTATATGTCTTACGAAAGTAATTTTCAAAAATGTTAAGAATAATAAAAATTTGTTATAAAATAAAGTATTTAATCTTAGACCAAATTAGATATTTACTCAAAATTATCTTGTAGGTTTTTTAAAATATTACGAAATTAATTATTTCAAATATTTTTTATTATAAAATATTTGTCTTTTTTTTGGCTTCCTACTTTTTTTTTCTTTTTTTTTTGGTCTTAATAAAATTTAGAAGATCTCTATTTTAGTGTCCACTTTAATTTGTTCTTTAAATACCGGCATAGAGTATTAATGTTGATATTACAAACTAAAATACTTTTTTTTTTGGTGACTAACTAAAATACTAATTTGTTAGATCTAATTAATTTATCATTTTTATTAATTTTTCTAATTAAGTTGGTATCAAATCGAGAATAAGAACTCAAGCTAAGAAAACCAGCCTTTGAGTGGTTTAATATTATTGGTTCAACATCCAAATTGGTTTTTTTTTGGTGACTCATCCAAATTGGTTTTAAGATCATTTTAAATTAAATAATTTATTTTTAATAAATTTTTATTCTCTTGTTGTCTTCAAAAATTATTTTAATAAAAAAGATTTATCATTTTATCGTTTTAAAGAGAAACTAATTTGTCTTATAATGATATTTCGAAACACAAACGAAGGAGGCAAGACAGCGACTAGCAGTGAAAAGCGAGAAGATACGAGCGGCGACTGGTGGTGAGCAGCAAAAAGAGGTGACGGAGACAAAGCCAATAAGTAAGATGTTACTGCTATGTGTGTCTGTTCTTATGCTTGACCACAAGAAGGGAAGCGAGCCACCGTGAAACACATACAGACCGACGAGGTGATATATATTGAGAAAACAGCGAAAGTGCAGAGACGACGGATAGTGGGTTTAGGCAAGGCAACAGCGGTAAAGGTGCATGGACGATGCGACTCTGACGGAGGAGACAGACGAAAAAGGAGCTAACGGACGTAGAATACCCGGCGACGAGATAGCGACCGTGCGATGTCAATAACAGCGGCTCTGTGAGACTGAGAAAGTTAAGTTTTATTGCCGTTTTAGAGAGAGTGCGTTGAGAGTGTGAGAGAGTGCGTTGGGGTGGGGGATTAGGGTTTAGAAGGGGGCCGGGATTTTAGATTTTTCAAGTTGGACTGAATAATTAATTAAAAATTCTACTTGAATTTTTCGGTAGCCACCTCAGGGTCTCTCTCGTTGGAAATATGCTCTGACAAGTTCAGTGGCACGCTTATCACATTCTAAACTCATATAGAGACTATTTTTTGTTAATAACAAAAGTTAAGTACTATTTTATCAGCACCAGAATCTCTCAAATACTAATTTAGTATTTATCTCAAAATTAAATAAACATCTAAATTGAACCTCCAACGATTTTCAAATCAAATACTACTTTAATTTCTAATAAATTTTTATTAATTTTAAAATTTTCAAAAATTATTTCTGTCAATTAGATCTCTATTGCTTTTAATAAAATATTTTTATTATGCTTGTTGGATAAATAAAATCTTAAAAAAATTATTATAAAACTATTAGCTTCTCACCATCTCACTTTTAAGTTCTAACCATATCTGGAATGTACGTTGGATCGATCCACAAAATAAAAAATAAATTAAAGAAAATTATATATAGTGCATGAATATGAGATGTGTGATTCCATTTTCATGGATATATGAATAATGAGATATATAATTTCATATTTTAAGATATTATTTGTCATTCGGAAACTTTCTTTGACAACTACAAAGTAATAATATTTTAAGAATTATTTTACGAGTACACTAAAATCAACTACTAAAATAAGTTATTAGTATAAAATACATATTGAAATATAAATACACATTGAAAATAAATTAAACCACACATGTATTTATACATAAATACATTAATAACTTATTTTAGTAACTAATTTTGATGTACAAATAATATTTTTAATATTTTAATTGAATAAAATAATGTTATATAATTCTAAATTTTAAACTCTAAATTAAAATGGCTTTCTACAACCACCCCCTTTACAACTAGAACCAAATCTAAAATTCAAGTCGTCAAATAATTCTATATGTGATTTTACCTAGGTCGTGTCACGAAACCTAAATAATTGTTTGAATAGAAGTGGTTTCTAATAATTGTTGAAATATTAAAACTTCAAATATAATGATCCAAGAAGAGAAAAAAGATGAAAAATCCCCTGTTGAAACAACCAATGTTCGTTATGATTCTCTTCTTATCATTCTTGACACTTTCTAATAAGATTCGATCAACTCAAAGACAAGGATCAAAATTATGTCTATATTAATTTGTATTTTCTTATTGTTACTGTTTTATTTACTTGAATATCGATGCACTATAGTGTTTGTGTTGTAATGCATCATCAACAATGTTGTTAGTGTCTTCATCCCATGCTTTTAGAAGTATAAGACAAGATGGCATTATTATTGCATTGTAACATTTGGAAAGGATTTAACTTTATATATTGAAACAAACAGCAGTTGGGGATACAATCAATGTTATTATTATTTTGGCATTTCTCTCAACTTCAAAATACCGGCGCTGGTTTTGTCTACATATATAATTTTATTGTATATAGCTGCTGCTGCTTTGCTTTTATTTTTTCTTTCAATAATTAAATTAAGACTAAATTTTCAGCATTTTATTTTTAACATAAATTATTAAATTATCTGTGAAAAAATTATTTTTTATCTTATTTTTTAATCTTGTCTTCATATTTTCATTGTTGAAAATGATCGTTATATAATAATTATAAAAATTAATATAATTAATATAATTAATATCAGACGAATCAACTTATTGATCAAGTAATACATTTTTTACTTTGTTGATTTTGCTAAAAATCTACGTGGATTCATGAATGTTCTTTAATATTGGTGAACATTAAGAATAAAATATCCATGTTAAAAAAAATTAATTAATTTTCTCTTATTCAGTAAAATTTTTGAGATAGTAATTATTAACAAAAATAGAAATTTTAGCAATGTCAAAATTTTTGTAAGCATCCATAAATTATCGCAAAACTCAAACATAGTAAATTCATTACTTGATTATTGAAATCTTGGATAAAGTATACTTTTTGTCCCTAAAGTTTGGTAAAAATTTTAAAAATATCCCTAATTTTTATTTTATTTCAATTTTGTCTCAAAAGTTTTCAATTTGCATCAAATATATCATCGACGACTAAATTTTCAAAAAATTTAAAACCAATCTAACAATAATGCATGAAAATTATGCTTGATTTACTAATGTTGAGGGTTGTTCTTATGAAATTGTTGTTGAATTGGTCTTAAATTTTTTAAAAAATTAGCCGTCAATGGTATATTTGATGCAAATCGAAAACTTATAAGACAAAATTAAAACAAAATAAAACTTAGGGGTATTTTTATAACTTTTGTCAAACTTTAGAGACAAAAAGTATACTTTATCCTTGAATCTTTTATGCAACTCTTATAATTTCTTATAATTGTGACCAAAAAAATATTTTCACTCTGAAATAATACTCAATTATGATTTGTTCCTATACCTATTTTAAATTCATCAATCTCTAAATAAATGAGCAATTTCGTGTTTTGATATAGTATAACTCATCATGTGGCTTACTAGAGTAACAAATGATATTGACAATGAAAATTAATTTTGAGAAAAAGACATCAGATATAATAAGCATAACAACAATCCTTTAAAGTTCTTTAACATATGGTTTTCATGGTGAATGGATGTACAATAAGTGGAATAACAACCTCAGAGAACATTCCGTTTTGCTCTTTTTTCAACTGTTTCACAAGTAAAGTTCATAAAAATAACAGAATATAGAGGCAAAAGTTAAAACATGATGATGTGGCATAGATATAAGTATAAAGCGGCCAAAGAGCACCCATGCACATGTTTGTAATTAACATGGTTAGAGATTCATGCACTTGACAAGTCATGTTTGATAAGAAGGGCGATATATGTATGGACCTTACTCTCTATGCAATAGCTAGGTAGGAGTACCCTATATATAAAGCAAAATGGAATATTCAATAAAGCAATATAAAGAATAAGAAAATGGTGAGGAACGTGCAATAGGGGTGGAGATCCATGCCACAATTTGAAGCAAAAATACCCCTCAATTAATCATATTTAATCATGCTGTTACATTCTCAATTGTCTTCAACTTATCTTATTGCAAAATTTCAAAGTAGATCAGAGCTTATCTGCATTAAGCTTTTAGAGTTTTAAAGTTGATGAAATTGAATACATGCACTCTTCTGAATTAGCGCAACAATTATTTATCTATTTTTTTTTTAGGAGAAATTGGACGATCACAATTTTGGATCAGCCCCGTTTTTTGTGGTAACAAGAGCATCTGTGTTGTGAAATATCGGCTTTGTTGCTGAATTCAAAGCCCATATATGTTAGTTGGTTTATCTCCTTTTGTTGCACATTTCTTGGGCAGGCTGTTTATTCCTAATACATATCATGGATTTGGGTCTCTCGTTATTAGGGCTGTGCCAAAAATATTAAAATTTTGGATTTTAAACCTAATCTAAATTAGACGATTTTTAATAAAAATAATTCAAATCAAATTATATCTTTTAATTTTTTAATTTAAACCATTTAAATAATTTTAAATTATCCAGATCCATTTAAATAATAACTTTTCAGTTCACATACAATCAAATGCTATACGCATATCATGAAAATTGTTCTCAAGCAAAAAAATATCCCCTACACAACTATCTTAATTGAATAACTCTTATCACTCAATTATTTTTTGAATAAGTGCCGACATAATAACCTGACTACGCTTGGGGACTCACCATAACATTATTCACTTGTCTTTTAACCGAGTTATAACTCATTTTATTTTCTAAGCTTAGCCTGAATCATATGATCAGCAGACAAAGCTTGGGGGTTGTGATCCGTCATCCTATAGTTTGGTCTTTATTATGAATTATGAGTCATAACTCGACTTTATTTGCCTTCATTCTAAGTTTGTAACAGACGATTTTAATAACTATTATTCTAACTTAACGACCAACGGTCATAACATCAATTCTATTCATCAACCATATGCCTATAAAAGCACCAATTTCTATATTTCAGAAAAAACCATATGATAAGTTTTATTTCATGTCTAACATTCTATATTCATATAATTATTATATACACACACGATAAGTTCTATTTCATATCTAACATTCTATATTCATAGAATTATTATTATAGACAAGATAAGTTTTATTTCATATTTAACATTCTATAATCATAGAATTTTTATACATCTTAAATATTTACTGATTTGAGCATCGAAGTGTCTTTTGCAGGTATCCACTCTCTCTCTGTGTGTTCTTCTTGCCAAAGTATACATCAGAAAAACGAAAAGACAAGTTCAATTTTCTCTAAGACGAGATATACTTCGAAAGTTCGTCCACACAACAACAAATTTTATTCTTTAAAAAATACTATCTATTCTTTTATGAAACAAGTTGGGAATAGCCCCATTGACAAAGAAAAGATCCGCCACCAGGCGATAATTTATTTTGAACCATCAAACTCGTTCACAGCTATCCTGGGTTGTATGCTTTGCCACTCTATCCATGTTGAATGTTTGTGACTTTATTTTGATCATGTAAGACACAAGTCTTATTAATTACATAGCTCCAGCTTAGACATATTACTTTAGAAATATCTTTTTTTTTTGAAATAAGGAGCTCAACACAAGAAGTGGAGCAAGTACATAAACATTATAAAGAAGAAACAAAGAAGTAAATAAAATCAAACCAAACGACCTAGCCATAAAACCCCTCTGTCATCTTTGGCATTGCCATCAACAACTAAAGGGGTTAGCACCTAACCATTTAGTCTAGCTCTGAATAGATAAGTTTATATCTCCTCCGCTCCTTTTTCTATCCTCTGAAAAATTCTCCTGTTACGTTCCAACCAAATGTTCCACATAATGGCACAAAAGCTCACCATCCATCTCTTACGGCTCTCCTTGTTAATTGATACCTCTGTCCAACTGTGGAAGTGCTCCTTTACTGTACCCGGGCATATTCATAGTAGACCAACATGAGATATCCAAGTACACCACACCTGCCAAGAAAAATTACAGCCCAAAACAAGTGGTAATCATTTTCATCAACTACTTTACATAAAATGCATAGAGAATCTTCTTCGTTAATAACCCCTAATCGACGCAGTCTCTCCTTCGAGTTGACCCTGCCAATCAATCCAAACCAAACAAATAACTCGACCCTAGGAGGGACAAGTCCTTTCCAAATTGTCCTAGTAAAGCTGTAACTTGATATGTCCTCCGGAGCCATTTCTACCTGCAACACATGCACAAATGAGTTAGTTGAAAAAATACCTTGTTTATCATGTTTCCACACAACTCTATCCTCTCTCCCATGTGCGAGTTTGACTACTCTCAAAGTATTGTGGAGCTGGTTCACTAAATCCAACTCCCATTGGAATAGTTCTCGCCTCCATTGGAAGTTCCATATCCAAGTCAACCTGTCCCAAAACCCACAATCCCCTATCAGTGATCCTCTTTGGCTTGAAACAGAGAAGAGCCTTGGGAATCGATCTTTCAAAGACCCTCCACTAATCCAGATATCCTCCCAAAATCGAGTGCGTCCCCCATCACCCACCTCCAAAGCCAATCCAGTAATCATCTTATGTCTAACTTCTTGATTCTTAAACTGTAGTTGACAAATGTCCTTCCACGGACCCCCCCGATCAGGTAGCCTCTAAGAGGAAAGGAGCTCATTTGGGTTCAAGTTATTACAAGAGCAGACCACCTTCTTCCACAACAGACATTCTTCCTTGGAGAACCGCCACCACCACTTAAACAGAAGGGCAGTATTGCGTATCACAGCATCTCCAACTCCCAACCCGCCTAACCTCTTAGGAGCCTGCACCACTTCCCACTTCACCAAGGCCATACCAGTCCTCCCACCCTCCTTACTCCATAAAAATCTTCTTTGTAAGGAAATCGGTTTCTCTGCAACATCCTTCGGCATCTTGTATAGGCTCAAATAATAAACCGGTAGACTATTCAACACAGATTTGATAAGTACAAGCTTTCCAGCTTTATTGAGCGCCTTGGCTTTCCATAGGCTAAGCTTCTCCTCCACTTTATCTAGAATTGGCTTTCAAGTCTTGACCAACCTTGGGTTCGCGCCTAATGAGATACCCAGATATTTAACTGGAAGGGAGTCTTGCTTGCATCCTAACACACTACACATGCGTCGTACCCACTGCTCATCACAGTTGATAGGAATTAAACTCGACTTCTCGAAATTAATACTTAATCCTGACATCACCTCAAAGCACCGAAGCAACCTCTTGTAGTTCTTAATGGTCTCATCCTCGGGAGGGTAGAACAAAATAGTATCATCAGCGAACTGTAGATGCGACAACTCAATATGATCTCTTCCAACCAGCAATGGTGATAAGCGACCGTTTCTCACTGCTTCTTCAAGCATTCTATGTAAGACATCCACAACAAGTACAAAAAGGAACAGAGACAGAGGATCACCTTGTCGCAGGCCCCTTTTCATCTTGAACAGCTTAGAAGGCGAGCCGTTTATCAACACTGACATAGAGCACGAAGTCACACACTCCATAATCTACGCCCTCCATCTCTGTCCAAACTCAATCTTCTGCAGCACGAGGTCAACAAACTTCCACTTTACTCTGTCATATGCTTTTTGGAAATCTAACTTTATTATTGCCACTTCCAACTTCCTCAGTTCGATCCACGGAACCATTTCACATGCAATAAGCGCCCCATCATGAATCTTGCGACCCTTCACAAAAGCGCTCTGCGTCTCACCCACTAGTCCAGGCATAATAGCTCTCATCCTCCTTACTAACAACTTCGAGATAACCTTGTACACACACCCCACCATGCTGATTGGGCGCAAATCTTTGATTTCCTTAGCACCAGTATACTTCGGGGCCAGTGCCACCCATGTTACGTTAGCAACTGATGGCAGTCTTGACGATTGGAAGAAGCCCAGTACAGCTGTCGTGAATTCAGAGCCGATTTTTCCCCAACACTTCTTTATAAAATTCATGTTGTAGCCGTCACTTTCCGGAGCCTTGAATGATTCACAATCCCATACTGCCTCTCTAATCTCCTCACTAGTTGGTAATATCTCTAGTACCATAGCATCCTCCTCATTGATCCTCTCCACTAGTCCGTCTCTGAACCCCACCATCGGAGACTCCTCTTGACGATATAACTCCTTGTAGAAATCCCTTATGGCAATCTTAATCCTAGCTTGGTTCCTTATCAATCTCCCATTTATGACCAGAGCATCAATTCTATTATTCCTCCTTCTTGCTGAAGCTAAGTTATGGAAGTATCTCGTGTTCTTGTCCATTTGCCTCGCATACCTAGAACTCGACATCTGCTTTCAGTGTATTTCTTTTCGTACATACCACTTCTCACAGCAAGTAACTAAGGCCCTCCTTCTAGCTTCCACTGTTCCATCATAAGACCCATTTCCAACCATGTCATCAATTTTCTTTATTTCTTCCTCAAATTTCGTAATTCTCTTGTCCATGTCACCAAACTTGTCTCTGTGCCATCTTCTCAACGGACCCGTCAAAGCCTTCAATTTGTCAGTGAATTGCATAGCTCTCAACCCTCTCTATTCCTCCTTGACCATCCTTAGAAATCCTTCATGAGTAAACTACGAATCAAGGCTACAGAACGGTCTCGGACCATCCCTAATTCTCTGATCTTCCACTATAATAGGACAATGGTCTGACAAACCCCGTGGGCCACCCCCCAATTGGGTTCCTGGAAACACCTCAAGCCATTCCAGGTTAACCAGGGCTCTGTCAATGCGGCTACATGAACCTCCTCGAAACCAAGTAAACTTCCGATCAGTAATCGGCAAGTCCACCAGTCCCATATCATTTATCCAACCCTTAAACTCTTGCGCTGACAAAGACAAGCTATCAGTGCCACGCCTTTTCTCCACCTGTGTAATTTCATTAAAATCTCCCAAAAAACAAAAGGCCCCTGACATAACCCTGCCACATAGCATAACTCCTCCCACACAACCAGTTTCTCATCTCTAGCATGTGCACCATATACCAAGAAGAAAGCACAGTTAATAGAATTGTCTGACAGAACGCCTTCAACACACAGCCATCTCTCTCCTTTATAGCTATTTGTTATTTCAAAAAAACCCTCATCCCACATTAACAACAGCCCCCCAGAAGCACCATCTGATCCTATATACTCCCACCCCGCACAATCCTTACCCCAAATTTTCATAACATCAAATCTCGTCACTACCTGTCTTTTGGTTTCTATCAGTCCTAACATATTCAATCTATATTTGTTCTTAATATCTTTCATCATTCTCAACTTTCCGTCTCCTCTTAGCCCTCTAACATTCCAAGAACAGACAATCATTTTAAATTAACATTACACACCTTATTATGGTATTTAGGTCTGCTCCGCCTTGCTTTAGCTTTTTGTTTTGCCAGCTTTCTTTTCCGAGCAATTTCTTCATTATGTTCTTGGAGGATAGGCATTATGTCGTCCTCTTCGTTGCATAGCATTGCTTCTGACTCCTTTGCTAACTCCCAAGTCTTTTGGTTTTCCACCATTTGCTCATCCAAGCTTGCACACTCATTTCCCTCGCCCTCATCATCATTGTCCTGCCCTTCGTTTTTCATATGGTCTTCTGTGTCACCATAACCCTCTCCCTTATTCTGCCCCGTCAAGTTATTATCATCAAGCAAAGAAAGTCCTGGGCCTTCGTTGGCTTCCACCACGGTAGTAATTACCTCCTCTGGTAAAAGCCTTCTATTTGCAGCTTCCCCTGGTCGATCCCCTTCAAAAACCGTCCCTGCCTCTTCATCCTTCTTATCATTATTAGCACTACGAATCTCTTCAGAATTTTTCTTCGCTTGAGTTCCAATGAGTCCTTCAACTCCTTTTTCAATTTCACTAGCTTTCAACATGGTACACCTAGCTCCTCCTTGCTTTGTCCTCAATGCATGTATAGCCTCTTCTTCCAACCAGTAATCCCCGCCCATCACCCCATTAGCCCCTCTGACCGTCTTCATCGCACAACCGACAACGTTCATCTCCCGTCCACCACCAGCAATCCTACGGGAGGCTTCAACTTGGAGCAGCAGCCCCTTCAAATTTCCTCCGTCGCATACTCCATCTCGCACCCTAGCCTCTTGACTAGCACAGCCGCATTGCACCGTACCAATCCCCTCCTCTCGGCACAACCGACGCCGCAGACTCCCGTGTTCAAAGGGTTCATCGCCGTTGCCTTCATGGTTTCTGGCGTGCCCCCCGTATCCACTACCTCGCGCTATGTTCGCTGGAGCAGCGCTAGACCCAGAGCTAGTCACCGGACTAGTTACAGCCCGCCCCATGTGTCCTTGACCCAGCCCAGCTAAGTCCTTCTCTTCACAGCCCAAACCATGCGAAAATGATATAGGTTCCACTTGGCCCATGACTCTCTTGCTGAGATGATGATTATTGCTGGCCCAATAGTTGTCCCTCATGCCATTATGATTTTTTAAACCCCTTTCAAGCCCATTAAGCTCACCGTTATACATCCACGAAATAGTGAGCTCTGAGTCTGCTTCGTAGCTCTCCTCATATCCCCCATGTTCAGCCAGGCGTTCAGTATCCCCATTAATGGGTTGATACGTTATTAAATTAGATTGATTGGGTCTTAAATTGTCATAACTCTATTCGTTCAAAATTGATTCAGAAATTACCATTCTGCCCTCATCTTCAACCCCCATCGTTCGCATCTCCGTTGCCACTATCGCTGCTTGGTCTCCAGGATCTACCAGCTCAGATGATCTAGACAACCTCATAGCCACATCATCCGACGTCTTTGTTATTTCGTTATTTTGGAGACCGCTACCGTTACCTGCTTGCATCTTAATTTCCGGAGTACATTGCAAACTGTATACTTCTTGTCCCACCTCCTTTACCAGAACGTCAAAACCACTGGTACCTAATGTGATATGGATCCATTCGTTGATCACATCCATAACACAAGTATCAATTAGTACACGTCCAACACTAAAGGAGGACCAGGATTCCGTCACTTTATCGCATCTAACCACCTTTCCCCATTGACCTCCTATCATCTTCAACGTGTCCACAGACCAAGCATGCAATGGAACTCCGAAGTACTCTAGCCAAACTCTTCGAGATTCACTTCTCTCCGATTCGTCCCACCTCCAAACAGTATGGAAGATCTGAAGTAGGCTATTCATTTTGAATGTGTACGTCTCTTCAGCATTCAACAAGCTATCAAAAGTCAATAAAGCTTTATATGCTCCCATTTCGCAGACTTTGACAACTTGTGGGAAGTTCTTCGCCACCATATCCTTCAATGAGTCAAAGTCAATAGCCTTCGTCGTTCCACCTATCAGACTTTTCTGCAACCAGTCCAAGTTTTCTTTCGCTACAGCAACTTCCAACTTTTTCGTCCACCCATTCTCCTGTGAATCTTGGATCTCTTTATCCCTTCTATCATCCTTGGATCCACTAGCAGTGGGTAAAAGTGCATTTTGACATTCTCGAATCAGCTGGCGAACAATTCTGTTTTGCATGTCACCTTCAACCTGTACCCTTCGTGAGTCCTTTGCATCCGGTGCTCTTCTGTATTTTGCTTCACCAACAAACACGACCTTGCCTTTCAATCTCATGCGATTCATTTCAGTTATAGCCTTCAATGCCCCTCCCTTAGTAGTGTACCGTATGAACGCAAATATATATATTCTATCGCTCTTTTGCTTCCGTGATAGATAGATGTCATTTATGCGCCCAGTCCACTGAAAAAGTTGAAATAGTTCTCTCTTCGAAATGTCCTCCGGAAGATTATCTAAGAAGATCGAAAACGACTCATTCTCCAATCGGCGATACTCTTCTCGGTTCCAAACTTTGGGATCCTTGACTTGATTCCTAAAACTACCCCTCTCAGTATTTCCTACCCTCTCTCTCACCTCTCTCTCATAGTGGATTACTTTAGAAATATCTAAGTGTAACGCGTTCCTTGTCTTTAATTAATTCTTTGTATATCCACACACATTATCATAAAGTATATATTTTAATATAGAGTATATACTTAAATAGTTCTTTAACAAATTTTGTATAGTACATTTTTGTTTTTAAAAAAATTTATTATATTGAGATTTTTAAATTTTTACAAAAATAAGATATATAAGTTTTTACCTTAGTTAGATTTATTGTTTTCATTTGAACAAATAGATCTTCAAAAGTGACGTAAAGACCTATATATCTTATTTTTAAAAAATTTAAAAATATCGACGTAATAAAATTTTTTTAGAGACGAAAATATCCGATACAAAATTTTTCAGGAACCTATTTAAATGTATACTCTTTAATATATTTGAGGTGACTCCAACTTAATTTGTCCCCTCACAAACCAATTATATGTCACGTTTTCACTATGCATGTGCTTTTTCACTAATGAACCTTATCTTTCTTAAACCAATGGCCATTTTCTCTTCTCTTCCAACAATGGATTCTCCACTCCCTGCTATTAGCTTTACATCAATGATTATCTCCCTTCTCCTTTTCATGATCATGGCATACAAAATAATGATGAAAAACCCTAACAATAAATCTCTCAAGTTACCACCAGGGCCAAACAAGCTACCAATAATTGGGAACATACACAACCTTTTTGGCTCACCACTTCCCCACCATACATTGAGAGATTTATCCACAAAATATGGACCCTTGATGCATCTTAAGCTAGGTGAAGTTTCAACTATAGTGGTGTCTTCACCTGAATATGCCAAGGAGTTCTTGAAAACCCATGATCTAAATTTTTCATCAAGAACTCCTATTCTAGCTTCAAAGATAATGTCCTATGGTTCTAAGGGTTTATCTTTTTCACCATATGGTGATTATTATAGACACTTAAGAAAGATTTGTGTGTTGGAGCTTTTAAGCTCTAAACGTGTCCAATCTTTCCAACCAATCAGAGTTGAAGAGCTCAACAATCTCATCAAATTGATTGCTTCAAAAGAAGGGTCGCCTATCAATCTTTCCAAAGAAGTGTTCTCAACAATATCTACTATTGCTTCAAGGTCTGCTTATGGCACCAAGTGCAGGTACTGTTGAAATTTCAAGTGTGAGTTGTAAGTTATATATCCGTTAAATTTAGATTAATAAAGAATATATATTTGAGAAAATTCATAAAGATTTTGGGTTAAACAATAATGTCAAATTTGCTGTATTGTTTTTCATTTAACAGATTTAATTTAAAAAGATTTTTTTGTTTTTAATTCAAAAAATAAAAAGTAAATATCTAAATTGATTCCAAATAAATTTCAAATCAGACACTTAGTTTTTTTAAAAATTTGTTTTTTTAGAAATTCCTAAGAATTATTTTTGATAATAACTAGTCCTTTTGTGACTAATTTAATTTGTCTTATATTTAAGATCTAATTATCTTAAACTTAAATTTGTTAAAAACTTGTTTATCCAGTATATATATTAAGAATTTGATTGAAAGGGACGAAAAAATCAATCTATTTATAGCAGGAGTATAATTGAATTTTAGAATAATAAAAATTTATTAAAAATTGAAGTGTTTTTGTGGCGGACAGGTACCACAAGGAATTCATATCAGTTGTTAGAGAAGCTACATTGATTTCAGGAGGTTTTGAGATTGGAGATTTGTACCCTTCTATTACATGGCTTCAATATGTCTCTGGGTTGAAGCCCAAGCTTGAGAAATTGCACCGAGAAGCTGATCACATAATGCAAAACATTTTCAGTGACCATAGAGAGATGAAAGCATCAAGGAACACACAAGAACAGAGTGATGATGTAGAAGCAAATGAGTACCTCTTGGATGTGCTCTTCAAATTCCAGGATAGTAGTAATCAGCAAGAGTTTCAATTAACAGATGATAGTATCAAGGCTGTGATACTGGTAAGCAAGTCTATCCCACTTCAGCAATTAAAGTTTTCATCTTCTCCTTTATAAATTAGACTTACTTTGGGGTTTCTGTTTATGTTTTCGACTAGAAAAGATATAATCTATAAAATCAATAATGAAACTTTTGACAGACACAAGATGATATATTGTGATAGATAAACTTTAAAAGAATTGATTCTGAAAAGTTATGGCCAATGATTGCGACACATCAGCAATAGGGTTAACTAACTCCTAATTCCTCATCAGCTCACAACTTGCACTAATGACCCCTCTGATAACAGATTCTATATATGAATTGGATTTCTGTCGTATTTTGACATGTATGTTGAGTTGTGCCTGGGCCTTGATTGAGGATGTTTTATTTTCTAAAACATACAAAGGATACTAAGTCAAACAGATATCATTGATTTTAATATCTATAGTGTACTTGGTACGTACATAAAACATTTCAATGTAGTATTTATATCTTAGTATGTATGTAACTTGTGTGCCAAAGAATATAAATAGTTCACAAAGTTATGTTTATGCACAAGTTACATACATACAAAGAATATAAATAGTAAATCATTGTCAAAGAATATTAAATTCTAATAATTCTATAGGATTGCTTTGTTATTGTCTTTTGTGTCAGGTGCTTTGATATTTTATTTCTCCTTATGAATGAGGACCACAGTAGTGCCTAGTCCCAACTACTAAATTTTGTGATAAATTTGGACCACTGCCCCCAAAATGATGGAAGGGACCTCAACACAGCATTGAATATTTGATTCCAATTATAAGATAGATCGATCTAATATCTTTGCTTGTTTCTTTCAGCCAGGCTATGTCATTTTTATTTGGTGCTATGCAACATCAACTATATATTAAAATATAAATTAAATTTTTAATTATTTTTATTTTTTTAATTATATAAAATATTTAAAATATTTTTATTTTAATAAATATATATTATTTCTAAATTTATTTTAAGAATACATATTAAAAATAAAATTAAATACATGTCCAAACGTGTTTAAAAAAATTAATTTTTTATTAAGACATGCATGTCAAACGGATATCGTGTTTAAAATGTCTCATACATAAACATGACACTTCAGTAAAGTATTCATGAGATAAAAATAACAATGTAATAAATAGTTATAAATTAATTATGAGAAAGTATGGGGAGCCAATAGAATATTTGTACAATGCATACAATAAAGGTTTAGGGAGTATTAGAGATATAACCATTAGTGTTACCTTTTTCTATCAGCTTGACATAGTATTAGAGTTCTAGATTCGAAAGGTGGGGGTAAACCTCAAAATCAGCTTAAACTTTTGAGATAAGTAGTTTTATGATATAAGATGTTAATTATCCCTAGTACTCGGATGGTTATTCTGAATATTATGGGTGATATTTATTTTGTAACTCATATAATCCATTATACACATTGTATAAATAAGCCATTAGCTCCTCATTGAATATTTAGAAGTGACACACTAGTTTAGATAAAAATATTCTCTCTCTCAATTATAATAACATGAACCGAAAATTGTGTAACTCATTAAGAAATACAAGTTGTTAACCAGTGTTTAAAATTAAATTTGCTCTGTTATGAAAGTAGCAATGCTCCCTTGGAATTTTAAGTCAGTTGTAAGCGGTAAATTAGTCAATAATATATTAATATATATCGAGGACTGATTTGATAATTTAAATTTATTGAGGTCTAAAATGTCCGATTAAATTTCTTAGAAACTTAATTAGAATATTACTAATTAGTTTAACTTGATCTATGGTTGTAGGACATTTTTGCAGCCGGAACAGAGACATCAGCTACAACCGTATTGTGGGCAATGGCAGAGATGATTAAGAATCCATTGATAATGAAGAAGGCACAAGCTGAAGTAAGACAAGTACTTGACAAAGAAGGAATAAATGGCATTGAAAAACTAAAATACTTGAAATCAGTTGTGAAAGAGACACTGAGATTGCACCCTCCTGGTGCATTTTTACTTCCCAGAGAATGTGGACAAGATTGCGAGATCAATGGATATCACATACCTTCCAAAAGCAAAGTAATAATCAATGCTTGGGCGATTGGGAGAGACCCAAATCATTGGGTTGAGCCTGAAAGGTTCAACCCTGAAAGGTTCATGAATAGCACTATTGATTACATAGGAAACAACTTGGAATTCATTCCTTTTGGTGCCGGAAGAAGAATGTGCCCAGGAATCACGTTTGGGGTGGCGAGCACTGAGTCTACACTTGCAATGTTGTTGTATCATTTTGATTGGAAGCTTCCCGATGGAATGAAGATTCAGGACTTGGATATGTCGGAAATTTTTGGAGTGGCAGTAATGAGAAAAGAAAATCTATGCCTTGTTCCCATTACTTCTCGTCCTATATGCAACTGAAGGTTTATGACAACAAAAACTATGGCAAAGATAAAATCAAGTTGTTAATTGTAAGATCAAATAAGTGTGCGTTTGTTTGGTTGGTAGAGATGTATGTTCATCTTATTTCCATAACTGGTCTTGTATGTTGAATACATTATTTCTTATCCTATTTTCATTATTTATTTTTATTGAGAACTTTCAAGCAAAGTAAAGTAGTAAGACCATCTCCAGTAGGAACTCATCCTAATTCTTATTTATGTCATAAAAAGTAACTCCACATCAGCTTTTGCATCATAAACAGTAAATAGGAACTCAAAGCATCTCTCTTCTCCATTAGGAGGAACTAACTTTAGTCCCTGTTGTGATCCCACTTAATTAATTAATTAAAATACTTAAAATTAATGTAATTAATTTTTTTGAATAATGTAATTTAAATTTATAAATTTAAAAATAATTCACTATTAAAAGATATTAATATTAAATAAATTCATATGTAACAATAATACACAATATATAATTCGGGATTACACTAACTTGTAAAATTACTTAATACAAAGAAAAACATAATTAAGCTCTATAGTTGACGACAAACATTGTGAAATTGCCATATGTGTTCAATCAAGTCCTCTTTCAATTGTCTATGCTGCTGCCTATTTCGAAGTTGGGCATTTCTTTGGAGAAATTGATGGTATGATGCAAAATCTTCTTCTCCCAGCTGAGGTTGTGATAAGCCATTTTCGACATCATCATACTCTAAGCAAAATTTCCTGCATAAATGTCTCTTTCATCCTCAACAATCATATTATGCAATATAATACAAGCTTTCACTATGTTGGCAAGCTTCTTCTTTTTCCAAAAACGAGCTGGACCACGTATAATTGTAAAGCGTGCTTGCAACACTCCGAATGCTCGCTCCACATCTTTTCTTTGCCCTTTTTGGTATTGTGCAAATAACTTGCGTTTCTCCCCTTGTGGCTTTGAGATTGATTTGACAAATGTGGCCCATTCAGGATAAATACCATCTGCTAAATAGTATCCCATAGTATAATTATTACCATTAATAGTATAATTTACCTCCGGAGCACGGTCATTTAGAATATCATCGAACATTGGAGAACGATCTAACACATTGATATCGTTATTTGAACCAGAAACTCCAAAGAACGCATGCCATATCCAAAGGTCTGAAGATGCTACAGCCTCAAGTACTATGGTTGCAACCCCACGATAACCATTCATGTACATACCTTTCCACGCCTTTGGACAAATTTTCCATTGCCAATGCATGCAGTCAATGCTACCCAACATGCCAGGAAAGCCACGACCCTCCACCATTTGTAGCAGGCGTCGTACGTCATTTGGATTGGGTTTTCGCAAGTATTCATCCTCGAACACTGAAATGACACCTTCAACAAATTTTTCCTAACATTCAATTGTAGTGCTCTCGCCTATGCGCACATAATCATCAACAGCATCAGCTGCTACGCCATATGCTAACATTCGTATCGCAGCGGTACATTTTCGGAGTTGCGACAAGCCTCTTCTTCCAATTGCATCAACCCTCTGTTGGAAATACGGATAGACGTTTGAGAGAGCGTCTACTATCCGAAAGAACACATGTCTTTTCATTCGAAATCTCCGTCGAAAAATGTCAGCATTATACACCGGTTCATCTGTAAAGTAATTTTGGAAAAGGCGATCATGTCCTGCTTCTCGATCTCTGTTGATCCATCTACGAGTAGTTGGGATAGAGCTTCTATCGATATCTTCTTCTTCTGAATCTTCGAGTAAACACTCATCGATCCAATTATCTATGAGTGTGTTATCTTGCCGTCTTCTTTTGCCATACAAAACCTCATTAAAAATATCACCAAAATTTCTAGCCATATCTAGAAATGTAATTTTTAGTTCTCTTTCGAGGTGAGAAACAAGAGTTGAAGTGGAGTTGCGGAGTCATTGATAGTTGATATTTATAAGTGTGTCTGCAATAAGTACCTTAACGGCTAGTTTTGCAACGGCTACTTAACGATTAGTTTTGCAACGGTCACTTTCATGAACAATAAGGACACAATAATATTGACTAATTTAAAAAATTACATCAGAAATAAATAAAACAAACTACATCACATAACAGTAATACGCAATAAAAATAAAAAAAGACAAAAAGAAGAAGATTTAGTTACGATTAAAAAAAAACTTTCTATAGTTTTTCCCATGGATCCTTTATCCAATACTAAAAAAAAAAATTGGACTTTTGATCCAATTTAAAAAACATACTACATAACTCTACGAATACAAGGAACCATTAAGTAAACCACTTGGCGATTATTTTCTCACATGTAATCTCATGAAGAGCTCATCGTTTTTCACTCATTGTAGACGTGTCAGCATTAAGTATTTGCATATCCATTTACTTTTTCCTTTCCTTGGCCATCCTTTCCATTTTCCTTTCTTTTACTTTTATCTCCATTTCTTTAATATACCTCTGAGTTTGTAATTTTTGTTCTTTCATTGCTGCTTGAGCTTGTAATTCTTGTTCTTTCATTGCCGCTTGAATTTGTAGCTCCTTCTCTTTGATTGCCATAATCTTTGCTCTATGTTCCTTCTCCTCTTCTCTTTCCTTTTCCCTATCCATTAGTTCCTTTTCTCTGACATTCTTAATATCTTCCATGAGAGATAACTTTTTAACAACCGATGATTTTTTTTCACTAAAATCTTTAGACATCTATGCTTTTCCCTTACCTTTTCGCTTGCTCTTCTTTGATCCTTGTGGGCGAACGGGAGAGTCCACATCGGGTTCGTCAGCCAACGGTGTTTGTGTTTCTGGGTTTGATGAGGATGAGTATGCTCCAGTTGCACTAACCTTGGTTCTCTTTGAGCCGCCACTCTGTGTAGGTAGTTGGCTTCTCCATTTTTGCTCCAACCGAATCATGTTCTAATGCCTCTCAAAAGTGAATTTTTTACCATAATTTGTGGAATAAAGTTTATAAGCCAACTCCTTTATATCATCAGCGTTCGAACCACTCCTTATGTTTTGACTAGCTTGATCGTAGCAACCAGCAAATTGTGCAACAGCCTTGTTGATCTTATACCATCGTTTCTTACATGCAACTACCCCCTTGTCACGTCGGAGCAAAATTCTACACAGTAGCTATGAATTTGACTCCAAAATGTTTTTCCCTTTTGATCGGTACCAACTACAAGATCAGTTGAAACATTTAACTATGCACTGATTAGCATCTCATCCTCTTTCCAATGTCAGTGTTGAATACTATATTGCCTCCGATCTTCAATATCATCATCATTGAGGTCGATAGCATCTAATCCATGAGGGTTGGTAAAATCTGAATATTGCGAATTTGGACTAGATTGTATAGGAGTCTGAGAGGATGGGTTAGAAGAGCCACCAACACCAGATGAGTTATGTCTTGATGCACTGAATTGAGTTGGAAACGGTAAGGAAGTTGGAGAAACATTTCCGATAGAGAGGTTAAATATGGATGAAAATAGAAAATGTGGTGTTTGTGAATTTTAATTTTGCGGTTGGAATATAGGAAATTGATTATTATAAGGAGCTTGAAAATTGAAATTAGAAATATTTTGTGGATTTGGATTTTGAAATGTATTCAGTAGTGTGAAGTTTTGATTTGGAACTTGAGAGTTTGAGGTTTGAGATTGTTGGGTATTTGGAATTTGAGGAAAGTTTTGTAAGTAATTGAAGAAAGAGTTGAGTTGGTTTGGATCCATTCTTTCGAACAAAAAAATAATATTAGCAGAACTTTGATTTTGTAAACTTGGAAGAAGATGAAAAAGAGTAGTAGAAAGTGTGAGAATAGAAGTGTATCTAAGTGATTATATAGAGTAACAAAATATTAATTTGTTAATAATAACGGTAACATAGTAACGGCTAGTTTCTAACGGCTAATTTTGCAACGGCTAGTTTTACAACAGCTAATTTAATATAATAATATAATTAATATACAATATTAATTTAATTACTTATATTAATTATTATAATTATTAATAATCAAATATAATTTAATTATTTAATATAATTTTTCAAATAACTAAATTAAATACTTAAATCATATTTAATTTATAAATAATCGTAATATTTAATTATATACGTAAAGTTAAATAAGTTGGTATATAATAAGATGAAGACCAACCCTTTATTGATAACATATTATGTAACGTTATTAGTTATTATATTAATACCATATTATTTAATTTTTTTTAATTTAAGTGCCAGATGTTAAAATTTTATTGATTATAATGAAAACAAAGCAAGTCCCTCTGAGTAGGGCCTTCCTTGATTTGAAATATGTGTTGGGAATCATATTTATGTTGCTCCAATAGTTGGTTCAGTAGTTGGCTTAATTGTATAGGCATCTAATTAAAACAAAAGAAATTGGTACAGGGACCCAATGAGAAGGAAAACAAAGTATAGGGACCCAAATTAAAAATTAAATTGGTGCAAGGACTCAATTAAAAGGAAAAAAAAAGTATAGAGACCTAATTCAAAATTTTACGAAACGATAGAAACCAACAAAGTAATTAAACATCTTTTTAAGTATATATAAGTCGGTTTAGGTAAATACTGAATCAAGACCGGAAAGATTTTGCAACTGATAAAATAACACCAGACTGTTTTAATTGACAAAGTAGTCCTTACATGACTTTAAAACTTGAAAAACATATGCCTAGACTTGCCGGAGCATGTTTTCGATGAGAAGAATGCTGAAATGTCCACCCAAAAATGTTAGATGAAATTTGTAATTAATTCATTATCCAGAATATAAGCCCCAAATCCGACGAATCCTACTCCGTTCCCCCTTTAAACGCTAACCCCCTTCCTCAATGCACTCTGTCACCATCTGAACGCACTCTCCCCAAAAGAACAGTAGAGCTAAAGCTTCTCAGTCTGACACGGCTGATGCCACCGATACCGCATGGTCGCCATGTTGTATTAAGTTTGGTTGCGTCTACCAAATACTCTATCATTTTTCTTACAATTTAAATGAAATATTTTCTATAGAACTAAGGAAAATGATAAATAAATGTATTGATGCATCCACGGTTAATTTTGTGCCTCTGGAGCTTATATTTTTTTTTCCAGATTATCGATCTTGTTGTTATGTAGGGTATTTTGTTAATTATTTAACTTTGACCTCACAGCGGGACTACATTGAAGCTAAATGAAACATTTTTGGATTCAAATAGGACACTTTAAACTTTAAGGTTCAAAACAGAATTACACCCAAACGTAGGGGACTAATTTAGTACTTTACCCTACGAATTTTCCATCCCTAATGTCTCCCTGCAGGGAAGGTAGATTCCCCTTGTAACGAAAAACAAAAAATAAAGGGAAAGTATGGAGAGCCAATAGAATATTTGTACGATGCTTACAATGGAGGTTTAGGAAGTATTAGAGATATAACCATTAGTGTTACCTTTTTCCATCAGCGTAAGCTTCTGGGATGAGTGGTATCATGACATGGTATTAGAGTTCTAGATCCAAAAGGTCAAGAATTTGATCCTTGGTGAACCCCAAAATCAGCTTAAGCTTTTAGGATGAGTGGTTTTATGACATGAGATGTTTATTATCCCTAATACCCGGATGGTTATTATGGGTGATATTCATTTTGTAACTCATATAGTCCATTGTACAAATAAGCCATTGGCTCCCTAGCAGGACTCAAAAATAAATCCTTACTTTCCCAACATTAATATATTTTTTGGTTTGGGAAAAAATAAAATAATAAAAAATATTTTCTTTTGCTTAAATATTAAAGGTGAGTTCTATGGTGTCTAAATTGTCTAACTTTCCTTTTAAAGTAAAAAATAAAATATTTAAAATAAAAAGTAAATCATGTAAAATTTATTAAATATTATTTATTTACCTTTTTTAGTAACTTAGGTACAAAGTGATAGGCACCATGACATTTACCAATATTATAACAGAAAAATGAATTTTTTTTAGTCTCACCAAAAAAATGTTGTCTTTTATATAAAATATCACTCTTAGTTATATTATATTGTTATTATTAATTATAATAAAGTATTATTTTAATCTTTAATATTTGAATCAAGTCTTAATTCTTTTAAACATTCTATTTTAATCATAAAAAATTTTAAACGTTTTATTTTAACCGAAAATTTTTTTAAATGAGTTCAATGTTGTCCCACTGTTAAATTTGACACAAATAATTAGCATATTTAAAAATAATAACGTTTGATTTCAGTACATAAATAACATAAAATTTTAAGTGTTGATACTTGATTGATAGAATTTAGGAATTTTTTTTACAAGAAGATTGAGAAGACAAAGTGTTACGAGAAGGTTTTAATTATATTCTTCTAATACAATGAAAAAGATATGACCTACTTTTTTTTGGTGACTAAACAAGGAAAGAAACAAAGCAAAAACTATTCTAAATCCGAGCGGATGATTCGTTGGAGATCAACACTAGGCTCAGACCAAATAACATGATTAGAGTTACTCTTGGCACCATATTTAGCCATCCAATCCACAGCTCTATTTGCTTCTCGGGACACCCATTCAACGTAAACAAGCCAAGGACGAGATAAAAGCTCCTGAATCTTGTGAACCAAGTCTGTTACTTCAGAAGATATGACCTACTAATAATATTGTTAACGTCCACATTATTTATTCTGTTAACTATTCATATAAATTTAACAGTAAGACAACATTAAACCTATTTAAAACTTTTGAAACAGAAATAAAATGTTTAAAACGTTAATGGCTAAATTATAATTTAATCCAAAAGTTATGACTAAAATAATACTCTACTCTACTAATTATTAATATAAACTTGGTTTTAATAGTTCTAATATATTATTGTAATATAGATTCATATTTAAACATTATTTATTAGATAAATAATTTAAACCAAATATATAAAATTATAATTTTTGTAATATTTATAAAATACAATAAAAAAATAAATAAATAACAATATTTATATTTTATTTTATAACAAAAATAAATTTATTATTTTATACATTAATTTTTTTTCCATCCAAACAATAAAAAAAATTTTCCATTTATTTTCAATTTTTTTCATTTTCTTTCTTTCTATTTTCTTTACTCTTGTTTCCTCTTATTATCCAAACAAAACTAAATGTCCACATATACTTCAGTACCATAATCTGACATATCTAACCAAAAGCTATTCTTCCTTTCCAATCATGGAGTTTGTTCTCCACTATCTTTCTTCAAATTCCACCTTGTCCTTCTTTCTTTTCTTGTTCACGGTGGTGTTTATCATATTTTCAAGATCAAAACCGAAGCCACAAAACTCAAAATTGCCACCAGGACCATCTAAACTACCCTTCATAGGAAACATACACCAACTTAGTTCTATGCCTCACCGTGGCCTAACAAAATTAGCACAAGAATATGGCCCTCTTATGCACATAAAACTAGGCTCACTCTCAACCATAGTTGTTTCTTCACCTGAAATGGCCAAAGAAGTTATGAGAACACATGACATAATATTTGCAAATAGGCCTCACAATCTAGCTATTGATGTTATAACATATGGTTCTAAGGGAATGAGTTTTTCACCTTATGGAAGCTATTGGAGGCAGATGAGGAAGATTTGTACTTTTGAGCTATTAACACCGAAGCGAGTTGAATCGTTTCGATCAATCAGGGAACAAGAAGCATCGAATCTTGTTAAGGATTTAAGTTCCAATCATGGGTCTATCATTAATTTCAGCAACGTTATATATTCTGTGTCATATGGATTAACATCAAGAGTGGCCTTTGGGGAAAAGTCAACGGATCAAGAAGCGTTCATACAAGTTATGAAGGATGTGTTGAAAGTTGTTTCTGGTTTCTCTTTGGCTGATTTGTATCCTTCAATTGGAATGCTTAGTGTTGTGACAGGGTTAAGATCAAAAGCAGAGAGGATTCATCAAGAAGTGGATAGGATCCTTGAGAAGATTGTGAGAAATCACAAGGAAAGAAAGGAAATGAATGAAAAGTCAACGGAGGATATTGTTGATGTCTTATTAAAGCTTCAGAAGCATAGCAACCTTGAGCACCCTCTATCTGACAATGTTATCAAAGCAACAATTTTGGTTAGTATTTTGAGATAAGAATTTACATTATATTTATGTTTTAATTTTTTTTTATTAAAGATATTAATTTTTAAGAGTTAAAAAGAGTTGACACATCTGGTAAAGACTCGAAAATATCCTAAAAAGATCTAGATTTTAGTTAATTTTGGTCCTATAAAAGCTTCTCTTGATGTTTTAAATCTAAAGATAAAACTTTAGTGGATTGACTAACGTTAAATCCATCTAAAATTTTAAAATTAAGAATGGTTCTTACTTGCTAGAGAGTATTTATTAGAGGAATATTTGTGGAACTTCAGTGATCATGTTAGTTGAGTTAGTTAGAAAAGTTGTGCAATGAAAAAGTTGAATTTCTTTTTTTTTTTTTTTTTCTTTTTCCAGGACATCTTTGCTGCCGGAAGCGGCACCTCAGCGAAAACATTAGAGTGGTCGATGTCAGAACTTATCAAGAACCCAAGCGTGATGGAAAGAGCACAAGCTGAGGTAAGAAGAGTCTTTGATTCAAGAGGGTGTGTCGACGAAGCCAACCTCCATGAACTCCACTACTTAAAATCAGTAATCAAAGAAACACTACGCCTCCATGCTCCTGTTCCTTTATTACTGCCAAGAGAATGCAGCGAGAGATGCGAAATCAATGGTTATGAAATCCCGGCTAAGAGCAGGGTCGTTGTTAATGCTTGGGGAATTGGGAGGGACCCAAGATACTGGAAGGAAGCTGAGAAGTTTGATCCAGAAAGGTTCATTGATGGTTCTGTTGATTTCAAAGGTGCAGATTTTGAGTTCATTCCATTTGGTGCTGGGAGAAGGATTTGTCCTGGAATCACATTTGGGGTTGCTAGTGTTGAACTCATACTTGCAAATTTGCTTTTTCATTTTGATTGGAAGCTTCCAAATGGCGAGAAGCATGAAGATCTTGACATGTCTGAATCATTTGGATTGTCCATCAGAAGAAAACATGATTTGTACCTGATTCCTTCTGTGTATCATTACTCTTCTGCTAATTAGGATCACAATGCAATGAAATCATATTCTTATGATTTATGTTAGTCACATCTTATAACATGGCTGGTCATATATGTACAGAGGCTTAGTATGTGTCTAATTTTATTTAAAAAGAATATATGAAAATTTTTAGTTCCTCACGTTCACTTTGATAGTCTTGCAAAACACAGAAATAGTCATTATATTGGATTGGATTGGATGAAATTTAACTTAAGTTTAGTCTTTGATAAAATTTAGATCTTCTAAAACGAAGAAGTTGGTAAAGTGGTAAAATAAGAGATTAATCACCATTAATTTTATAATTTTTATAAAATATGTGCTCTATTATTTTAATTTAAGAGTGATTAATTCATTATTTTATTATTTTACTAATTTTTTCATTTTAGAAATCTTGATCTACTATGATAAATAATATTAAAAATAAAGAGATGGAAAAATATTAAATATAAATACTAGTAAATATATTTGAAAATCAATTATAGCATCAAATTAAGGTAAGTGATATTGAAAATAACGAAATAGAAAAATGTTAAATAGGATTACTCGGAAAGATACTTAAAAATTAATTTATATTTGATTTTACTTGCATAAAAATTTTGTTTATTAAGAGTTGTTTATTAATACATTTCTTTATATTTTTCTTAATTTTAAGTTCCTTCATAGTTTATGTTCAACAAATTGAAAGATATAAGTAGATAGTGTATATCATTATATCAATTATAATTTTAATTTATAAAAGAATAAAAATGTATTCTATTTTTTTTTATTCATTAACTATACGTTGTTTAATATACTGACTCTTCGGAATAAGGCTAAAAAGTTTAGATATGGAAGTAGGATGAGTCATATACTTTAATATTGTAGTTTTTTATATTTTTTAAAATTATGGGAGATACATAAATCGGACCTCCGATTTGTGTTTAAAAAATTAAAAAAATTTAGGGTACACAAATCGGACCCTCCAATTTGTGTTTAAAAAATAAAAAAAAATTGGAGTACACAAATCGGATTGTCCGATTTGTGTACTCCAAATTTTTTTAAGTTAGTGTGCAGAGAGGAGCCCTAGACTGAGTGTGAGAGAGGCACTAAGGCAGAGGCACGTTCTGGATCTGGATTCGATTCTAGAGTCTGGACGATGGAGTTTGGGTAGGGCTAGTTAGTGTGTAGCATAATGAAACGACAGCGTTTTGTTCCTTATAAAAAAATCAGCCGGTTCACGGTTCGATTCGACCGACCAGTTTCCGGCCAATTCGACGGTTCAATTGCGGTTTTTAAAATTGGTGGTGTTTTTTGCAGCGGTTTACGGTTTAACCGGTTCGATCGGCCGGTCCGAACCAGTTTTCAGAACGTTGATTAAAATAACTCTTTGTTTTTTTGAAGGAATAATAATTTTTTGCCTAACAAGATGCCCCCAAGATTTCTCACTTGAAGATATGCAATGATTGAAAGTGAGAAAACTTAGTTGTTTAGTGACATTTATCTTATTTTTGACACCGAGAATCAATTGACACTTTAGACACATATCTGCTTGACAAATTGAATGTCCATTAGTAATAAACTTAACAGAATTTTTAAGCCTATAAAGCTTTTACATTAATAATTAAACTGTCAATAGAGTTTATTCTTCTGTATAAAGTTTTTAAGTGTGTCAAATGGTATCTGTTCTAATTTCAGCATATTAAATGCGTGTCAATTGACCTTTGTCTTAACCTTTGACATTTTACTTGAGAGCTTTTGACACATACTCTTTCATTATTCCAATTGACATTATTAATTGACACAATTTTTCTAACTTCAGAAGTAACAGAATCTTAACTCCATGAAGTCATTTCTTTAATATGTTAAGTTCTAGGTGTCAATTAAATTTGATAAAATTTCTAATCCTATAAAATCTTTTCACTGACATTCTAATAGTTTTGACTCTAAGCGCTAATAAACTCAATAGAATTTCTATCAATTAGGCTTTGTACTTATTATATACCCAAATGTCAATGAGAGATTTTTTTTGTTCCATACTTTTAAACTTGATTTTTTTTTAATAAAACCATAACAAGATAAATAAAATAGTTAGAGCTAAAAGACAAGAAAGACATAGGAATTTAAAAGATAAGAAAAATGAGAAAGAAAAGACACAGAAGATTAGGATGAATAAGAAAGAGAAAAAATATAGAGAAACAGAGAAGGAAGAGAAAAAAGAGAAAAGAAAAAATAAAGATAAGAATGAGAAAAAAATGAAAGATGATAGAAAAACAAAGAAGATGAGATCATTCTTGTCATATATTTTTTTTTTTTTATCAAAATTACCTCTTATTTGCAGAGAAGTCATATATCTTATACTTTAGAAATTTCGTTTCGATCATCCTCTATATGGCTTATTTAATGAGAGTTCTTTTATCATCTCTTTATACTTTGTTTCTTTCTCAACTTTTAACTGTTCAATTTGTCTAACATTTTCAGTAAGTTGAGTTAAGTCATGATAGTGTTGATTTATAAACTTTTTTCTAATTCCAAATTCTAATCCATTTATGGCCATTTTGATAACTTCAGAGTCTGGAACTGGAGTAAAACATCTATTTCTCATGTTTTTGAATCTAGCCAAATATTTATCAATTGATTCTCTTACATTGCGTTTGATGGAGAATAAATCACTTAAACTAATTCTTAATTCACTACGAAAAAATTATTTATGAAACTCTTTTTCTAATTGCATCCAAGAGTGAATTAAATTTGGCTTTAGGTTAGAAAATCATATAAATGTATTTTTTGCTAAAGAAGAAGAAAAATATCTCATCTTGAGATATTCATTAGAAACTGCTTCCCTAATTTTAACAGTATATCGAGCAATATGCTCTACTATTTCTTCTCCAGAAAATTTTATAAGGGATTTTAGAATTTTCCAACCCCTTGAAAGCTCTGCTTGTTGGACACATTCAGGAAAAGTGGACACGAAATATGGCCTATTTAAATAACCAACATTAAATTCCAAACGGTTTAAAACTTGTTCAACGTTCCTAGCTAGATGAAAATGCCTCCTAAGTTGTTTTGTCTAAGTCTTTCTAACATATCATCAGCATTTTGACCATGTCTAGGCATATGAACGTCGTAATTAAGAATTGCTCCACCATTTTGGTTGACATTATCAAGTCTTAAACCATGGTTATCATTTTCTTCTAAATTTACTACAGTAGCAATTCTATTAACTTGCCTATTTAATTGTTCAATTCTAGTGTTTGTATTTTTTAAAAGAGAATTTAAAATGGTCACCATTATTTGATGAATTAACATGTTTACTAAATCATGGTGGCTTTCATCCATCTGTTGCCTAATATATACTAAAAATTCAACGGTTTGACTAGGTTGATTAACAGGCATTGCTCTTGACATGTCAGGAAACACAGACCTAAAATTTTCTATCCTAGTAACAGTGGGTGTAGTAGAATTAGATGCACTGTTATTTTCTGTGTTAACAGCGTGTGAAAAATTTTGTTGTGATATATGTGAACCTGACACCTCATAAATAGGTACATTTGACATGTCATATGGATTCTGATAAAGAGGATTTTGAAAAGTTGAGTAGAGAGGCACATGCAATCCTTGTGTCACCATGGGGGGACATACCCCAGTGGCAAGCCTTAAGGCGGCCACCCCATGTTATTTATGTGAGTTGCATTTAACTTTGGATGGGCATGGCCAACGCCATCATGTCTCACTGACAGCAAGGTAGGCTCTACGTTTGAAATCACGGGAGAATTCTCGGACTCATTTCCTCTAGTCTCATCGCTAGAAGTAGAAGAAGATATTACAGATGTATTTGACATGTCAACTGACGCTGATTTCTTAGTATCTGGAAACACAATCTTCTCATTACGTAACCACATGCAAATTCAAAACTCCTGATTTTTTCTTTTGACAAATTACAATCTATTGACAATGTCCCACCGAGCGTTCCAATTTATTTTACTCAAATTTTGTTAATGTTTAAAATAAAACGTGGGTATCTCAGTGTCGCAATTGTATCGTGAATAAGAATAAAAAAGGATTAAAAGTAACAAATAAACGAAAAAAATGTGAGATGCCGGAGGCAAAGTAAATTACAAAAATTAAAACAAACAAAAAATTAAAGAGAAGATGAAGAGAGAAACATAAACGTAAAAGAGAGGAAGAAGTAAAAATATAGAAATTTTATTAATAAAAACTGGAAAGAAACAAATTACAAGTGTTTGAGTTCAGAAGAATTACTTAAGATTCCCAATTTTACTCTATGATGCCAAGGGGTTGAGAACGTTTTGAGTTTTCTAAATATTTTCTAAAAGAACTGAACTCCCTACAATGTTTGCTCAAAACTCTATTTATAGACAAATCTAATGTCAACTGACAGTTATTCCTATAATGATCTGCGTCAGTTTTTAAATTTGAATAATCATCCGCACTTGTTTCCTTGACGACCGTTTTGCACCCTACTTTGACGCTTTTTGTTGATAACTGTTTCTGCACATAGCACATCCTATAATTCAGGCTTAATTCAAATTTTAAATAAAAACTACTCCTTTGCTAGTGAATTAGAAGCCTCCCCTAATATACCAAATTTGGCTTAATAATAATATTATATTATATTTATTTATTTAAAATAGTTCTCTTTTTTTAAGGGATAATAATTTTTTAAGAGAAGAAGGTGACAGACGGCAATGAGAGAGGAGGAAGGTGACAGACGACAATGAAAAAGGAAGAAGGTGATAGACGGTAGTGAGAGAAAAGGTTGAGACATATTTTTCAGTTTAGTAAAAAATTAGGAATTTTTCATTTTTAAATTAATTATAAAGGACAATTTAATAATTACCTAAAGAGATATGTCATATCAATAAAATTTGATGGTCCTTCTCGTGAAGATATGCTTCAGTGAATTTGAGGGCGCGTTTGTTAAACTTTAAAATTATTCAAGAACTATTTTATTAATAACAAAAATTAAGTATTATTTTATCAGTGTCAGATTCTTTTCCACACTGAATTTATATTTACCTCTTATTAATTTATTTGAATATTTTTTAAAAAGTGAAGGAGAAGGTTTAATTTATTTTAAAATCATTCTTAATTTTAAGTTTTTTTAATAGTCGTTAATTACTGTGAAATAAATGGTTAATCAGCCGTTGTAAATTGGACTCAAAGCACAATATCCCTCCATCAAGAAAAGTTTCTACTCTGGTATAAGTATTATATTTTAAAAAATTATAATTGAATTTTTATAAGAGATTAAAATTTTTAATTAAATATTTTTAATTATTTTTTTAAAAATATAAATTTTTAAAAAATATTCGTTTATATATTTAATATAAGATAAATTATAAAATATTTTTAAAGTAAATAGTTTAAAATTAATGTATTTTATAAAAAAACTAATAACAATTTAATTATAAAATACATAATTGTTAGGTACCAGACAAATGACACAGCAAAATATAGAGATAAAAAATTAGAAATTTGTATAAAATATGAAAACAATTGAATAACTTTCTTTGAGAATTATAACTTCTTTCTATCACAAGGAGATTACAATAACACTGTCTCTTGATAAAAGAAGAACACACTTCTCTCTATATATAGGAGAAAACTACTCAAAGAAATATTATGTTATTCTATTTAAATGACTTGATTGAAATGAATTAAAGAAAAACTCAATTTATAGGTGAGTCTCTTCAACATGAACCATCTGTCAATTAGAGGTATATAATTCTTCTCTTTTTCAACCATTAAAATTCTAAGGTTATAAACTAAGATTGTTTATTATCTTTCATTTTATTTAGCTATTATTTATTTATTTATTTATTTTCTAAAATTAGCTTTACTAATTTTCACAATCTCCCACTTAAAGCTAATTTTAATAAATTTTCAAAATTCATGTTGCTCATGTATTCTATAGGCTGTTTGAGGATCTACACCATTCAAACTTTTCTGTGTTGATTGGTTTTGTCATGGCATCTGCTAGGTTATCTTTAGTGTGAATCTTCTGCATATCAACACTTCCTTCTTCTACTACTTTCCGAACAAAGTGATATTGTACTCCAATGTGTTTCGTTCTTGAATGAAAGGCAAGATTCTTTGCAATGTGCAAAGCACTCTGACTGTCACAATACACAGAAATCTTCCGTTGTTTGTGCCCGAGTTCTTCTATCAACCTTTGGATCCAAATAGCTTCCTTACATGCTTGTGTAGCTGCCATATATTCAGCTTTTGTAGTAGATAAAGCTACAATAGTCTGTGATTTAGATAGCCAGCTCACAGCTCCTCCTGCAAGTGTAAACACATAGCCTGTAGTAGATTTTCGTTTATCAAGATCACCTGCAAAGTTTGAGTCGACATATCCATTGACAATGAATTCCGATCCTCCAAAACATAATGCAACATTCGAGGTCCCTTTGATGTATCTCAAGATCCTCTTAATAACATTCCAATGCTCTTTACCTGGATCTGCTATAAATCGACTTACCACCGCAACAGATCATGGCATACATAAGGTTTCCCACTGCTGATGCATATGGCACTCGAGACATTTCCATCCTCTCTGCTTCACTACTAGGGCACATACTTGAGGATAATTTAAAATTCATAGGAAGTGGGGTTGAAATTGGCTTACATTCTTGCATGTTGAAGCGTTGCAAGATCTTCTTCAAATAATTCTTTTGCGATAGCCAAATCTTTCTATCCTTTTTGTCTCGGTAAATTTGCATCCCTAAAATCTTGTTTGCTGGTCCCAAGTCTTTCATATCAAACTGCCTAGCCAACCGTGCCTTCAATTCTTGGATTTGATCTTTGTTGGGACCTACCACCAACATGTCATCCACATACAACAGCAGAATGATGAAATCATTATCACCAGACCTCTTGTAATAGGTACAATGATATGAACTAAGTCTGTTATATCCAAGGTTAATAATGAAAGAATCAAATCTCTTGTACTAACACCTTGGCTCCTGCTTTAGACCGTACAGAGATTTAGTTAACCTGCAAACTAAGTTTTCTTTTCCTTGTTCTTCAAAACCTTCTGGTTGGAGCATATATATCTCTTCTTCAAGTTCTCCATGAAGAAAAGCAGTCTTTATATCTAATTTCTCTAGATGTAAATCAAATACAGCACACATAGCCAAAACTACTCTAATAGTAGTTAGTCTCACCACTGGAGAAAATATTTCATTGAAGTCAACACCTTCTTTCTGAGCATATCCCTTGACAACCAATCTTGCACGATATTGTTCCACCTGATGATTACTATCTTGTTTGATCTTGTAAACCCATTTGTTACTAATGGCTTTCCGACCTGCTGGAAGTTCAACAAGTTTCCAAGCATGAT
The DNA here is from genome assembly GCF_059453495.1 of Arachis ipaensis. Taxonomy (NCBI): domain Eukaryota; kingdom Viridiplantae; phylum Streptophyta; class Magnoliopsida; order Fabales; family Fabaceae; genus Arachis; species Arachis ipaensis. The sequence continues at coordinate 8,883,375 of NC_142436.1, forward strand.
TTCTATGTAATGCCTCAATTTCTTCTTGCATTGCTATCATCCACATAGAAGCGTCTGGATTGCGAATAGCCTCCATAAAATTTGTTGGCTCTCCATCTTCTGTCAAAAGACAATATGCATCATGGTTTGTCAAAACATAATTTGAGTGCCATGATGGTGTTTTTCTTTGTCGAGTGGATCGACGAACTTTTATGTCATTGGCCTCTGCTTCTTGTTCTTTGTGCTGTGGTTCTGCTTCAGAAAGATCATCTTCTCTACATTTTTCATCTATTTGAACAGTGGTTATCTCTTTAACAGTGTTGTCATTTTCTTGTTCTTTTTACAATTCATCTTCTGCAAATATCACATCTCTACTGACAACTACCTTGCGGGCAGTGGGATCCCACAAGCGATACCCCTTAACTCTATCAGCATAACCCAAGAATATACATTTTCTAGATTTTGGGTCCAACTTTGTTCTTTCCTGGAAATTGTACACCACGTACATAGGACAACCAAATATATGTAAAGAAGAATAATTAGGTGGCTTACGTTGCTACATCTCCATTGGTGTCTTCAACCTAATTGCTGTTTATGGTGACCGATTTATCACATAACAGACGGTTTTAACAGCTTCTGCCCAAAAAGACTTGGCTAAACCTGCAGTTTGCAACATAGCTCGTGATCTTTCTAGGAGAGTCCTATTCATTCGCTCTGATACACCATTTTGCTGAGGCGTATATGCAACTGTGAATTGCCGTTGAATACCTGATTGCTTGCAAAATGTTAGAAAATCACCATCGACATATTCTCCTCCATTATCGGTCCTTAAACACTTGATCTTCTTTCCAGATTCAAGTTCTAACTTTGCTTTGAACATCGCAAACACGTCTGAATTCTTCTTGATCGGTACACCCATAGCCTCCTAGAGTAATCATCAATAAATGATACAAGATATTTTGCTCTTCCTAGGGACATCTTCGATGATTCCCACACATCAGAATGAATCAACTCCAATATGTGTTTACTCCGAGCAGTTGATCTACCAAACTTCAATCTATATTGCTTGCTTGTAACGCAGTGCTTACAAAACGGTAAGTTTACCAATTTGAACCCGGGAATAAGATTACGTTCTACAAGAATCTTCAAGTCTCGTTCTGACATGTGGCCTAGTTTGCAATGCCATATCATCGTCATTTCTTCTTGGTTTGATGAAGCAACTGATGCCTCTGCCTCTTGTAAAGTATCTCCCACAAGCATGTATAGATTTGCTTCAATCTATTCTGCTTTTATTACCACAAGAGCTCCTTTAACAACTTTTAAGATCCCACCTTTAATATGGGTCTTGCAACCAAGTTCATCCAATTGTCCAATCGACAACAAATTTTTCTTCAAGCCTTTTACGTATCTTACCCCTTGAAGTGAACGAATAGAACCATCAAACATTTTTATTTTGATAGTACCCATTCCAACAATTTCTAAGGCATGATCGTTTCCCATAAATACCGATCCTTTTAAGACAGGTTCATATGTACAAAACCAATCACGATGAGGAGTCATGTGCCATGTTGCTCCTGAATCAACAATCCAAACATCAGTGAGTTGTTTGCTGCCTTTAGAACCAATTGTTGCTTCGTCATACAGGATTTCTCCATCATCAGAGATGCTCGCAACACATCCTTGAGAACTTGATCCTTCTGGAATCTTCTCTATACTCTTATTATTCCAACAATCTTTCTTGAAGTGTCCTCTCTTACCACAATTGTAACATTTGACCTGCTTATTACTTCGTGACTTTTGTCTACTTTGACTCCCACTGGAACTGTTCATACCCTGGGTCGAGCTGTCCGACCCGGGATGTTTAGCGACATGACAACCGACCTCTTCAGGTCTGACTATCCGATCTCTTCTTAAAGAGATCGGCCAAATCAACAGGAAAGCCCAATAAAGGGCCCAAATAGAGGAACACGACCCAAATCCAAAGGCAATCCAAGCTTATAGAGATAAAGACGGTTCCCTCGAAGATAAAGCTGACTCAAAATAAGATAAGATAAGACCTGATAACTAACTTATCTTATCAGAAAGGTCAGCCCACACCACTATAAATACACTGGAGTACCCAGGTATAACTCATACTCTAATTCTACAAAAAACCTGCTTAATACCCATGCTAACTTAAGCATCGGAGTCTCTTGCAGGTACCTCCCACCCTTCGGTGACGAAGGAATCAGCAGTGCAGCCAGCCAACTAGTCGGACACCATCGCTCCGGCCGCCCCCCGCCGGCCGGACACGTCGGCACCGACCAGTACAGAAGATCTCGACCGAGATCGACCTCCAGTTTCAGGTAACCCTCGAAGCATTGGCGCCGTTGCCGGGGACCTGGAAGTCATCCCAACACCATGGCGGACGGCCATGACAATGACCACGACTCAGATCTGGAAAACAGAACACCGCACAAGAATGTGGACACTACATTGAAGGATACTCCGGAATCCAACGGAGACAAAAACTCACTAAATCTGGGAGCAATAGAAGCGCTTCAAGATCACTTAAAACAACTTGAGAAAGAAACCCAACAACAACGGGAGATCGGAAAGGATCTGCAAAGAGAGGTACGGCGACGTCGAGAATTGGAAGAAAAACTACAGCAATTAGAAGCTGATCTCAAATCGAAAGCTCCTCGGACCACTCCTGAGGAAAATTCATGCAAAGAACAAGATCCATTCACCAGGGAAATCATGAAAACCAAAATTCCAAAAGACTTCAAGCTCCCAGATATGATTTTGTATGATGGCACCACAGATCCCAACCATCATCTCAGCAATTTCAGAAGCAGAATGTACCTTACCGACGCCTCAGATGCCGTTCGCTGCAAAGCTTTTCCGACAACTCCCACGAAGACAGCAATCAGATGGTTCGACGACTTACCTCCAAAGTCCATCTCAAACTTTGACGACCTGGCCAAAAAGTTCCTGGCCAGATTCTCCAGCCAGAAAGATAAGGCCAAGCACGCCCCCAGTTTACTAGGGATCAAGCAAGGAGAATGAGAGAGCCTCCGCAACTACATGGAGAGATTCAACAAAACATGCATGGACATTCAAAGCTTACCAACAGAGGCCGCCATCATGGGACTCATCAACGGCCTACGGGAGGGACCTTTTAGCCAACCTATATCAAAGAAGTACCCTACCTCCTTAGACGAAGTACAGGAGCGAGCAGAAAAATACATCAACATGGAAGAAAATGCTCAATTGGGAGAAATCTCCAAATCTGGGGTCCCCTACTGAGATAAAGACAAGTAATCCAAAAGGAAAGAAGATCGGCAAGGGGAGAAAATAAAAAAATACCACAACTACACCCCTCTCAAGGTATCCCTAGTTGATGTATACAAAGAAGTCTGCCACACGGAGAAAATACCCCCAGCTCGGCCACTCAAAGGCAAAAGAGGGGGAGGAAATCGGAGTGAGTATTGTGAATACCATCGAGTACGAGGTCACTCCACCAATGAGTGCTTCGATTTAAAGAACATCATAGAAAAGTTGGTGAGAGAAGGAAAACTAGATCGGTTTCTAGCAACCCGAGATGATGATCAAAGAAAGAGACGAAGGGACGAAGATATCGGACGAACCGCGCTATCACCTCGTACACCAGAAAGACACGTCCACATGATACATGGCGGATTTGCAGGGGGAGGAATCTCCAAATCATCTCGTAAAAGATATCTCAAAGAAGTATATCATGTTGAAGGAAAGGAGGAAGCACCCGACATCCCTGCAATCACGTTCACTAAAAAGGACGCATCTGGAATCATCTCGGGACATAACGACCCCATGGTCATTACCATCATACTGGCAAACGCCAATCTCCATCGCACACTAATAGATCAAGGAAGCTCCGCCGACATCTTATTCAAAACAGCTTTCGACAAACTCGGTTTAGAAGACAAGGAGCTTAAGGCATACCCGAACAGTCTGTTCGGACTGGGAGATACTCAGGTACAACCATTAGGATACATATCACTATATACAACCTTCGGAAAAGGGAACCAATTCAGGACCCTCAAAATAGACTACATTGTGGTCGACGTAAGTTCAGCCTACAATGCCCTAATAGGACGGACAACACTCAATCAACTCGGCGCAATAGTCTCGACCCCACATCTATGCATAAAATTCCCAACTACAGAAGGGATAGCTACAATAAAAGCAGATCAAAAGATGGCGCGCCGCTGTTATAACGAAAGTCTAAACCTCAGAGGCAGAGGAGAATAGTTTCATACAATTGAGCTTGCAAGAGTGCAGCGACGAGAGGAACTCCGTCTGCAACCAGAAGGTGAGATAGAGAAGGTTCAGATCGGAGACACCTCGGACAAAACAACTAATATCGGAACAATCCTAAGAGGAGACTCAAAAGAATTACTGATACAATTCTTACGTGATAATGTCGATCTATTCGCATGGAAAGCCGCAGACATGTCAGGCATAGACCCCAAGCTAATATGCCACAAGTTGGCGGTCTATCCAGGATCTCGGCCGGTGCAGCAGAGACGAAGAAAACTTGGACCAGAGCGATCCCAAGCTGTGGAAGAACAGGTACAGGCACTACTGGAGGCAGGATTCATAAGAGAAGTCAAGTATCCACCATGGTTAGCCAACGTCGTCTTGGTGAAAAAATCAAATGGGAAGTGGCGAATGTGTACTGATTACACCGATCTCAACAAAGCCTGCCTAAAAGATCCTTACCCACTCCCAGGTATCGACACTCTGGTAGATGCCTCCTCCGGATATAGATACCTCTCGTTTATGGACGCATACTCAGGATGCAACCAAATCCCCATGTATCCACCAGATCAAGAAAAGACCTCGTTTTTAACACCGAAAGCAAATTACTGCTACATCATGATGCCCTTCGGTCTCAAGAACGCAGGTGCTACTTACCAAAGGCTGATGAACAAAGTCTTCTCAGACCACATCGGAAAAATCATGGAAGTCTATGTAGACGACATGTTGATAAAGACACAACGCGAAGACACATTACTGTCCGACCTGACTCAAGTGTTCGACACTATAAGGAAGCACGACATGCGACTCAATCCTGCAAAATGCACATTTGCGGTAGAAGCAGGCAAATTCTTAGGTTTCATGCTCACACAAAGAGGAATTGAAGCAAAGTCGGATAAATGCCAAGCCATACTCAACATGAAGAGCCCCACCTGTGTCAAAGAAGTGCAGCAACTCAACGGGAGATTGGCTGCCCTATCCAGATTCTTAGCAGGGGCATCAATAAGATCTCTCCCCTTCTATGCCACTTTAAGGAAAGGAAAGCAGTTCGAATGGACAACAGAATGTGAACAAGCCTTCCAAGACTTCAAGGAGTTCTTAGGACGGCCGCCTATCATATCTCGACTACGAGAAGGAGAACCGCTCATATTATATCTCGCAATAGGAAGCCAGGCAGTAGCCTCAGCACTAGTCAGAGAAGACGAAAGTGGGCAACAACCCGTCTACTTCATTAGCAAAGCACTACAGGGATCCGAATTGAACTACCAGAAGATAGAAAAGTTTGCCTATGCTCTCATTCTAACATCTCGATGACTTCGCCCGTACTTCCAAGCTCACACCATTAAGGTTCGAACCAACCAGCCCATAAAAGGAATACTGCAAAAAACAAATTGAGCAGGCAGAATTTTATAATGGGCAGTCGAGTTGTCAGAATTCGACCTCCAGTATGAAGCTCGGACGACCATTAAATCACAGTATCTGGCCGACTTTATCGCAGAATTCACATATGCCTTGGAAACCCCCCCCACAGAATGGAATCTCTACGTAGACGGTTCTTCAAATAAGACCGGAAGCGGTGCAGGCGTGATAATAGAAAGCAACCAAGGAACCCAAGTTGAGCTCTCCCTCAAGTTCGGGTTCCCAGCCTCAAACAACCAAGCGAAATATGAAGCGTTATTAGCCGGTTTGAAGCTGGCTACAGAGGTTGGAGCTCAAAAACTCAACATTTACAGCGATTCACAAGTAGTCACCTCGCAGATAACAGGGAGCTATCAAGCCAAAGATCCCACCATGAAAAAGTATTTGGATAAAACCAAGGAACAGCTCGGACAACTCGAGGAATATAAGATCTGCCACATACCCCGCGAACAAAACGTCCGAGCAGACGCACTCTCAAAACTAGCCAGCACCAAACCAGGGGGAAACAATAGAAGCCTCATCCAGGAAATGCTACAGAACCCGTCAATCTCGGAAGAGAAAAAAATCCTAGCCATAAAAAGTCAGGACCAAGGATGGATGACCCCCATAATTAACTACCTCAAAGCAGAGACACTCTCTACGGAGGAAAAAGAGGCGAAAAGATTAAAAAGGGAGGCACAGTACTACACTATTATAAACAACATCCTGTACAAAAGAGGGATCTCAATACCACTATTAAAATGTGTGCCGACCAACAACACAAAGGAAGTGCTAGAAGAAGTACACGGCGGCATGTGCGGCAACCATCTCGGAGCACGAGCTCTTGCCAAAAGAGTACTCCGAGCGGGATTTTATTGGCCAACCCTACAGAAAGAAGCTATAGAATTTGTAAAGACATGTCCACCATGTCAGAAACATGCCAACTTCCACATCGCCCCGCCAGAAGAGCTCATCAGTGTAACCTCCCCCTGGCCATTTGCAAAATGGGGACTTGATCTTCTCGGACCCTTCCCCCAGGGATCAGGACAAGTAAAATTCCTCATAGTCGGAGTAGACTATTTTACAAAATGGATTGAGGCAGAGCCCCTAGCCAACGCCACCGCTCAAAGAAGCCGGAAATTCCTATACAGGAACATTGTCATGAGGTTCGGGTTTCCATACTCCATCACCACAGACAATGGCACTCAATTTACAGACGCAGGCTTTAGGAAACTAGTAGCCGACTTGAATATAAAGCACCGGTTCACCTCTGTCGAACACCCTCAAGCCAATGGACAGGTCGAAGCGGCCAACAAAGTCATATTGGCTGGGTTAAAATGGAGACTGCAAGATGCAAAGGGGGCTTGGGCCGAAGAACTTCCGCAAGTCCTATGGGCATATCGAACAACGCCACACTCCACGATAAATGAATCACCCTTTCGACTAGCATACGGAGTGGAGGCAATGATCACAGTAGAGATCGAGGAAGGGTCACCCAGAGTAGTCCACTACAATGAAGAGGCCAACTCTCAACTTCAGAAGGAAGAGCTCGACCTACTACCTGAAATCCAGGAAAGAGCTCGGATCAGAGAAGAAGCACTAAAACGTCGAATGGCTTCCAGATATAATCAAAAGGTAGTGCCAAGAAGTTTCACGGAAAACGATCTCATCCTAATCCGAAATGATATTGGAACAACTCGACCAGGAGAAGGAAAGTTTGCAGCAAACTGGAAAGGACCCTACCGAGTTGTAAACGTACTCGGAAAGGGCTACTACAGACTGTCCGAACTCGATGGACGAGAGCTTCCCAGATCATGGCACGCCTGCAACCTAAGAAGGTACTACAGCTAGAAAAGTAAAAGATCTCACCATTAGATGCACTCTATTTCCTGAAAAGGTTTTTTAATGGTGCACCAAGTTGAGACTCAAACACTATTCGACATAAAGGGATGAAAAACTCCCACATGTATATATTTGCACTTTCCTTTGAATAAAATATATATTTTAGATATTTTACAAAGATTTCAAGACGCATTAATCTGAAGCATTCATCGTCCGATTATAAAGCAACAGATCGGCAGAAAGTGAAAAACAACTTCACTGCACGATCACGATAAAGATAACCATCCGATAAAGGTGAAAACGCGATTCACCCAAAAGACGATCTAGAGATGACAACCACCTTCTACAAATCGGCAAAGATGAACACAGAATAATGTAAGAAGTTATCGAAAGCGATCTAAAAAAGAACCTGACGAGGTCTTACGGATTGCTAAAATAATAACTTAAAGACTGGCCGACGTTAAGAAGTTAGACCAAATCAACCCAAGTTATAAGTAAACCCTGGAAAGAGGTCTGGCCAACCCTATTAAAGAGGATTACTTTAACTTAGAAGGGCCCGACATAACAAAGTCAGCCCAAAATGAAAAAGTTATACAAGTAGTCCCTGAAAGAGACCTGACAAAGGTCCAAAAAAGAGGACTACAAAAATAACTTAAAGGAGACCGACATAACGAAGTCGGACTCCTACTACTAAGAAGTTATAAAAGTAATCTCTGAAAGAGATCTGACAAAGATCCAAGAAAGAGGATTACAAAAATAACTTAAAGGAGACCGACATAACGAAGTCGGACTCCTACTACTAAAAAGTTATAAAAGTAATCCCTGAAAGAGACCTGACGAAGGTCCAAAAAAGAGGACTACAAAAATAACTTAAAGGAGACCGACATGACGAAGTCGGACTCCTACTACTAAAAAGTTATAGAAGTAATCCCTGAAAGAGACCTGACGAAGGTCCAAAAAAGAGGACTACAAAAATAACTTAAAGGAGACCGACATGACGAAGTCGGACTCCTACTACTAAAAAGTTATAGAAGTAATCCCTGAAAGAGACCTGACGAAAGTCCAAAAAGAGGACTACAAAAATAACTTAAAGGAGACCGACATAACGAAGTCGGACTCCTACTACTAAGAAGTTATAAAAGTAATCCCTGAAAGAGATCTGACAAAGATCCAAGAAAGAGGATTACAAAAATAACTTAAAGGAGACCGACATAACGAAGTCGGACTCCTAAAAAATTATAAAAGTAAATCCTGAAAGAGATCGGACGAAGATCCAGGAAAGAGGATTACAAAACGACTTGGAGGACCAACTTGAAGAAATCGGTTATAAATCGTCAGAAATACGAGCAAGAGCGAGAAAACCAAAAAACAAGTCGGACCCACATAGCCATAACCTCAAAAGACCCAAGTTACAAACAATAAAGTAAATCCGAAGAGGACGAGCAGCAGGGTTCCAACATCCTCAGAAAACAAAAAGATACCAAGTTAAGTGCAAAAGCATGATATAATCTACAAAGTTATAAAGCTTCAGAGGCCACCAAAATCTACCTCAAAAGCTGAAAAGTTACTTTTGTTGGTTAAAACAAAAAGTTGCTAGGCAAGCAACAAGAAAGTACCAGCAGTTAACAAAACATAAAGAGTTTAAAAAAGCCCACAAGCCGGGCCAACTACGTAAATATCCAGAATAAATGGGCTAAGGGTCAGAAGACTTTCTAGCAGCATCAGTCCGAGGAGACGGAGGACGAGTCTGGAGAGGAACAGCATCTACAGTACCATCATCCCGGTTTAAGATCTGACAGTCAGGATCGGAAGCGGGAGGGTCGACCGCGGCAGGAACAGCAGGAATTGACACCTTGGCAGAGGACACAGGGGGAGGTTCAACATCATCATCATCCTCTTCATCAGGGACAATCTTGCCATCCCTGATGACGTTATCTAGGCTAAAGAGGGTTAGGTCGGCCTCGGGAGCAATAACCCGAACTTGTTCCTTCAGGTTCTCATAGGCAACAGTTATACTACCAACAAGATGACCTTGGAGTTCGGAGTAATTAGCTCGGGCATTCTCCAACTCCTCCCTCAGGCGCAACACCTCCCGGTAAGATGTCACATAACTATCCTTATGTCTCATAGCCGTGTCCTCGGCCAGCCTCACAGAAGCCGCCAAAGAGATGGAACTCGCCTTCTCATTCTCCAAATCTTTTTCCAACTTGGCCACCTTCACCTCAAGCTCCTCCTTCAAGCTTTTCATCCGATCAAACTCCTGTTTGGCCTCCTCCATAAAAGCTTTAGTGGCATGGAGAGGAAGACTTTGAACAGTTCGATATAAGGCCGCTCCCATGTGGGCCATCTTGATACTACTCCGAGTTATATAATCAAAATGATGAAGAAGCGACACGTCGTCCATAGGGAGGACACCATAAGGGCCGATTTGTTGATCTACAAACTCGACCGCATCAAAGTTAGGAGCATCAATGTTGAAAGGCTCAATTATTTTTTGCTTTTTACTAGGAGGAGCACCAGAGGCTGCAGCAGAAGATTGTGGAGGATCGACCAGACGAACCCGAGGAATAGGAATTGCTTTCCTCGGTCCGGGAGAACTCAGCACAGGAGGTATCACTGGAACCTGAGAAGATCCCTCTCCAGCCGCCTTGGCCAAAATGTTTAGAGTAGCAGTTGCCTTCTTTTTGGAGGAACCTCCGGGAATGGCCGAGACGAAAAGATAAAGGAAAAGAGTTTTAGAAGGTGCTATGCCTAACTCTTGGCAAAGTAGTTGAAATATTTTGATAAAACCCCAAGAATTCGGGTGAAGCTGGGACGGAGCAATGTTACATGACCACAACAGGTCGGTTTCAAAAGCAGTAAAAGGAAAAGTAACATTTAATTGGCTAAAAAAGTATTTATAAGCATAGAAGAAGGGACGCTCCCCCTCGATGGAAGTCGGAAAACAAACTCTCTCATCAGAATTAGGGGCAACAAGCTCATAATCCCCCTCACGAGCACTGTTACCACAAATCCTATGGCGCTTCCTCAGCTCTGTGCAAAATTCAGCATCCACAACAGAAATACACAACAAGACAAGGGAGTCCAGCCAATCGGACATCCCCTCGGAAACTCTGGAAGACATCTCTACAATGTTATTGCGAGAAGACATGAGGCCAACTAATCCTACAAGTAAGAAAAGAAGATGGGATTACTAAAAACATCTCGGACAAGGGAGAAAACAAACTCAATACGATAGAGGCGAACACACAGAAAAGGAAAACCCCAAGACTCAAACCAAAGTCCTGGGGCATCCTTTGGAGGCAATAATAAAGCAAGGTTTCTAATAAAAATCTACTTCTCGCACCCCAGCATCTCTCAAAACAAGAAAAGAAGGCTTCAAACAGCAAGCATTTTCCATCAGAATAAAACACAAAAGTCTTCAAAAATATTGCCTTACAGAACCATCCCCAAACATCAAGTACACCAAGAAGAAACCATCAAAAATACAAACTTTTTTGAAATCAGGCAAAGCAACCGTCAGATAAAGCAAGAAACAGAAAGATCCAAACTTTTCTCTAAAGGAAAATCAAAATCAAAACCTCATCACAGAGACAAAAGCAAAGCACGAAACGGGACTAACCTGGAGGCGAAAGAAGCTTCGAGGAGAAAAACGGAGGTGCAGAAACGGAAGCTGCCCAGAAAACCGCCGAGCGACGCCGCAACGCAAGAAAAGCAGAAATATGGGCGAAAAGCAGAGAGCGAGAGAACAAAGGAAGAAATTACGGAGAAGTTATGAAAAGAGTGAAGGAGAGAAACCGTTTCTGGGTTTTCAAAAATCCAAATAAAGAGCCAAAGGGAAAACGGGGCAATTAATGTTAAAATTAATGAAAACATTAAATCCTCGCACGTTCCCAAAGCGCCGATATAAAAGCGCGCGCTTTTAGAGGAAAAACGTTCTACATTCAAAAAGCTCTACAAAAAAAAGGAATCGACAAAAGTGCTCGAGTTCGGCTTCGCAGTAAGGAGTTCGAAGTCAAAAAACTCGACCTCAAAGCAGAAGACCGAGCTCAAGCAAGGGCACTGTTCATACACTGGGTCAAGCTGTCCGACCCGGGATGTTTAGCGACATGACAACCGACCTCTTCAGGTCCGACTATCCGATCTCTTCTTAAAGAGATCGGCCAAATCAATAGGAAAGCCCAATAAAGGGCCCAAATAGAGGAACACAACCCAAATCCAAAGGCAATCCAAGCCTATAGAGATAAAGGCGGTTCCCTCGAAGATAAAGCTGACTTCACTCAAAATAAGATAAGATAAGACCTGATAACTAACTTATCTTATCAGAAAGGTCAGCCCACACCACTATAAATACACTGGAGCACCCAAGTATAACTCATACTCTGATTCTACAAAAAATCTGCTTAATACCCATGCTAACTTAAGCATCGGAGTCTCTTGCAGGTACCCCCACCCTCTGGTGACGAAAGAATCAGCAGTGCAGCCAGCCAACTAGTCGGACACCATCGCTCCGGCCGCCCCCGCCGGCCGGACACGTCGGCACCGACCAGTACAGAAGATCTCGACCGAGATCGACCTCCAGATTCAGGTAACCCTCAGAATAGGAACCACGCTCCATTGATTTTCCTCTTGTCATCAACAAAGCCTCTGCTTGTTTTGAGTTCTCTAATCTATCTTCTTTATTCTTGCGCCTAGATTCTTCTTTAAGAACCGCAGCAGCCATGTCATCAAAAGAAAGATAATCAGTCAAAACATTATTAGTTAAGTTAATGATAAGCTGATCATATGAATCTGGTAGACTTTGAAGTAAGAGCTCTGCACATTCGTTTTCTGCTATGGTATATTCCAACGATGAGAGTTGAGAAAATAACGTATTTAGATTGTTGATGTGATCCGTTGCCGAAGTGGACTCACTCATTCGAAGAGTATAAAGTCTTCTTTTCAAGAATATCTTGTTGTGAAGTGACTTGACTTCATATAATTTGGTGAGAGCATCCCAAATTTTTTTTGCTGTCTTTTTCTCTGCTACACTTGATAAAACTGAGTCAGCTAGTGCCAAGTGTAAGTTTGCAACAGCATTGTTGTCCATCTCCTTCCATTTTTCATTTGTAATTTCAGTGGGTCTACCTTCAATTGCTGTATCGCAATTGTCTTTTCTCATAATGGCTTTTATCTTCAATTTCCATACGGAAAAATTACTCCCACTTAATTTTGGAATTTCATACTTTGCTGCCATTTTTTTAGACGGTAACTCGGAGCAAAAAAAAATATTAATCAGCAACCTTTGGCTCTGATACCACTGTTAGGTACCAGACAAATGACACAGCAAAATATAGAGATAAAAAATTAGAAATTTGTATAAAATATGGAAACAATTGAATAATTTTTTTTGAAAATTACAACTTCTCTCTATCACAAGGAGATTACAATAACACTCTCTCTTGACAAAATGAGAACACACTTCTCTCCATATATAAGAGAAAACTACTCAAAGAAATATTATGTTATTCTATTTGAATGACTTGATTGAAATGAATTAAAGAAAAACTCAATTTATAGGTGAGTCTCTTCAACATAAATTATCCGATAATTAGATGTATATAATTCTTCTCTTTTTTAACCATTAAAATTCTAAAATTATAAACTAAGATTGTTTATTACCTTTTATTTTATTTAGTTATTATTTATTTATTTATTTTCTAAAATTAGCTTTACTAATTTTCAAAATAATTACTTGAAAAGCATAATTCGTGCTCCCAGCGAATTATAGCGAGTGTCTTCAGGGCATCCCAAGTAATTCGCTGCAACTTCCACCAGACCATGAAAAGCATAATTTGTGCTCCTAGCGAATTATAGCGAGTGTCTTCAGGGCATCCCAAATAATTCGCTGCAACTTCCACCAGACCAGATTATCAACTCCATAGTTGATAATTTACTTTAGTCTAGCAAATTACGAAGAAATTCTACATTTTAATAATCCGTTTCAATTAAGATCGAAATGTAACATTTATTCAAAATCTACATTTAGTAATATTCGTTACAAATAATTTTATTTATGTAATTTTTTCTAATTATAACATTTTAAATTATAAAAAATTAATTAAGAATTTGATAAAATTATATTAACGATTTTGTTAGATAAATAATAACTTTTTTTAAACAATGTGAATAATAGGCTCTAGAATTGATCCAATAAACTCCATCTCCAAATTACTTCCTAAACCTTAACATTAGATAACCATCCGCACACCTAAGGAATTGAATATCCAACCATTGTTAACTATACATGAATAAATCGAATAAAAAAAATAACCATAGTTGTCAGAACCGAATCGGTGATCGAACCGATAAAATTATTAGGTTACTGAATTACTGGTTCAACCGGTAGATCACTGATCAAACCGGTTAATCCGGTATAATTAAATAATTATATAAAATTTAATTATTTTTTCTTTATTATAAGTACATTTATTTTGTTTTTATAAATAATTATCATTTCAAATTTTAATACTTTATTAATTAATTTATATTTATTGTATTATTATATTATTATAAATAAAAACTTACATACAGTTAATTTTCATGTGAAGTTGATATTTAAAAATAGTTAGATGATTTGACACGTTTAACTAAATATTATCTAACGATTTTCAACTATCAACTTCATATGAAGACAACTGCATGTGAGTCTTTACCTATTATTATATACTACAAGTATTTATTGAAAAAATAATATTAATAGATATCATATAATCATAAAAAGAAAAAATAAATTATGATTAATAATTAATAATTTTTTTGTTTATCTTTTTAATATATATATATATATATATATATATATATATTCGTTCCGGTTCTCTACCTTGAACCGTCTTAATCTTGGACCGGACCGGTATAGAGTTCGATTTATTGGTTTTTTGGTCGAACCGGTCAGTCCAATCCGGTTTTAATAACTATAAAAATAACCATAGTTGTTAGAACCGAATCGGTGATCGAACCGGTCAAGTTACTGGGTCACTGGATCACTGATTCAACCGGTGGATTATTGAACCAGCCAGTCCGATCTGGTTTTAATAACTATAAAAATAACCATAGTTGTTAGAACCGAACTGGTGATCGAACTGGTCAAGTTACTGGGTCACTGGGTCATTGGGTCACTGATTCAACCGGTGGATCATTGGTTGAACCGGTTGACTCGGTACTATGTAAATAAAAAATAAAAATAATAAAAAATTTAAAAATATAATTTAAAATACATATTTTTACTAATATTTTAAAAATATCAAACTATTCTAAAATAATATGGACCAGAAACAATAAGTATTTTATTATTTTTACTCTACCATAAATATTTTTATTTTGTTTTTATATTAAAATAAATATTATTTTTAAATTTTAATAATTTATTAATTAGTTTATATCTATTATATTATTATATATTACAAGTATTTATTAAAAAATAATACTAATAGATATTATATAATTAATATAATAATATAATAAATATAAACTAATTAATAAATTTAAAATATATATATATATATATATATATATATATATATATATATAAATTATTATTTACATGAGTGTTAACAAAATCATTAGAGCCTGATGGTTGTGAATAGTCATAATTTTCCAAGAAGGAAGGGGTTAGAACTTCATATCAAATATTTTGTTAAAAATTTAACTCTTAACCGGTTCGGTTGGATAGATCCGATCTGATTTTAATAACACTGAAAATAATTATCTGTATATCTAAATTGAACATCTAATATATCTATTATGTTTAATATTTTATTGTCTCCCTGTATTTTTCTTTATATTAAACCTCCTTAATATTAGTAAAAACAAAAAGGTGAGAACTTTATCCCCAACGTAACTGCGTCGTTTAGCATGCAATTAGCAAATAGCAATCAGCAATTCACCTTCCCACTATTTCCGATTTCCCAGTCGCGGAGTCGCCTCTTCCCAGTGCCACTTCCCTTTCAGAAGCGTCTCTTTGAGCGCCATCAAATACAATTGAAAACAACATGTCCCTCCGACCCCAAACTCCCAAAACCGTTTTGGTAGGAACTTCGGCTGCCCACACCAACCAAAACGACACTCACACCCAGCAAAACGACACCAGCATCCCCAGCCTCGTGTCCGAGTTGCGAGCCACCACTCGCGATTTTGACCGAGTTGAACGCGCCTTGCTCGAAAGGGAATCACGCCTCATCGCGGCGATTCAAGAGAAGGATAACGAAATCGCGTCCCTCAAAGTGAAAGACAGTATCCATAGCTTGGATAAGTTGAACCTCGAATCGCAGCTCAAGGAGTTCAGAAATGGAGGATCAAAGGTCTTCGTTGAGGTTAAGAAGGAGGAGAATGTTGATTCTGATTCGACCGATGCTGGAAAGTGCATGCATTGTTTGGAGATGAAGAACGAATTGGAAAAAGAGAAGGATTTGAGTGAGTCTCTTAGGGATAGGAACATGCAGTTGGAGTTTGAAAAGTCCAAGCTCTTGGAAGAGAAGAAGAAATGGGATGATCAGAGAGGTGTTATTGAGGATCTTGTGAAGAAGAGCATTGAATTGGAAGCTGAGAAGTGTGGGTTGAAAAAGAAATGTGATGCTGCCAAGAGAGGGATTGATGGATCGAGGAAAGGGGACAGCCGTGGGGCCGATGAGGCGTCGTTTGAGTGTAGGAAGAGGAAGTTCATTGAATTTAGTGAGAGGGTTTCGAGGTTGGAGAGAGAGACTGCCAAGAATGATAAACTGATATCTTTGGATGACAATGAAGGTGGTGGTGGTGGTGGCAGTGGTGGTGATGGTGATGATGACGGTGATGGCAGCAACACTGAGGAGAATAAAAAGATTCAGATTGATGATAGTGTTGAGAAAGATGCTGTGCAAAGGAATGAAAATGTTGGTCATTCTTCAAGAGATTCAACTATACTGATCATACCAAGCAAAGATGGTGTTGGTGTAACTGCTGCTTCAGGTAATTGGATATATATACGCCTTGATTTTAGTTGCAAATTTACTCAATTGGTTGGAATGAATGTAATTTGCAAAAGCTTTGTGGATAGTAGATGCCATAATTTATAGGAAGAGTCTATCTGTATCTCCTCTTTTTGGTTCATTTTTTTTCTCTTAAAAAAGAGGTTACAAAATTCTGCGTAAAAGCTAAAACTCGATTTTGTACAGTAGTGCTGCTAAAACGTGAGTGAAAATTCAAAAACCATTTTATTGAACCAGGTTGCTAAAACAAGGCAATTTTTTAATTTTGTTTTCACGCTCAACCCCTGCGAAAACGGCACGAAAAGATTTCTATATAAATGCTCCCCATTTCTGCGAAAATGCGTTCAATTCCAATCTAATTTCCTCTTGTAAAATTTCTTTTTCCCCTCCTCCTCAAGTACCAGAGATTTCTCCTCCTCCTCCTGCACCAGAATTCCAAGCAGGGTCGAGTCAACCTCAAGCTCAAGAGGTTGACGTGCAACAATTCTATAAAAAGTTCTAACAGTTTCAGTTAGACACCCAACAATGTCACGAGAAAATAATGTTTAAGCTGAACTATCTCTGCATGATAGCTCGAGCTAGAGCGGAACAATATGACAGGAAGAAGAAGCTAGAAAAAAAGAGACAGGAAGAGCTTCAAAGACAACAAGTGTGGCGTGTCCGAACAGAGGAGGTGACAGTTGAAACTGAGGATGAGGAAAGCAGTGAGAATGAGTAAGTGGTTTTTCATATAGTCCATTGTACACATTGTACAAATATTTCATTGGCTCCCTATCAGGATTCTTTGGTGAATTATCTTTTTTGGCGGTTTTTTTTTGTTCGTTTTCGTTTTTTGTCTTTCTTTGTTTTCCTTTTCTTTTGTTACATGCATAATATAGTCTGTTTACTTTTTCTTTGTATGCTTGTACTTTCAGTGATTCCTTTGTATCAGAGGATATCTTAATAAAAATCATTAAAAAATAAATTTAAAACAAATGTGGTAGTGCTTAAGAATATGTGGTTACATTTAATGAATTTAAGATATTTGAATCTTGAGGAAACGGAAGGATAATCTTCAAAAACAAATATTTGAAGAAGTATTATGAAAATTTAAATCAACCCCTTCCTCTTCTTCCCTTTCTCCCATTTCCCTTTCTTCTTTCTCTTTGTCCCATTTCCTTTCCCCTTTCTTGTACCATTTTTGCGTCAATGTAGTTTCACCGCCAGCGACCACCATTTTTGGGTGTATTTTGTTTATGAAGTTGGGTGTATGTTGTTTATTAAGTTGGGTGTATTTTGTTTGTTGTGTTAGGTGTATATTGTCCATTTAGTTGGTTATATCTTGTGTATTCATTTGGGTGTATTTTATATCTTTAGTATGTTCTAAATAATGATTGTTTGCCTTCTAGAATGGACTCCAAAAAAAGAAAGAAGAGTCAAGAGGATTCTAATTCAGAATCTGAATCAACTGATGAGTAATGTTCTGAAATTATTACTCCTTTCTTTTGGCTTAATTATCAAGATCTCATGTATTAACTGAAGTGTCTCTTATTAACTTATAGAAGCGAAGAATCATCACCGGTGAAGAAGCAAAAAAAAAAAAAAAGACACAAAGAACACCAAAAAAGTAAGCACTTCTTTAGATAATATTCTGTGATAAAATTAATTTTTTATTTCTGATTCATACTTGTTTTTTTCACCCAGAACACAATTCAAAAATAAAAAGGTTGTTGTTGAGCATTCATCTCCTGAAAAAGATTAATCATATGATAGGTACAGTACTTCATAAGCTATATTACCGTCTATCATCATAATTATTTTTGTAAACATCTTCTTTTATGAATGTAGTGACAGATATGAAATAGGAAGTGAAGATCTAGATGAATTGTTAAAGGAAAACAATGAAAAATCTGCTGCAGAGGGGTATGTCTTGTTGGGGTGTATATTTCAGATTTTAGTGTGTTTTCTTTGCTAATAATTGTTTTTTGTTTCGCAGGGAGAAGGAAGTTGACCTGCGATCGACAGAAGGTCGCTATGTCTCCTCTGAAACGTAAGAAGCATTATTTAATAAAATCTTGTTATCATGATTTACCTGTATCATATTTTGTCTGAATAACATGAAATCTGTTTAGAATACCGGACGTGAACTTGGGAAGTGATGATCCTTCCTCTCAAGGACACACAGAACAAAGTAGTGTAAACAGGCCGGCAGAGAGCATGTAATTTCTCTTTCAAATAACCGTTACTTTTGTTCTTTTATTACCTTCTACTTCTAATTCTGTATATATTTTTTTTAGAAAAAAAAAGTCCTTTATTATTTTATTCGAGAAAAAAAAGGTAGGAAAAAAAAGCAAAAGCTGCTAATATGTAAGTTCTCAAAAAACAAAGCCTGTCTTTCTTTTGACTTGTTCGGGTGTATTTTTTGACTTTCTTTGGGTGTATTTTAGGTTGAGTCTGGTTCAAGAGTCAGCCAGTGAGCCGGCTGATTCGAATATAACGGTTGTGAGGGAAGAGACACTGTCGGAAGGGCTTGCAATGTGAGTTTTTCAAGAATATTTCAACCTTATAACCTTATTATTTTCAAAGGTGTTGTTAACCTTTCATTTTTCTTCTTGTTTAGAGTTTCGATTCAAGTTTTTGTGCCAGTGTCCCAAACAACCACTGTGCCGGAATTTGAAGAAAACACCTGAGACAGATTTTGAACCAACCCCTCTGCTACAAATTGAAGAAACTACAAAAACGTAAGAAATAGTATTAGGTGTATATTTGTTTAGAGTTTGGGTGTATATTAGGTTACAGTTCGGGTGTATATTTGGTTACAGTTTGGGTGTATATTGTTCCTGAATAGTTTTTTTTACACCATGATTAATTTTGTGTAACTGTGCAGCACTCCTGAACCCCCCTAACAACTTGAAGAAAGCACACCCACGCTTCTCCCAGCTCCATCTAAAATGTAAGTTCATCAGAGTAAAATCAATCTTTGCTTATCATCCGTATATTATTACTCTTATAATACGTTATACATGATCACGCAGTTATCCAGCCGCAGAAGACGCTGTTGCGCTAATGATGATGGCACAGACAGCATCATATGTTCCTAAAACAGATCCAATGCCATCATTTAGCCTTGGCTTGACTGATTCAAGCCAAGAAGAAGCAGCAACGCAGGAGGGAGCGTCAATGCAGGAGGCAGACAGGGCAAAAACTCCAAAAACTGCAAATTTGCTAGAACAATTAGAGGAAAGTAAAAGTCCACAAATTCAAAAGGAGACTGGCGGAGAAAGTTCTGGGAAGTTTAAAACTTCTGCGGGAATAAATCAAAATACGGGTGATATGAAAGAGAAGTGCTACATCTGGGCGATGCGAGTGAAGACATACGCAGATGGCAAAACTAACGAGTTTGACAATGTGTGCACTTTGATTGCCCAAGATAAATACATATTGTCTAGAAATGCACCTTGCATCGCTCGAGGCAGGAAGTTATATAGAAGCTGAGGTAATATTAGAATAACATTAATGTTTTTACACCAAAGTTAACTGCATTGTTTATTAATGTAAATTGATTTCGGCATATATTTTTAGATTGTATCTGCCATGTGCCTCATCCTCAACCAGAAAAATGATAAAAGATTTCGAGAACAAGTATACTGTCTCCCCCCTGATATTGTGGTAAGTGTTACTTCTACGATTTTTTGGTGTATTTTCTGTATTTCTTAGGGTGTATATTCTCTGATCAACTGGGTTTGTTTTTGTATTCATTTGGGTGTATTTTTTACGTTCAATTGGGTGTAAGTTGTGTAGTCATTTGGGTTTATTTAAAGTATTCACTTGGATGTATTTTCAGTATTTTATTTATTGCTTCACAATTGTTGCAGAACATGGCCATTTCGAAGCACCCAAACGGGAAATTCATATCACCCAAAACCAATAAAGAATTCAGGGTGGAAGACTACCCAATGTTTATTCCCTTCATAGATGCAAAAAAATTAACTTCGCATCGATATATAAGTTTTCATTTGTAAAATTTGTTAGTACCGTTATTTACTTATATGCCAAATAAAATAATACACTGTTGAAATGTGGTAATCCTTCAGATTTTTGTGCCTGTTTGCTATTCAGGCCATTGGTGGTTATGGGTGATTGATACAACAAAGCGGAGATTTTATATACTTGACCCGCTACACAAGAAAGCTCCAACCAATGAGAGAAAGCAGCTTAATAAATTTACTGTAAGTTGGCTCTGTGTTCTTTATTTTAATAGATAGGTGTATTTTAATTCAATATAAGGTATATGTATGTTTTGCTTTGGGTGTAAGTATGTTCTCCTTTGGGTGTATTTCATTCGGGTGTATTACTGATTTGTTTTATTTTTTAAGGGATATGTAATTTCAAGAATTAAAGCATATGTCGGCGGGGCACCTCTGAAGAAAAAGGAGAATGAGTTGGAAATTAAAGCAACATACGTTAATATCTCAGGCCAAAAATCAAGGTATAAATTTGTGACTCTGAACATTAAACTTTCCTAAATGAGATTTGTAATTTATTTTCTTCGTTTTCAGCTATGACTGTGCTATTTACGTTATGAAGTGGTTTGAGTTAATTGAGCCCGAAAATATTAAAAGGGCGAAGTATGAATGAGATAATTGGCCACAGGTAACTGTCTTTAAAACTATATAACTCTGTATTACTTTACTGAATTAATATTGTTGTTTAAACAGAATATACTTTTTAATTGTAGGACGAGGTGGACCACTATAGAGTAGAATATGCTTCGCGGATACTATTCAGTGAAATGAATAAAGAGAGAAATCAAGCAATTAGAGCGAGTAATGCAATAAGACTGTCCAAGCCATCCTCAGTATTATTGAGTCCATTTTGTCAGATAAATTCTACTGATATAGAAACTGAGTAACTTAACTGCTAGCTAGTTTGTAAATTGAACAAATGCTGTAAAAATTTGCCATTTATAAACAACTTCTATTCAATGAAATTTTTTTCCATAATTAAACTGTCTGTGCTGTTAAACTGTCTGTGCTGTATTCAAAAGCTCTGTATTACAGGTGGTAAAATATGAAGAAAAATATCAAGGCAAATCTAGACACAAGTTATAATAAACTTTTACACCGAACGGAAGTTTAATATACACCCAAGATTGCTTAAATATACACCCAAACTGTCTGTGCTGTATTCAAAATGTATGAATTACAGGTACTATAATATGAAGAAAAACATCAAATCAAATATACACCCATAACCTGCAATTTTTTACACCCAAAGAAAGTTGAATATACACCCTGAGATCTACCCCCTAATGCTTTGAGCCTAAAACCCTGAACCCTAAACACTTAAAACCTAAACCCTTACCCCTAACCTGTAAACCCTAAAAACCTAAACCCTAAATATATGTATTTATATATAAAATGTGAATCACAAGAAAATTCACAAAAATACACCCAAAAGAATAGTGCTTTTACACCCATATTCTGTAACTATACACCCAAAGAGTTATCCCCTGCTGCTGGTACCCTGAACTGATAATTCATAACATGTCCTTGATATTGGCTGGAATTTGAATGCACCACTGATGCAGCATCAAACAAGTTTATCTGAATATAACAAACTCACATATTAGCTAAACTATTAATGAGAAAAATAAACTCAATCACCACAAATTTAAAGAACATTACTTTTACCTCGCTTAAAACTTGTTTTCTTCTTCTTTGTGGCATTTGCAATCTGTTTGTCCAACTTTGAACCTAGCCTATTTTTTGGACGTCCTCTTGTTCGAATCCTTGGCGGGCTTTGAAGCTCGTTAACGGATTCCAAGTTGGCGTCTTCGTGGGATAAAGAACATGTCCCCTTCCTTTTGGCTTTTAATGATTCCATCTCAGCCATGATGTTATTGTACGCACGGTGCAGAATTGCAGTCAGCTCCTCCGATTCGGATGCAAATTCGCAAACTTGGCTCCAACAGTGGCTCGTCGTGGCTGCTCTTGATGTGTGTGTGTGTCGTCTCTTTACCTTCCTGCTCCATCATTCCAGTATATATCTAGGTGACACTTGGCTTACTCGTTCAAAGCTTAACATGCTTAGTGCGTGACGGCATAGTATCCCTCTTGACTCGAATAATAAGCATTGGCATTTTACCTCGGCTGCTACTGAGTCGTAAGTAACCACAAACTTGTTGAATATTGAGCTTGAAACTTATTCTCCGACTTTGTATACTGAATAGCCTAGAGCGGAATTCGTTAATCTGGTGATGTAATTCGCCTTTCCTCTGAATTGCGCTTGGACTTCCCTAAACTTTTGATGAGTGTAGACATCTTGAAACTGAGTTTCAATGGAGGATTTGGTTGCACACGGTATGACCGTATGAAAATCTGCAGCATCTGATTCTCTCTCTGCTTGCTCCCTGCTTCCGAGGCAATTATCGTATTGTTTGACGAACTGAATAAGCGAGCTGTTTCGGATGATAAACTTGTTAAAAAATGAATGCATGCTCTCGCTCCTTTGTGTGCTTCTCATCCCTGCCCAGAAGTGGTGATCCAGATAGATAGGAACCCATATATGATGGTCTTCATACAGATCTGCAGAATACACCCAAACACAGACTATAAATACACCCGAAAAAATATAAAATTTACACTTCTGCTGCAGATTTTTAACAAACATTACCTGAAAGCCACTTGTTGTCCACAAGACCAAAATTCAGCAGAAAATCATTCCAATTCCTATCGAATGAGTCTTTGCTATGAGAGTTCCAAACAACTTGGCTCATTTCTTGTTCAATATCTGCATGTCCCTTGTACCCGTTTAATTTGCTTGGTATCTTCTTCATGATGTGCCAAATACACCAACGGTGAATTGTTGTTGGCATACAGGCCTGTAAAGCCCTTTTCATTGATGCGCATTGATCGGTGAGAAACCCTTTCGGAGCGTTTCCTCCCATGCAACGAAGCCAACATTGAAATAACCATTTGAATGATTCAATTTCTTCGTTTTTCATCAAAGAGCATCCGAGAAGTGTTGACTGATTGTGGTGATTCACCTCGACAAAAGAACCACAAACCAAATTATACCTGAAACAAATTACCATAGTGCAGAATGCAAAATCATTAGGTACACCCAACAAATGCTTCGTATACACCCAAAAAAACAGCCAATATACACCTCTGCTGCGGATTCATAAAAATACATTAATTTAGCATCATAAACAGGGGCAATTTGTTACCTGTTTGTATTGTAGGTGGTGTCAAATGAAATAACGTCTCCGAAATACTCAAAGGCAGCTCTACTTCTTGCATCGGCCCAAAAAGCCAGCTTAATCGATTGATCCTCCTCGAGTTCAAGCACAAAAAAGAAATTCTGATTCTTCTCTTTCATTCTTAACAAATATTTCCCGAATTCCTTTGCATCTTCTTGTTCGGAAACATCTGCACTTCCCTGGTAATGTAATTCCTCACATCTTTTTCGATAAAATTTAACTCGCGGTGACCCCCGGTAACCGCAACAAATGATTGGTAGGTTTTGCTTGGTCTGATACCGGCCTCCTCGTTATTCTCTATTGTACGACGAATGGACATGCTTAGTTCCCTGTGTTGTTTAAGCATCTCTGCTTTACTTTGACAGCAGGGGTGTGAATGATCCAGCACAACCTTTGAAATGATCCAAGCACCGACATCCTTCAATGTGTGTATATAAATTCTTGTCTGATATAATACACCCGAACCGCAACAACTCAACTAAAATGACAATAAAAGCCATAAACTGTAAATACACAGGTTGCAGAATACACCATGTCAAAAACTAAAAACACACCCAATCATGTCTGATATAATACACCCGAACAACAACAACTCAGTTAAAATAACAGAAAAAGCAGTAAACTATAAATACACCCACACTTCCCGCAAAAATATACCCAAAAAAGTTCTGATCTACACCTGATCGTCTGCTATAAATTCTAGATAATTAATCAAAACTAATACATTACATTCAATCCACAGATTTATCTTCATGCATTATTTTGACAGTCAATGTTCATGAATTATTCACCTACACAATGCTATACAAATTGCTGCAACAAAATTCATAGTAATCCTATGTAAATCAAACCTCAGGAACTTCGTTAGATTCAAATTCATAATCCACTTCGCCTGGATTCAGCTGACAATCTGAGGTTGAATCATCCATTATCTTCAAAACGAGTTCAAACTTTGATTTCAGAAAATAAAAAATCAAATAGAAAATAAAGCTGGAGTTACAGAGAGAGGAACTAACGTAAATGACGAAGAAGAAACGAGTGAGAAAGGAGGGGAAAAGAACGATCGAAGAAACCAGGGGAAGCTTCGCGAGAAGAAGAACGAGCAAATCTACAAATAACAAAAATGAAGAAGGAAACAAATCTTTTAAATTTGGTAGTTAGATATACGCGGGATCTCTATATAGCGCGTGTATACAATGTAACCCTTGGAGCGCGTTTTGGGATTTTATTTGTTAATGAACTTGTAAACCATACAAGTCATTAGGGCTTGTATGCAGAGCTTTTCTGTATTATATAACTTGATGATAATTTAAAATAGAACTGACTTTTATGTAAAAAAAATATTAAATTATCAATTAATGATCTTCTTTTAATGACTAAGGATCTTTTGCATTTAGTGAGAGGTCTTTGGTTCAACATCTACTTAAAACATATTTTTATATAAGTATATAACATATACATATATAGGGTGTGGGTTGGTCAGGTAGGGTTGAGGCACAACCCGCACCCTACCCGACCCGCACGAGAACCCTACCCGCACCCTACCCTACCCGCTGCAGATCGGGTTGGCAACCCTACTCGACTGGGTGGGGTCGGGTTGGGTACATGTTGCCACCCCTAGATGAACATAGTATGTAGAGGATTTTAGGTCTGGTTATTCTGCTGCTGTGAAATGTGTTTGGTTTGGAATTGTTTTGAATTTGCTTATTGAGTGATTGATGGTTTCATTATTTTTAGTTGTTATGCTGAATCTGTACTTTACTCAATTGTGCATTATTGTTTGAATTGCCATGAATTGAGTATAGGATTGCTGAATTTATTTCAAAAATAGTTGATTGAGTAAAGTGTCATATTTTTGCTGAAATTATGCTGCCTGAATTGTTTGATTGTTTGACTCGTGTTTCTTGATAATTGTTGTTGATGGAGATGAGTTCTCTAATGAACTTGTTGGGCATTATTGCCAACTATGTTATCACACTTTGTACAGCTCCATTAACCAATGGTCCGGTTGCATGATGTCTTGTTTACTGTCGTATGCTGCTTAAGTTTTTGTTTGAAGCTGTGTTGTATAAACCGGTGATACAAGGTTCTTTTTGACGGTTTTTTGTGTCAATAAGACCTTGTGCACCAATTGGTTCTTGAATTACGTCAATAACTTCTTTGGAAGGTTTTTGGTTAAAGATTTTACTTCAATGATTATTTTAAATTCATTTTACAATTTACATAAGTACATTGAAGTGAATGCTTTTAAGTTTTCAAATGGCCAAAACTTGTGAATTTTGCTTATTTGAGGTTCTTTTGACTATACTTGCAGAATTGGTGCATTTTGACCTATGTAACTGTTCATTTACTCTATTGGCTCTTAAATGATTCTTGTGTTACATTAGGCATCAATCTTACTCATTTTCACATCAATTTTGCAATTTAATGCTGATGTATGATTATGCCTCGTTTTTCATTTTTTTCTTACTTGTTTCATCATCAATAACTTGTGCATATGCTTTAATGACATGTGAACTTTAATTGCTTGATTATGTGCACTACACATAACTTGAATTAGTCATTCCTAGCATATTACTTTGCTTGTGAAGTTGAAAGCGAGCTTGTCTGTTTTAACCTTTTTGAACCTCTCAGAGTTAAGGATCATGTTTGCTATGCACCTAACCTTTAATTTTTCTTCTTCAATTAACAATTTTTCTTTTTCAACTGATTAATTTCTTTTTCTTAGTGCATAGCAACATTGTCCCTTACTTTCTTCTTGTTAAACACGTAAGCTAAGTTACTTTAGTTGATTCTGATTGATTGGAATTTCTGCTTGATTTTGCTTTATAATCTTACTCCAACTTCCAATCAATTATGTTTTCTCACTTCATATGCACTTGATTATTAGCCTCAGTTTTTATTATGCTGCTTGCTTATATTTCTGCTTTGTGTGCCTCAGATCGCATTTCATATCCCCGTTTCCTTTGATCCTTTTCAGGATAACTGAGAGGAAAGGAAAGGGTAAGGCCACTGACCCGAGTAAAAGGAAGCGAATGTCACAGACCGCTGAAACAGCGGAAGAGCCACCATCAGAGAGGCAGATCAGTGAAAGGGACAAAGCTAATCAGAATACACCCTCCACTGATCCGTGGATTCATTTCACAGCTAGGCCTTTGCCGTGGACTCATTACACAGCTAGGTCTTGGGACGCGACGATAGAGGAGCCGGATACCCCCTCCGAGGACAGTGAAGAGGAGGAGCACGACTCACCAGCTGAGGGTGGAGATGACGATGACGACTCCTTCCATTCCGCCTGATTGTATGAGCACCGAGGACGGTGCTAGATCTTAAGTGTAGGGAGGTCGTCCGACCATCGGCGATGCAATTTTGGGTGACAATTCTTCCATTCCAAACACTTTAGCTTTAGTTTTTATTATGCCTTTTAGATATTTTGTATATATTTTGTTATTTTGAACACCCTTTTTAGTTTATTGCACTTTCTAGCTTTGTTTGTATATAATCTAGATTTCTATTTTAGTTTTGCATACGTTTACCCTTTCTTTTATTTTGGCGTGTATATATGCTTTTTAGGTTTTAGTACTTAGTTGTGATTGGATAATGTGCTAATTGGGCCTAATTTAATTTCCTATATACATGATGATTTGGTTTGAGTGAAATTAGGAAAGGAATTTAAGATTTTGATGATTTTCATCCAATCACATTTTATATATATATATATATATATATATATATATATATATATATATATATATATATATATATATATATATATATAAAAGCTTAGTCAAATAATAAAATTTTTAAGAAAAATTCTTTTTATATAGGCCAGTGACATCTCGATTGATTTGAGTTGATATTTACTATTGAAATTTGCTTGAAATATATTGAGGAACATATTTAGAGTTAAGAACACACTACCATGTGAGATTTGAGTCTCAATGTGTGAGTGATCATATTAACGATTATTTTTATTCTTGTGTGTTATTCTCTTTCTATGATTGTAATCTTCGTCTTGTTTGATTCTTTATGTCTATTTTTAATGTATATATACATTTATATGATTGAGGTCTTCATTTCATTTAGCTCACTTACCCAAATAGCCTACCTTTCATATATCTTTGTTAACTAATTTTAAGCCTATTTTAACCCTCTTCTGTTTTTAATTTTAGCACATCACTAATTATAAGCGAAAAAAAATAAATATCCTTAATTTGGATCTTTGATTAGCTTAGACAAGTGAGAGAGTGTATCATCTAAGTGTGGGGAAGTTGGAAAATGTTGGTGGATAAAAGTGTGCGTTGTATTTTTATTGAAAATCTTGGAAATTGGGTATATACTCATATATTATATGATCGAAATCATATGCATTAACATTTTGTATATATTATGTTATTGTTGCAAAATAAAAAAATGAAAAAAAAAAATAAATAAATAAATAAAAGAAAGGAAAAGAAAAGAAAAGAATAAAAAGGAGACAAAATGCTCCAAAGTAAAGTAATAATAACAATGTATATGTATTGTAATTAAAAAGGAATGCATGAGTAT
The DNA here is from genome assembly GCF_059453495.1 of Arachis ipaensis. Taxonomy (NCBI): domain Eukaryota; kingdom Viridiplantae; phylum Streptophyta; class Magnoliopsida; order Fabales; family Fabaceae; genus Arachis; species Arachis ipaensis. Next base: position 8,911,668 of record NC_142436.1, read on the forward strand.
GTAAAAAAAGTGAAATAATTGGTAGCTAGGTTTTGTATTAAATAGGTTGTTATATATGTTTGGTGAGAGCTTATGTTGATCAAAAGTTCAAATTCTAACTCACTTAGTCATATATATCCCTACCTTTACCTTAGTCCTATTACAATCTTGAAAAAAGTTCTCATGATAAAAGTATGCATACATTGAATATTTGTTGATTGTTAGTTGAAAAACAAGTCTTAGAAAGCAAAATTAGAAGAGAATTGAGTGGATTAACCTTAAACACTTGAGCAATTAGAGCGTATACATATCCGGTGAGAGTTTGATTGCTCAATTTTATATTTTCACCTGTGATTATCTCTTATCTTGCAAGTTTGTAATTCTTTTCTATGACTTAATTCAATTGTGGATTTGACTTGGTTGTTAATGCTTTTAGTCATTGGTTGTTTATATTTGTATTTTTGAAAATTGATTTATTTTGACCAAATAGACACATATAGATGATTAGATAGTATTAGGTAGAGTAGTGCATGCATTTAGATAGATTGCATATAGATAAATTGTATTTAAATAGGTTGCATATAGGTAGTTTACTTTCAATAAATGTTGATACCCCTTTCTTATATCTTTCTTGATGTTTAGCATGAGGACATGTTATTGATTAAGTGTAGGGAGTTTGTAAACCGCAATTTTATGGTTTATTTGGATTGAATTGAGTGAATTTTATCAACTTATCTTGCATTTATTCGCTGAAATAGCATGATTTTGTGATTTATTCCTAAATTGTACTTAAGAGTAAAAACATATTTTTTAGGTTCTTAAATTACTAAATTTAATTCACTTTAATTTCATTCGATACCTTGATGTGTTTGTTGGGTGATTTTCAAGATTAGAAGGCAAATATTGGATTGAAGAAGTGAAGAAAAAGCATGCAAAGTGGAAAATTCATGAAGAAATGGAGTTTTGGAGCATTTCATGGTCATGCGTACGCATGCCTCATGTGTACGCATGACTGCCAGCACATGATTTCACTTAAGTGAACACATGAGTCACGATTTCAGGCCCTTTCAAGTCCAATCCAACTTATTTATGAAATATTTCAAGCCAAACTCAAGGAGAAACAAGAGGAGAGCAATTAGGATAGCTTTTAGCATATTTTAGATTAGATTTCTAGAGAGAGAAGCTCTCTTTTCTCTCTAGAATTCAGAATTTTAGGTTTAGTTATCTCCTTAGTTTAAAGTTTAATTCTTGTTTTAATTTAGTTTCATTTATAATTTCTTGTTCTAACATCTTAATTCTCTTAGTTTACTTGTTAATTTCCTCTATTTTGTTGCTTATGTTCATGAATTCTTGTTAATTTTGATTCTATTTAATGTAATTTGATGTTTTATGTTTTCTTGATGCTTGTTTGAGTTATTGTTATTATTTTCTTGTAATTAGTAGTTATAAATTTTATTATTCATGCAATTTATCATGCTTTTTCTTTTATGCATGTCAAGTATTTTTGATAAAATACCTCTTTTAGTTTTAGTGTAGTTTTTCACACTCTTGACTTGTGATTGAGGACTTAGGTGACCTTGAATCAATGATGTCCAATATTAAGTGGTAATTTAGGGTTATTAGTTGATTTGGTTTCTACTAACGCTAGTCTTTCACTAAGGTAATTAGTAAGTTAATTAGGATTTGTGAATTGAGATCAATTATGCATATTTGACTTATCCTCGATGTTAGGATTGACTAAATGGGATTAATTCTTCACAATTACCATATTTGTGATTAATGACAAAGATAGTGATCCTTAACCATCAACCCTTACCAAGATCTTTCTTAGTTAATTTCTTTAATTGCCTTAGTTTAATTAATTTTGATATTTAGTTATTATTTGCTTCATTAATTTCTTGCTATTTACATTTCTTGTTATTGCTATCAACCTCCGATTTTTCTCATAGCCAATAATTGAGCACTTGATTGCAATTTCTAGGGAGAACGACCCAAGATTCTACTCCTGATTATTTTAGTTTCTATTCTGACAATCTTTTAAACTTTGATTGAGGATCATTTATCAGTTTAGACTATGCTTGCAATGAAATTATATTGAGAAATTCTAGACCAACATTAATCATTTCATCAGTGCTAAGGTCCATCATTTGTGTGTTGTGTTTCAATGTTTGTCTGCTATTCTCTGCTTTTAAGTTGCTGTGAACAATCATTTTTCTAATCTCATATTTTGAATATTTGTAGGAAGAGAAATGCACCTATTAAGAAAGATAACTCTAATATTATGTAAGAATATGAATGTGATCTAACATTCAACTTCAACTAGACAATATGATCTAACATTATTACATGAATTTTTGCAAAGAACTCGTGACATCCGATGTTTTTCATAATATGTTGCGGAGATTTTCAAAGCAATGTCTGATGATAAAAAAGATATTGTGGGTTTAGGGCTTTAAGCAACATTTTACCATTGAACCTGAGTCACACTCTTCAAATGGAGCTTGTTAGATGTTATGATCTTGATAGGTATTGCTTAAGAACTCCATATACTCCGATCTCAATCATATCAGTAAAGATTGGATAAATTTTAGGTCTAACTTCAATAAGTATTTTTTGATGATGTTTTTCAACATTTTTACGCTTTGTCTTTAAATTAGTGTGTTGTTTTTATTGTTTATTTTTTTAAATATTTATTTTTAGGTAAAATTATACTTTCAAAGATTAAAGAATCTGAAATGACAAAAGATATTAAAAATATAATAAGCCCATTCTATAACAAGTCCCTATCAGATTTGAGGGATATGGTTCTTCAAATCACTATTGATATTGATGAAAACAGAACAAAATTTAAAAGAGCATTTGTTTTGTTTATTCAAAAAAACTTTCTATGCCCAACAGCAGCCCCAAAATTATCTCCAATTCACTGTCTTGTAATTCTAGATATAGAAAACATAACGAAAAAGAATTAGACTAGACATGTTCACAAATTTCTCATGGAAGGCATTAAAACCTTCAGAAAAAGGAACAAAAAATCCGTGAATGGGTGCATATATATGCTCTGGTCATCGTATACTTACACAGAAAAATGTGGGGGGTTGAGTTAGAACCTACTGCTCTTCAAGGACCATGGTTGTCGTACTGGAATAGGGAAGAATTAGTAAAGAGAATTGAGAACGAATCCAGAGATGGAGTAAGTTTGTATGCTGAGTCTTTTATTTATGTGTTATGATATATAATTTGTGTTGTGGTCTATCATTTGTGTGTTGTCCATTTTTATTTAGTTTGCTAAAAATGTCTTAAATAATCATTTGTTTCATGGCCTCATAAAACAAGGAGAAAATAAGCTCGTATGAAAGCCAAAAAGACTGAAAAAATAATAGAGACTCTTACTTTCACATCTAATTCAGAAAAAATAGAAATCGAAACTAAATTTGGGTAAAATTCATACTGTTTCTCAATAAATTCCTTTCTATTATAAAATTAGATTTCTTTTATTCAACATTTTTAAATGTATTCTTAGAACTGAAAAACAAAAGCAAAAACAACAAAAGGTAGAGAATAAAGCCTAAAGAAGCTCAAACAACAACAAACTAAGTAAGTATATGTATTATAAAACTTTAATGGGGATGCTCCCATAAAGATGCATAAAATGTCTTTTTATAAAGACGCTTACGTATTGTCATATTATTGGACGAACTGATTTTTTTTTTAATTTTTTAACTAACCAGAATAAAACAATTTTTTATAACAATAATAATAAATTTAATTGTTATCAGATCCGGTTGAACCAACTAATTTACATGACTCGGACTGGACCATGATTTTTTTTCACTTCCACAAAACGCGGTCGTTTTGCAATCCTAAATTCTCAAACTCCTCCTTCGACCTCACTATACTGAACCTCGAGCTCACATCCCTGTAACTGCTGTCGTACCCAAACTCCCAACCTCTCTCAGCTCCGGTGTCTCTCACTGTCTCTGGTGTCGCCATCAAGCTCTGCGTCGCTCTCTCGGATTGGGTCTCTCTCACGGTCTCGCGCGGCTTTCCTGCCCTCGTCATCGCTGGCGGCAGACGCAGCAGATATCGGGATTGGTCTTCGTCGCTCCTTGTTTCATCACCGTGTCGCAGTCAGTCCCACGCCTTCGTTCCACTCGCAGTCGTCTAGGCCCCCTTTGGCCACAATTCCTCTTGGTATGTTGCAGTTCCTCTCCCTAAGTTGATTTTAATTTTTCAATTTTTGCTTTAAGGTGCTTGGTGTGGTTATTTCTAGAGATCCTTCAATTGGAGCTTGTCGTTTTATTTTGGGGATTAGGGATAGATTCTGATTCAAAGCAACTCCACCATTTTAATGAAGCTGCAGTGTATATTTCAAAAATTGATGCCGTCCTCATTCTAATACCTTAGTCCTTGAAATGTATTGAATAATTCAAAGTTTTTTATTTCAAAATTCTTAAGAACACTAATTAGCAAAACATTTATAATAAGAGTAAAACCCCTCCCTGGTCCCTAACCATTTATGAAATTGAGAGGGTCCTTTTAGTCACACGGAGAGAATGGATGAGGGCTGCGTTGTTAAATTCTAATGGTGAGGGGGCGCCAGATCCTTTTCTAGATGGTTAGGAACCGGGGAGAGATTTTACTTAAAATTCAACTACATATCTGTAAATAATAAATGTTAAAGTCCAAAGCTGAGATTTTTATTATTGGACCACATCAAAATAATTATGTCATTATAGACCACAAAAATTTTATACTACTAACAATAAAAAGTCATAAACGAATTGGAAAAAAAAATAAAAAAACATTGTTTTAAGTTTTGCATCTAATGCATTCTGCCATATTTTACATGTGAACGGAGAGCAAACAACGTTGAGTTTAATAGATAGCACGAGATCATTAACAACGAGACTTAACACAAAAGTGATAATTATTTGAGTTGATTAAGCATTATTATGTCTTGGATTCAGGGTTTTAAGAACGACATATATGTTCTATATTGTTGAACCTAAAAAAAAAAGTTAGTTCAAGATTATTATTCTATACACCTTTTTCTACTTTTGGAAGTTAATTGGAACTCGATCGGAATTAAAGAAGAAAAATTAAACTTCTTTTCTTATTAGTGGAATTAAATTCATCAACCATAATTTTAATAGTAGGGTTACACGTAGAGACTAAATATTTTTTTTAGATTTTTAGAAGTGATATTTGCTTCATCCAAATGTTCGTGATATGACGAATTAATTTTAATTTAATTATGTATTTTAATTTTGTTTATTTAGTTACTAATTTGAATTTTATGTCAGGGGATTTAGAGTTTTTTTTTATTTAACCTAAGTTGAGTGAGTTTCTTCGATTTAATTTCCAAACCAGTGAACAAATTAGATTGATGTATTTCTTTCTTGTTGCATCAAGAAATTGAATAAAAAATCAACTGATTCTCTTTGTATTCAATTTTAAGTAAAATCCCTCTTCGGTACCTAACCATCTAGAAAAGGACCTGGCTCCCCCTCACCATTAGAAAATAACAACACGGTCCTTATCCATTCTCTCCGTGTGACCGAAAGGACCCTCTTGTCGGTTTTCAGGTAAAAAGTAACCGAAAGTACCGGTAAGAGGGTCCTTTTGGTCACACGGAGAGAATGGATGAGGGCCGCGTTGTTAATTTCTAATGGTGAGGGGGTGTCAGGTCAATTTCATAAATGGCTAGGGACCGGAGAGGGGTTTTACTCTTATAATAATTTAACACTTAAATTTTAGAGTAAAGCCCCTCTCTGGTCCCTAACCATTTATGAAATTGACCTGGCGCCCCCTCATCATTAGAAATTAATGACGCGGTCCTTAACCATTCTGTCCGTGTTACCAAAAGGACCCTCTTACCCGGAAGTACCGGTAAGAGGGTCCTTTCGGTCACACGGAAAGAATGGTTAAGGACCATGTTATTATTTTCTAATGGTGAGGAGGCGCCAGATCCTTTTTTAGATGGTTAGGGACCGGAAAGGGGTTTTGTTCTATTATATATTAGGCCATTTTTGTTCACCAAAAAGAAAAAACATTGTACTACAGTAGGCCATCTATTGATCTCTTTACATTCAGGAAGAATGAAATACATATTATATCAAAGTCTCAACAAGGAATTCGAAATACCTTAAAATCTGATATGTTCAATTGTGCAATCGAACAAAAATGTAGTATAGCTTTAACGATAAAATTTTCTCCTGTATATTCAGAGTTAAGTACCACATTCAATTTTTCCTTTCAATTGTCAAACAATTAATAATAACAATAATGGTCAATGGCGTCCATAACCATCACCATCATTATTATCTTCAATGAGTGGTATTTATAGAAATCGCAATGGAAAATGTTATTGCAAGCTTCAAACAGAAATACAGTAGAACAAGCTTCAAAATAGAAAAATTTTTCAACAAGAAATCAAGGAATTAGTTTGGAGTTGTGGATAAACTAAGGCACTAGCATTTGGCAGATTCAACATGTTTTTGTATTAACAATACTTGGACAATCATTGGTGATGGAATATTTTAGAACAGGGTACTTGCTAAGAAGCCTTAACATGACTTGGGCAACATTGGCAATAAAAGTTGATGTTCCAATGAAGATGAGAAAATTTAGACCTATAAACATGATTGGGCGAGTATGCAAGTCATCTCGAAAATCCTAGTGTGCAGAACCAAAATGGTGATGAAAAGGTTAGTGGGAGAAGTCCAAACAATATTTATTCAAGATAGATAAATTCTTGATGGTGTCCTTATTGCGTATGAAACCATAGCATGGATAAAAAGAAGAAAAAGAAGAGGATTATTCTGAAATTGGAATTTAAAACAACATATAACAACACGGCCCTCATCGATTCTCTCTGTGTGACCAAAAGGACCCTCTTACCAGTACTTCCGGTTACTTTTTACCTGAAAACCGACAAGAGGGTCCTTTTGGTCACACAGAGAAAATGGATGAGGGCCGCGTTGTTAATTTCTAATGGTGAGGGAGTGCCAGGTCAATTTCGTAAATGGTTAGGGACTGGGGAGGGGTTTTATTCTAAATTTTATGAAAATACTAGAGTTAAAATATTTATATAGACCACTAGACGAATAAATAGATGTTGTGGTTCTATCGATATAGAATCTGTTGTGGTTTGATTGGGGATCTGAGACGTCATTAAAGAAAAAACTGGATGAGGATACTCTAATGGTATTGTCTCTATTAAGGTATGCTTTCTTTACCTATCCTTGAATAGCATTACTAGTTCTATCACTATCATCCATCCTCATGTTGAATGGTTGGTTTGTCATTTGTTCTTAGGGCATAAAACTAGGTATTCTGACTTCTGCGAGTAACAATTTTCATTGAATCTTGAAAAGGAAAACTAAAAAAAATGCTTTGCTTTCATTGGTTTAGATGTCTCTGATTTTTCCCCATTGAGTATAAGAACTCAGCTGACCCCTCTGGCTTTGTTGTTGTTGTTGAGTATAAGAACTCACTTTAAGATAAAATAAAAAAAAAATAAAAAACCCCTGGTATCATATCAGAGTGGCCTGTCACGGCCTTGGACACACTCCAACGCTACCGTGTCGGCACTCGGACTTACTCAACCTCTTGAGTTAAGACCAAGTCAGCCTAACCCTCAATACTTAGCAAGAAAGCTAAGAATACAAGAGAACACAAGAGAAAGGAAGCTTTGCTGGAAGAACACTTTATTGCTCAAGTGTGGTTACAAATGATTCACACACACCCAAACTCTAACTCTCACCCCTATTTATAGCCATCCACCTCCTCAATGGATGGTTAGGATTAAATCTAATCAACGGTCCAGATTAATCATCCAGAACCTTTTTTACAAATATCTATCCTATCACAACTCTCTAAATGTTTCTAGATTATTCCATACCGCTCTTTATACTTCTATATACATCTACACTCTTCTAGAATACTCTATGACCTTCCAGAGTCTTCTAGAACCTTCTAGGGTATTCCGGGACCTTCTAGGACATTCTAGAACGTTCCGGAATCATCTAGAGTATTCTCAAACACTTCAGAAAACTATACAAACACTGTTAAATCTAACCTTCTAAAATTTACCGTGACATTCTCCCCCACCTAATGCGCAGACGTCCTCGTCGCGTTCTGTTCATGATAGCGCTCTAGGTGTTCTTGAAATTGCCACAGCTTCGCGAGTTTCCCAGCTAGCTTCGGTTATCGGGAGCCCCTTCCACTTGATAAAGTATTGGATACTTGGTGGCACCCCTCTTCGTCGCACGATGCGATTAGCTAAGATCTCTTCGATTTCTTTATCAAAGGATCTAATTACCACAGGCGGAGCACGACTTGAGTCACCTCTACTTGGTTCGTCTTGGTCTCCATGATATGGTTTAAGCATACTCACATGGAAGACCGGGTGGATCTTCATAGAGGGAGGGAGTTGTACTTTGTAAGCAACCTCCCCAACACGTCCAATGATCTCAAATGGCCCTTCGTATTTGCGGATTAAGCCCTTATGAACCTTGTGAAAGGCTTTGAATTGTTGTGGAAGAAGTTTGATCATTACCTTGTCTCCCACTTGATAGCTTGCATGCCTCCTCTTCTTATTTGCTCATTTCTTCATCCTCTTGGCAGCTTTGTCGAGGTAAGAACGAGTGACATCTGCTTGTTCTTCCCATGACTTAATCATATGATAAGCTCCAGGGCTCTTCCCTGAGTAAGAGGAAGAAAGAGAGTAAGGTGTAAGCGGCTGTTGTCCTGTCACAATCTCGAATGGGCTCTTCCCTGTAGACTCACTCCTTTGCAGATTGTATGAGAATTGAGAAATGTCTAGGAGTTTTGTCCAATCCTTCTGATTAGCACTTACAAAATACCTCAAGTAACACTCAAGTAAGGCATTCACTCTCTCAGTCTGCCCATCGGTTTGAGGATGGAAGCTTGTTGAGAAATGAAGCTCCGACCCAAGGAGTTTGAACAGCTCTGTCCATAGTCGTCCTGTGAAGCGTGGATCTCGATCACTAATGATGATCTTAGGCAATCTCTAGTACTTCACCACATTCTTGAAGAATAGTCGTGCTGCTTCCTCTGCAATGCAGTCAGTAGGGGCAGGTATAAAGGTAGCATACTTCGAAAATCGATCCACTACCACGAGAATAGATCCAAACCCCTCGAACTTCGGTAAGGCAGAGATGAAATCTAGAGAGACACTTTCCCACGGTCGCTCTGATGGAGGCAGAGGTTCCAACAACCCGCTTGGTGTCTTGTTTTCAATCTTATCTTGTTGGCACACAAGACAAGTCTTCACATAGCTCTCTACTTCATCTCTCATTTGAGGCCAATAATAAGAAGATTCAATGAGTGCCAAGGTCCTTCGTTGACCTTGGTGACCAGCCCACTTGGTGTCGTGGCATTCCCTCACTAATTTTCTTCTTAGATTTTCTCATTTAGGGACGTATAGTCTTCTCCCTTTAGTGTAGAGAAGGTCATTTTCTAACCAAAATCTTTTGGTCTTACCTTCTCTAGCCAACTCCACCAACTTCTTGGCTAATGGATCGTGATGCAACCCTTCCTTGATGATATGCATAATATCTCCTTCAACCATAGAAATGGCCGCTAACTCAGCCTTGCGACTCAGCGCATCTGCTACCACATTAGTCTTGCCTGACTTGTATTCGAATTCGAAATCAAACTCAGCCAAGAAGTCTTGCCACCTAACTTCTTTGGGGCTTAACTTCTTTTGAGTTTGGAAGTAGCTTGTAGTCACATTGTCTGTCTTGACGATGAAGTGTGAACCAATCAAGTAGTGACGCCAAGTTCTCAGACAATGCACCACCGCGGTCATCTCCTTCTCTTGGACAGTGTATCGCTTCTCTGTATCATTCAACTTGCGACTCTCAAAGACAATAGGATGTCCTTCTTGCATCAGAACTCCTCCAATAGCATAGTCAGAAGTATCAGTGTGGACTTCAAACACCTTTGAGTAGTCGGATAGTGCTAGTACTGGTCCTTCTATGATAGCAGCCTTCAACTCATCAAAAGCCTTTTGACACTCCTTTGACCATTTCCAAGAGTGGTTCTTCTTGAGAAGATCAGTTAATGGTGCAGCCTTGGCGGAGTATCCCTTGATAAACCTCCGATAGTAATTAGTCAACCCAAGGAATGACCTCAATTCAGATACCTTGTTTGGAGGTTCCCACTCTTTGATAGCCTTCACTTTTCCTTGATCCATGCAGAGAGTTCCATCTTTAATGATGTGTCCCAAGAAGTGGACTTCGTCCCTTGCAAAGGAACACTTTTCCTTTTTCACATATAGGTTATTCTCTCGCAAGATCTTGAACACGGTTCGTAAGTGTTCTACATGTTCCTCTAAAGTATTGCTATAGACAACAATGTCATCCAAGTAGACCACTACAAACCGATCAAGGTAAGGTCGAAAAATCTCGTTCATCAAGGTACAGAAGGTCGCAGGAGCATTGGTCAAGCCAAAAGGCATCACCAACCACTCATACGATCCATACCTCGTGACACACGTGGTCTTAGGTTCATCACCATCGGCAATTCTCACTTGGTGATATCCTGACCTCAAATCTAGCTTTGAGAACCACTTAGCTCTACCAAGTTGATCAAACAAATCGGCTATCAAAGGAATGGGGTATTTGTTCTTGATGGTTACCTTGTTAAGTGCTCGATAGTCGATGCATAGTCTCAATGAACCATCATGCTTCTTTTAGAACAAGACTGGTGTGCCATAAGGTGCCTTCGATGGACGGATGAACCCAGCATCTAGCAAATCCTTGAGTTGCTTCTTCAACTTATCGAGTTCTGGCGGTGCCATCCTATAAGGTGTTGAGGCGGGCGGCTTTGCTCCTAACTCCAATTCAATCTTGTGGTTCACCTTCCTCCTAGGTGGTAGTTGTTTTGGCAACTCGGGAGGCATCACATCCTTATTTTCTTCAAGGACTTCCTTGATTTTGGGAGGAACGTCTTCTTGATAAACCCCATTTTTAGGGTTTATCTTGTATTGAATTTAGAGTATTTTGATGACCTTTTCTCGCATTTAACCTATGAATTAGCATGGTTTTGTTATCTCTCCCGTATTTGTGCTTAGGTGTAAAAACATGCTTTTTAGGCCTTATTTTGAAAAATTTTGATTTCTCCTTGATTCCATAAGAGGCCTTGATGTGTTTGCTAGTAATTCCAGGATTGAGATAGGCTAGGCATGGATCAAAGGAAGCAAGAAAGGAAGCATGCAAGTGGAGAGAAGCACAAAAAACCAAAGAATTGATCACGGCCAAGCACGCGCACGCGCACAAGGCGCTTGCGCGCACATTGCGGAATCAGCCAGGGACGCACACGCGTCGATGTCTGCACATGGCTTCATTAAGGCAACACGTGCCTGGCGATTTTGAGGGGTTTCTGAATCCATTTTGGCGCCAATTGCTGATAGAAAGGAATAAAAGGATCAAGGCCTAAAGGGGGGAACATAACAATTAGATTGGAAGTTAGTGATAGCTTTAGTTTAAAGTAATTTTAGAGAGAGAAGCTCTCACTTCTCTCTAGGATTAGGATTAGGTTTAGGTTAATATCTCTTCTTAGATCTAGGGTTAATTCATGCCTTAATTCAATTCTCCTTTGCCAATTCTTAATCTTCTCCTCTTCCTCTCCCTAGTTATGTACTTTAATTCTTGTAATTCTTCACTTTGTTTGGGATAGATTGTTGTTTCTTTTATTCCCTTTTAATAATGCAATTTGAGGTAATTCATGATAATTGTGATTTCCTTGATTGTTGTTGTTGATTCTTTACATTCAATTGTAGTTAGAATTCACTTTTGTTGTGATTGACTATACTTTTCTTTTGTGCCTTCCAAGTGTTTGATTAAATGCTTGGTTGGATTTTTGTATAGATTTTGTTCCTCTTGGCCTAGGTAGAGTGATTAGTGACTCTTGAGTTATCTAATTCCTTTGTTGATTGATAATTAGAGATTGCTAATTGATTTGAATGCCTCTAAAGCTAGTCTCTCCTTTAGGAGTTAATTAGGACTTGAGGAATCAAATTGATTCATCCACTTGAATTTCCTCCATGGTTAGAGGTTAACTAAGTGGGAGCAATGAACAATTCTCATCACAATTGAGAAGGATAACTAGGATAGGATTTCTAGTTCTCATATCTTGCCAAGAGCTTTTATAGTAGTTAGTTTATTTTCATTGCCATTTACTTTTCATGCTTCTTATCCAAAACCCCCAAAATAACTCACAACCAATAACAAGACACTTTATTGTAATTCCTAGGGAGAACGACCCGAGGTCCAATACTTCGGTTTATAAATTTTAGGGGTTTGTACTAGTGACAACCAAATTTTTGCATGAAAGGATTATTGTTGGTTTAGAGACTATACTTTACAACGAGCTTTCATTTGTGAAATTCTAAACCGTCAAGAATCCAATCATCAAAATGGCGTCGTTGTCGTGGATTTGCAATGGTGTTATGTTATTGGTTATTATACATATGTGAATACTGTAAATAGTTTGTCTTTTGCTTGTTTACTAGATTTTGTTAGTTTTTTTTTTTTTTCCATAATGAATTCTCACTTTGGCTATGAGTTTGGCTCTAATTGTGTTGTAGGGAATGTGAACTTCAATGCCAACATGTACCAAGGATGGAACACTCCAAGATGGGAGGAGCCTCAAGGAATTGATCACTCCTATTGGCAACAACCTCCGGATACTTATAGGTATAATTTCCATCCTAATGCATGTCAACTCAATGGCTATGGTGACCCCTTTTGTGATAATCAACCACCATATGCCTATGAACCTTATCCTCAACATAATGCTCAACCATACTCACAAGCCTCTCCATACCAAGCACCTTCCTATGATCCATATCTACCACATGACCAATCACCCATATCACATCCTTGTGATCATTATGAGCAAGAACCTTTAGAACCACCACAACCCTATCAAGATTACTACCATGAACCACCTCAATACTCACCATCTCCATACCCTTACCAAGAAGAACCACCTTCCTACCATGAACCCTCTCTCCAAAACGATGAACCTTCCTACCCACCCCAAGCCCCAATAGACGATCCTCTCACTTTGTTACTTCAAGGACAAGAAGCTATGAAGCAGGATACACTTGAGTTTGTGACCAATTTGACCAAGGTGGTGCACACTTTAGCCCACCAATGTTTGAATACTCAAGGTGCTTTCATAGCCACATGTGGAACCGCAAAAGAAGAGCAAAGCATGAAGGAGAGATTGGAAACTCCGGTGGGGGGTGAGAAATGCCATTTTGTATTGGAGCAACTAGAGGAAGCTATAATCATTGAAGAAAAGGAAGAAGTGGTTGAAGATTTAGGGGATGTTGAAAGTCCAAGGGAATGTAGTCTCATGGAGCACTCTTCCAAGGAGCTTGATATTGAAGTTGAAAAGGGTGCGCAACCTCTAAGGCATACCGTCGTTGGAGACTTGGAAGAGGTTTATCAAGAGATGGATTCAATCATGGATGAATTCCTCTCTACAATGGAATCCTCTCCCATTGGACATGGAGTTGAAATTATAGAAGAGTGTGCACAACCTCCCATACCCTTGATGAGCAATGAGAAAGAGAGTGAATCGAAAGAGAGCTACCAAGAGGAAAACGTTGGCATGGTGTATATCGAAATTAAAGAATATGAAGAGGTTGACCAAGAAATGGATTTATTCATCAATGAATTTCTATCCAAAATTGAACCACCTCCCATTAGGCAAGAAATCAAAGTTCTTGAAGACAACACCAAGCTATGTGATAAAAGGGGAAAGGTTGAAATCAAGGAAGCTCGCAAAAAGGTGGAAATACACAAAGAAGAGCACAAGGAGGTAGACCTTGCATTGTCTAAGTGTGGGGAGGTCTCCCTTCCTGAGTCACCATCCAACACAACATTCAAGTGGGTAAAATTCTTATCCATAAGCTTTACTTTCTCGCTTGAATATGGTTTGATTGAAACGGATGGACAACTTAGAGCTCTTTGTGAAATTAAAAGCAAGAATGAGTTGTGTAGTGGTTGCGAGTTAGGAATTAGGCTCATTAAGGTCAAAGCTTCAAGGTATAGGAACGATGATTGGAAGAATACCACTTTGCATGGGTCTCGACGGAAGGTTAGGTGTGCTAAAGAGAATTCTATATGTCAACCACCCGGAAGGAAAAAGTATGAAGATCAAATTGAAGACGGGTGCGAAGATAAGATATGGGATCCCAGTTCGCTATGTGAAGACCAACTATGGGGACTCATATCTCGGGTAGAACTGTGCCCAAGCTTGATGAAAATGGTTGGAAATTCTGTCAACCAATTGAGAAGCAAAGATCCTTGGAGATTCAAGGACGAGTACAAACACAAGCCACCATGACAATAGGCTTCTCAAAATGTCCAACTTAAGGACTTAAACTAAAAGTGCTAGGTGGGAGACACCCCATCATGGTAAACTCTTTCCATTCTTTTTTAAAATTTGCCTAATAAGTGATGTGAGTTGCCACTATAGGTAGATGTTTCACATAATTTGTTTGTACAACTCAATTGTTAGCTTAGTCACATGTATGTTGTGTTTCGTAGTAGATGAATAATATCAAATTGCATTTTTGTGAATTGTATGATGGTTGATTGAATAAAGAGTTGTGAGCAGTCTAGGGAGCTCCTGGGCATAATTTTTCTCCTTGAAAAAAAAAAGAGAGAGAAGAAGGGTGGGAAGGACGCGTGCGCACCCCATACGCGCACGCGCCCCTGAGCGGACGCCTCATCACCCATTTTCCAGAGAGTTGGGCCTCTCTTAGGCCAGCCTTGTGCCTCGAGCCCAATTCCTTCCACGATGACGCGTACTACGTGCGTGCGCGTCCATACAGCAATAAGGAAACTCACGCGTACGCACACCTGCCGCGTACGCGTCGATCCGCTGCTAGAACTTCTGGGCCAATATCCAGAGAGTTGCGCTGGATCTGGGCCAACTTTAAGCCCCCAGCTCAACTCAACTCACGCGAATGCACGCTATACGCGTCCGCACCCATCTCTGTTTTGCTGTCCACGCGTTGGCGTACTTCACGCCTCCACACCCATCCAATAAGATCAAGTAGCTCACGCGAACGCGCACAGTGCGCGTGCGCGTCGATGCGTATTAGCATCACCTAGGCCAAAGGACCCGAGAGTTGTGCCAACTCTGGGCCTCTTTTAAGCCTCCAGCCCAGCACATCCGCGCCGATGCACACCTTGCGCGTCCGCGCCCATCCCGATTCCTTCACATACGCGCATGCGCGTATGGCGCTCCCGCGCCGTTCTTCCATTCCCTCCACCCACGCGAACGCGCACAGTGCACGCGCGCGTGGACTCGAATTTTCACTTACCCCAGAAACGCGAGCCCTAGCGCATTCGTTCATTTCCCTTCTCTCCCTCCAACGTTCCATTTCCCTTCTCCCACCACTCAACCTTCAAACTTCTCCCAGCAACCGCCTCACCTCCGGCGAGCGCTCCGTCATCGTCGCTGCCGCCGCCTTCAGTGCCTCGCCCTTCTCCCTTCATCGCCCCCTCTCTTCCACTCACCCTTCCTCTCTGTCTCCACCCATCTGCCTCTCAGCGTCCCGGTGCCGCCCAGCGCCACTCACCGCCCATCACCGCCGGCGACAATCACCGGCAACCCCTCCCTCTTTCTCCATCAACACTTTCCTCTTTACTCTCTCCATTTCTCAGCTCCCCTGCCCTACCTTCACTCTGCCCTCTACCCCGCCAACCATCTGCTATTCACCGCCGTAACCGCCACCAACCACGGCGGCGCTCTGCCCAGTTCAATCCCTCTGCTTTTGTACCTCCCCGCCCTAATTCCACTTCCCATTTTCACTCTGCTCCCAGGTTCCTGCTTCAACTTCTGTTAAAATTTTGATTACTGTTCGCTTAATGTTAGTTAGTTAGAATTTGAATTTTTGTATGTTAGGTTAGATAGAAATAATTGTTGTTAGGTAGCTAGGTCTGGATAGAGGATTCTAAGCCTGATAAGTGCTCCGTTTGTGCATGATTCGTTGTTTGTTTACTTGGGTGTTGTATGCTGATTTTGGATTGCTGCGTATGCCATTTGTGTTGCTGGGTTGTATTTCACTGCTGCTGTGCTTAGTTGATGTTGTCTTCTTGCTGCTTATGCTATGTTGCTATCTGGGAATGTCCAGTTTTAAGCCGGGATGCTGCCCAATTTTCAAGAAATCTGTTTTCCTCTTAATCTCTATTGTAATTTGGGCTAATTTCCGTTTCCTATTTGACTTCCGGGATTTGCATCAATCATGGTGAACATGATTTCTATGTCTAGCCACAACTCCTCTTTCATTGAGCCTAAATATCATCATACCACTAATCCACTTTTCTAACTCACTAATTTCTTTAACCATTTAACTTCTACTCACATTTAACCCTCTTTAACTATTCTTTCAAAAGTATGATGATTTTATTGCTTAATGAGTAAGAGTTGTTGACTTTAGTGAACATTGCATTCTTGGTTTACTTGTTCACTTATGCTTACTTGTTTACCAATTTTTTTCTTTCTTTTCAAGAGCAGTTCACGTCATGATTGTTTATTAGCCAATTGATATCCTGAACATGCTTTCCTTGTTTCATGCTAAGTGCTTCACTGCTTATATTCTATCATACTTTTCAGGATGTCGGATAAAGGAAAGGCTATAGCCACTGCTTCCAAAAAAAGGAAGCGTTCCAAGACCTCTACACCCCCACCATCTGCTAACTATGCGAGGAATCTGCTGAATGAGGAGGAGAAAGAAAATCAGTTTCTCCCGTCCACTGATCCAACCAAATTTCCAAATCTCTACTGCGAGCTACGCCTTTCCCGTTATGCAAAGAAAAATCTGAATATTGAGAAGAAGCTGAATCTTCCCAATGATGTGAGGCGTGCCATAAACGCCCGTATTTCTGAGCTGGGCTTGGATTTCGTCGATAGGGACTTGGGACGGATTAACATCTCGTGGGTCAAGGAATTTTACTGCAATTTCTTTCGACCGAGCTTGGATTCAGTATACTTGAGGGGTAGAGAGATTATGATCACTGAGGATGCCTTGAGGGATGCACTACTCTGCAGAGTTGGTACTCCTGAGACTTGTGCCTACCAGCAGGCAGAGGTAGCTCTCCTCTCCATGACTTTCGACTATGAGGCGCTTAGGCGCGTGATTGCTACACCAGATGCTTCTTGGGTAATGGATTCGAACAACACAAAGCCCAAGGGCATGCTATTTGCATATCTGACTAGGTAGGCTAGGACTTGGCAACAAATATTTGCCCACTATGTCTTCCCTACCACTCATTTTTCAGAGATTCCGATGGATATGCTAGTCTTGATTGGGTGTGTCATGGAGGGGAAGGAAGTATATTTTCCCCGACTGATTAGGCATAGCATGTGGAGAGCTCATATTCGCGGCTTGTTACCGTTTCTGACACTGGTTACTAGCTTAGCTGAGCTAGCTGATGTCCCGTGGGAGGACAACGACGTGACACCACCACCTCCAGATGACGACGACAAGGAAGTTACTATTCCCTGGGGTGTGTGGGTGCACGAGAGGCCCCCGACTAGCCGCCGTTCTCGAGCTAGAGCGGCAGTCGAGGCAGTTATACCATCTTCCTCGACAGCAGCACCACCTCCTTCAGCACCCGAGCCCACTTACCTACTGGTCCAGCGTCTGTTTCGGTTCTTGGAGCGCGAGAGGCTCCATGTCAGACGCCGACTGGATCGGATGGATCAGGCACTCATCTCCCTTGGCGCTGAGTTACCTCCGCTTCCAGACTCTCCGACCTCCGATGAGCAGGATCATCAGGAGGAGGATGCGGATGAGCCGCTTCAGCAGGATGCACCTCCAGCTGCGCCTGACACTATAGAGTTTCCACAGACCCATGAGGAGCCGATTCCACAGCCTCAGACAGATTCAGCAGCTACCGTTGTACCTTCCACTGATCCTCCGGTTTAGCATCGAGGACGATGCTTGGTCTTAAGTGTGGGGAGGTCACCGGTAGTATCATCATTAGAGGACCGGTGAACATTTTGGCTACCTTCTGAGTTACCTTACTTTGCATAGCTCTCGTATATATTTGATGCATCTAGAGTTTATTTTGGATACTCTTGCCATTTTGGATACCTTTACTACCTATTTTGGATTTTAGATATTTTGATGCTTTTGGATATCTTTAGATGTTTTAGATGATAGATTCCATATTTTAGTTGGATTTTTCTTTATACATTTTTGCATATCTTCTTTTGTATATCTTTCGTTTTAGCTTGTGGTTGTGATTAGAAATAGTGTTTTAAGTGAAAACTTAGTCACCCTTCTTACATAAGAAATCGATTTAAGTGAAAAAGAAAAGGGTAAACTAAGGAAAATAATTTTTGAATTTTTCAATCACAACAATGCTTAGTCAAATATTGAAATTCTCCAAGAATTTTAATTATAGGACATAGGGCATCAACCCAATTGATTGATTGAAGAAAATTTTTAGTGAAACTTGCTTGAATTCATACTTTGTGAAGCGTGTATTGAACTAAGAACACAAGCTTGTGAGACTTGAGCCTTATGGTGTGGTTACATTTTTATAACCACTTATTTTCCATTCTTGTGTGCAATTGTTCTCTTTCTATGATTGTGATCCTTGATTTGCTTGATTCTATATATCCAATTATTTCTTGTATTCATGCATTTGTATGATTGATGCCATTATTTCATTAGCCCACTTACCCAAATAGCCTACCCTTTACTCTCCATCGTTAGCCAATTTTGAGCCTATGCTTAACCGACTTACTCTCATTTTAGCACATTACAAACCCAAGGCGGAAAACCAATGAAAAGTCCTTGTTTGGATCTTTGATTAGCCTAGGCTAGTGAGAGTGTCTATTACTCAAGGTTGGTGAGGCTTGGGAATATTGGATGGGATAAAAGGGGTAGTACACTTCCATATTTAGGAATTGGAAACATACTCATGTATTGATTAAATGTATAGACCTTATGCATTAATGTCCTTGTGTATAGTTTGAAAGAAAAGAAAAAAAAATGAAAAGAAAAAGAAATAAAAATGTATATAAAAAAAAAGAGAGAAGAAAAATAATAAAAAGGGGACAAAATGCCCCAAAGTGAAGCTCAACAAAAGGGAATCAATGCATAAGTGTTATGAATCAAGAAATAGGATGCATGAATATGTAAGAAAAAGTGAAGAATGGGTAGTTAGAATAGTTTGAATGTGTATAGATCATTACATAGGTTATTATATAGATAGGTGGGAAAGTCTATACTAAGCAAAGATCTAAACTCTAGTCCACTTAACCATAAATGATCCTACCTTGACCCTAACCCCATTACAACCTAAATGAAAGACCTCATGATGAATGTATGCATGCATTGGATAGGTGTTGATTGTTAGAAGAAAATCGAACTTTGGAAAGCATGATTAGAAGAGAATTGAGTGGATTAACCCTTAAACACTTGAGTGAATAGAGCGGATACATATCCGGTGAGGGTTCAAAAGTTCAAGTACATGTGCTCACCCATATTATTTATATTCTTGCAAGTTTGAACTCTTTTTGATAATTCAATACAATTGTGGATTGGACTTAACTCCTATTGCCTTAGCTATTGTGCCTATACATGTCTCTTGGGAATTGATTTGTTTGAACTAAGCATTTGCACTCACTTTAGGTAGTTGCATTTAGATACGACTCATATAGTTTAGTTGCATTTAATAAATGTCATACCCCTTAGTTCCTCCTTATCTTAGCATGAGGACATGCTAAGGTTTAAGTGTGGGGAGGTTGATAAACCCCATTTTTAGGGTTTATCTTGTATTGAATTTAGAGTATTTTGATGACCTTTTCTCGCATTTAACCTATGAATTAGCATGGTTTTGTTATCTCTCCCGTATTTGTGCTTAGGTGTAAAAACATGCTTTTTAGGCCTTATTTTGATAAATTTTGATTTTTCCTTGATTCCATAAGAGGCCTTGATGTGTTTGCTAGTAATTCCAGGATTGAGATAGGCTAGGCATGGATCAAAGGAAGCAAGGAAGGAAGCATGCAAGTGGAGAGAAGCACAAAAAACCAAAGAATTGATCACGGCCAAGCACGCGCACGCGCACAAGGCGCTCGCGCGCACATTGCGGAATCAGCCAGGGACGCGCACGCGTACCGTGCACGCACGCGTCGATGTCTGCACATGACTTCATTAAGGCAACACGTGCCTGGCGATTTTGAGGGGTTTCTGAATCCATTTTGGCGCCAATTGCTGATAGAAAGGAATAAAAGGATCAAGGCCTAAAGGGGGGAACATAACAATTAGATTGGAAGTTAGTGATAGCTTTAATTTAAAGTAATTTTAGAGAGAGAGTCTCTCACTTCTCTTTAGGATTAGGATTAGGTTTAGGTTAATATCTCTTCTTAGATCTAGGGTTAATTCATGCCTTAATTCAATTCTCCTTTGCCAATTCTTAATCTTCTCCTCTTCCTCTCCCTAGTTATGTACTTTAATTCTTGTAATTCTTCACTTTGTTTGGGATAGATTGTTGTTTCTTTTATTCCCTTTTAATAATGCAATTTGAGGTAATTCATGATAATTGTGATTTCCTTGATTGTTGTTGTTGATTCTTTACATTCAATTGTAGTTAGAATTCACTTTTGTTGTGATTGACTATACTTTTCTTTTGTGCCTTCCAAGTGTTTGATTAAATGCTTGGTTGGATTTTTGTATAGATTTTGTTCCTCTTGGCCTAGGTAGAGTGATTAGTGACTCTTGAGTTATCTAATTCCTTTGTTGATTGATAATTAGAGATTGCTAATTGATTTGAATGCCTCTAAAGCTAGTCTCTCCTTTAGGAGTTAATTAGGACTTGAGGAATCAAATTGATTCATCCACTTGAATTTCCTCCATGGTTAGAGGTTAACTAAGTGGGAGCAATGAACAATTCTCATCACAATTGAGAAGGATAACTAGGATAGGATTTCTAGTTCTCATATCTTGCCAAGAGCTTTTATAGTAGTTAGTTTATTTTCATTGCCATTTACTTTTCATGCTTCTTATCCAAAACCCCCAAAATAACTCACAACCAATAACAAGACACTTTATTGTAATTCCTAGGGAGAACGACCCGAGGTCCAATACTTCGGTTTATAAATTTTAGGGGTTTGTACTAGTGACAACCAAATTTTTGCATGAAAGGATTATTGTTGGTTTAGAGACTATACTTTACAACGAGCTTTCATTTGTGAAATTCTAAACCGTCAAGAATCCAATCATCAAAATGGCGTCGTTGTCGTGGATTTGCAATGGTGTTATGTTATTGGTTATTATACATATGTGAATACTGTAAATAGTTTGTCTTTTGCTTGTTTACTAGATTTTGTTAGTTTTTTTTTTTTTCCATAATGAATTCTCACTTTGGCTATGAGTTTGGCTCTAATTGTGTTGTAGGGAATGTGAACTTCAATGCCAACATGTACCAAGGATGGAACACTCCAAGATGGGAGGAGCCTCAAGGAATTGATCACTCCTATTGGCAACAACCTCCGGATACTTATAGGTATAATTTCCATCCTAATGCATGTCAACTCAATGGCTATGGTGACCCCTTTTGTGATAATCAACCACCATATGCCTATGAACCTTATCCTCAACATAATGCTCAACCATACTCACAAGCCTCTCCATACCAAGCACCTTCCTATGATCCATATCTACCACATGACCAATCACCCATATCACATCCAAGTGGCTATGTTGCAAGTACCATTTTTCATATTTACGCACTTTCTCCTCCACCACAAAGTAGCATTATCAGAAAAGTAGAGAGCTGCAGTGCGTAACTTTATTGCTTCTTCGACCACCCATTGGCCTTCGAAGTACCTCTCCATTTGCCATAGGAAGTTCTCCACCTCGCGAGCGTCCCTTACGCCCTTGAACTCCTTTGGCTTGGGGAGATCAATCTTTGTCGTCTCCCTTATAATGGTTGGTCGAAATTTTGCCTCCTCGAACTTCCTCAAATAGCTTTAAGAAATTCTCAAGCTTCTCTTCGATTTGGAGCATGCTTTCTTTGAAAGCATCTAGTTCTCCTAACATGTGAGCCTCGAGGGTCTCCTTATCATGTTCTATCCTTTGAAAACGCTCATCCATAGAGGATAGAACATTCTCCAACACAGAAACTCTCTCTTCTAAGAAGTTAGAGTCCTTACCTCTAGGCTTACTTGAAGAACAGACCTTCTTGCCTCCCCATTGAGAAGGAATAGCATTACTTCCCCTTTGAGACTCAATATGCTCCATGGTGATACTAGAAGCCATACCCACAAGCGACTTGTGCTCCCTCTCGAACCTTGCTCTGATACCAAATTGTCACGGCCTTGGACACACTCCAAC
The DNA here is from genome assembly GCF_059453495.1 of Arachis ipaensis. Taxonomy (NCBI): domain Eukaryota; kingdom Viridiplantae; phylum Streptophyta; class Magnoliopsida; order Fabales; family Fabaceae; genus Arachis; species Arachis ipaensis. The sequence goes on from NC_142436.1 coordinate 8,934,049, forward strand.
GCTACCGTACCGGCACTCGGACTTACTCAACCTCTTGAGTTAAGACCAAGTCAGCCTAACCCTCAATACTTAGTAAGAAAGCTAAGAATACAAGAGAACACAAGAGAAAGGAAGCTTTGGTGGAAGAACATTTTATTGCTCAAGTGTGGTTACAAATAATTCACACACACTCAAACTCTAACTCTCACCACTATTTATAGCCATCCACCTCCTCAATGGATGATTAGAATTAAATCTAATCAACGGTCCAGATTAGTCATCCAGAACCTTCTTTACAAATATCTATCCTACCACAACTCTCTAAATGTTTATAAATTATTCCATACCACTCTTTATACTTCTATATACATCTACACTCTTCTAGAATACTCTATGACCTTCCAGAGTCTTCTAGAACCTTCTAAGGTATTCCGAGACCTTCTAGGACATTCTAGAACGTTCCGGAACCATCTAGAGTATTCTCAAACACTCCAGAAAACTATACAAACACTGTTAAATCTAACCTTCTAAAATTTACCGTGACAGGCCGCTTTCTAAGGTATCCCCTTTACCTTTTCTTTGTTGTCCATTAATTATATTCATCCAATTGAATCTGGAAATAACCATTAAACATATGCATTCTGAAATATGGAGCTTATTTTCCATTTCGATCTGCACTTAGAAAATGGTGTTGAGGAGTAATTCTTAAAAGTGAGCAAGGCATGAACCAGAAAAATTTGGCCTGGATACTTTGTATGCTTATATTTTAGGAGCAAATCCCTTCCTTTAACTTTATTCTCTTTAACCATCCTCCTTGTGTTTTGTGGGCTGTTTTTTGACTTTTGCTATTTGTGTAGCATTACTTCTCATTGAATGTGCTATTGCTGTTTTCAGTTTTGTTTATTATTTTACTTTTGATCAAAATAATTGAGATGTTAAATTGTGGACAGAAGACCATCTTAGAGCTCATTTGTTTTTTAAGTCTTCCTAAGAAAAGTAAGAATTTGGCTTCATTCTTTTCTTAAGTTACTTTTAGCAAAAGTGCTTCATAAATTCAAATTCCTCCCCCTCACTTTTATTTTATTAGAAAAAAAATGTAAATCAAACACACTTATTCTTATGCTGGCAGCACCTTAGAATTTCTCTTTGTATATTATGACAGTTGTGGAGCAACATATGACACATAAAAAAAGTGTGTCAGCATTTACAAGTTTCTTAGCGAGTCCCATTTGTTAGGGAGATTCTTAGGTGCATTCAGGTGTACTACAAAACCGTTGAATGTGTGACCTATAATTTATGTGGGTCATTCTTCTCTCTCATTTTAGTATTTACATTTTTACTTTAATTTTTATTTAGTTTTTTAGTGCTCCAATGTCACTTTTTAATTTAGATATGGAAGAAGGAACGGTGTAGGACACAGTTATGGAGTGTATGGGTGCTTTACGCAATTGTGGTGTCAAAAACAAATCGGACCTTCCGATTTGTGTTTAAAAAATTTAAAAAAATTGCATTACACAAATCGGACCGTCCAATTTGTATTTTAAACAATTAAAAAAATTTAATAATGAAATCGGACCATCCGATTTTTGTTTTCAAAATTAAAAAAATTTTAAAAGTACAAATCGGACCCTCCGATTTTTCCTCCCACACAAATCGGATCATCCAATTTGTATTCATAATTTTTTTAACAAAGCATCCGATTTGTATTCATAATTTTTTTAACAAAGCAATCGTACAGTTCGATTTCTTCACTTCATAGTTTAAAAAAAATTATCCCACATTCATGTCTAGCACCACTCCACCTCCATACCCATACACAACACACACAATTTACATATCTAAAAAAATGAGCCGCTCTAATGTAGCATGGCATGAGAATATTAAGAATCTTATCATCTGGTGTTATGCCTGTAGTGCTTGCTCACTTGGTAGTAAGTGGGTGTCCCTTTTTCTCAAAGTTTGCGGCTCAAGCAAATTATAAATATTAGCATCTAATTATTTTAATATCACACAATTTGAAAGACTATGACTATAACCATCTAAAATGTTTTTGACTTCTTGAATGTTGTGTTCAACAAAATGATTCCATGAATAAGTGGATCAGAATTAAACATAATACTAATAATGGTAAAAGTCTAATAATAAACTAGTTTTATATATTTCTGTTTATCTTCTTAGGCATTATTAGTACGAGGAAATTTCAAATTTCAACTCAAGATATGGTCCATGGTCTAAGACTTAACATAATGGGAATCTTTTTTGCTTTGGCTCTCTATCCGTATGTACTTGTCATTATTATTCACTAGTCACTACAAAGTACAAACCAATTTAATTCTATCTGTGCAACTGTCTCTCTAACCCTACCTTCTCATTTAACTTTTCTTTTGGTTCCATTCTACCAAGAAAATGTATACAGAGAGAGTGAGTTCATAATAATTCCACTTTCAAGTCCCAACCGTTATACAAGAAAGAAACAACAATTATTTTGAGTTGTATCTATAAATAAAGTTAAATAATCAAAAGTACTTAGTGTTTAGAAGTGAGAAGATATTTTTGATAATGAATTCAAAATTACTGAACATATATATCTTGAGAGATATTCAATTTCACATAGAAAATTAGATTTGTTTATATTAAAACAATCACACGAGCAACTTGCCTATGTCCCGTATGTTGTTCTTAATAAAGAAGATATATATTTTAGGTAGGTTTGTTTGATTATTTTAAAAAGAAAACTTTCAGTTAAATACATTTTTTAAGCATCATTTTTAAGCATTACCCTTCATTCACTAGCTTAGTTTGCATATTCTTTGCATTTGATAGGACCAAGTATTTTTGCTACTTCATTTGCTGATTATTCTTTATTTCATCTAATGGATCAGAGCAAAGAATTATCACGAGTAACATTCATTAGATATTTCCTTTACCTAGTTAAAAGTCATGAGTGTCACATTAAATCTAAAGTGAGAAAAATTTATCAGAAAATGAAAATGGCGAAGGTCACACCCTGACCCTATACATTTTGCAAAGAGACGAGTAGTATATATATTTGTACTACAACTACAAATAATTGAGTTAAGTGGACGAAAAATTGACCACTTTGGGAATCTGATCTCAGCGGTGCTCAGATTTATTACATGCATTCTGTGAAGGTGGGGACGACTCGGGAGTAGGGATCCCATGGGCAGATATTACTACATTTACTTATCATTTGTAGTTATTTTTATATGAAGTTGTTAATTAAAACTGTTATTTATTGTTTTTTGTTTATTTCATCTCATTAGGGTATAATGAATGTTGACTTGGAACTACTTAATTTACAAGACAACGTCAAAGATTCCATAATGACTGGTGTGGAAGAGAATATGAACTGCATTTGTAATTGTGGTGACAGCAGTAACAAGATATTCTCTAAAATTGTCTCAGTTACCATCTGGGCATGAGATGTTCTCATTCATAGATGAGTATAGCCTGGTGGATGCGAAAAATAGTGAATGACAGAGGTGATGGTCAAGTAGGTTGGGGTTTGAGAGATGTGGAAAGTGAGTGGAAGAAGAAGAAGAGAAACATAAAATGCAAAAATGAATGAAATGACGAATTGAAAATTAGGTTTCTCCTCATTCAACAGACGCGTTACATAATTAATTTTTAATTATATATTTATTTTAAAATCAAATAAAGATGATTTATTATATTTTAGAATTAAATACTAATGAGTACGTATAGTGGTAGACGGATAGTAGGATGAAGAAGGCTAATTTTGCCGTTGGCACATATATTTATAATAAATTATATAACTAATAATTTTAAGTAAAGTATTTTTTTTATTCAAAATTTATATCCAAAATATATTTTTAATTTATTATTTTTAAAAATTTATTAAAAGAACTCAATTTTATTACTACTAGTGTATGACCCCGTGCTGAGCACGGAAAAATTTATAAAAAAAAAATATAGCTTCGATATTTAAAACAAAAGTACAAAATAATTATTATTTTAAGAAATTTATAAAATTATTATTAAAATTAAAGTTTAACTTAAAAAAAGTAAGTAATAATTATTTTATATTTTTTAAGGTAAAATAATTATACACTGATACAGAATTTAAAATAAAATTAAAATATTTATATTAGAATACTATTTTTTCAAAGACTTCTCTATAAACAACATTGATGGTTGAATTTGCAGATATTTCTACATGATTCATAAGTAAAACTTTTAAATCTCTCTTACTCTTAACTCTTGAAAGTGCCACATATAGTTGGTCATGTGTAAAAACTGGTTTTGGCAAGCACAATCCAACATGAGATAAAGTTTGTCCCTGAAACTTGTTAATTGTCATGGCAAACGATACTATTATAGGAAAATATCTTCGTTGGAATCTAACTGGGACGGTTTCATTTGTTGGTACCATATTCATTCTTGGAATCAAAGCAATATGACCAACATTGTTACCTATTAAGACTTCACATTCTATGACATGATTTTCAAACTTCCTAGCTTGTAGCCTTGTACCATTACAAAGACCACTGGATTAGTCAATATTCCTTAGTAACATCACCGGAACACCAATCTTGAGTATTAATTTATGTGGAGGCAAACCAGAGCAATTTATGCTATTCAGTAATTCAGGACCATAGAGATCTAGCTGACTCTCCATATTCCCTTCATCCATACAAATGGAATCCGAACTAAGATATAATTTTTCTCCTCCAGGAATGATAGCCATCAGATGGTTGTTGACCTCTTTAACGATGTCTAGTGTGGGAGCCAGTATAGTTCTTGCTTTGAAAAAATCTTTTGAGGACATGTTTTTCAAAATATTTGGATAAGAAAAATGAACCAACTCATCAAATGTATGGTCCGAAGAAGGAATAACAATATCTCCTGGAAGACATATCTCAGATTCACCATCCATATTGTCACCTATTAGACCATCACTAACTTTCAATAACCACTCATCAAATTGCTCTGTCTCATCTTGATCTGAAGCAATCGTCCTTACAGAGAGTCTCATATTTTTTGTTAGTTTGAGCACCTGACAAAACTTCCAAAGGTAAGACGAATTCACGGTTGAATGAACGATATCTTGTCTCGATCCTCGTGAAATGACAGGAAGAATTTGTTTAAAGTCTCCACCTAGTACAACCACTTTTCCTCCAAAGGACAAATATTTGCTATATGTTGGAGAACACCTCATGATATCACCCAAACATTTATCAGGCACTTCATAGCAGTACCTACTAACCATTGGAGCCTCATCCCAAATTATAAGTTTGGCTTTCAACAACAACATTGCTTGAGGGGAACCAGGTTTGATGTTACATACAGAATCCTCAGTTATATTCAGCGGTATTTTGAACCTTGAGTGTGCCGTTCTTCTATTGGGAAGAAGTAAAGATGTAATACTACTCGAAGCAACGTTTAACACTATATCACCCCTTGAGCAAATCTCAGCAGACATAAGGTTCCAGAGAAATATTTTTCCAGTACCCCCATGACCATACACAAAGAAAAAACCCCCCTTCATCACAATACACAGCTGTAACAATTTTATCGAATGCATATCTCTGCTCAGGTGTTGCGATGGCTAATATGTCTGAGGCATTTTTCTTTAAATCATCCTTGTTAAAGTTTAGCTCTTCCCTAATAACCCTTTCGGTTAACAAAGAACTATCAACTTCAGTTGCTAAAGGCATTGGAGGATAGTCTTTCAAGGTTTTACCATAGGAATGTAAGATCTTGTCTATATCCATTAAGCACAACTGCTTAATCTCATCATCTGACATTGTTAACTCTGCATATTATACGATACTGTAAAAATTCAATCAAACTAAAAATGATCAATAAGGAAGAACTTTTATCATTATAATTAATAAAAACTCACCCCTCATGTTCATTACAGCTCTCTGTCAATACAAAATATCATCTGAGAGTTCATGCCAACATCTATCCCAGACATGTTCTGGTCTTGAGATATTGTTGGATGTTAATAGAATGACAAATAACCTCCTAACATATGATCCTAAGGCCCATGAGCTTGCTTCCTTAATTGCATCAATGAATTCTTTGTCATCTTGCAAGAGTTCAAGGGCGAAGCATGCATCTCTATACATAGCATAAATTGTTCCTCCTACTGTTCTTATATCTCGAAAACTCATACATCCTCTCTGAGTATTCAAGAGAAGTCGTTAGTAATATTCTTCAATATTTGCTGCAAAAAATTTGGTTAAAATCCCACTTTTAAGTTGTTAAATAGATTAAGCAACGCTATTTTAATTATTATGTAGCTACACATCCGCATAAGAATAATTTTCCTAAAAATATAGAAAAATAAAAAATTGTATAATCTACAGATTATAACTGTTGAAAGTTATTTGAACATTTATTTTCTAGTGTAGATAAATCGAATAAAATGGACGTGGGGTATAGGCTGTTAAGATTTTAAATTTAAATCATTAAATAAGTAAGATCAAAATTGAATATAAACTCATCATTACCTGTAGGTACATGAGTATTCCAATTGCGAAGCCTTTCTTTCGAGGAAACCACTTTGAAGAATCGTCCTTCCAAACAAACTTGGTTGGAAACTCAGCATAAGTCAGACTTCGAGCATAGAAATATGACATGTTCGCCGCCATCCATCCCAAAAATATGGACTTATGAGATATTGCTCTTTCGACGATATCATTCATATTAGAAGTTTCACCATAAACCACAGGTTGCTCATCCACCAAATGTAATGGAAGTCTAATCACAAATGGTTCTTTCTCTTGGATTTCGTATCCAAATAGACGCCAGACTGCCTTACATGCCGAAATGTACCTACAATCGTAGTAATTCCTAATTTCGTCAACAACTTGTGTGGCTTCTGACGGATCACCAGCATTGTATAGAGTAGCTGTTACGCGGTCATTACCCTTGTGTACATACTTAAACAGATACTTAATAGAACTTGTTTGGCATGTGTATTCCACATTTATGTGGCACCCGAACTTGAGCAACAATTCTAGATTATACGAAATAATGAACTTATTGTCTAGTACACATTCCCTTTTCTTCACTGTTCGACCGTTATTAGTACGCCTATATTTAGAAAATCCGGCCTCATCAATGAATGTTCGCTGTCTAAACTCTTTAGGATAGAACTTTGAACATGATCCATTCTTCATGCAAGGTGAATTCTTGTTGTACGGACCACATGGACCATGTATTATATAATTTTGAATAGCTCCATGTAGATTTGGCCTTTCATTTTCATCAAGAATCTCAACTGTTATAGATTTGGCCTTTCATTTTCACATCAATTTCAGAGAGGAGAGGAGAGAAGTGTGGGAGTGGGAATGGGTTACGGGCTTAAGCCATTGGGGATTCTTTTTTTTTTTTTAAGTCAAAACGGCACCGTTTGGAGGAGTTAGTAACAAACCGAAAACCTTTTAAAAAAACCAACCAGTTCTAATGGTTCACCGATTAATCATATATACGACCGATTTTGTAATGAGTTTTTTTGTCAGACGATTTACTCATAACATCTTTTAAGCCATTTTTAAATTTTATAAAATTATTTATAATAATTATAAAAAGTGCTCATAATAAAAAATTTTAAAATTTTATAAAAATATTTTATTTAAAATTGTTAATAAAATCTTAGTTGTACTCTGTTTCAAAATAAATAATTATAATGATATTAGTATTTTATACAACAATTCATACAAAAAAAATTCAAATTTCATACAATATTTTTTCGTTCATTTTTAATAGCTCATAAATACAAAAAAAATATTGTACAGAATTTAAATTATTTTTGTATTAATTTTTATATAAAATACCCATAACATTATAATTATTCAGAAGTTGTATATAATTCGAACTATATGAATTTAATTTACTACATATTTGCCTAAATCGAATTTATTCAATTCGATTTATTTAATTTAATTTATTTTTGTATGTGGTATGATTTAATTGAAAGAGCAACAATTTATAATTTTATCTAGCATCAATAAATGCAAATTATGATTTGATTCTTCTATAATTTTATCTAGCATCAATAAAATTCCACTATCACTGGTTTTAAAAAAAATTAAAATCTAAAACGATAGTTAAAAATAAATAAAGAGGATAGATTTAATTCTTCTATAATTGTATGCATTTTTTTCCTAATTTGTATTTTTATCACAATCCACAAGTTCTATGTTTTATAACTTAACGTTAATTCATATATAGTATATAAATAAATTTAATTAGAATAAATAGCAATTTATTTATTTTATTTTAGACTTTATAAATGAAAAGACTAATTCACTAATATAACGAATTATAATTAATGTAATATAATTAATTAAGTAATATAAATTATATTAATTATATTAATATTTAAATATCTAATCAAATCAATTAGTTGATATAATTAAGTCAGTGCAATAAATTGTATTGAATGAGTCAAAACAATTAAATCGGGAAACACTCTCCGAAGCATGCCACGTCAGCTTCATCATTAAATGCAGACATCCGATTTTTATATAATAGAATAGATAGATGTATTAATTCTGTCATCAAACAATTTTATAATCAAATTTAATTGTACAAAGTTAATAACAAAAAAAACAATTCACAATGTGTAACAACAATATCAAAACTAAAATCTTACAACAAAAATTGACAAACTAAAGTTATAAACATGTATAAATAATTAAAATAACAAAAAAAATTATAATAATAATAATATATTTTATGTTCATCATAAAGTGAGCTCTAATTTACATAGGCATTCTAAGTTCTTAATTTAGCATTTTTATAAATATTATAACAATTAATCCATCCTATCTAGTAATTTTTATATTACAATTTTTTAATAATTAAATATTTATAATAATTTTTTTGATTAATTTTTTTAAATTAAATCTTACAAAAATTTTTAATGGAGTGATAAAAATAGACAAAAGATTCTAACTTCAGTTATGTATTAGAGAAGTAAAAATTTTTCTAACTCTACTATTTGAGTAATTATATTTTGAATATGTATTGATAACATTAACGTATAAGGTAGAGGATGTCCAATAAATAAAAAACATAATTTTAGAAACAAGAGCAAACTTATTATTATTTTTTAAAAGATATTAATACTATAACTATTAATAAACTCTCATATTTTTAATTTTTATTTGTATTTTCTAAAAATATTAATTTTTTTGTGTAAGAGAACAAATCTATGGAATGATTATTTTTCTATTTATTTTTTTAAACATATTTTTCTTTAATTTTCTAACATACTCAAGAGACAAATATAGAATAAATGACCATTTGTATCCATGAAAAACGCTGACATTTGTATCCATGATAGCCTGAAACTAAAGTTATACCCATGATAGATGCCTTCCGTGTGACAAAAGTGCCCTGACGTGGATCTGAGCTTGGTTCGTGAAAATCCGATCCTACGTGGCACTCCCTACCTTATCTTCAACCCCTCTCTCTCTTACTCACTCTCTCTCTCTCTCTTCAACCCCCACTCTGGTCCCTTCTTCCTCAACACTCCCTCCCTCACCTTCCTCGTCGTCATCAATGGCGCAAGATCTCTTCAACAATTTCTCGTTCTCCAAAACCCTGAAGCTCAAGACCAAGCAGCAAGAGCTTCTGATCCGCGTCACTGTCCTCACACTCATCTACATCCTAGCCTTCATCACTCGCCTCTTCAGTGTTCTCCGCTATGAGTCCATGATCCACGAGTTCGACCCTTACTTCAACTACCGCACCACTCTTTACCTCACAAAAAACGACTTTGCCAAGTTCTGGAATTGGTTCGACTCGGAGAGCTAGTACCCACTTGGACGCATCATCGGCGGAACCCTCTACCCCGGTCTCATGCTCACTGCCGCCGCGCTCTACTGGGTCCTCCGCTTCCTCTGTTTTGCAGTCCACATCTGCGAGGTTTTCATCCTAACGGCGCCCTTTTTCGCCTCCAACACCACCCTCATTGCTTACTTCTTCGGCAAGGAGATTTGGGATTCCGGCGCAGGGATCGTCGCCGCAGCTTTGATTGCAATCTGCCCTGGGTATATTTCGCGGTCTATGGCAGGGTCCTATGACAATGAAGGCTATTTTCGCGCTTTTGTTGACATTTTACTTGTTTGTTAAGGCTGTTAACACTGGGTCGTTAGCTTGGGCTCTGACTTCGGCGTTTGGATATTTCTACATGGTTTCGACTTGGTGCCACTTTATGTATTGGTGTTGTTGGTTACTGGTGTATTGGTGTTACCATTTTGCGCCATTGATGACGACGAGGAAGGTGAGGGAGCAATTGTTGAGGAAGAAGGGGCCAGAGTGGGGGTTGAAGAGAGAGAGAGAGAGAGTGAGTAAGAGAGAGAGGGGTTGAAGATAAGGTAGGGAGTGCCACGTAGGATCAGATTCCCACGAATCAAGCTCAGATCTAAGTCAGGGCACTTTTGTCACACGAAAAGCATCTATCATGGGTATAACTTTAGTTTCAGGTTATCATGGGTACAAATGTCAGCGTTTTCATCTGTCATGGATACAAATGGTCATTTATTCGACAAATATATCTTTAGAGCATCGATAAAATGGTCTTATTTAGATTGGTATCCATCACAGATCAACGAAAAACTAGTCGCATCCTATGACATACTGATCCTTTTATAGTGTGGATCTTATCCGATCCGGTGACAGCGCGAATCGAATAATAGCCGCGATTGTCTTCGTGAGCTAAAGATTTAATTATATAGTGTGGATCTTATTTAGAGAACGTGAATTTCATATTTGATTTAATTACAAAGAGAGAAAAGATTAATGTAGTTGATTATGCGGAGTGTATATCTTCTTCAAAGAACCTTCCTGTAATTGCTCTTAGCAAGACAGAGACTGCATAGTCTAGAACTATTTTGTTAATGGTAACATTTTATATAATTATATTATTAAGAGAAAGATAATATTCTCATTTATTACTAATTATACCTTCTCTAAATTATACAAATTATACTATAATTATACAAACTATTTGTTTTTAAATTAAAAAATAAATTATTGTATTATTAATTAATATTTTTTTCTATTAATATAAACATTATGCAATTATTTTATGAAAGTTAGTTAAAAAATTTTCACCGAAAATATTTCCATAGAAAAGTTAGCAACTTTTCCATAGAAAAGTTAGCAACTTTGCAAATCTTTCGCATAATAAGATCATTGGAGTCTGCGATTATACATTAACTTTAAGTTAAAAACACTTTGAGAGGGAGCCAATGACTTTCTATACCAAATTGAAAGATAGAAAGCAAAAACATTTACGAATTTGGTCCCAATTCCAAAAGTATTTATTTATACTTCTTTAATTATTATATAAATTAAAAAATAAAATCTTTCAAAATACCACTATCTTTGACAAAGAAAAGTTAATGTCACTTAAATAAATAGAAAAGAGCTACAATGATTTTTACCAAATTTCAGAAAAAACCTATATAAATTGCCATTAAAAAAAGTAATTTCAGAGGCAGGAAGGGATAAAATACAATGCTGATCTTTTAATTTAGAAGTTAAAAAAATTCCATGCTATCATCACTAACTTCAAGCTCTCTTGATTTCTTTAGAAAAGTCCAAGAGACCGTGGTCATGATCAGTCTTGACTGACTCTTTGAATATTATATCAATTAGCAACTTCACAAATACATCATTTTTCTTCTCGCTTCTTAATTCTTGATAAGTCTGGTCAACTCTATATTTTTGTCTCCAACATATTTTTATGAAAGACTCAATAAAACTAGAGTTGTGCAGGATAAACAATGTAAAGTATAAACACTGAAACTTTGTATGATGGACCTGTTATATATATATATATATATATTTTCCTTTGTAGGTATCATTATCTATTTTTGTTTGGACATAAACTTTCTGTGGATGATGCAGCTACTACAGTATATGCAAGACAAATGAAAGTGATATTCCAAAATACAGAACTAAGTGACAAAAATGACAGTATTTAGTACACATTATTCTTATTTACATTTACTATCAATATAACAACAGAAGATATGTGTATTTGTATATTGCAAAGATGTTCTTAGTACAAGAATCACTACATTCTTATATTATCACTGGAATACAAAAACATTCTAATATATTTATAGATATACAAAAGACATTTTATGAATGGCTAGGAGAAGAATCGTTACCATCATCTTCATCTGAGTTTAACACCATTGTTTTTAAGGGCATTAACAATAGCCCAAACCTTGGTTTGGCTCTTAAATCCCTACTACTCTATTTCTTTAGTTACATTGACATGAATTCCTCTTCCTTGTCCATCCTTAAGTCCTTCAACTTTGAGCCACATGGCCAATACCTCCCCAACAACAGCAGCTACTTTCGCATTGCAGGACCAGCCGCACTCAAGCGACTGGTTAATGGAGTGCTCCGCCATGGAGTAGGTTGCTACAATATGACCATGGTTTCTATCCACCATGTTTGCTGTAATGTGTTTCAATGACATGAATATTCTCAGCACATACCGCTTCAAAACAGTCATTCTTCAGTTATCTAATGGCAGATAGAAAATTAAACACACAAATTCGTTTAAACAAAAACGAAAGGAGAAACCAATGTCTTGATTGCAAATAAGTCATTAACATTCTCGATTGTAAATTTATTATTAGGAGCGATAAACATGAAGGATACACCACCAAGTCTGAAATTATACATAAAAGCACATTTATGCATAACGAAATGAAATGTCTCAAGTACATAACAACATTGACACACTAAAATTTAAAACCATAAAGAGTAGTACAATGAGCGTGATATAGCAGGAAAAATGTATCAAACTATAAAAATCTCAAATATGAATATAACATGTCACCTAACTTATAAACATTACCCAAATAGGTAAACAAGGAATCAACCTTTAATCCACTTATTCAATTACATTGAAAAAACCCATGAACATATTCAAACAACAAAACTAGAGATCAAGAGATCAGGAAATGATAAGAGTAAGGAACTTTTAGTTTAAGCAACAACCATGAGCTCACTAAAATAATACTCCATATAATAAACTAATTTGCATAGCATATCTGTACATGTAGTTTAGGCATTTCATCAAACACATCATAAGCAAGTAAATAAAATGAAACTCTTACCCGTAGCCTTCAAAAACTACTAAAACTGAACAACGAATTCTCGAGAACGAGCTCTAGTAACTCCTGCCAGCTGCTTCTTCTGCCGGCGACGACGAGCTCAGGGAAGGCGTCCGAGCGCGACTGAGTCCGAGAAGGTGACGACGGACAAGACGGTGACTACTAATGACGCGGAGAGCAACGAGGACCTTGAGTGCTTGACCGGAGACGAGAGAGGGAGAGAGCTTGAGATTGAGCCAATGAGCAAAGAGATGAAAGCTCGAGTTTCAGTGAGAAAAGGGAGAGGAAGGAGAGGTTAGGGCTAGATTTTTTTAATTTTCGGGTCAGCTTGATAGATTAGTGAGAGCTTGGGCTTTGACAGGGACAAGAGGTTAGGGTTAGAATTTTTTTTAGAGACCTATTTGTATTTTTAAATTATTAGGAATTTAAATGTTCAAAAAATAAAAAATCAAGGATATATTTATTCTTTTATAAAAAAATTTAAACATAATTCGATTCAGATATTGTAAATTGATCGGATCAAACTAGATCTAATAATTATAATGCAGACATTTGGATTTATTATTGTTGCTATAATAAACCGATTTTATTATAGTTTATTAAAAAATAAATTATTAACTGGTTTAATAAAAATATCCAATCATAATATGATACGTGTATACGCCTTTAAAAAAAAGGACATTTTTTATGTCTTTATTAAAGTGGTCTCCAACTTTAATTATGTGTTGTTGTCTTTTGTTTCTGTTCTATGTTTTATTTTTTATTTTTTTTGTGCTGTCTTCAATAATTTTTTGTCATCACAATGTTGTTTCAGTTCTCACATTGAAAAATTTACCAACTACTTCTTACATGTAAGATTTTTTTGTGATTTGAAATCCTTTCAAAATTTCTCTTCCTTTCTTTAATAAAATTCTCTGAGAAAGTCTAAGGAGTCAATAACTTTTGTGTTTTGTGGCCAGCACTTAACCATCAAAAGAAAAGTGAGTGATCTCCCACCATTAGATGTAATCTCACACCATTAAAACTACTATTGATGGCCAATTGATGGTTACAAAACACAAAAATTACTAGCCCCTAGCACTCCTCAAATTCTCTGTGTTACAGTTTTTAAGATCTTAATGATTCTTTAAGAATATTTAACTCTGGCATATAAATTAACCTGTCTTACTAGTGGATCTATTTAACATGTTAATATTGATATATTTTTCTTAAATAGTCACACTATTAATCTTGAAAACTCCCTAGGTGAAGAAAGGGAGAGAAGTGTTAAGGGCTACTAGAAGACCAGACAATTGTTGTAGAGAGGTGAGTTCTTTAATTTGTGTGCTAGAGTAGATATTTATTGTGCTGTATTTTATATTTTACGTGTTGAGGAGCAAATTTTGTATGCGGTGATAGTGTGATGTTTTCTTACACTCTTTTATATAAATTGATTAAAATTAACATAATCCATGTTTCAATCAAAAAGAAGAAGTTATAGATGTTCTTCAACATCCACCACTTTCACATGTAACATTTGGTATTGAGGAGGAAAAGAAAAAAGTGTTGATCAAGCAACAAAAAACCAGACATATGCAAATGAGAGGTGAATTCCTTAGTTTGTGTGCTAGAATAGGTAATTTTTGTGCTGTACTTTGTATTTTATATTTTTATGTGCGGAGCAAACTTTGTGTGCTGTGATATTCTTACACTTTTATATATATTAATCAAAAGTAACATAATTCATATTTCAGTCAGAGAGAACAAATTATAGATATTCCTTAACATCAACTTTTTTCACATGTAACAACTGGTACTGAGGAGGAAAAGAAAAAAGTGTTGACCCAACAACAAAAAATTAGATAAAAATTGTTGAGAGGTGAGTTCTCTAGTTTGTGTGCTAGAGTAGATAATTGTTGTGCTGTATTTTGTATTTTATATGTTGAGCAACAAAATTTTTTCTCTGTAACCAAATTCTATTGTTTTTGTACTAATTTTCCCTACATATACTTAAGTACCATAATCTGTCATATCTTACCAAAAGCTATTCTTCCTTCCCAACCATGAAGTTTGTTCTCCACTATTTTTCTTCACAATCAACCTTATCCTTCTTTCTTTTCTTGTTCATGGTGGTGTTTATGATATTTTCAAGATCAAAAGCAAAGCCACAAAACTCAAAATTGCCACCAGGACCATCTAAACTACCCTTTATAGGGAACAGACACCAACTTAGTTCTATGCCTCACCGCGGCGTAACAAAATTATCACAAGAATATGGCCTTCTTATGCACATAATAGACTCATTTAGAGTTTGTTAAGTATTTTTTGTATGATACGATGTTGAAAATTAAATTATAAGAATGTGACAAATAATAGTATGCTTAATGTTTTAAGTGAATAGAATGGTTAGAAGTTAGATGTTTGTATATGTGATTTAGGAATATATAATTTAATAGATTAATATTTCGAAAATATATTATGTTTAAAAGTTCATTTAATTTGAATAGAGATGGAGGGTGTTGTTTCCTAGGAGAAACAGAGATCTGGTTGAGGGTTCGTCTGACATACTTCTCCCCTATCTGGAGGAGGCAAGTTTCTCCCATGTTGTCCAAATCAAAGACTCTACTTTTGACAATGCATTCATAGAGAGATGACGCCCTGAAACTCATACGTTCTACATGCCATGGAGTGAGTGTACAATCACCCTTTGAGATGTCGCTTTTCATCTTGGCTTAGGCATCGACGGACAGCTAGTTGGCGGATACATAAGAGATTTTCAGAGATGGTATGGCTGCGACTCATAAAAATCGGTGCACTTGGAGCGATGCCTCCACGGCGAGAAGCTCAAGAGGGTCAGACACAGTATGAGTCATATTGTATTAAGCTGACTTGGCTGAAGACGTGGTTGAGAAACATGCCACATGATGCATCACCCGAAGTATTGAGTCAATATGCAAGATGCTACATCCTTCGACTGATTGGTGGTCTACTTATAACGGACAAGTCCAGTTCAACTGTCCATATCTAGTGTGTATCATCACTCTTCTGCTCATTAGGATCACAATGCAAATGAAATAATGGAGTTAATGATTTTTTAACGTGGTAATTAAAACTTTTTTTTTTTAATCTCAATTTGTACTTTAGGAAACTTTTAAAACTCTTACCCTAATTTTACTTAAGGCTTTTAAAACTTCTTAGAGAGAAATTTGAGAAAATATTTAGATTATCATATTAGATAGTCATTAGGGAGTCTAATATGACAGCCGTTAGTCTATCTTAATATGTTGTTGACGGTTTTGTGACAAAAATATCAAAATAGTACCAGGATAGATCTAACATGAGTTACGGATGTTAAGTTTAGGGGATCAAATTTAGTAAATTAAAAATTTGAAGACTAAATTAAGGTGCGAATACAATTTCATGAATCATTTTGAGCATTAACTCGAAATAATATTCTTTTGATTTATGATAACTCACATCTTATAACATGGTAATCTGTAAAAAAATGCCAAATCTATCTATAATAAATAAAATTGGACTCGTAGACTTAGTGAACAGTGTTACCCCTTCCTAGCTTATGGTGCATCTTTCCATTGTACTTTGAGAAAACGGGCTTCTACTTCTTAGTTTCTAGTTTAAAATTTTATGAATGAAAGATGGAAATTAGCAAAATTATTCTCATTTACTGCATTTGAACTACCATCAAAACTCCGAAATGTTTATTCTCGATTACAAGCAGGTATACTTATTTTTTTCGTTTTTATTTTGTTCTTGTATTTGCTCCTAAAGAACTTTTGTCATCTCGAATATTAATCATCAAACATATCTAAATGATTAAATATCACTCATTCCTGGATAAATTATATACTCATCCACATAGAGTGAGTTAAATTCTAGCTAGAGTATACATTTAAATTGGTCTTTAATTTAATATCAAATATTTTTATTCTAACAGATTGGTATTCCTTTTTACGTCTTAGAAAATTAATTATATCAGACAAATTGGTTTATCTATTGTTTCAATAAAACTTTTAATATATGTGTTAGAGCCTAATAAATTTTAATATATTGCTCATAAAGTTTTTTTTAGTTGAGAAAGAAAAAGGGCTAGTGTGTGGTTACACACCTTTTTCCCACAACCACTCTGTTCACATATCATAGCAAGATATTCTATCCTTGTTTAAGAGTAGGAAAAAGATTATGAATATTAAAAACTATCTTATGTTGTGATTTTGTGACATAAAAATGATTGAGAGTCTGACAGTAAATTGCATAGTTATCGCAGGGTGTTGGTTGTTGTTAGTAAGACATAAGGTTTATGGAATCATTATTCATAAGGTTTAAGGTTATGAATGAAATACAGATTACAAAATTGACCCTTTAACTGTTTAAGCCAATGATGCTTAGCTCCGTGAAGATTTGCTAATAACATTCTCTAATCTGTTAATAAAAAAATGACCCGTGAAGATTTGCTAGCTCTACCAATTAATGATGTGTTTACTTGTTCAGAATTGTTGCTCCCTGCACTTTCTTTTTCTAACACGTTAACATTCTCAATGCATCTTTATTTGCTTAGAAAAATAGCAGCCAATGCTCACTCTGAAGTTAAGAACTGGCTAAACTGCAGTAGATAGCAATAATACAGCTTTATTCTATTAAAGTTTTTTTTGTTCATAACTATATCTAAAGTTTACAATTATCACTGACGTTATATATTATCCAAATTAGCCTTTTATAGAAATTCATCACTTCATTGATTAATTAATTAGCCATCGCCGAAAAAGAAAAAAGAAAAAGAAAAAGAAGAAGATAGTTTAGAGTGTGAGATATCAGATGCTAAGGGTGAGATGAGAAATACATGAATAGAGAAAAGAAAGATTGAGAATTAAGAGAAAGTATGTTTGTGTGTTTCTGACATTGAAAAAATGAGAATTAATTAGTTTTGTGGGTTACAATGCAAGTACTTATACTGTGAGCTGCTAACAGCTTAACAATTAATCAGTGTAACTAACTGAGTTGCTAACTAACTGAATTGCTAATTGACTGCTAAGTTGTCATTGGCAGCTTAACACCTTTCTTTTTGCTCTCTGGTCTTGGAGTGGTTCATTTGTGCACACTTACATGTCCCTGAAACCAAGGGCTTCTAACTGCTTCTGCTTACTAACTCTGGAGTGGTTCACTTGTGCACACTTACATGCCCCCTGAAACCAAGGGCTTCTCAGCTGCTGTTGCTCTAAGTAGTTGCATTAAGGTTCTGCTTCAAACACTCTTAATAAGTCCCTAAACTTGAAGTTGCTTTTGAAAGAGGCTTTGTCAATGTATCTGCCAGTTGATCCTGAGTTGGGATATGCTATACAAAAATTTTCTTTTTGGTGGCATAATCTCTGACAAAGGACTAAATTAGTGCAAAATATTTGGATTTATTGTGTAGGATTGGGTTAGCTGACAATAAAACGACACTTTGATTGTCACAATAGACTATCGGTTTGGTAGAGCAAGAGACTTCGATTTCACCCAACAAATTTTGTAGCCAGATAATCTTAGTTACTGCATCTGAGATGCCTCTGAATTCTGCTTCAGTATTGCTTTTTGAGACTGCAGTTTGTTTTCTGCTTGCCCAGGACACTAAGTTTGAACCCAGGTAAATTGCATAGCCATTTGTTGACTTCTGATCATCAACATCACTGGTCCAATCAGAGTCATAAAACCCATATATTCTGAAGTTGGTGAATTTGTTGAACATCAGCCCATGTTGTAAGGTGTATACGCTTGACAGCTTTCCAATGAGATTCAAGAGGGTTATGGAGAAATTGAACTACTTTGTTCACAGAGAAAGAGATTTCTGGTCTGGTGATTGTGGCACACTGAAGGCCACCAACAACGGATCTGTATAATGTGGGGTTGTTGAAGGCAGTGTCACCAAAGGTAGAGAGTTTCAGGGATGAGGTCATAGGGGTTGGTGTTGATTTTGCATTGTTCATATCAGCTTTCTTTAGAAGTTCTTTGATATATTTGTTCTGCTTCAGTGTGACAGTCCCTATGGAGCTTTTTCAGACTTCAATTCCAAAGAAGTAGTGTACTTCACTAAGATCTTTTAAGGAGAACGTGTTATGCAGTTGTGCCATAATTGCTGCAATTTCACTTTCAGAGGTACCAGTTACTAGAATGTCATCTACATAGACAAGGATGTAGGTGGCAGAGTTGCTGTGAGCCTTATGAACAGGGACACATCAAATTTTGTGCTTATGAAGCCAGATTGATGAAGGGAAGCACTTAGCCTTGTAAACCACGCCCTTGGAGCTTATTTGAGTCCATAGAGTGATCTTTGGAGCTTGCAAACTTGCTGACTTTTGAGGGATATAAAGCTTTCTGGTTGTTTCATAAAAACTTCTTCATAGAGGTTACCATTTAAGAACGCATTGTTGAAGTCGAACTAGCGAATTTTCCACCCTTTTGCAAGTGCAATGCTCAACATGACCCTGACCGTTGAAGGCCTGACCATGGGGCTGAATATATGGTCATAATCAACCCCTTGCTTTTGGTGAAACCCATTCGCTACAAGCCTGGCCTTGTATTTTTGGATGCTATCTTCAGGATTTTTTTTTACTCTGAACACCCATTTACAACCTATGGGAGCTGAGTGAGTCGGAGGATCCACCAATTGCCAGATGTTGTTCTTTATTAGGGCTGAGTATTCTTCTTCCATTGCTGCTCTCCAGTGTGGGGTGGCAAGAGTTTCTTCAATAGACGCTTGTAGGGGCTTTTCTGCACATTGTTCACTGTTGGGAGCCAGGGTAGCTATCAGGGCTCTGGGCTTGTAAATGCCACGTTTGCTTCGAGTTTGCATTGCATGATTGTTCTGAGTTGTGGGTGGTGGACAAGCCTCAGCTGATTGTGCACCAGGTCCAATAGCTACCTGCAATGGCTCAGTGTCATAGGATTCTACAGAATCAATTGTGTTAGTGGTTGTAACAATATCATTGACTTGAACAGATGCATTTGGTAATGAATTGGATACTGCATTGATATTAGTGGAAGTCGTATCATTTATGTCTATGCTTGTTGGTGGGGGAGCAGGGAACAGGGGAGGGCTTTCATAAAATGTGAATATGGGGTGGGGTGAGGTTCGGTCTGGTTGAAGCTGGTGCAGAGGACGGTGAACAGGGTTGGATAAAGGAATTCATGCTCCCAGAAGATGACATTTCGAGACATGTAGATCCTGCCAGATGGAGCTAGGCATTTGTAGCCTTTGTGGTCTGGGTTGTATCCGAAAAAGATGCATTTTTGAGATTTGTGATCAAAATATCAAACTTGTGTTTGTTGTAAGGTCGTAGTAGAGGGTAGCATGTGCAGCCAAAGGGTTTTAGGTAGTGGTAATCTGGAGTGGTGTTGAAGAGGGCTTCTAGAGGAGTTTGAAGTTAAGGACCTGAGTTGGTAGACGATTGATAAGGAATGTTGCTGTTATGATGGCTTCATCCCAGAATGGGAGAGGTAAGGAAGCTTGAGAAAGCAGGGTTAGGCAGGTTTCAGTTAGGTGCCTATGTTTGTGCTCGACACAACCATTTTTTTGGTGTGTGTGAGGACAAGTTAGTCTATGTTGTATTCCCTGGTCTACAAGGAACTGGCTAAAGGCTTTTGAGAGGGATTCCCCACCATTGTCAATTTTGGAGAGCTTTGATTTTATGGTCAGTTTTGTTCTCAATCATTGTTTTGAATTGACAAAATGGCTGAGAGGGTCTGGGACTTTGCTTGCAGCAGGTAGGTGCCTGTGTATCTGCTATAAGCATCTATGAAGCAAGCATAATATCTGTAGCCAGATTTGCTAGGAAGGGGAGCTGGCCCCCAAAGGTCTGAGTAAATGAGTTCTAAGGGTGTGGTGTGTTGTTTTTGAGAGTGAGAAAATAGGAGTTGGTGGATCTTATTTATGCAGCAAGGTTCACATGATGTGTTGAAGGGAGTATTAGTCTAAGCTGGCTGACTATGGAGATTGGTCAGGATGGCTTTGGTGATTTTTAAGGAGGGGTGGCCAAGTCGTTTGTGCCACAGTTCCAGGGAGTTGGCGGTGTGTGTATTGGTTGTTTGAGGTTTGAATTGGAGTTTCTGCAATTGGTTATTTGAGGTTTGAGTTGGGTTTTCTGCAGGTGGGCAGGTAATACTAGTGTTAGTTGAATTTTGGTAAAGGGAATTTGAATTTTGGTCAAGGCTTTTGTGCAGGACGTGGATTGGGTATCATAGTACAGGGATTTGAATTTTTTGAGGCGCAGGCTTTGCTCACTTTGGTACTTGAGTTACAAGTAGAATTGGTCAAAGTTCCATTAATAACACAGTTCAAGGAAGGATCATTAGCAGAATGAGCATGAGTACTAAAAGATGCACTTTTATTGAGTTGAGAGGTAGCTGTATCAAAGTTTGCACTGTCAATGTGTGCGATTACATTTGTATCTGTAGCATTGATTACATTTGTATCTGCAACATTCTTATTGACACTGTTTTTTACACTAGTCCTAGTCATGCTTTCATTTGCAGGCCTACTGCTACAAGCTACTGGTGCTACTCTGTTCTTGCTTTTCTTTTTGTTCTTTTGGCATATCACAATGGGCTACTTGAATTTTTTTTTTCTTTTTCATTTGTTAAGCTTTTGACACTAACATTTGCATAAGCTCTCTTTTCAACATTGGCTGCTTTTTCTTTTTCAACTTTTCAGATTGGCCTTTAAATTTGGATATCATCAAATTTATACAATCCATTCCTAAGTCTGCCTTGGAGTATAATCTTCTTAGATTCCTGGCATTTTACAACACACAGGTAAAGCCAGAATTCAAAAAATACTCCATTATCTAATGCAAACTTTGATACACTAATTAGATTTTTGGAAATGGTAGGGACATGAAGCAAATTTTGAAGTTTGAAAATTTTGTTTGACATAGATGCATGAATGATAGACCTTCCAATATTAGCAATGCTCGTACCTTTTCTATTACCTCCAAACACCTGTTCAGGTCCCTGATATTCTGAACTGTTGATTAGTTTCATTTGTTCGAATGTGATGTGGTCTGAATTGGGGTACCATCCTGAATCTGAGCTTGGAATGGTGAGCAGTGCTTAGGGGTTTTGGTTGGCTTGCTGTGTTTGTTGATTTTGTGATCTGTACGTCTAGGTTTGTGGAGTTTGGGTGGTGGAGGTCCACTATTCTGGTGTTGGAGCTCTGGGTTCTAATAGTTTTGCTTAAATCTGTGATAGCACTGCCACATAGTTGGCACTGAGGTTTGTTGTTCTGCCACCAGGAGAAGCTTCTTCCTCTACCTCTTCGGCCACTT
Organism: Arachis ipaensis; assembly: GCF_059453495.1. Classification (NCBI taxonomy): domain Eukaryota; kingdom Viridiplantae; phylum Streptophyta; class Magnoliopsida; order Fabales; family Fabaceae; genus Arachis; species Arachis ipaensis. Next base: position 8,956,466 of record NC_142436.1, read on the forward strand.
TGTCCTCTGCCATAGTCTCTTGAATAGCTGTCATAGGGTGTTTCAGTTTGGTATTCTACATCTTCTTTGCTTGAATCTGGTTTCTTGTGTGCTAAGTTGGCATGCACCATGTTTGGGTTAGTTTTGCGAAACCTCTCATTCACATCTTCCTGAGCTAATAGCTATTACTCTAAATCGTTTATGGACATGTGATCGGATCTTGCATTAACCATGGTGATAAAGGCACTAAATTCTTCATCTAGTCCTCCTAGTGTACATTCAAAATATTCATCTTTGGTTAGAGGAGCTCCAATAGCAGAAAGGAAATTCGCTACCTTGTTGATTTTCGTGATGAATTCTGAGACTGATGATCCATGCTTCTTGACTGTCTTCAGTTGTGCCTTTAGCAATTTTACCTTGGATTTCATTCTTGCTACAAAGTGTTCTTCAAGGACTTCCCAGATCTTGAAGGCATACTCATATTTAACCACTTTGTTTACGAAAGATTCATCCATAGCTAATAACATCCATGCTATAAGACATTCATCTCTTTTCTCCCACTCTTCAAAATCCTGTGAGACCTTTTCTGTCACTTGTTCTTCTACTGAATTGAACTTTCTTGGCATTGAACCTGTTGTGATGTGATTTTTGAAACCAATTTGCTTTGATGCAAGCAACGGCTTGGCACTTCCAGGCTTTGTAGTTGTCCTCATCTAACTTGATTGTTGCAGAAAAATTGGCAATTGAAGCCATAGGTGGAGCCAAGCGATTCTGCGATCTGGAAGAGGGTTAGTCCATGGATCAGAACTGGTGCTCTGATAACATGTGAGATATCAGATGCTGAAGGTGAGATGAGAAATGCACGAATAGAGAAAAGGGAAATTGAGAGTTGAGAGAAAGTGTGTTTGTGTGTTTCTGAGATTGAAAAAATGAGAATTAGTTAGTTTCATGGGTTACAGTACAAGTATTTATAGTGTGAGCTGCTAACAGCTTAACAACTAATTAGTGTAACTAACTGTGTTGCTAACTAACTGAATTGCTAACTGACTGCTGAGCTGTCATTGGCAGTTTAACACCTTCTAACTGCTTTTGCTTTCTGGCTCTGGAGTGGTTCACTTGTGCACACTTACATAGAGGAGGGAGAATTTGAATAAAGGTTTCTCAAAATTTTCTGGACTTTATTTCATATACATATAGATAGAAAATATGAGATTTTATGCAGATGAAAAATTTAATAATATTGTGAGTGATAGATGCAGCAGAAAAGATAAATACTACGAGATATCTTGGTTCAGTTTCAAAGTGAAATCTATCTCCGTTTCTACCATAACAATGATGAAATTTTTAATTATAATTTGATTTAAGTTAGGTTTAATTATTCTGTAGGTCCCTGTAGTTTCACCGAATTTTCAATTAGGTCCCTATACTTTTTTTTTCTTTTCAATTGGGTTTCTAGACGTTAATTTTTTTTTCAATTTAGTCCCTACCGTGACAAAACCGTTTGAGATAAAAAAAATATTCTGTTCAAAAATCGAATATTCTCCTAATTAGGTTAGAATTGCTAATTGAATCCACCCTATTTTTTTTAAAATATCAAAACTAACCCTTAGCATTTTGTCTCAAAAGTAAAGAACCCTAGTCAGCGCTTGTTCTCTGAAGTCAGTGGCATTTCTCCTCCTTGCTGGTCATCCTTGGTCTGCTCTGCGCTGGTGGTGTGTCACTTCCGTTGCGTTTCCTTGCCTGGCCGCACCTCACCTTGCTGCTCTGCTCTTCAGGTATCGATGCTGATGGTAGAATCTTGAAGAAATGCCCTATTCTAATCTCAGATTCAGTGGGGAGCTATGGAGCTTATCTGGCTGATGGGTCAGAGAACATGTGAGATCTTCAAAGGACTAATATCAAGTATTTAAGAATTAACTGTAATTGCTGTTTACTTGTGGTGTTTGTTATATTTTCTTATCTTTTGTGTAGCCAGCTAATTGATCAACAAAGTTAATGATATTCTAGATATGATGATATTCCAACCTTGCTTCTTCATCTTGGCGTCCCATTTTAATCTCTTGGTTTTTGAAAGGGGACCGTTTATGAACATCGGAATTGAAATTGCTTGTATAGAAGTTCTGCTATATGTTTAGATGTTTAGATCAGCACTCTATTACTACTATTTTATATATTTATTACTACTATTTTGTTGAATGATGGAAACTAAATTTTATATATACTTATTACTACTATTTCTTGACACCAATGAGAATCATAAGAGATGCAATTCTTGGAGTCTGAAGCCCGGCTCTGGTAGTGGTGTCCGAGGGTGCAAACACTATAGATGTAAGTAGGGCTGTGTTGGTTCAAATAGAGCCCATGACTAGTTGGATGTAGGGACTTGGGGGACCATAGGGGTTGGCCTCAGGGCATTGCAGCTGCAGTGGCTTGTCCCAATTGACTTGTTGTTACGGTTGAAGGGGATTTTGGATTCGAATTTAGTGTATGAAATTGAGAATATGATGACTGATTTTGAAAAGTGTATGAAATTGAGAATATGATGACTGATTCTGTTGATTCATGGATGTCTCAAATACATGTTTATAGAAACAACTTAAGGTCAAACCACAAATTGTAAAACGCTAGCAGAAATATTTACTGCCATTGTTTTAAATTAGGATCTTCCATAAGCTCTTCTATGTTTCTGTTCATAGCTAGTAGTTCTGTAATAGATAGGATTACATAAGTTAGCGTAATTACTATGCCACAACCCAAAATTCCAAGTTCTAGGAGATTTTTTTACTAGTTACTAGTGAGTACTGAGTAGTGATAAAAGTAAATTATAAATGAATCTTGTTGTCCTGAATCTTGTTGTCTGTTCTTGTTTTCCTTATCTTTTGTCGATACTTGAGAAAATATGTATTGCCTTATATGTCTTATCTTTTTTTTCAATCTAGACACTGGTTCAGTACTAGTTACATGTGGTAGTGATTGTTTTCAAAAATGGAAGTGTATATGGTGGTAACCGAAAAATTTTTGAGGAGATGAATGGACCTCACAAAGATGATCCTACTCCGACTTCCTTTGTTCTGAAAGCAGGCTACCATACTTTGATTGAAGCTTTTGGTGGAAAGGACTATCTTGTTGGGACACCTGATGAATTCAAGTTTGCTCTTTCAAAATTCTTCGAAAATCGGCCGTTATCAATGTTATTGTTAATCCCTATGCTGGTTCAGAGAGTGGGAGGTTGCAACACAAGAACTGATTTCTAAATTATCTGTATTACATTAAAACTATGTTTTCTATGGTTTTCGTTTTTAGATTTCAAATTTCAATAACACAAATTACATAATCTTGTGGTTTTTTATGATGTACCATGATATGATAAGGACACAAACTATATTCTATGAATCCACATAAAGGTAAAATATTACATAATCATAATGAATACTTGAATGATGGAAATTAAATTTTATATATACTTACTACTACTATTTCTGTTTTATTTTATCCATTCTTTTTTTTTTCTGTATGTTCTTAAGATAAGATATTTTAAAAGTTAAAAAAAATTATTTTTGGTATAATTTGTATATAAATAAGCAAATGAATGATAGTGACAAAATAAAAGGGATTATAGGAATATCTTTCATGTTATAGAATCATTGAATAGGATTACAGGAATATCTTTCATTGAATATTTATAGTTTTATCAAATTTTCAATTAGGTTCTTATACTTTTTTTTTAAATTAGGTCCCTAAGGGTATACAAGTAATTTCACAATTTACTAACATGTTTTTGATATTTAACATTAACAGGAACTAAATTGAAAAAAATAATATACAGAGACCCAATTAAAAAAAAAGTATAAAAATCTAATTAAAAATTCGATAAAATTATAAGAACTTGCAGAATAATTAAACCTTTAAGTTATAAATAGCTATCCAAGCCAAATACAAAAACAAATTTCTCAATCAATAACACACTAAAAAACTCATGGCTTTTCCTAGATGTTCTACATCCTAGCAGCCTTTTCAATTAGTTGATTCTCACTTTTAAGTTCTCTTTTTCTCCTGAATAAACTAATTCATATAAGCTATTTCAGAGAATGAAATGATGAAGAAATGAAAACTCTTGAGAAAAAGAGATCATTGCACAACATCACTCTATAGTTTATATGTAGAACTGAATTTTTCCTTTCCTCGTTTTTTTCAAACTGAATTTAATAACTATATGATCAAAATGACAAAATCACTAATCTCTCACTTTTGACTAATAAAAAAATAAAAAATAATATTAGATAACCAATTTTTTTAATTAACATCAGTCATTTTCTAAAAATTATTTTATTTATTTTAAAATTTAAATTCTAAATTATAAATATTTAATTTTAAATTTTAAATTTAAATACTAAATTTAAATAATTAAAAATTAATTTCCCGTACTTTTTCTAAGAAAAAAATTATGGTTATTTTTTACTGTCTATAAACCTAAATACTAAAGTTGAACATTATGACTAACTAATATTCTTATTTTATGATAATTCACATTTTATAACATGGTTATACCTCATACGTCTAGAGTGTTGGGTATGTGTCTAATTTTATTTAGATTTAATTATCTGTTGGTCCTATAGTTTTATTAAATTTTTGTTTAGGTCTTTATCTTTTTTTTTTCAATTAGATTCCTACACTATTTTAATTTTATAATTAAGTTCTTTTTAGTGTAAAAATTATTAGAATTAATTGAATATTTGTTTAAAATTGAAAGTATTTATAATTAAAAACTTAATTAAATCTTTGACCGCATATATTTTGGTAAAAATATTATATTAATTTTAACATTTTTAACATAAAAATGACATAATTACAAAATTAAAAACAATAAAAAGACCCAATTAAAAAAAAAGTATAAAGACCTAATTAAAAATTTGGTGAAACTATAAAAATCAACCAAATAATTAAACCTTTTATTTAAACAGAGTATATAAAAAGTTTTTAGTTCCTCACATTTACTTTAAGATTGTCTTGCGGAAGAAAGGAATAGTCCTTATATTATATGGATGAATTTATAACTAATGTTCAGTCTTTGATAACATCAAATTAAGATAAATGATATTGAAAATAGGGGCATGAAAATGTTAAATACAATTAGTCGTAAAAAATTTGAAAATCAGTTATCACATCAAATTAAGGTAAGTTATATTGAAAATAAAGGGAATAGAAAAATGTTAAATATGATTAATAAAAGGTAATTGAAAATTAATTTACATTTGATTTTATTTGGATCAACATTTTTTTTTATTAAGAGTCGTTTAATAATAATTTTTCTTAATTTTAAGTTCTTTAATAATTTGTGTTCAATCTCTAGAGAAGAGAAAAAATAAAAAATAAGTAACTTTCTTAATTTTTTGAACAACAGTTATGTAAAAGTAGGTATTTAAATTAATTAAATAATAATAAATATTTAAAAAATTGACTAAAAACTAAATTTTAAAAAATAAATAACATTTTTTATTATAATTTTAAGTTATAAAAGAATAAAAATATATTCTCCTTTTTTTTATTCATTAATTGAACATTGTTTAATATATTCCATGCTTTTCAGAATCCATTAATAAAAAAATAAATATTAAATATATATTCTAAAAAAAAATTATATATCCGATTTTGATATAATTTTTTATAAATATTATTAAAAAAAATTTCTTAAAATTTATTAATTTTATGTCAACTATTTTTAAAAATTTTTTTATTGTAAATGATCAAATTATTTTTAAAATAGCCTTTAATTTAATAGGTTTAATTTAAAAAAAGTTATATATAAATAAAATTAATCTTACACATTTCATGAAGTAGGGAAGCTTCTACGTTGGGGAAAGTATTTTCTGGTTCATCAAGGACCAGGTTAAAAATTTGAATTATAAAAATTTTTGGGACTCATTTGAAAATTTTGCAATTGAGCATTAGGTTCTATCTGGTGGTGATGTGGCATAGAAATTATAATATTAATTGCTAAGAAATGCAACTCAAATTTAATTAAAAACTGAGTTAGGTGAGGTGTTTGTATCTGAAGAGAAACACAGTTGCCACAAAAGGTGCTGGGCACATTTCTTGAAGGCGGACGGAGCAACGGAGAGGTTTCCATTTGAATACATTTCGGTCATCCACAATTACTCCATGGAAGAACTTGTTGATAAGGTAGGTCTTCTAGCACCAGTTTATGTTCGAGACCTTTTTTTGTGGTTGAAGTCGCTGTTGTCGATGATCTAGATTTTTGGGGGGGGGGGGGAGGGTTTAGGGTTATTGTTGACCAATTTGGATACCCATTTTTTGGGGTATTCCTAGAGATGTTGCTGGTGACCTGTGTCGCAGGACATTGAAATGTTGTGGTTGTTACAGGATCAGGCTAGGGGGATGGAAGGAAGCTACACAGTCTCTTCGAACATTCAACAACGACCCCAAGTACAGGTGAACGTGTGTCAGTTTCTTTTTTTTTGCTATAGTGGATAAATGAGTTGCTGTGAAGTGCATGTTTAGTAAGATTTGGACTCAGGAGTGTTCTTGTTTTGGCTGGGTAGGTTATGACAGGTGAGACAATTGGTGTGGATGAAGAATATGCTGAATATGGGGAGGATTACGAGCAGCAACATGAGCCCGGGATGATTGTTGACGGAATTGGGTCATTTAATAGAATAGATTTTTCTTCTTTGACGTATGAGGAGATGCGGATGTTTGAGTTTGTGGACTTGTAGAAAACTTATGACTTCTACAATGAGTATGCGCAGATTCAAGGGTTTTCTATTCGGAGGTCAAAGGTTGGAAGAAGCACAAAGATTGGATCGGAGGGAGAAATTTTATGGCAGATTTTTATTTGCTCGAGACAAGGTGAGAGAGACGCCAAACATATTCATCGGGTAGAAAGGAAAATGGATCCTCGACCAATTACACGATGTGGGTGTGGTGCACAAATAAAGGTTCACGTTGATCAAAGCACTGGCCGTTGGTTCGTAGATAAGTTTTGTGGTGAACATAACCATGAGATGCTAGATGCAAGGTTTCGGGGGTTGTTGCGTTCTCATAGGGTAATCAAGGAAGGGGACATGCATCAAATTAACTCGATGAGAAAAGCTGAGATGCGTGTGCCAACCATATTTCGTGCATTTGTCACCCAATGCGGGGGATTTGAGACAGTTGGATTTGAAATTAAAGACATCTACAATGCAATAGAGAATGAAAGAAGAGTGGGGGCAAGTGATGCGGAGTGTGCCTTAAAGTATTTGTGTTGCCTAAAGAGGAATGACGCAAACATGTTTTGGAAATTCTCATTGGACGAGGAGAGGAGGCTGCACAATATATTTTGGTGTGATGGTACTAGCCGACATGACTATAGTGTGTTTGGGGATGTTCTGGGGTTCGACGCAACTTATGGGAGGAATAGGTACAAGTGTCTGCTTGTAATATTTTTGGGTTTGGATCATCACATGCAGACTGTGGTATTCAGTTGTGCAATTCTGAGCAACGAAGTAGAGGAAAGTTATGTCTGGTTGTTGCGAGTATTTCTTGAGGCAATGAAAGGACAAGAACCGAAATCTATGTTGACCGATGGAGATTTGGCAATGAAGAATGCAATTAATGCTGTCTTTCCAAATGCACATCACAGGCTGTGCAGTTGGCACCTGCTACGAAATGCGACTGCCCGCATTGGCCGGCCCATGTTTCTTTGCAAGTTCCGAGTTTGCCTGATGGGTGACTTAGAGGTAGATGAGTTTGAGAACCTATGGAGCGATGTTGTGGAAGAGTTTGGGTTGCAACAAAACCTGTGGATACTAGATATGTATGAACGCAAGCATATGTGGGCTAATGCGTATATTAGAGGCAAATTTTTTGCTGGGCTGAAGACGATGTCTCGATATGAGGCATTGAACATGCAAATTGGGAAATTTATTGGGAACGGATACAATCTACGTGAATTTATTGAGCATTTTCAGCACTATCTCAAGTTCATGAGAAGAAGAGAGCTAGTCGCCGATTATAGATCTGTGTATGGGCAACCCATTGTTAAGTCGAAGTTGGAGGCCTTGGAAAGCTACGCAGCAACAGTATACACCAAAGAGGTTTTTGAACTATTCCGGGAGGTCCTCCTTTTGTCCAGCAATGTAAGAGTTGTATCTTGCAAGAAAACTAGCACGTGTTCCCTGTTTGAGGTTACCATGTACTGCCGGGACCAGTCCTGGAGTGTGGCTTGGGACGAGGCGGATGACGAATTTACTTGCTCATGTTTGCGTATGGAATCATTTGGCATTCCTTGTGTGCACATGGTGGGGGTGTTTCTTTATCTGAACATCACTCAGCTTCCGGTGAAGACCATATGCGAACGATGAATGAAGAAGGCCAAGCAAGCAGCAGTGGACCCATCTGGACAGGTAGACGAGATTCCTGATGCTGTGTATATGAGCATGCACGCAGCTTTGCTAAATGATTGTAGAGAGTTAATCAAGTTAGCCTGCCAGTACTTTGAAGACTACTCTGAACTGAAATCCATGATACAAAACCAAAGTAATGCGTTGAGAGAGAAGCATCGGTTAAGGGTTGGCATAGTTGATTGCGGAGAAAAGGTATCCGTTCGTGATCCGTTGCGGGCGAGACATAAGGGATGCGGCCGATGAGGGTTAACTGCTAGGGGAAAACTCAGCGTGTGCAATGTTGCAGTAAGTGTGGCAAAGTTGGCCATGACTCCAGGAAGTATGCGGAGTTCGGAAGCGAAAGGCGCAGGGGCATGGCCGCAGCGATGGAGGGTTGGGAGAACACGTTATTGTATGGCTGCTAGCTTGTTGAATTAGGTATTAATCCCTCCATTTGCTGGTGCCGTTTGGCGTTTCAGGTTGATGAAGATGAGTTTCCCATTTGAAGATTTGGTTTCTACAAATGCATGATGTGTAATGAAAATTTCAATGCTTAGTTCAGTTTTTTGATATGTAATTCATGATTTGGTTTGGCGTTTGGTTTTTGTGTGAAGATTTTAGCAGCCACTCTCTTTGCAATGACATGCTTGCATGTTGCAGCTGGGAAAACTTTTTATACATATTTTCGACTGCATTATAATCAACGGTATGCAAATGTGACTTGTATCAAGCTTCATAAATCATATTGCTTAACATCTTCAAACAGGATTGTCAATATAAAATGGTGGTATTATATGGAGTTGTGTCATCACTTCCATTTTACATATGAATTGAATATCATCATTGTGATAATTAATTATATTTTTAATAATTGCATGACAATAATATATAAGTATATAACAACATGTCGATTTTATAAACAAGTAATTAATTATTTGTATGCATCAAACTCCTTTAACATTTATCAACCCGTGTTAGTTCACAACATTAAATTTGTAAATACTGGTTCTTATGAAGAATGGAAAATAATATACCTTCAAGAGTGATTACACATAAGTTGTTGATGTGTATTATCGAGAGCAGGATCCATCCTGATTTATATACGTAGAATGGAGTGGTGCCGAATGGGTGGGGTTGGGTTTGCATTGGGAAAATAGTGGATATTTGTGTGGAGGTTATTTAATTTATAAGGTTTTTGGCAACATTAACTTTAAGAAAATAAATTTTATAATATGGAGGCAAATTATGTGTAGTTATTAATGAAAGAATTTAATATCTAATAAGTTTGAAATACACATTTAAAATCAGGAAGCATTAACTATAAGGCTATGTAATCTTCAGTTTACATCCTCGATTATGAAATGCACAAACATGTATATGTAGATGGATGAAGCACATTAGACTAAAGTACTTTCATTAGGTGACAATCCAATAACATTACAACTAGGTACAGTGGATGCAACCACATTATTGTCAATCAAAATGCAAAATGTGCAGCCAAGTACTTAAATTTTGCCATTCAGGAAGGGGTTGTGTCCAACAAATTCAGTTCCATTTGTGGATACTGAGCAAAAAATACAACCATGCAAAATACAAAGTTTGATGCAACACGACATTACCAAGAGTGCCTGGAGGCATCCCATGACATGGAACTACTGCCTTCCATAGTACCGACGGCATACACTTCAACGTTATGGGATTGCCTACAACACATGATTCAAAATGGTAGGAACTGAGTTTACTTAGTCTGAGCATATGTCACCCTAGCAGACTAGATGCAAAAAATTGACAGAAATTTGAATACATTAAACCATAATCAGCCACTACAAATATTATGCAAAGCATCGAATTTCCTTCAAGGTAGCACGTCAGCCATGGTGCGCTTGCTATTCCAGTCGATGACAGCTCTCTGGAGAAATTCATCCCGCATTTGGTTAAAGTGCTCAGTCGCAAAGTTGAGGGCAGTGTCAATGCGGATTTTGTCAGCCAGCAGGTCGATATTGTTATGCTGCGTTGTCACAAACATGATTAGAGTTATGTTACCGTTGCCCCAAAAAAAAAAGAGCAGTTTTAGTACATAGGTAACTGTGGAATATTGATACTAGATACGTACTCGTTTTTGGCCAATTGGATTTAATGTGAAGTATTGCTCCATCTAAAGCCAAAGGAGTACCCAGAGCTTGTCCTTGTAGCTGGAACAAAACGACAAGTATCAGGTGCTAAAGCCAGTATACACCCCAACAAAAACATGTCTATTATTTACTAGAAGAACTGCCTTACCAGTTACCCATGTTAGGGATTCCAAGTACAAACTCGGGGTTCCATTCAGCTAGTGGAGGCCTGCGGCCCAGGAGATTGAGATCCGGAAATTTATCCTTCAGAATATAATCCAGAGTCCTTGCCTGCAGAGTAACAAATCCATACATCTCAAAATTAACACTAAATGCATGGTTAGTAAACTGGTATAATGTTTTATGGCCCAAACCATGTTTATAAATTATATTTCACTTAAGATGGCTTACTTTTTATTGTCCCAACCGTATTTTGCAAAGCAACATTAACGACGTTTTGACTAGATTGTACTCACTCTAGATAGTCCAACTCACTCTACTTGGCCCAACCCACTTCAAAAGTTATAGAAACAGCATGTCACCATGTTTTCGGTCCAGTTTTATTGACTCAACCTAGTTGAGAAGTAACACCAACTACATCATAATTAAATGGGGTTCATACCGTGGGCCCAATCAAGTTTTATAGTAACCCTATCTTCTTGTAGACTAAATTGGGCTCTCCTTTTTTGCCCAAATCAGGACACACCTATTCAAACAAAAAATTGAGGATTTTTTGAACCCAGTAAATCCAACACGCATCGCATCCAAGATATGATAACACCAAAGTCTAACCCAAAAAAAAAAAAAACAACCAAAGCATATCCCATTGTTAGTACATGCAGATACCCTGAACATGCAAGTAACGTAGGCAGCTATAGTTCTCGGTTTAGGAAAACTCACCACAGCTTTCGCAGCGTATTTTCATCTTATGATTGAATCATCAGTCGGATAGCAATCTATAAGCCACATCTTCCCACCGTTGATGTCCACAACGACTAGGTAGAAGTGATCCTCTCCAGTAACATCTACTTTGTCAGCCATTTGGACATAGATCTGCCAGAAACATACAGAAAGTTATTCCTGTTCCAGCTAAGAAAATTGACACTCGGAATGCAGACGGATATAAGCTTCAAGGCAAAATGCTAACATATCTTAGTGCTGCTGGTCTTGGTAGCCAATCCCGAAAGAAGAAGGCAGCCACCTGAGAGTCATCTATGTCTGGATCCAGTACGAATTCTTGGAGTCGAATGGACAACAATGTTGAAAAACAAGATCTGGGACAAATAAGTAACTTGATAACTATAGCCAACCACCAAGTCGGGATGCTCACCGAGAAATGTAGCGGGAGTGACCACACAGTTCGCTGCTGAAGCTGGGACTGGGTCCATGATGTTTTGTATGCCATGAGCTGCATAACATACGCAGATGGTTCTTGTCCCGGCTGCAGGCAGTAGAAATCTTCCCTCTCTGGCTTCATGTCACCTCTCTTGAACAATATTTCACTAGGGTTCATGGATTCCCCAAATATGTAGGCAATGGATTGGACTTCATCGATACAATATTTCATTCCTTTGTTGATCTTGAACTTCGCACGAATAAACTGTATTACACACTAGACTTGGTTAGCCGACATATGTTTATATAATCAAAATCGTCTGGTAACGGTAACATGACAACCAAAGTCAAGAACGACTTACAGAAGGGAACGTCACACCGACCGTAGTGGATGACATCGGAGATGTGCTCTCACGGGGTTCCCTTCTCATCTTTCCAAATTTCTTCATCTCTTCCGAAGTTAAAAGGGTCAACTTAGGGATCTTGGATGGGCTATGGTAGCCTCGACCTGGACTTCTGGAACTCACAATGCCATCTCCAAATCTCGCCTAACCAAACAAATCGAATAGTCATTAGTTAACCAATAACCATGCAAACAAGCTTAACTAGATACATGTTCATCGTAGAAGATGATTGACTTGAAGACCCTTACCGCAAACTGAGTTCCCTTCATTTTGGCTGAACGGTTATCCTGCGGGTCAACCCAAGAGCCACCCAACCGCAACATGCTCCTGGTTGTCATGGTGGGATGCATTGATTTGGCCGCATCCAACTGGATCATAGAGCCCAGCATTATAGTGTCGTCCGACCACACACCATGGGGCTAGAGCCAGGTATGGAGTTCGCTTCGAGCATCACACCCGATTTTGGTGGTAGCAGTGTCAGTGTGTGCTCCGAAACAATACTTTTTTCGCGGGTCGGAGTTACTCTAGCAGTGGTCGTTGGTACGTCAGATTCACCACCGTCGCCGGGCCGGAGAAAGCTTTCCATGCAAGCCTCAACTAAAGCCATCCCCCGCCGCATGTCCTCCGCCAGGCTTCCCACTTGATCGGCTTCCTTCATGTGGGTCTATAAACATGGAAGACAAATACAATTTTAATGCATTGGAAAAAATAAACATCACTGCATGGTTAGTCCAATAGAGACCGAAGATGAATCTTATCAATGCGAATACAATTTGCACTTACATCCAGCACTTTCAACAAACAACAGGTTTTGGCTCAGCTCCTTCATCGTGCCATTCACCTGGAGAAGGGCAGCGGTGATACATGCAGCCTGACCGCTAAAAGAAATTGGTTGTAAGTCTATGATCAAGGTCCAACATCATTTTAAGCCACAAAAAAAAAAGAAAAGCAAATTCTCGTACCTCTCCGCCCTTCGAATCTTTGGAGTCATGATCCATATTCTCGGTTGCATGTTCGGACGCTCCCTTTGGCTTATCCGCATCGTTAACCTTGCCTCCATCAAGCTCACCGTCATTTTCCCAACCCGGAGCCACAATGTTGCCTCCTTGTTGGTCCATATCGTCCACCACCTCTGTTTCCATCTCTGTAGTTGCAGACACCACAAACTTTAACCCTTCGTCCACAGAGATTAATTTGTAAAACAATATATGGCAAAAAATTTGTTGAGATAGCAAGAGTTGACTCTACTTATTTTTAACGTTGGGGCAGGTAATCCTCCCACCCATCGTTTAGTGCAATAGGGGAGTGGTATGCACTCATAGCTCCACCCAGACCTCATCATAAGCTGTCAAAATCAAATCTCGTTGTCAGCAAGCATGGGTGAGAGTAGCTTCCCCTCTTCATGGGTGCTTTTTTCATAAGGGATATTTCGGAGTTCATAGTCTTAACAAAATTAGAAGATGCTAATTCACAATAAAGATTTTTCACACGATACGGTATTTTTTTACCTACTTGAACTTGTGAGAGAATACTCCCTTAGCCTATTGAGTTGCATTACCTGAATGTATGACAATATAAATATTAGTTAATATTAATTTTTTATAATTTTTTATATAAATTATAATTTAAATAATCAATATAAATAATTGATATATTTAATTAATAAAAATTATTAATTAAATATTATTATAATTACTTATAATAATTAATTATTATAATTTTTAATAATCTAATATTTATTAAATAAGTGGTTAACATAATTATTTATAATTTAATTATTTAATCATTTTCCATCTGTGAAATTACATATATTAAACGTATATGTAATGTAATATAGAAATTTAATAATTTTGTTTAATAATTTACAACATGGTAAAAAATTATTGGTTGCTGGTTCATATGCCTTTTACAGGGATCCTCAGCCTTGGTTAGTAAAGAAATTCTCTCCACTATTCACCCAAGTGGCTTTTGGATCCCATGTATCAGAATAAAATCTCCGTTTCTTTTTATTGGAATTGCATCTATTTACTACCAATGGAGCTGCTCTTACCCTAGTTGAACCAGTGTCATCCTTGAGCAGTTGAATAAGTCACTATTTAGTGTCACATCACCATTTGCTTCCACTATTTCCCAGGTGAAATGACTACTGATGCAGCCATCACTCATTCAAGTACAACTTATACGCTTCCATGAGTTCCTTCCGGCGTAATGTTTATGGATGCTTTATAGAACCTTATCTTCGTGGATACTCCGGAGCACTACCAAAATTAAATCGCCAATTACCTACAAATTCAAGTTACACGCATTATTTGTGAAAATTTCGATTGGATTTTTTTGGTCTAAGACTTTCTATGCAACGCATATTAGTTAACCCAGCATTGTCTTTCCGGAGAAAAACATGGCATCAACATCAACTACATTTAAGTTACAGCTTAAAGCGGCAAAAACAAAACCATCATGAATTCAAATTTTCGACTACTCCATCTAACAAATTTATTCAAAACAGAAATTCTTATCCGAATTTGGTTAAAATTACAATGGAGGATGCTCAGTTGTTTTGGGCACACAAATATTTTATAAACAACAATTCGTTGGTTGCATCGGTATTATTCAAAATAATCAAGAATGAATCATTGAGGGAAATAAGTTACGAAGGTTAAGGAGATCCAATTCATTCCTGCTTAACAATACCTATTTCCATCAATACAACAACGCAGTGACACATACAATATGCATCCACATGATGTAAAATACATAACCGAAAACCGGACACAGCTACTTTTTACAGACCAACAAAATAAGAACTCACACATAGCGGGGCCATGTGCAATGCTTTCACTAGTCAAATACTTATGAACCGCCGAACATAGCATACACCAGAATCAACCGACTTTCAAGGAAAATTGTTACTTGCTGCGAGTCTTCGTCCTGAACAAATTTGACATCCGATCTATTGCCTCTATTAACTGCATTAAAAGCTCCCTGTTTTCCACCTCTAGCTGAGACACACGCCCCTCTAGCATGGTGACTGCATGTTGAAGTCACGTAATAGCACTTGCTGCGCCAATGCAACACCACATTAAACGATTAGTTACTCAAAAATAAACCCAATTTCTTTATTCACAGTCTAAAGTAGAAAAATTCCAACCGTATCGTAAAAAAGACATACTGTCTGAACCCGGGGGGTGGTATTCACTTTCATTGGGGGAAGTCGGCTGTTTCTCCAGTGACACCTGATGTGAGGATGAGTTAAAACAAAGATGCGGTCCACCACTCTCCACGTCTGCTGTGAAGTATACGGCATGATGAAGATGGGGGGTCGCTTGCACTGGCCGAACCAGAGGCAGCACCAACAGGAACCCCCTCCGCTAGTGGTAAAACCTGAAGACCTTGGCCGTTGTTTGAAACACCCACACACTGCCCCTGCATGTAATCAACCCATGCTCTCCAACCCGCTTCAAAGCTCCGATACCGGCGATGCAGATTCCTCGGATAGCCACTCACCTGTTGCTCTGCCACCTCCCAGGTGTTGTATATTCCGGGTGTCCGTCCCCTAAATACAACGTAACACTCACCCTCTACATGAAGAGACATGTGGTTTTTTGAAACCCTCCTCCACTTAGTGTATGAAATACTTTCAGATTTAAGAAACAAATCCAAGTGACGACGACTGAAGTTTTAGTAGATGAAGTGTCTTGCCTCACTCACTCACTGATTACACTCTCACCGTCTATTTCATTATTGAAAACCCACGCGTCAGCATCCCAAGAAATCATAACTGAAACTTTATTTAATGGTTGGTATATGTGCAGGTAATAATAAATAGTTTAGAGAAGAAATGGTCAACAGAAAAATAAATAAGATGAACTCACAAGACACGGTTACATTTAAAAGTTTGATTATGTGAATATAATTTAGAAATGATATTTATATTTAATAAATGAAAGCTTTCGACCCTTTTGTACTAAACAAGTTAAACGTTTAATTACAAATGTGAAGTCATTATACATGCTTCTATATATAATTTTGATTACAAATATAAACATAAAATCACTATATTTTTATATAATTATGTTGTAAATTTAATTTCGATTACGGGGCACAAATATGTAGTACTTATTTATATTACTTTTATTATATTTATATACACCATTTTTTTATTGAATAAAAATTAAACGTTAATATAAAATAAAAATTTTGTAGGCATTTTAATAAATATATAATATTCTATTATCTAAAATATACTGCTTTAATATATAATACTGTAAATAATAACATAATCTTTTATTTTTAGATACATAACATAAAATAATTAAATTTCAAAAATATATATTTTTTATTCATTTAAATTAATTATGATGCACAAAATGTTTGAAACATTAAAAATTATATTAAAATTATTTTAAATTGCAACATTAAAATGTAAACATAAATTCTATACTAAGGCAGCTTACCTAAACAAAATGGAAAATCACAGGTATAAATCAATGGCAAGATATAAAATTACGTGTAAGGATAATTTCGATTATGTAGGCAGTAGAAGATTGGCCTAGAGTATAAAATAATTTAATTTATTTTAAAGTTTGAATTATGTAGGCAGTAGAAGATTCGCATCCTTGTTATCGTTATAATCAGCAATCATGGAGGGATCCACATCATCCTCATCCTCATCCTGAAACACATCTTTCCCACCATCCGGAGCTCCACCCTGTCCGGATTCTAGTACCATATCATCAATACCGGCCATTACACTTGCAACATCAACCTCCGGCCCAGTGTCAACCCTAGCTCTATCACGAGATGGGATTAGATCCACATTGAACGACGGGGAGGCCACCAAAAACTGTCTTAGGTTCAAACCTTGGTCCACGTGAGTTACTTTTCTAGGGTTTAATAAGAACGCAACTAGAAAAACGATTATCTTTGAATATATCCAAATCTCTGGTATGAAGAACGTAAGCAAACTCTTGAAATTAAAACCAATACATTACTTAAATTCTCTGGTATAAAGAACGTAAGCTCATGACTCAGACAGAAGATTAAGGCAATAAAAAGTGTAAAATGTAGAATGAAGTATGTACGAGTGAAGAGAACCCAAAGGGCTGCGTCTTTTCCCTTTTATATCTAATCCTAATTTGATTTGAAACTAAAATAAAAACAGTGAAATCTAGACCTAAAAGATTTTGCTTGTAAATGAAAAAATCTAAAACAAAAAAAATTACAATAATTAAAAGCCAAATCCACTAAAATAGCATTAAAACTTCCTGAATTATAACTTAAAATAAACAGCTAATAAAGATAATCTTCAAGTATAATTGTTACAGAAATATAGATAATCTTCACGTCTACATAATCTACTACAATGTTCCATACGCATATTGGTGCGTGCGTACGCAATCCCCCACACTTTCCGTATAGTAGCATTACCAGCAAGTGCACTGGGTCGTCAAAGTAATACCTGAGCGAGTCAGGGTCGATCCCATGAGGATTGTGGCTCGAAGCAAGCTATTGTTGTCTTGCAGGTCTTAGTCAGGCGGAATCAGAAGGTTGTTGGATTAAGTATATGGAGTTGGATGAAGTATCATGAAACTATGAAAGGAATACTGAACTGTAATAAAGTTAAAGCAATAATAGGAATAGAGTTGAGAGTCGGACTTACTTTGCCTTTCTGAACTAACTCCAGTACTACTGTCTTCTTTGCCTGTGAATGATCTTCTTCTATGACAGGCTGTATGTGATCAAAGCCATTGTCCGTGGTCATTGATCTCCTCTCCTGCAGATTGAACACCATTGGCCGTGGTCATCCAATCTGACGAAGGGTGAAGCGCTTAGCAAGTCATTCTTCTGGCGATCCTACTCAAAACGCCATAGATAAGGTCGAATCTTCCGGATCAGAGAACGCTGCTTCTTTGGATTCTAGCCTATACCACGGAGACACTAATTTCCATAGAAATCGGCTGAACTGGTGTCTCGAGAAGTCCCAAACGAAGTCATGGATTAACTGTCTGAGAGATGTATAAACATAGCTGTTGGCTTGTGCTTTTCCTTTCGAGTATTCACACGAACCCAAGTAGACGCGGGTGTTTGTCAGGCACAGTCGTCTTAATGTGATTAATAGAGCTAACTGGTTAGATCATCCTATTCACCACGATGAAGATCGGAATATATATCTTAGAGATAGATCAAACACGGATCGAAGAAGAAATAGTAGTACTTTTATCAATTCATTGGACTCAACAGGGCTCCTCCTCCCAACCTAGGAGGTTCAGAAACTCATACTGAAAGTAAAAAACAATGATAAACCTGAATAATGTGTAAAAGGTTAGAAGGACCCTGAAATACATAATTAAAATTCCTTAAACACTAAACAAATGACTAGTAAGGGTAAAACAGTCTATCTAGTGTTAAACTCCACTTCCGGGACCCACTTGGTGAGTGCTTGGGCTGAGCTTTAGTGAGATCCACGTGCTATGAGGCTCCTACGACGTGAAACGCTGGCTAGGGGGTCCTCATTGGGCCTTTGGATGCTGAGCTCTGGTCTTTGGGCGCTGGACGCCTGGAAGGGGGGCAGAAAGCTGATTTTGGATGCCAATTTTGGGCCTTCTAATTCGAAGCAAGGCATAGACTATCATATATTGCTGGAAAGCTCTGGAAGTTAGCTTTCCATAGCCGTTGAGAGCGCTATATTTGGATTTCAGTAACCCCAGAAAGGCTCTTCCGAATGCAGGCAGGTCAGATATGGACAGCATCTACAGTGCTTTTTCTGTCTCTAAATCAGACTTCTGCTCCAACTCTTCAATTTCAGCTATAAAATACTTGAAACACAAAAATTCATAGTAGAATCCAAAAATATGGATTTAACACTAAACCCTATAAAAAGTTAATAAAAACTAAATAAAACACACTAAAAACTATATGAGAATGATGTCAAAAAATGTATAAAATATCCGCTCATCACATATGCTGTGTTTACAGAATTGTAACTGGTAAACATGGGTTCCAATTGTTCTATTTAGCTAACTTGCCTTTTATTTTATATTATCTGACGAATAATTAGATTATTATATTCAAAATTTATTAACTAATTACTTTATTAAAAACGTGTTTTAAATTTAATATTTATACTTTTATATATATAATATTTATAATTAAATACTTATTATATTTAATATCATCCAATTAATTCATTAATAATTAAATGTATAAAATCATATCATATTTTATTTTCTATTATTCTTAAATATTTTTTATTTTGTTAGTTAACTTTTTTATTCTTTAACGGACCACACTTATATATATATACTAAAAATATTAGTGCAAAAATATTTTTCACAAAATATTTTTTATGATACATAATTTACTAAAAATATATTTTGTTAAATCTAAGAATAAATTATAATTTGCTACCTGATTTTAATATAATTATGTATGATGAAAAATTATTATTATTATTAAAAAGGAACAAAATTAATAGACAGTATACAAATTAAAAAGGTTATCACCTATTTCATTGTAGGAAGGTGAACATCTTACTGAATTATTACATGCCACTAAAAAAACTTAGTTAACATATAAGGTGCATTCTGTGGTATCTATTACTTTACTATGCCTATGATGACTACAAAGAAGTGCCAAACCTAATTTTTCTAAAGAAACTTTGAACTAATAGTTAAGGTAAATATTTTAAACGGAAATTTGGGAAAAATAATTTATTTATACTAGAAAAATAAAGAGAAGATAGATGTTAGCACATCCTCTATAAATGCTCAAATATACATGAGTTAGGTTTTCTGGGTTTGAAAAGACAGATCATTATAGCAAATAAAAATTAAATTATATTTAAAAATTAAAGTAAATTTTTGTTTACATTTATAAACACTAAAAATTCACAAACACTAGAATTTTAAACTCATACAAGAAATAAATAAAAAAATAAAAATCCTTTTATAAAATTAATTTGGTTTTAAAAAATAAAAATAATTAAATTTAATTAACATGAATAATTTAAAAAAAATTATATAAACAAAAATATAGAATAATTATCAAAATCAATCATTGGGTATTTTAAAATGAGAGACTTTAGTCTCTTAAATTTTAAAATAGATCAAATCGTCTCCAACATTTATTTTCGTTAAACGATCCGGTCTCTCTAAAATTTGATTCGAAAAGTTAAATATAAAATTGTTTATAAAAATTTAAAAGTAATATTTAAAAAATTTAATAGTCATTTTGATTAAAAGAATCAAAATAAAAGGAGATTATATTATCTAACAAAAAAAGTAAATATTATGGATTGTTTTGTGTATTTTAAAAGGACAATTTACCTAATTAAATAAATCCCATGAATCCTTTACCCATATACACAAAACACAAACTTGTTACGTGCATGTGCAATTTATATTAGTAGGTAAATCGTGGGAGCCAACCACGGTTTCTACTCTTTACATAAACCGTGGCTGGCAGGGACGGATTACTCATGAAAAAAGTTGGTCCTAAACCGTGGCTGAGTCCCACGAATTTTGAAGGGAAAATGGTAGGCATAAACCGTGGTTACCAACCACGGTTTATGAAGAGGAGGCATTCAAAGGTAACTCCCTTGCTTCCCACGGTTTACGTCTTTAGTAGTATAAATACATAATTTTTGGATTACATTACTCAAAATCACTTTTAGATAAAAAAATTACTAAAATAGACATCAACTTAAATAATTTTTGTATATTATCTTATCATTGTAATTCACCTATTTGAATAGATCTTATTAATTAATTTTATAATAAAATTAATATTTATATACTAAAATAAAAATAACATAAAAATTGATAAAATATATTTTTAATTAAAACTAACAAAATATAAATTTTAGATAGTACTAAGAATAATAAAAAAATTAAATATTTATCTTGGTAGTGATCGAAATAAATCAAAAAAATTTTTATGATATTTTTTATATAGTATATTTTTAGTACTTTTAGTACTCTTTTTTAGTATGTTATAATTTTTTTATTATTATTTATAATTAATTTTTTGTTTAATTTGTTTTATCTAATAGGATCAATAAATTATATTATAAAAAGATAATAAAAAAATAATACAAAAAAAATCACCATTATGAAAATGTATAATGTCAAACAAATAATTAACAAAAAAATAAAAATAATAAATAATAGAAAAAGAGAATTCATATAAACAAAAATACTAAGAATTTCATAAATAATACAATGATAACATGCATAAAGGATAAAGTTGGTAAAATGTAAATAAAGATTGAATGTTGATGGCTAAAAGCCTGTTGGTGAAACGCAGAAGCTTAAAATTGTTGCTTCTTGTAAACGTTTATGAAAAAAATTTTGCCAAACCAAAGATTGAAGCTTTCAAGAAATCTAAACTTGCTTCTTCTCTTCCAACGTGTTTTCCAAACACACCCAAAGTGATTCAATTAAACGGTCATTCTAAGTCCTTGATAAACCGTTGCTGGTAGCAAGGTTTTATGTACATTTTTGTCCCTCAATAAACCGTGGTAACTTGCCACGGTTTATGATGATTCTCTTTTATGAGTAATCCGTCCCTGCCAGCCACGGTTTATGTAGAGAGTAGAAACCGTGGTTGGCTCCCACGGTTTACCTAATAATATAAAGCACGTAACAAGTTTGTGTTTTGTGTATATAGGTAAAGGTTTCATGGGATTTATTTAATTAGGTAAATTGCCCATTTTAAAACTTAGTAGACTCAAATCTTCAATATTAAAAATTTTGAAGACATTTTTGGATAATTATTCAAAAATATATTACATAATTAAAATTTATAATTTTAAAATTTAAAATTTTCATATAATTTTAAATTAATATTACAATATTTAAATTAAACATTTATAATTTATAAAATATGTTAGTGTTCATGAATACTAATAGAAATAATAGAATTTTTCTCTTCTTTTTCTTTTTTATTTTTTCCCTATCTCTTGTAAATTGGGTTTTCTTTTTTTTTTTTTAAGTCATGTATAAAAATATAAATTTGGTAATTGTTACGGATCCGGCCCACGGATCCTACACCCAGAACGGTCCCCGAACTCGGTTACCAGGGTCCGACCCCCTTCGCCCTTCCAGAAGGCCCGGAACCAGCCCACTAGAACTCCTAACCAATTTTCGAATTCAAACGTCTCTCTTATCTTAGCCAAATAAGATAAGATAAGATAAGATAATTCAAACGTCTCCCTTATCTTAGCCAGATAAGATAAGATAAGATATTCACCATCATCTATAAATAGAGGACCCAGGTCCCTCTAGGTATTCATTCATTCCTCACACCTTCTACCTCTTAGATCCATTCTGACTTGAGCGTCGGAGTGTCTTTGCAGGTACCACCCCACATTACTCCAGGCAAGTGATCCGGCATCTGCCTCAACCCGCAAGTTCTCGATCCATCTCTCAACCCGTACCAGAGACATCTTGTACATTGGCGCCGTCTGTGGGGACTTTGCAACGTTGTGGCGGCATGGCGGATAACCCAGAAGAGCAATTATCAAACTCAAATTTCTTGCGTGTAACTGAGAGCAAAAAGGAATAATGTTTCCTTAACTTGCATCACCTTTGCATGTTTATGCATCAAACGGCGAAATCCCAAAGGAATAATGTTTCCTTAACTTGCATCACCTTTGCAGGTTTATGCACCCTTTCGCCCTACTCCAACGGCGAAATCCCAAAGGAATAATGTTTCCTTAACTTGCATCATCTTTGCAGGGATAACACACCTTCGCCCTACTCCAACGGCGAAATCCCAAAGGAATAATGTTTCCTTAACTTGCATCACCGTTGCATGTTTACGCACCCTTTCGCCCTACTCCAACGGCGAAATCCCAAAGGAATAATGTTTCCTTAACTTGCATCACCTTTGCAGGGATAACACACCTTCGCCCTACTCCAACGGCGAAATCCCAAAGGAATAATGTTTCCTTAACTTGCATCACCTTTGCATGTTTACGCACCCTTTCGCCCTACTCCAACGGCAAAATCCCAAAGGAATAATGTTTCCTTAACTTACATCACCTTTGCAGCGATAACACACCTTCGC
Organism: Arachis ipaensis; assembly: GCF_059453495.1. Taxonomy (NCBI): domain Eukaryota; kingdom Viridiplantae; phylum Streptophyta; class Magnoliopsida; order Fabales; family Fabaceae; genus Arachis; species Arachis ipaensis. The sequence goes on from NC_142436.1 coordinate 8,979,746, forward strand.
CCTATTCCAACAGCGAAATCCCAAAGGAAAAATGTTACTTGCAATTACCTTCTTAGTGATAACACTCTTTATGCACCCTCGCCCTACTCCAACGGTGAAATTCTAAATCCTCTGAGCCCAAAGTCTCGCCTCCCTTTAGTGGAACACCTCCACCTCTTGGACCCTCTCATTCACCACTCCCTCATCCGTCTCTCCAAGCGTCATGGCCCCATCTTCTCCCTCTACTTCGGCTCCATGCCCACTGAGGTTGCTTCTTCTTTTGAACTCTTCAAGCTCTTCCTCCAAACCCACGAGGTCACCTCTTTCAATACTAGGTTCCAAACCTCTGTCATCCGCCGCCTCACCTGTGACAACTCTGTCGCCATGACATCATGAACGACCTCCTTAAATGCTACCACCGTGGCCAAGCTCAGACCTCTTAGGAGCCAATAGATCAAGAAAGTTCTCAAGGTTCTTGCATAGATACGGGGGACAGCCAAATCGTGGCGGCATGACGGAGAACCTCGAGGAGCAATCCTCCACCCGACACCCCAACTCAAACCCACAAAGCCCAACTCTCGAACTCCAAGATAACACTCCTCCCACCCATGGGAGGATAATAAACGCGGCACATCGCCAACCAACCCCAACCCAGCAACAACCAAGAGAGGACAATCGTCCTTCTACTGAAGCCCGGCCACCCGATGGCCTGGGAGAGAAGGCGGTCCAGATAATCCAAGAGTTGTGCCTCAGGGTGCAAAACCTCAAAGGCCGAGTCACACCCAAAGAACGGTACCACCCGGAGCATACAAGCCAAGCGACCTCCAGGACCTAATCTCATCGCGATACCAGGAACACCAGGCCCCTTGAGCAACAACACTGCAAACAGCACGATCGCAGCGTTTCCCTAGACCCGAAACACCGACGCGGAGAAGACGACTGATGGCACCATCGGGAGGCCAAACGAGCAGGAAACATGCACGTGATAATGGAAGCCATCTCATTCACAGAAAAATCCTTGAGAGCCAAACTCCTGAAGGACTTCAACAAGCCCACTGACATGAAATAGGACGTGTGATGACAAGTCATCATATACCCTTTTTAATAGTCTTTTCCTTCATTTTCATTTGGTTTTATACACTTTCTTGTACTCTAAGTAAGTAATTTGGAATGGAATTGCATAACTTCTCTTAATCAAACAACCACCATATAATTGATACTAAATCATGAGGCTTAGGCCAAATTTAATTGCATTTTTTTGATTTGTAAACCCTGTGAATTTGGTGATTCTTTGATTGGTTGTTTTGATTAATTGTAGGTGAAGAAAAGAAGAAAAGAAGAAAAGCGTGACCTAAGAAGCGTGGTTCAAGGAATAGAAAGTGTGGCCAACAAAGGAGAAAGTGGGGTGCAACAAACCATGGAACTCATTCCAGGAGCACCAAGCACTAAGAGAGGCTACACTCACCTCCAAGGGACAAAGGCACAAAGCTCAGCTCACTTTGTGAGCTGAGCACAACACAAGACCAAGAAATAAGGAAATGAGGAACCAAGCTCAGCTCACAAAGTGAGCATTATCGAGAGCGCTAGAGGAGAAATTCAAGAAAAATGATTTCCAAATGCATGCTCCAAGACTTGAACCCATGACCAAGGGGAAAGGGTGGAGGCGCTACTCACATGGAAAATAAGCCAAAATTGGCCAAATGCACTCCCCAGGGTTCGAACCCCACACCTTGAGGAAGCAAGGAAGCAAGGCAACCAAGAAAAGGGGTAGCGCATGCTTCCCATGGGTTTCGAACCAAGGACCCTTCCTTGGATACACCAAAGCTCAGCTCACAAAGTGAGCTGAGCGCTACCCCTTGGAGCAATGAGGCACGCATGACACGGACAAGGGATGGGGAGCGCGCAACAAGACACGGTCCCTGGGCAGCACACAACGCACACACATTAGCACTAGCGCTCAGCTCACAAAGTGAGCTGAGCTCTCCCCTGATGCACCCAGCAACAAGCACGCTACCATTCCTCACACTAAGTGTCAAAGCTCAGCTCACTTTATGAGCTGAGCACTCCCCTGGGAGATGCATTTGGACTGAAATTGAGATTTAAAATTCCAATTTAATTCAATTCTTCACCAAATCAAAAGCCCATCCAAATTCCAATATCCAAGAATAGAAAGTGTATAAATAGGAGTTAGTTTGATGTAATTAGGACATTTAGACTTCATTTTGAATTTTCTTTTTTTACTTGCATTTTGATTTTGAGCTTTTGCTTCTACATTTTTTTCTGTTCTTGGAGAATTAGGAAGGAGAATTGAATTCTCTTCTTCCCTGTTCTTGCTTGAACTCTCTTTTATTTTCTTGCTTTGGATTTTGAGTGGAGAATTGAAGAAATTCTGTTTCAATCTCACTTTGAGATCCTTGTTTATTTTCTTTCTGCATAATTGAATTTGGATTACTGTTTAGTGCTTCTTCATTTACTTTGTTTCTGCAATTTACTTTTCTTTACTTCTTTTGCAATTGCTCTTGTTGGATCAAGGAAGGATTTGAGATCTAGACTTGTTATCTAGTCTCTTCCACTCCTGAGATCTCAACCCCTTTTAATTTGCTGCAACTTAAGCACTGCTTTCTAGTTCTTTAAATTCTCAAGTCATTTTACTTTTCTGTTAAGATCTACTTCACTGCACTTCAATTTTCTCTCTTATGTTTAATGCCATTTACTTGTTCCTTGTTCAAATTCTGCAATCCCAATCCCCAATTCCTTTTATGATTCAAGCAATTTACATTTCTTGCACTTTAAGCTTCTGTTATTTACATTTCTTGCAATCTAAGTTTCTGCACTTTATTTTACTTGCTCTTTAAGATTCAGCTTCTTTATTTTCCTGCTCTTTAGTTTACTGCAATTCTCCCTTTCCCTTTTACATTCTAAGCAATTTAGTTTCTGTTAATCACAAACACTCAACCAATACTTGATTCGCTTGACTAAATCAACCACTAAACTAAAATTGCTCAATCCTTCAATCCCTGTGGGATCGACCTCACTCATGTGAGTTATTATTACTTGATGCGACCCGGTACACTTGCCGGTTAGATTGGATGTTGAAATTCATTTTCACACCATCAACGGGACCAACGATCCATGGGAACACCTAACGGCCTTCGAGGCCAGGATGAACCTGGAAGGAGCCGCCAACATGATCCGGTGTAAGGCCTTCTCGATAACCTTAGCTGACCCTGCGATCAAATGGTTCAACGCCCTCCCCAACGGATCCATAACTGGCTTCCACGATATCTCACAGAAGTTCATGGCCCAATTCACCACTAGAATCACCAAAGCTAAACACCCCATCAGCTTATTAGGGGTCACACAGAAACAAGACGAATCCACACGAAAATACTTGGACCGCTTCAACGATGAATGCCTAACAATTGATGGACTCACGGATTCCGTCGCAAGCCTCTGTTTAACCAACGGGCTCATGAACGAAGACTTCTGCAAACACCTCACCACCAAGCCAGTATGGACCATGCACGAGATCCAAAACGTCGCCAGAGACTACATAAACGACGAGGAGGTCAGCCAGGTCGTCGCCACCAATAAACGGCAACACGGCAACACCCCACACGGCAACCCGACTCCCTGCCATAATCCGATGCCCAGAGAAAGTCAAAGAGACCAACCCAAACAAACCAACACAAACCGACCACCCAGGATCGGGAAATTCTCAAACTACACCCCTGACAGCCTCGATTACCGAGATATACCACCAGATAGCGGATCGGGGTATTATCCCGAAAGCCCGACAACTCAGAGAAAGAACGGGCAGCAACAAGACCCTTTACTGCGACTACCACCGAGGTTACGGGCACAGGACACAAGACTGTCTCGACCTTAAAGACGCCCTCAAACAAGCTATAAGAGACGGCAAACCCCCAGAGTTCGCCAAAATCATCAGAGAACCAAAACGCGCGGAAAAAGACAGGTCGCCTGAGAGGAAAGGACGCAACCTGAGAACACAAAAACAACCTCCCAAGGAAAGTCCAGAAGACGACCCGGCCATAGTAGTAAATGTCATCACGGGCAAGGATGTCTCAAGCAAGTCAAGATCAACACTAAAAAAGGACCTCAAAGTCTTGGCCGTCAGAGATCAAGCCCCAGCTACCACAGCCGACAAAACGATAACTTTCTTACCCGAGGATTGCCAGCACAGCACCTCGGCCGAAGACGCACCTTTCGTCATCTCGGCGAGAATCGGAACAGGACTAGTTCAGAGAATACTGGTGGACACCGGCGCAGACTCCAACATCCTCTTCCGAGGTGCCTTCGACAAGCTCGGGCTCCGCAACGAAAATCTCCAAACACACCGCAACAGTGTCACGGAACTCGGAGACAACTTCCTCAAGCCAGACGGTTCCATCATTCTTCCCCTTACCATAGGGACGGGAAGCCAGAGGAAGACAATCCTGTCCGAGTTCGTGGTCCTCAAGAACTCCACCGCTTATAACGTCATCCTCGGAAGGAAAACAATCAACGACCTCTCCGCCGTCATCTTTACCAAATACCTTCTAATGAAGTTCACGGCAGAAGATGGCTCCGTCGGAACCATCCACGGAGACCGGGAAACCGCGGTAGAATACGACAACATCAGCTTAGCCCTACGCAAGAGATCCCGAGACGCAGCAGGAATCTTCCTTTCCGATCTCGATGCACACCAAAATCCACGCAGAACCATGGGAGGAAACAACAAAGAAGCAAAGTAGGGCCTTGCAGACAAGGTCAGGAGTATAGCACACCTACGTGAGCTAGTCTTAAAATAGAGAATAAGCCAAAGGTACAATGGCAGCACGGTACGACGAGACTTCGGACCAGGAGACCTCGTCTTATGACAAACAACATCGGTCTACCCACAAATAATAAAACAGATATCCAAATAAGTAAACGGCTACCCGGGAATCGATCACCCCGAAGCCAATAAAACGGATATCCAAATAACAAAACGGGTATCCAAATAACAAAAATAGCGGCCCGGGGATCGATCACTCCGAGGCCAATAAAACGGATATCCAAATAAGTAAACGGCTACCCGGGAATCGATCACCCCGAGGCCAACAAAACGGATATCCAAATAATAAACCGGATATCCAAATAAGCAAACGGCTACCCGGAAATCGATCACCCCGAAGCCAATAAAACGGATATCCAAATAAGCAAACGGCTACCCGGGAATCGATCACCCCGAGGCCAACAAAACGGATATCCAAATAATAAAGCGGATATCCAAATAAGTAAACAGCTACCCGGGAATCGATCACCCCGAGGCCAACAAAACGGATATCCAAATAATAAACCGGATATCCAAATAAGCAAACGGCTACCCGGGAATCGATCACCCCGAAGCCAATAAAACGGATATCCAAATAAGTAAATGGCTACCCGGGAATCGATCACCCCGAAGCCAATAAAACGGATATCCAAATAATAAAACGGATATCCAAATAAGTAAACGGCTACCCAGGAATCGATCACCCCGAAGCCAATAAAACGGATATCCAAATAATAAAACGGATATCCAAATAAGTAAACGGCTACCCGGGAATCGATCACCCGAGGCCAATAAAACGGATATCCAAATAACAAAAATAGTGACTCGTGAATCGATCACCCGCAAAGCCAACAAAACGGGAATCCAAATAAGCTAAATAAACAAAGTCTTGAAATCGGCCCACCAAGAGGCCTAAAATAAGTTCACAATAACGGCCCAAAAAAGGCCACACAAAACAAGCATGAGCTGACGGTCTTCCAATTCGCGGAAATCCATATTGACCAACATCCTACCAATTGGTACATGATGACGTCACGCCTTTTTCAGGCCTCTCACAGTCTCCCGAACTACAGAGAATCAGACTCTCCAATGACTTAGCATTGAGACCAAGAAAGCATACTCTCATGCTCCGGGGGCAACTGTTCCAGACCCGATCTCCGAGCCCTTCTTAGGAACGGTCATCAAACCCGGCATGTGATGAGACGCCCAAACAACGCGCTCCTGGCCTAACCATGAAACGGCTAGGAACTCCCCAAATCCTTGACCTTGATCGGAAAAACCAAACAACGATCTCCTTGCCAAACCACAATGGCGAGGAAAATGTTTCTCCAGCGATGAGACCGAGCACCCTCACTCTCTCGCTCCGGGGGCAACTGTTACGAATCCGGCCCACGGATCCTACACCCAGAACGGTCCCCGAACTCGGTTACCAGGGTCCGACCCCCTTCGCCCTTCCAGAAGGCCCGGAACCAGCCCACTAGAGCTCCTAACCAACTTTCGAATTCAAACGTCTCTCTTATCTTAGCCAAATAAGATAAGATAAGATAAGATAATTCAAACGTCTCCCTTATCTTAGCCAAATAAGATAAGATAAGATATTCACCATCATCTATAAATAGAGGACCCAGGTCCCTCCAGGTATTCATTCATTCCTCACACCTTCTACCTCTTAGATCCATTCTGACTTGAGCGTCGGAGTGTCTTTGCAGGTACCACCCCCCATTGCTCCAGGCAAGTGATCCGGCATCTGCCTCAACCCGCAAGTTCTCGATCCATCTCTCAACCCGTACCAGAGACATCTTGTACAGTAATCTACTATCAACGTCTAAAGAAAAAAAGAAAAAAGAGCAAGAGAATCCAATTAAACAAATTTTATCATTTTCAGTACTAAGCAAGCTTCCTTTTGTAATCTTTTTGCCAAGTGTCATACATTTATTGGTGGGTCAACAATTGGCCACCACTAAACACCATTTCTTGTGCCACCAGAAAACTGGCCAACATATAAACCTACTTATACATGTATAGAATTATTATTACTTATTTTTTATTAATAGCACTACAAGCGTACAAAATATTATATGGTAATTAGTTTGGAGTTCAAAACCCCAGTCTATGAGTATTTTATCATTATTATTTTCTATACGTATCATGTAACTTTGTATAAATAAAATTTTGGACATTTTATTATGTGCGTAACTAACTTAAATAAATAACATTAAACTTACAAATACATAAATAAAAATATAATATTATACAAATCAATATAAACACATAAATGACAAATTATAATTTTAATGTTTACTAAATGACTAACAATTAAACCCAATGAAGTTCACATTATAGGAGTTAGTAAATAATTAAGTTCTTGATTTAAAAAAAAAAAAGAAACTATAATTAACATTTAAGTTTGAGTGATTTGGTGAAATTTAGACTTTCAAATTTTGCATAACATAAGAAATTTCAATTAGAAAAATAAAAATTTAACCTGAGTAGTCCTCAAAAATATAAACATCTACAATATTCATACCATACGCACATATTGATTCTTATTTTTTATTTTTTTTTTGTTCATGCATTGATCCGTAAATGAAGTCAGTTACTTTACTTCCCAATATTTTTTAACCTTCAAGGATGTGGCATACCACATGCATCCCACACTATAAACTAATTAAACTATTATTTTTTTTTCCAATGGAAAACCAATCAAATCCCACCCAACTGGGCCCAATCCTATAAACCTAAACTAAAGCTCTAGTAGGGTTAACTTTTTTTTTTTCTCATTTACTTCATTTCATGGAAACTGACGCTACAAAAAAATTACCGGCCCAATCTATCTTTTTAACCAAAGCCCAATATCTTCACTATATACACTAATACCATCCATTTCAGCATACTTATACTTAATCTCTTGGGCATATTTTTAATTATTAAAAAATAAGGAGTATAACGAAAACTGGACCTTCTATTGTACAGCTCTCATCTTCACCACATAACAGGCATCTTCTAAAAAAGATTTTGCAGCACCTTCTTCAACTTTTTTCACTATAGCTAATTCCATGAAGTAGTGTATGATTATAGGTTTAAAGCATTTTTATGTGAACTTTGTTAGTATAATTTTATTATTAGTCTATAATTGTCAAAGAAAAATGTCTGGCTTAGAGCATTTTTCATGTGAACTAGTGCTAAAGCCTACATTTAATCCAGCATGTCCATCGGTGCACTGTGAAGACACGCGGGTCATGCGCTTTAATCATACTGGTTCGTGTTAAACTGTATGATTTTTAACGAATTTAATCATTATTGACCGAGTTAATTATAGAAATGGTCTGTATCATAAACCAAACTGACTAGATTATTGGTTTATTAGGTTTTCGATTAAACTGATCGGTTCAGTCCAATTCTAATAACTATGGTGTAAAGTAGTGGAAAATATTAGTAAAAATATAAAGGGAAGGATGACTTTATCGGTTTATGAATCCCCATCAAACTGCGTCGTTTAATACTTAGCAATTAACAGGGATAGCGATTAGCAATTAGCAATTAGCAATTAGCAATTAGCATTCAGCAATCAACAGTCGCCTTCCCACAAGCCTTTTTTTTTTTAGCGCCATCAAATTCAATTGAAAACAATTCTCCACCACCCTTTAACCTCCCTTCTCATTCTCAATACATCTCGCCATCTCGGTTTTCAAGCTTCTTCTTTTCCGGCATCCCACATGTCTCTCCGACCCCAAACGCCAAAAACCGTTTCGGTCTCATTGCGAGGGGCTTCGGCTGCTCAAACCAACAAAAACGACCCTCACAACAACCAAAACGACACACCCATCCCCACCCTCGTGTCCGAGTTGCGAGCCACCCTCACTCGCGATTTTGACCGAGTCGAACGCGCCTTGCTCGAAAGGGAATCACACCTCATCGTGGCGATTCAACAGAAGGAAAAGGAAATCGCGTCCCTCAAAGTGAAAGACAGTATCCAAAGCTCGGATAAGTTGAACCCCGAATCACATCTCAGGGAGTTCAGAAATGGAGGAGCAAAGGTCGTCGTTGAGGTTAAGAAAGAGGAGAATGTCGGTTCTGATTCGAGCATTGCTGGAAAGTGCATGCATTGTTTGGAGATGAATGACGAATTGGAGAAAGAAAAGGGTGTGAGTGAGTCTCTTAGGGATAGGAACATGCAGTTGGAGTTTGAAAAGTCTGAGCTCTTGGAAGAGAAGAAGAAATGGGATGATCAGAGAGGGGTTGTTGAGGATCTTATGAAGAGGATCATTGAATTGGAAGCTGAGAAGTGCGGATTATTGGAAGAGAAAAAGAAATGGGATGCTGACAAGAGTGGGGTTGATGGATTGAGGAAGGAGGAGGGCCATGGCGCCCATGAGGCGTATAGGAAGAGGAAGTTCATTGAATTGTGTGAGAGGGTTTCGAGGTTGAAGAGAGAGACTGCTGAGGATGGTAAATTGATATCTTTGGATGACAATGGAGGTGCTGATGGCGGTGATGGGAGCAACACTGAAGAGAATAAAACGGTTCAGATTGATGATATTGTTGAGAAAGATGCTGTGGAAAGGAATGAAAATGTTGGTCATTCTTAAGAGATTCAACTATACTGATCATACCAAGCAAAGATGGTGTTGGTGTAACTGCTGCTTCAGGTAATTGGATATATATACGCCTTGATTTTAATTGCAAATTTACTCAACTGGTTGGAATGAATGTAATTGCAAAGCTTTGTGGGTAGTATATGGTATAATTTATAGGAAGTCTATTTGTATATCTTCTTAGAAAATCAATCATGCTAGGTGGACACTCAAATTAGATACTTCCTCTTCATAAAATTTAGTATACATATAGTATTTTTGTTAGAAAATTCAACTAAAGGAAGTTGAGAAAAGCTTGTTGGCTTTAGGATTTAGGATGGAGCAAATCCAATCTGCAACAGATCGCTACAGGTCTCCTCAATTCGGGAGGAGATCTCCAGGAGCTTTCCCGATCTGGGGTGTCTGTACAGGTCTCCTTTACTGCACCAACCACTTACTACTCTCACTCTCCTTCTGTGTTTTCACCTACAGCGGTTGCTTCTTCACTCATTTGAAATGTTTTTCATCCTTCTTCTATTTAATGTTATTTGGTTTATTTGATTTTAGATTTAGATTTGTATAGTTAGATTTAGAATAGAATAAATATTTAGACTAGTGTAGTTAGATTAATATAGAAATTAGTATTTAAATTAGATTAAATTAATATAGAAATTAAGAATTGAAATAAGATAATTTTAGTATAATTTTAATTTTTTAACATAATATACTTTTATTTAGTAATTTAAATCTTCATTTAGGATAACTAACTTTAGCTTAGGGTTTAAGTGTTATTATCTTTCAGATTAGTATAAATAAATTATAATTTTATTTTAAGTGGCAATGTTATAAATATTTATGTTGGTATTATGTGATTTAAATTTAAATTTCTCAGTTTAAGATTATTATGCTTTAAATATTTAGTCGTTGAATTGTGGAAATTATTTGTTGTTTTTTCTTTTCATTTTTGAAGTTGTACATTGTGTGCAGAGATAGAACCCGATTTGCGAAGAGATTACGAAGACACCTTGTACAGACTAGACAGGGTAGAGCACATCGCAGGAAGGCTTGGGCAATTGGTATAGAACTTACATTTTATTTTATTGTGTTTTAAGCTTTGCAACATTTAATCTAATTGACTATTCTTTTTTTGTTTTTAAGCCTGCCAGAGTCTTACGGACACGACGACGCATACCCACGCGGCCGAGCGAGCTAGTCAGGCCACTCCTTAGACGAGCAGGTTTTGAACATGTGGCCTTCATCCTTCAGTTCGAGCATGATTATGCGTTGGTCTCTGCATTAGTTGAGAGATGGCGACCTGAGACACCAACTTTCATTTGCCATGTGGGGAGATGAGTATCACTCTTCAAGACGTGGCTTATCAGTTGGGGCTTCGGATTAGTGGAGATCCTGTTAGTGGTTGCATGGCCGGCTGGGAGCTTTTTTATGAAGGACGGAGCATTGTTGACATATGTCAGCAGTTACTAGGAGCTGTACCAGGACCTGCTGATAGACAGAAATGGAACATCAACTTGTCCTGGTTCAGAGAGACTGTGTGCGGGAATTTGGAAGAGGACGCAACGCCTGAGCGACTTCTTCAGTACACCAGAGGGTATATTATGCAACTTATCGGGGGATTCTTATTTCCGGATCAGTCCAACACCCGAGTTCACCTCAGGTGGCTGCCTCTTTTGGAAGACCTGGATCAATGTGGTCAGCTGAGTTGGGGTTCTGCTGTGCTTGCCTTTTTGTACCTCATGTTGTGCCGGGGAACATGTTACACGCAGCATAACATGGGTGGTTGCATGAGCTTCTTGTTATCGTGGGCTTACCATCGTATCCCCTCATGTCGCCCCCAGGGATTTGACCAGTGGAGGTTTCCGTTGGTTGAGAGGTAATAATGCGATCTGTTTTTTTGTTTTTATTATTTGAACTTACGGTGTACGGATGTATAATTCTTGATGGCTCATTACATTGCAGGTGGGTTGGTTATGAGCAGCGTAATGACTCTGAAGAGTTTAGACTTCGGTGGTGGAGACGGCTTCTCAACAACCTTGATATTCATAATGTATGTATTCCTTGCATTTGTCATTTTGTATACCAGTTGCCTTGTTATTTACTGTGTTATGTGGATATTGCGTAGGTTGAGTGGACCCCGTATGCTGACCCTGATATCCAGCATATTCTGCCACCGATTGTGTTTGAGGGTGAGGAGTCATGGAATGCCGTCTGTCCACTGTTGTGCTTTTCGATTGTAGAGTGGCATTAAGTGGATCGTGTTGTGAGGCAACTGAGTGGTTTGCAGCACATTCCTACACGTCCACTGAACATTGATGAGATGCACGTGCACGATGGACGATTTGGTAGGAACGAGTGGTACCCTGACTACTTGAGTGGTTGGTACGACATGTGGCGGGACAGGGGGCTAAGTCGGGTGCGTATTTATCACAGCATTGACCTGCGTCCCTCGCAGAGGTACATACAATGGTACGTCGGGTGGGCACATCTAGTCTTGGTTGGGCACGGTGACCAGCAGGATCCTATGGCTGGACCCATACCACCTGATCTGTCAGATTACACACCCCAGGCTCCTGAGCTTCGACAACCAAAGGATGGGGATTTACCAGAGTTGCATCCCGGAGGAGGGCGACGGCTTAGGAGAGTCGGAGGCAATGCTAAACAGAGACACGAGGCTCACCCGAGAGAATAGGAGCCTAGAGATGATGATATCGGGGTCTTGGGATTCACAAGTGCTATCCCTGAGGATTACCTTACACTTGGACCACCATGTCCAACACTGTCTTCACAGGCCGTTGTAGATGGACTCGCCGATCCAAGTCATCAGATGACCCACCTATATAGCAGTCATGCTTGAGTCAGCCTACTCATGATTAGCCTGATCCATTCTATTGTTGTGTGCCTCAATTCTAGTCACCGGATCTAGTATCGGAATTTGTGAATCAAGGATTTGGTATTCAACCGGGACCTATGATGGATCAGTTTTAGATTATGGTCGGATTGTCGTTTTCAGGTGCAGCAGGACCATCGCTTCCACAGGTAGAGCATACCCCGTTGTCATGTCTGGGGGTATCCCGGCGTATTATGTTCAGGGATTTGCACTGATGCATGCCTCTCCCCCACCCTCAATTTATGCCTCACGACATGTGGATGATCCTTCGTCCTGAGATACCTCCTCACTTGTGGGTCTTACGGATTTCATGATACCATATTTTAAAGACTAGTGTTGATGCACCACGCGGCAGAGGGCAGAGGGCAGAAGGAAGCTGCCTCGAGCCACCCCCTCCTAAATGTGGTGGACTCGGAGCCAAGTAGTTGTTGTTAGTTATTACGCCTATTTATTTATGACTAGATCTTTTTACGAGGCATGTACACCTAATAACACACTATGGGTTTTTAAACAACATCCAGCCTTAGCTGGGACTTGAATCCGAGTGCAGCTTGCAAGAGGCATATGGATATGCCATCTGACATCTGTGCTGGGCCTCCGCTGCGGTTTGGTAGCTTAAGTACGGTGTTGTTAAAAGGAGTTTGGAGCTGTTGGGCCCTTGTTATTGGGGATTGATTTTTTTGTACAAGGACAAAATAAAAGTTGTGTCCAATATGTGTAAATAATTTTTTGTCATTAATATATTTAAGGATACAAAATTAGGTGGCTACTCCAATGAAGATTTAATGATTGTCATCATGTGAAGATACATCATTTTGACCATTGGATAATAGATTGCAGGGCTTGATTTTTATTTAAAATAAAAGTGTTACTTTTATTTAAAGTGTTGTTAAACAAATAAATTACACCTTTTTAAACAAGAATCATCATGAAAATATATTTTTAATATCTTTATGTGAGTAGTTGCCACAAAATTATTCCCCATGTTACTCATTTAACGAAAGAGTTACCGTGGCCATCATTCATTCATTCTTCAATTTGCATGTAATCATATTTTTAGACAAATAATTGGACTTTGATAGAACTTTTTGATAGAAATTAATTTAAAAATAGAGTTAAAAATAGTATTATTTAAGTATATTGGTACATGGTGTGTTATCTACATATGTAAATTTGCATGTTCAGTGAGCTACAAAACGCAATCCACATTTTGAATGAAACAAAAAAAAGAAAAAAGGTTGCTGCAAAACGCAAGTTTGTTTGGCATGGAAGGGGAAGTAGCAACTGCCGAAACGTGTCCCATGGTCCCATGTCCCTTGCATGCAGACAAAACCGGCATTTGACCACCTTGAAATTATCCAAACGCAACCTGTGTTTGGCTAGTGTGCAGAAGCAAATCGTATCTTGTGATTGGCAGGGGACGATGCTGCATGTCTGACACGTATTTAGAAAAAATCTAAAGGGGGCTTTATATAATGCAAAACGCAAGTTTGTAGGAAAAAAGTATGATTGTTTCGCTTTGGTGAGGGTTTCAGCATTTGGTTTGGTTGCAAGGGAGGGGGAAGAAGAATAGCAAGAAGGAAAGAGAGGGAGTAAAATTAGGAAAAAAATTTTAAAAAAAAAATGATTCGTAATTTCACACTACCTCAAAAATATATTATTGAATATCTAGATCATTCTTAATGGGTAAGTATTTTTTTTATATTATTATGATGAATAAATTTATTTATTTGTATTTTAACGGTTAGTTTTATTATTATTATTATTATTATTATTATTATTATTATTATTATTATTATTTTCGTTAAAGATGAGTAATTATTATTATCATTAGTATATTATTAATTTTTTATAATACTGTTTATTGTAACAATCATAATTTATTATTATTATTAATATAGTAATAAAAATATTTTAAGAATATATTGTTAGTAGCAAAAGTATAACAATAATGACATATTATTATTATATTATTATTTTATTTGTATTATTATTTTTTAATATATTATTAATTATTATTAATATATTAATATGGGTTAATGTTCAAATTGGTCCCTAAAAGATTGCACGATTGTCAATTTTGTCCCCGAAAATTTTTTTAATCAAATTAATCCTCAAAAGATTTGACATCGATCACGTTTGTCCTTTTGTTTATGGGTTCACATATTCCGTTAACGGCAGTACACGTAGACCGTTAAGTGACAGGTGTGTTAAAAGGTGTGTACCCAGTTGGAAGCTGACAAGATATGTTCTCTTTATTATGTCAAAATAATTCCTATTCCCATTTTATATACTCTAACCCCCAAATTGAACGGAAACATTAAGGAATGGTGTTGCAGTGGTGCAAAGACATCACCCAGGTTTAGAAGCTAAGATGCAGAGCGCCGGTGGAGGACGAAGTGCTGGGTTATCACCGCGATCAGTTGGTAGCTTCGGCTCTAGCTCTTCCATGCGAAAAAGGAGGATGAAGATGGATAGAACCTGTTTCTGTGGGCTGAAAACTATGATCAAGAAATCCGGAACACCAGAAAACTCAGGAAGATTGTTTCACACTTGTCCAAGATATCGAGTGAGTTTAAATTGGTATGAACCATAGTTTCTTGAACCCCCCCTTTCACCATTAATATGAGATTCAAATTTTTCACTTCAAATATGCAGAAAGGCAGCCATCGTAACTACTTTAGTTGGATAGATGATAATGAATATGAAGTTTTTGAAGTTGCCAATGGTGGGGCAGAAGCAGAGTTTGAAGTTGAAAGTGATTATGAAGATTGGAAAGTGAAACTAGGTTGGAGAATGGGTAGTTTGGAAGCTGAAGTTAGAGTAGTGAAGATGTTTTTTTTCATGTTTGTCCTATTAATAATGCTTATATTAGTGGTTGGAGCATTTTGTGTCAAATCAATGGGAAAATGAAAAACTTGTAAAAGCATTGGTGATATTATTGTTTTGTTGGATCTTGTTAAGAGTATTGGTGAAATGTAATAAATCGGTTTGAACATTTTTGAATATCCGTTAACAATCATGCAACCTACATATTTTGACATTAGCTTAACAAATTTTTACACAATTCTAAAAATAAGTGAATAAAAAATAAGTCTAAACATTTTTGCATAAGATAAATTAAGTCTAACCATATGTATTAAAATCAAAGCATTTGCATGTCCATATAAGCATGCTAATATAGTCTTCCCAATAATACCAAACCTATTAATGAAGTCTTCATAATATCAAACATAAGTTACTTAATTTTGGACTATACCAAAATATGAATAAGGTTGTACAAAATACTTCAATATGTCTATAATGCATAAAGATTCTAAAGTAGCAGCCCTTTACAAAATACATAATTCAGCCCTTAATGAAACACAACTCAAACATCGTTGTCTTTCTTCCTCGGGTGTTTGAATCCGGGAGTTGGTACAAAAGTCATGAAGCTAGCAAGTTTCTTCGCAGTAGCAGAACTGGTGCCCTTGATTGTTTCAGCTGAAACTGGAATTGTTGTAGTTGCAGCCGGTTGTGGTGAGGCTGGAATTGTTGCTTTTCCTTTTTTAACATGAAGCTTTGGAGGCCTTGCTCTAACTTTATCCTGCATTTTATCATCATGAAGGATAAAGTCAATTGACAAATCATGTTCACATTATGGAACATTATAATTTATAATAAAAGATATATTACAAATAAAGTATTATACTTGGCTGAAAACAGATAAAGGTTGAGATTCTTGTGTAACTGGAACTCCTTCTGATTGGTCAATGATCATCTCAATTGGTGCATTTAAAGTTGCTGCTGGTGGATTGGTAGGATCTTGAGTAACAGGATCAATCGGGGTTTCATTGGGTGCATGTTCAGCATTAGCATCAGCAGGGTCAACAACTACTGCAAGTTGAAGTTGCATAAGCCTTGCTTGTTAAGCAGCTTCCTCTTGTTTCTTCATTTTGCACGTTCTTCTGTTGTGCCCAACTTAACCACAATACAGGCACCGTATTGGGTTATACTTTCTTTTCATCCGTGTCTTTGAACTAATAGGTTGCTCATCTTTGTCCTTTCTCGTGTTCATTGTGGGCCTACCCGGCTTGATCTTAACTGGAGGCGGAACCAGTGCTGGCGACCCTGTTTTTTCCCATAGATCTTGCTCCTTTATTGGATTCACATTGAAGCAATATGTTCTTCTATACGCATCCATCGTTAACCATTCGTGGCAATACTCCTCAGGCCTCTTGTCATTCTTGTCTTGAATTGCAGCAATGGCATGCATGCAGGGCATATCTTTGCATAATACGACAAAAGCACAACAGCATCCATCACAATCTTTTAGCACAAATTTACAAATATAAAAGAATTCACCAAAGAAACATAATTTACAAACAGTAAAGAAACATAATTTACAAACAGTAAAGAAATATATTTTCAATCATAATATTTCAGGATCTTAAATGCACAATATAAAATTTCAGGATCTTAAATGCACAGAGAGCGACAACATAATATAACAACAAAATTTAACAACCTGAATTCAGGAGCTATAGTGAGCATTCTTTATACCTGTCAGCTGCCAGAATCTACATGTGCAGGTGCGACTTCCCAAATCCACCACTATATTTGTTGGCGAGCCTTGCACTTCATACAACACCTCCTTGTCATCACCCGACCATTGAGAAAACCAATTTCTTGACATCTTTGTCATTGCCTCTAACCGGCTTTGTTGAACTGGAGTAAGAATTCCCTGATAGTGCAATAACTTTTGCCTATTCTCAATCATGCTCTTCATGATGATCCTCCTGAAAAATTGATAACAAATAGTATTTACAAAGTAACACAACACACCACTATAGAGTTTCATAAATAAAGTTTCATAAATAAAGTTTCTAACACAACACTATAAATAATATAACAAAGTAAATTGCATGTCACCTGAATCTGATATCTCATCATCTTCAATATCCTCATAACTAGAGTCATCCGTATCAATTTCCTTTTCAGTGGTCTTGTGAGATGCAGGCCTAGACTTCTCCTTGTTTCCATATTTCTTTGAACCTGAATTCTTGCCTGCAACAACCCCACTATCACTATCACTATCACCAGAACTCTCATATCCATCTCCCAAGATCTTCGGAGGCTTATACAGACTATCTTCGGTACTCTCGTACGAATCATGAGAGTCACTATCCCCCTGACGTGGAGCTGGGGTAACAACTCTACCACTCCTTGTCACATTGGTTCCCTTCACTGGTTCTTTCTTTTTATCTCCAACAACATGCTTCTTGAAAGGCTGAGATCTTGAGGATTGGCTGAGTCTTCAATAGTTGGGACTGGGCTTTTAAGGGTTGGGTAGATGACCTTGATGGCTGAGATGAGGATTTCAGGGGCTGGTTGTGAAGAACAAATTGTGTTTCAGGCTGTGATTTGGGTTGAGACATGACCTGTGATTTGGGTTGGGATTTGGGTTGACACATGGACTGTGATTTGGGCTGGAATTTTGGCTGTGGTGGTGTATTGTTGGGCGTAGACATGGGCTGTGGTTTGGGTTGGGACAGTGGCTGTGATTTGGGCCTTAAACAGTATCTCTTATTCAACTGGGAAGTATTTGTGGTCTTGGGTTTACAGGTGCTTTGGTTTTCTAATATAACTAACTCATCATCATCCTCAGTCATACACTCCACCATGTGTGGCTCTGAGACTCTATGCACAAAATAAATATTGATCGAATTGTGATTCCTTCTACAATCCTTCACCATTTCCAACAAATCAGCATCTACTTCTAACTTCCTCAACCCAACTTCAAGCGACATTTCGGGTACTTTCCAGTAACAACCGTCTACCTCTGAATATCCTAACTCCTTATAATATCCCTTTACAAAGAAAACATCTAGCGTATCCCCTTTCAACTCCCGTTAACACCTTTGTATTGTCTGGTTCATAAATTTTTGATCCACCTTCATCATTCTTAAACTTCCCACCGTGATGGAAAACAAATGTCATTGAATGATTTTCTATCGACAAATTAAAAATAGCAACAATGAATCATGAGAGTGCACTCTATTTTATTTTTATTTTTTAGTACAATTTATTTATGTTTCATCAATAAAATTCCAATTACTACTTTCATCTAAAATGAACACCGCAAAGAATCAAACCCTGTCTTTTACAAGAACTAAACAAAACAAAAAATTTAATCTATCTACGCACATTGCACTCGGCCATATCAAAACAGAGAGCATCCACATTTTTTCAACATACACAATGTTTGAACCATTACAAAACCCTAGCAGCAACTACCCCAGCACAAAAACCCTAACCCAAAATCAACCAATATTCAAAATCATCGAATATGATACCACACATTCATACAAAAAAAAAAGGAAAAAGAAGTAGAGAAGGAATTCGCCATGCAAGAGAACTTACCTCTCACCGGAGACAGCGCCTACCACCACAGAAGACTGGTGGCCTTCAGACCGTGACGAGGAGGACCAATTGCAATGCGAACGGCGTCGCTGGTTATTGCTTCCACGGGTGATCAGAGTAGCTTCTTCTTGTCACTCTGTTTCGGTGACTCTTTGTTGGTTTTGGGTGAAAGGGGGGAAAAGTGTAAGTGAAAGTGAAAGGGAGAAGGGGAATGGAAGAGTTACTTCAGTAATAGGGATTCTTACTATATGGCGTCGTTTTGGATGAACCTACGTGTCAATTAACATTCCACGTGTACTGCTGTTAACGGAATCTGTAAACCCATAAACAGAAGGACAAACGTGATCGATGTCAAATCTTTCGAGGATTAATTTAATTAAAAAAAATTTTCGGAGACAAAATTGACGATCGTGCAATCTTTCGAGGACCAATTTGAACATTAATCCATATTAATATTTTTAACAGATTATTATTTTTAATAACTAAAAAATGGTACGGCTGTTAATGTTTTATTATTATTATTATTATTATTATTATTATTATTATTATTATTATTATTATTATTATTATTATTATTATTGGTGTTTTTGTTATATATGATTAATTATTATTATTATTAAATTTTTATAATGCTGTTTATTTTGACAATAATAATATATTATTATTAATATGTGAATAATAATATTTATTATTCGAAAGAGTTTTATTATTATTATTATTATTATTATTATTATTATTATTATTATTATTATTATTTCGATCGCTGCTCTTCTTTATTTTTTCACACCACTGCGTATTGAGTTATTCGATTTGAATGAATACTCGCAGCAGGAAAAAGAATTTAGAAGGGAATGACCTGGAGTATGAGTATTATAAAAATTTAATTAAAAATTTAATAAAATTATATTTAATCTCTTTATTAGAGCTAATCTAGTGTGTTGGTGCTCCTTCCCAATCTCTTTGATTAATCTAGTGTGTTGGTGCTCCTTCCCAATCTCTTTGATTAATCCCTGACGATCCAACTATTCTTTTGCTGATGATGTCTTTTTTGTCCACACATTAGATTCTTTTTTCTTTCTGAGTGATGTTTGAAGTAATGGACAATAGCATTTGAAGAGGTTTGTTTTAATACTTTTGAAATATACCAAATTATATGTCTTGAGTTTTGATCTTGATAGACAGTTTGGTGAAAAAGTTAGCTGATTCTGAAACTCGAATTTATTCAGGCAAAAATGGGTATAATTGGTTAACAAGGAAGAAGTATAGTGGGATTGTTACGGATAACTCACTTTTATTATGGCGCCTGAATATTCTTAAAAAGATTAAATGTCTTCTGTAACTTTGTCTCCATGACAAAGTACCTACTAATATCTTTCGTTTTAGAGAAAAGGACAAATAAGTCCCTGACCTTTTACCCCGCAGACATTTTCGTCCCTGACTATTGGAAAATACATTTAAATTCCTGACCTCCTTAAAAATAGGACGAATCAATCCCTGCGTCAAAAAGTCATCGTCAGACCCAACGGAAAAGTCTGACGTGGCTCCCCTTCTACTTACCTGGCATGATGGCTGCCAACGTGGCACGTTAGGGAGATGGAGCATTTGGAAAGTGGACAAATAAGTCCCTGGAGCCCAGAACGACGTCGTTTACATCACTGCCCTAATCCTGAAATTTGTTTGGGTTCTTCGTTCAGGCTGGTGGCTAGTGATGAGGAGAAGAGTTCCACGTATGTTAACAATGGCTACGAAGGGGGCATCATCAACCTCAAGAAGAAGCATAAGTGGAGTTAGACAAGAGAAGTCTGGTTCAAGCTCAGTTCCATTTGCGCTTCATGCTGGAGATGGAAACGACGCTGTCGCCCCGAGGTGTTTCTGCGGAGTTATGCAATAATGTATATGTCAAAGACTGTTAGCAACCCTAACAGAATCTTCTTGGGTTGTCCATTCTATAAGGTAAGTTAAGGAATTTTGGATTTGGTTTGATGTGAGATGGTTGCAGATAGTATCTGATTTTGGGAATTTTGACAGGGAAAGGAAGGTCATTGCAAATTTTTTGTTTGGGTCGATGAGCATCTTGCCAGAATAGGAAGCAATCGTTGCATCTGTGACAGGAAACATGGTGAAGATGTAGAAGAGGAAGAGGAATTAGATCATAGAATGGCTATTTTGGAAGAGAAGATTGTTGCTTTAGAGAAGAAGAAGAACCCATTAGCTTGGTGTATTACTGTGATTATATGTGCTGTATTTGTTGCTTTTTATGTATCTGTTGCTTGAGAGATGAAGTATTGACATCATGATAGAGAAAGGGATGTGCAGAATTTTTTATTGTGTATTGAATCATGCTATTTTGACAAGTTATGTATCCTGTAATCTAAATGCAACTATAGTTATAATATGAGTATGTTCAAATTATGTTTTGAATAAGTACATACACAATGAAACGCTGAAGAATTAGGCTTAAAAGTAGCATACATAATCCATGAAACTTGATGTTCAATAACATAAAGAGTTTCCTAAAGCTTTCCAAAATGATATAGTCTCCTAAAGTACAGAGTTTGATGAAGATGAAGCTGAACATGACAAATCAAAAGTCGGCCTTACAAACATAACATCACACATCTTAAAACTCAGTCAAAATGCAAAAGCAAGTTTACTAAAAGCTAATACAAGGCATAGTAGAATACCCAAAGTCACATAGTTTTTCACTTCTTTGGCACCATGGAAGGTGGATTAGAGATGAATTTGAACATGCCAGTTGTAGTCGTGCTTGCTGCTGCTAATGTCTCCTGGGTAGCTGCTGCATTTGGTCTTGGGATGACTTGAGGAGGATGTGGGCCAGGTGGATTTGGCTGACTTTGAGGTGGGAGTGGACTGGGGTTTAGTGGAGCTGGTGGCCTGAATAACCTTTACTTGGGCCTCATCTTTGATGGAGTTGCTTGAGCGTTTTGGTGGGTTATGGATGGAACTTGGAGTGGAGGCCTAAACTGTGTCCTTCTTGTTACTGAACCTGGCTTGACTTGGGGTGCTACTGATGTTGCTGCCACAGGGTTAGAAGGACATGGGGTGACATCAGGCATGGGTTGCTGAGTAGGTATACTGTGAACCTGACTAGATGGAGCATCCTGGCCAAACATTTAGACACAGACAGTCCTTAGCATACAAAAATCAGACACATGATATAGCTAAACACTAAGAAATAAGACACATAAATCCCTGACAATAAATTAATAAGACATATTAGTCCTTCAGCAGTTTACTTACACTATCAGTTCGAGCTGACTGTGACAGTGGGAGGACTGTCAATGCCTGAGATGTGGAACCTTTCTTAGCCTTCTTTTCCTTAGGTTTTTAGTTGGGGTCAGATGGAGCCCCCTTGCAAGTTTTGTAGTTATGCCCCATTGCACCACACTTACTACAAGTAACTTTGAATGACCTCTTCAGCTTTTCACCCTGCTGCATCATTGGCTCAGCTGGATCCTTCTGTCTGTTGTGCACTTTAGGCCTGCCTATTGGTCTCTTTATTATGGGAGGATCCAGCCTTGAATACTCAGTCCTTGTCCAGAACTCCTGACTTGGGACAGGCTGAATACAATGAGCATACGTCTTGTGGATTGACTCCATGCATAACCATGGATGCACATAATCCTCCGGATGATCATGCCTCTTCCTTATTGCTGCAATGGCATGGATACATGGCATGCCTAACACAGGATAATAGTAATTAAAGACAGAATATCACCAAACCTTACAACCAGAACAGAATCAACCATAAATAACTAACATCATGGACCATAAGTCATTCAGCTAGCAATTAAAGCATAATGGACATGCATTGATATAATGCCTAACAATAAATTAACACTAACCAGTGAGCTGCCATTTGTTGCACGAGCAAGTCTGCGTGATGAGGTCCACGTCCACCTTTGTAGCTTTACGACTTACTTCGAACATCTTACGTTCTTCGTCACCAATCCAGTCTGCACGCCATTTATTGCTAGGCCTTATTAGATGCTCCATCCTCTTCTGGTGAACAGGTGCGAGCTTTCCAGTATAATTGCCAAGCAGATATTTATGCTTAACCATCCTCCTCATCAGATAGCATCTAATTTCTTCACACATTGTGAGGATAGGCTTGCTTCTATAGTTGACAATCTTTGCATTGAACACCTCACACATGTTATTTGTGAGGTTGTCCACCTTTGGTCCGTGTGAGAAATATGCCTTCACCCAAGTAGCTGGATCAAATTTAGATAGGTATTCCCATGCCCCCTGATTAATGCCTTTGAGCCTCTCCTTCTGTTCTTTGAATTCGGGTATGGTAGTGCACTTTGCATATTTCCAAGCCACCTCCCAAATATACAAATCCTTAAACCGGTTGATAAAGTTTTTCCAAATGTGCATCACACAGTTTCGGTGATGGGCATTTGGCATAACTTCTTTCAATGCAGGCAGCAATTCCTAACACAATACACGAACAAATCTTCACTAATCAGAACCAGTAATGAGTAATAAGTTGCATTATTAATCATACCCTAATGAGTGCCTAACTCTCCAACTGAAGCAGAACTCAACATTGCTAATCAGAGCCAATAATTAATAATCAGTTGCAATATTAACCACACCCTATAAGTGAACAAATCATGAAAGGAATCAGAACTAAACATTATGAATCAGAAACTAGTAATCACTACTCAGTTGCATTATTAACCACACCCTATCAGTGAACAAATCATGAAAGGAAGCAGAACTAAACATTATTAATCAGAAAGCAGTTTTCACTTCCAGTTGCATTATTGCACACACCCTATCAGTGAATAAATCATAAAAGCAAGCAGAAGTAAACATTATTAATCAGAAACCAGTAATAACTAATTAGTTGCATTATTAACCAACTAAGTAAAGAGTTATGAATGTTACCTTCTGTTGGTCGGACATAAAATTTCATCCGTGAGTCTGCACATCACCCAAATCCTCCTGAAGAAGAGTCAGAAACCACTTCCAAGACTCTTTTGTTTCAGACCTTGCAACTCCATAAGCAACAATATAGAATTGATTATTCGCGTCTTGGGCCACTGCTGTTAGGAGTTGTCCACCATAGTATGTCTTCAGAAAACAACCATCAAGGTGGATCAAAGGCCTACATCCACTCTTGAAACCCTGCTTGCATGTCTCTAACCCTATATAAAGCTTATCAAATACAGGAGGGGATTGAGGAATAGGTGTTACACAGAGTTCTGCCCTGGACCCAGGGTTGCTTCTCAGAATCTCAAACAAATAATCCCTAGCATTATTATACTGCTCCCTTTCATTGCCCATTATCTTTTCCCTCGCCTCTTTAACTGCTCTATAGACCATTTTTGGATGTGCAGTGAGTGAGAATTCCTCTCTCAGAAAGTCAACGGCCTCATTTGTTCTCATATGGGGCTGTGTACTCATTCTCTTCTCCACCTTCTTACTAATCCAATGTTGACCAGCCGCGTTACTACCCAGGTCCCAAGCACACGTGTGCTCGTTTTTGTAAGTCTTCACCTGATAGCATTGCAATGACTTGTTGTATGACAAATGAACTAACCACGGGCACTCATCATCCATGCATCCCACCCTAACTCTCTCCTTGTCATTCTTAATCCACCTAAGCTCTCTACCCTCTGCAATGAATGAGTCTTTCACAACTTCCTTAAATCTGTCTATGGTTGCAAACCTAGTCCGTAATTCAAATCGTCCCTCTCTAAAAGCATATTCATCATCAAACTCAGGAAATATTTGCTTGCTGGATTCATCATCTGATGATATAGGAGTGTGTAAATCCTCAGAATAGTAGTCATATATGGGATCATCATCATCATCTTGGAACCCACTCACATAAAACCTCACAGTTGGATCTATGTTGGGCTGTGCATCTCTGTTGGGCTCTTCGTTAGGGCCTGGCCCAACATCACTTCTGGGCTGTTACTCATTGGGCCCAGTCCTGGCCTGCTTCTCATTGGGCCCAGTCCTGGCCTGCTTCTCATTGGACCCAGTCCTACCCTGCTGCCTTCTCTTCACCTCAGATGCACCCATTCCACTGTTTTGTCCCTTCTTTACCCAACTTCTCTTGTTCCTTTTCACACCTGTCTTCTTTGCAGCTGGCTTCTTTCCAGATGCCTTACTTGGAGACACAAATTTTTCCTTTCTCTTACTAATCCTCTTGCCTCCTCTGTCAGCAGCACTATCATCACTATCACTTTCAAATCCGGGTGGTGGAGGTTTGTAGGGCTCATCCTCCGTACTCTCATACCCATCATCCGAAGATGAACTCTGAACCTCTTCTAACACAGGACTCTTACCTTTGTTTCCACCATCCTCCACAATCTCATGCTCATGAACATGGTGGTCAAAGTACAGGTAAAACTCATTCGTCTTTGCATTCTTCATTTTGTTCTCACGCATGGCATTAATACCTGCATCTCCCATCAAAATATGCAGTCCCGACTCAACATCAGCACTCATTGGATCATACCAATAAACTGCATTGTACGATTGGTACCCCAAGCCTTTGAATAGTGTGATCAAGTCCCCAAAATTCACAAAATCTATGTCCATTTCGGAAAACTTCTCTACCTTCCCATTTTGATAAACAAGGGTTCCATTACTCGTTCTAACAAAACTACCTCTATGGTGGAACCACAAACACATCAACCATCTTCAAAAACAAAAACACAAAAATCAATGATCAAATAAGCGTACACTCAAACAGCAATGTCCGTAAACAAAATACGAAAACAGAAATCAACCAAGAAGTTCTTTTTGCCCTAACATTCAATCACTCTCACGGAAACCACGCACATACTTTTTTAACCACTACTATCACCATGCACAGACAATCCTTTCACAAAACAGTTTATACTTCCATAACCATTGAACCTGAAAATCGACTCACTAAGCAGCGCAATGGATTCTTACCTCCGGTGATGAAGACGGCAAATCAGACAACACTGAATGGTTCTCCCTCCTCGACAACAAATGCGCACTGGAAACTTCTCAGTCTGGGTAGTGATTTTGGAGGGAGAAACAGAGTCTTGCGTTTGATTGTTGGTCTTCTTAGGGCTTAATGTTATTCTCTCTCAACTGTGTGGGTGTTATGGACATTGTACATAAGTAAAGGAGTAATAGTGTATATAAGGGGCAGCGATGTAAACAACGTCGTTCTAGGCTCCAGGGACTTATTTGTCCACTTTTCAAATGCTCCATCTCCCTAACGTGCCACGTTGGCAGCTGTCATGCCAGGTAAGCAGAAGGGGAGCCACGTCAGACTTTTCCGTTGGGTCTGACGGTGGCTTTTTGACGCAGGGACTGATTCGTCCTATTTTTAAGGAGGTCAGGGATTTAAATGTATTTTTCAAAGGTCAGGGACTTATTTGTCCTTTTCTCTTCGTTTTAAAAGAGAGATGACCGACTCTGATCTTTGTCCAAAATACAATTTGAAAAAATACTGATCATTGTCTTAGATTCTGTCCGAAGGCTTTACAAATTTGGGAGAGCCTTAGATTTAATTGTTTTTCTTGAAAACTAGTTTGGATTTTTGTAGTTGGGTGATAAAGAAATAAAAGAATAAACAAGACAATAATTGAAATTGAATAGAAAAATTGTAATTGAAATAATTATAAAAAAGATAGGTTGAAATTGAATACAAAGAGAATCATTCTACTCTCTATCCAATTTTTTGACGCAATAAGAAAGGGACTCATCAACCTAACTTGCCAACGTTATAGTTTGATAATTGAATCGAAGGGACTCCGCAACCTTCTATTCAATTCTCCGATGCAATAAGAGATGGACTCCTCAACCTCAATTGTCTACATCATGGTTTTATCACGAAACCTAAAAAGAGGTTTTCAAACCCTTAAATCATTCTATATTGCGACTATCCTAGTTTATGAGGTATTTATAACCTCTTATTAAGTTAAAATATAGAAAACCCTAAGTCTACAAACATAAAGCCCAGTTTAGTAATTAAATAAGTAAAATCAAAATACATCAAAAGAAAACATTCTAAAAATGTAAACTAATATCTTCTAAACACTTGAATTCTTCATATCACGAACATTTGAAGCACGTATCATTCTCCTCCTCTTCAAAAAAGATTCGTCATCGAATCTTGTAAGTAGAAAAATAGTATATGAAAATGACAATAATTACAAGAAAGATAATTTGGGAGAGCCTTAGATTTAATTATTTTTCTTGGGAACTAGTTTGGATTTTCGTAGTTGGGTGATAAAGAAATAAAAGGATAAACAAGATAAGAATTGAAATTGAAATTGAATAGAAAAGATAAATTGTAATTGAAATAAAAACAAAAAGGATAGGTTGAAATTGAGTACAAAGAGAATCACTCTACTTCCTACCCAATTTCTTGACGCAAGAAGAAAGGGACTCATCAACCTAACTTGTCAACACCATAGTTTGAGAATTGAATCGAAGGGACCTCAACCTTCTACTAAATTCTCCGATGCAACAAGAGAGGAGCTTCTCAACCTCAATTGTCTACATCATGGTTTCCTCACGAAACCAAAAAAAGGGTTTTTAAACCTCTAAATCATTTTGTATTGCGACTATCCTAATTTACGAGGTATTTATAATCTCTTATTACATTAAAATATAGAAAATCCTAAACCCAAAAAAATAAGGCCAAATCTAGTAATTAAATAAGCAAAATCAAAATACATCAAATGAAAACATTCTAAAAATATAAAATAATATCTTCTAAATAACACTTGAATTCTTCATATCACACAAATTTGAAGCACGTATCATTAGGCCTTCAAATTGTCTAAGGATCATGAATTATTTTTTTAGTACTGCTACACATACAAGTCTTTTTGGCATACAAATCATACAACTTAACCCAAATCCAACAAAATCTACTTTCATAACGCGCGCGTAAAAATCACGTTCCTTTTTATATCTCGCGTTCTTCCTCCTCTTCCTTCTTCTTCTCCTTCTTCTTTGCGTTTTTCTCCTTTTTCTTCGTGTGTTTCATCTTCATCGTCGTTTTTTTATTACTATTGTTGTTGCTGCATTTTTTTTCCTCCTCCTCTTTCTATTGATTTTGCAATATTATGTATTTTTTTTATTTTTCCTCCCGAAAAAAATTATGAGAATATGAAATAAGAAGAAGAAGAAGCAACAGAAGATGAGGAGGAGGACGAGAAAAAGTTTTGAATTATGCAGAACTTATCAGCATACATACACCGAAAATTCTTAAACAATACATTCAAATATCTTCGTGTTACACCCAAATTTGCTACAAATACAGAAAAATGTTCCTTCTAATGCTGCATTTTATCTTCTTCTTTTTTCCTTATTTCTTTCTTTTTTTTAGTTGAATGAATGTAAGTTCATCCTCTTCCAAGTAATTTTGCATCATTATATGTTTCTTCTTCTTCTTTGTTTGATTTTTTTGTTTTTATTCTTGTTATTTTATTCTTATTAAGAGAGTAAAACAAGAAGAAACTTGAGAAGGAAAAACAAAAAAGAAAATATGAATAAGAAAAAAAAAGAAGAAAAAGATGGTGATGATGAAAAAATAAAAGAAGCAGCAGAAGATGAGGAGGAGGAAAATGAAGAGTTTTGAATTATGTAGAACTTATCAACACACATACACCAAAAATTCTTAAACAATACACTCAAATATCTTCGTGTTACACCCAAATATCTTCGTGTTACGCCTAAATTTGCTGCAAATACAAAAAAAATATTTCCTCTAATGCTACGTTTTTTTCTTCTTCTTTTTTTCCTTATTTTTTTCTTTCTTTTAGTTGAATTAATATAAGTTCATCATTTTTCAAGTAATTTTGTACCATTATTTATTTCTTCTTCTTCTTTGTTTGATTTTTTTGTTTTTATTCTTGTTAAGAGAATAAAACAAGAAGAAATTTGAGAAGATAAAATAAGAAAAAAATGATGAATAAGAAAAAAAACAAGAAAATGATGATGATTATGAAAAAAAAGAAGAAGAAGTATCAGAAGATGAGGAGGAAGAAGAAAAATTATTTTGAATTATGCAGAATTTATTAGCACACATACACCGAAAATTCTTAAACAATACACTCAAATATCTTCGTATTACACCTAAATTTGCTGCAAATATAAAAAAAATGTTTTCTCTAATGCAGAACTTTTACATTACATTCAATTCAAACCATCAACGATGAACAACAATTTTCACAAACAAAAACAATAATCAATTTCATTCTTGAACTTGAATTATTCATTATCTTCAATAACGAGATAACTAATGATGAAGGAGAAGGAGGAAAAGGAAGGAGGAAAAGAAATTCCAATAAAAAAAAGAAGGAAAAAAGAAAGAGATGGTGTTGGCGACGACGATAACGAAAGAAAAAAATAACGAAGAAGAAGAATGTACAGTAATGATACGAAAAAAACGTGCGTGCGTGAATATAAATAATTTGTATAAAAAAATAATTTGTATATAAAGAATAATACTTATTTTTTACTGTTGGATTTTGGTTGGTTTGGAAGCACCAAAATAATTATGTTTTCAATTCTAATAACCCTTGAAACAAGAAAAATGTAATTTATCTTGTACGTACGTAACTCAACTCAGTGATTTTCTTCTACTTCAAATCGGTCAAAAGAATTTGATTCCCTCTTCTCTTTTGAGTGTATAACAACCCTCCTTTAAATATGACAAAAGTAAATTACGATGCAAGCTTGAGAATTGAGGACCATCTTTGGAGGGTGTAAATCTCTAATTTGAAAAAAATTGGACATTATTAGGCCATTTGGGCTCTATTAGTTGTGATTGCATTTTTAGAGGTGAGCTTTTTAGGATTTTTTTATTTTTATAAATTAAATAAATATAATAATTACTCCTCCCTTAAAATATTTATAAAGGAGATAAGACTTATGCATGCGACACGTATTTATCTTGTTTACACCGTAAACGAGATATATGTATTTTTTTAAATAAAATTTGAAAATAATAAAAAATATTAATAATATCAATAATTCAAACTTTTGTCATGCAATTAGTACATAAAAAAGTTAGTAGAAGAGATTAAAATGGATATGTTTGATTAATTTTAGTCCATTTTAAATGATAGGGATTAACATGTTTATTTGAAAACTATTAAACTGCCCACTATTAACACGGTTACTTCTTTTCTAACTATCCACGGTTTAAAATTTTAAAATATAATTTAAATACACGTGATTTATTTAATGACCTAAGTAATACATATCATTACTCTATTGGTATATAATATAAAATTTTTTTTACTTAAATTATATTTTAAATTTTTATGTACTCATATGCAACAAATAAAATTTATATGTACTCCCGTATAACAAACGAAAAAAAATAAGTGAATACGGAAGAAATAAATATATTAATAATGTATAGTTAAAAATAAAAAATCCGAGCTTTTTACTATTTAGTGCGGTCTTTTATTAGTTTAAAAATATAATGGTAAGAATGTCATCTGTAAAATGGTTGGTTTAAAAATTTTTCTTTTAGACCAGTAAGTATTGGTTTGGATTAGTTTTTTTAACGAAAAAAGTTTTTTTTTTAAATAAAATATTTTTATTTAATTTAAAATCTATTTAACTAAGAGCCAATTTTGATTTTTTTAAAAAAATTATTTATTTTTTATTTTAAAAAAAAAAATTTTTAACGGACAAAAATTATTTTATATTTAAATATTTTTTAAAGAGAATTTTAAATATTAAAAACATCTTCTACTTTTATTTTTTTTTAAAATAAGGTATTGTTAGATTTAGAAAAAATAAATAATTTGTTTTTCTTAATAAAAATACTTTTTTTCAAAAGATGTATTTAAATAGGTTTTAAATTAAATAAAAGTATTTTTTTCACTCAATAAAGCTAATTCAAATTAGTATTAAGTGTTTGTTTTGGCGCTATTATTTTAATAAATTTTTTTTAATAAAAAATATCTTTTTTATTTTTTAGCATGGCAAAGTTCTAGTAGTAAAAGTAAAAGTATTAGAAAAATTTAAAAAAAATATTTTTTTGAAAAGCTGTAATTTACATTTTTTTTTAAAAATTATTTTTCATATAATAAATAAACAAAAAAGTATTTTTATATCGTTATACCGAAATATAATTAATAGATAAAAAGATATTTTTGCATGAGATGCCAAATATAAAATTAATTTTACTTTTTTATAAGATCTTTTAAAAAAAGATAACTCAAAAAAAGATCTTTTATTAAAAATTCACCTAAACAAGTCCTTAATCTTAAAAAAAAGTACTTTTATTAAAAAAATAAATTATTTTTCTTAAACTAACAATACTTTATTTTTAAAAAACAAAAATAAAAATATTTTTAATATTTATAAATTCTTTTTAAAAATCTATCTAAAACTCTAAATATAAAATAATTTTTATTTGTTAAAAAATATTTTTTAAATAATAAAAAATATAAATACTTTTTTTTTAAAAGCCAATCTAAATTATCCTAAAAAACATTCTTGGTGTTCAGAGAATATAAATACTTGTTCATGAAAATTAGAGATACTTTCAAGAAATTGCATTGCAAATGAAATGCATATTCTACGCATTGCAATGCAAATGCCACTGTAAATCTTATTGACAAACCAAACTGCTTGGAATTGTATTTCTCAAATGGAGTGACTTTATTCTTAAAATGAATTAGGCATAATTATCTAATTAAAAAATCTCATTCTCCTTAATTTTCTTTCCTGTTATTCAGAAAAAATCAAAAAAGAAAAAAAAAAATCTTGTTATCAATATATCCGAGACACAGAAAAGAAAAGGAAAAATGCAATCAAGAAAAAAGATTGTGTAAACTGTAAAGTAGTGGAAAAGATTAGTAAACGATGACTTATTGACTTCATCCCAATCTAAATGCGTAGTTTTAGCATGCAATTTTAGTAATCACTGATCAGTAATCAGGGATCAACAGTCACCTTCCCACTATTTCCATTTCTCAGTTGCCAGCTCCCTTTCACAAGCGTCTTTTTGAGCGCCATGAAATAAAATTGAAACATTTCTCCACCACCACCACCTCCACGACGATTAACCTCCCTGCTAATTCTCAATACATTTATTTTCTTAGGTTTACAACACACTCTCATTCTCTCTCTCTCTCTCTTTCTCTGTTTTTCTTTTTCAAGCTTCGTCATTTTCCCAGGTTTCCACATGTCCCTCCGTTCGCAAACCCCCAAAACCGTTCCCGTCTCACTGCGAGGGGCTTCGGCTGCTCACACCAACCAAAATGAAACTACCATCCCCAGCCTCGTGTCCGAGTTGCGAGCCACCTTCCTCACTCGTGATTTTGACCGAGTCGAACGCGCCTTGCTTGAGAGGGAATCACGCCTCGTCGCCGCGATTCAAGAGAAGGATCAGGAAATTGCGTCCCTAAAAGTGAAAGACAGTATCCACAGCTTGGATAAGTTGAACCTCGAATCACAGCTCAAGGAGTTCAGAAATGGAGGATCAAAGGTCCTCGTTGAGGTTAAGAAGGAGGAGAATGTTGATTCTGATACGAGCGGTGCTGGAAAGTGCATGCATTGTTTGGAGATGGAGAACGAATTGGAAAAAGAAAAGGGTGTGAGTGAGGCTCTTAGGGATAGGAACATGCAGTTGGAATTTGAAAAGTCTGAGCTCTTGGAAGAGAAGAAGAAATGGGATGATCAGAGATGTGTTGTTGACGATCTTAAGAAAAGGAACATCGAATTGGAAGCTGAAAAGTGTGGGTTATTGGAGGAGAAGAAGAAATGGGATGATGCTAAGGGTGGGATTGATGGGTTGAGGGAGGAGGAGAGACATGGTGCCGATGAGGCATCGGTTGAGTATTGGAAGAGGAAGTTCGTTGAATTGAGTGAGAGGGTTTCGAGGTTGGAGAGAGAGACTGCAGAGGATGAGGATGATGATGATGATGATGATGATGATGATGATGGAGGTGATGATGATGATGGAGGTGGTGGTGGTGGCGGCGATGATGGTGATAGGAGCAACATTGAAGAGAATAAAACGGATGTTGAGAAAGATGTTGTGGAAAGGAACGAAAATGTTGGTCTTTCTTCAAGGGATTCGGCTACACTAATCATACCAAGCAAAAATGGTGCTGGTGTTACTGCTGCTTCAGGTAATTGGATATATAATCTTGATTTTAATTGGAAATTAACTGAATTGGTAGAACTGGATGGAGTGCATGTAATTTGCAAAGCTTTGTGGATAGTGTATGGTATAATTTATAGGAAGAATCTATTTGTATATCTTTTTTTTTTCCTTGAAAAAAATGGTGGAAAATTTTACTAAAGGAAGTTGAGAACCTTGTGGGGTATAAAATCTGAGGATCAAAATTGAGTGTTCATATAGCGATACTAATTTTTTGTGTGAGGTTTAGGTCATGACTCTGATTTGTTTTGTAAAAAGTAAAACAATGGCGTTTTTGGTGATTGATTTTGTCAATATGAAACATAGAACTATATCAATTGGTGATTGTATTTTCTTTTGTATTTTGGGAATTTCATGTTGAGATAGTTCAAAGAAGGGAAAGTAAAAGTAAAGGGAAGGTTTAGATATTAAGGAAGGAGAGTTTAGTTAATTATTTGCATCATGGTTCTTTTGATATTAGATGAGAATCAAAGTTTGCATTTTTGTTTTGGAGGTAAGCTTATGCTGGTGTCTTCAGTTGGGTTAGACCTTTGTAACCATTTTTGTTGTATACTGCTTTTTCTGTTAGGCATGTTATTGAGTGCATGATATCCACATTTGCTTGAATCAGATATGGCATTACCTTCTATTCCATGGCATTAACATTTGCATTCAGTTTAAATCTTTTTGGAAGTTCATTTACTGTGATTATGATGAAATTACAAGTTCCAATATTTTCTGGTTGGCCACTTAGATTTTGTGAATTTTGTTTAACGCAGAGTTTTTGTCGGTGATCAATGTAGCATTAATCTCATTAGTAGATCAATCCATTTTGTGTTAGAACTGGTATCACATAGGGATAATGAATTAAGCCATAACCGAATTGAGCAGAGGATATGAAACATGCAACTGGTTTCTGTTTTATTTGAGTCATGTTGCCTTAAGTACTTTCGTTATGTTAAAGAAATGCCTATTCTCATATGCATGTCTAACTATGGTGGAAAGTGGAACTAAATGTGCTCAATTACCAAATTAACTAGATGCTGGATCTTCATGAATTCTGTAATAATAAATTAACAATTTGGCTTCAGAGTATTTCTTTTCATTTTCATAGCTTGCATATTCTGTTGGCAAATGTAATATCATGGCACTCTAACATATATCACTTTGTTTCCAGCAAAGGGAAGTTTGGGGACGGCAGGTTTCATCTACATAGACAGTGATGAAGATGAGTGCAATTCACAGCGAACATTGCAGAGGAAAGACACTAAGCCGAAGGTTATGGCGGATAATGAGATTCCGAGTTCTTCAGGTGCTGTCAAGCGAAAGCAGCGTCCAAGTGCTTCTATAAGTGATGTCGGTAGGAACAACGACGTCTTGGATGGCTCAGATTGTGATACTGCCAGTAACAGTTGCAGTTCTTCTGGTTCATTATATGATATGGATCAGCTTCCTTTGAGTTCACTTACAAGTAAAAAGAGAATGAGAACTGAGCCAGACACTCTTTTGGTTCGAACTCTTCACCAAAGTAAGTGACAAGCGTGTGCATAAGAAATATATGTAGGAAATATTGAATGTCTTGAATACATTCGCTTTTGCTGGGCATTTCGTGTTTTGTCTATATCAAAATGTAATGAAACGACCCCTTTGAAAAGAAAATGTCCAAAAGTACTTAATTTTGTTTCAATTTTAATAGCCTTCCCCTAGTCTCTTAGATCAATTCTTCTGGGAAAGCAAGAACTATATTTTCCACTATATGAGTATATGTTGCTTAAGATGTAGTCATGTAGATTATTTTATTTTTTGTTACATGAAGATCTATATTTTCTTCATAGGATTTCGATATAGTTATTGATCATATGCTTTATTATTTAGTGTCTTTCTCTTTCTTAAACATGGACGAGTATTTATCACTTCACTTCACAAGCTATCTTGTTGAAGATCTTATACTAAAGTATCTAGTCATAGATGTAAAAACAACTTAAAAAACCACCTCCTTGATGTTCTAGTCTGTTTCTGATGTGATAGCTAAAAGCTTACATTTATAATGATCTCATACTAGTTTGCAAGTGCTTTTCATTGAGAACCCATGTTTTCTTGCCCCATTGTGAACTGAGTTCATAATTCATTTATGCGTTTTATACTAACAAATTTATATCCTTATGTGATATTTTTAAGTTATTTAACGTTAACGTTAAAAAGTTAACCGCAAAAATATCATTAAAATATTTTCAAATGGTACAGAATAAGCAAAAAATATAAATTCTTTATAAGCAAATTGTTAGTGTATTTGATTCGAAATTTTGTAAGAGTGGTTATATAATTAATTAATTATTTAGAAAGCACATACAAAAACCAGAACTAAAATTTGATCTTTATATTTTTTTTATCATTTTTAAAAATGTTTTTGACCATTCACAAAAAATTGCAAAAAAATATTTACTTAATATAAAATTACCAAAGTATAAAGATAAAAATATTTTTTTTATCATAGTTACGAAAAAATAAAAAATCACATCAAAATTCAACTTCTAGAGTTTTATTTGAGAATATAACTTAACGATTTAATATTTTTCTTGATTTTTAAATTATTTTAAGATTATTTGGAGAGTTATTTTTTGTCTCCAATTTGATAATTGGTGACATTTTTGTGGTTTACTCTCATTTTTTTTATTGAACCAAATCACACCAAACCGAACCGGACCAAACCGCCAATACAAATGAAATGAATATCCTATCCCATGACCGATCCCCCTGCATAAACCCAAGCAGTAACACACACAAACCTGGTGATTTTCAATCTGCTGAACAGTGTTCGCTCTCTCAATCATTGAGTCAAGAGTATTTGTGCATGAAAACAGCTTTACATTGAACCACAACTACGGAGTTATATTTAGCTTGCAAAATTTCGAACTACTTAATGATAAATTTCAATGCTTTTCATTGATAGGAGGGGGATATTCTAATTACCATCCTTTCCAACTACATGGT
This sequence comes from Arachis ipaensis, assembly GCF_059453495.1. NCBI lineage: Eukaryota > Viridiplantae > Streptophyta > Magnoliopsida > Fabales > Fabaceae > Arachis > Arachis ipaensis. The sequence continues at coordinate 9,015,556 of NC_142436.1, forward strand.
AGACCTTGACTTGTTTGTGCCGGGTGAGTTATTTGCTCCAATCATTCTGATTCCTCTTTGTTTTTTCCTTGCCCTTCGTTTTCCCAGTTCGCTTTGTTTGCCGTTGATTATTACTCACGCTTCCTTGTCTCTGTCTTTATTATTGTTTTTGGTTTTAATTTCTATGCCCTCAAACTGTTTGATGAAATGCCACATTTATGCTTCCAAATAACGATGGGTCTGGTGAGTGATAGAATGCACTCATGTTTTCCCTTCCTTTTGATGCCTTGCGAATATCTAGCTCAGTGATGTTGATTGTTCTTCTAGAATTAACTAATTTTATTTATTCATTTATTTTTAAAAAGAAAAAAGTTGTAAGAATATTGTAGTTTGGTATGCTTGAGACCTATGTATATATAGCACCAAATTGTGTAGTAGAGTAACAGAAATTGTTAATTTTTGTTAACATCAGGAGAAGCATTATTAAGAACTTGGAAAAAGAGGTGGTAATGCTTTAGAGCAGTTAGTTTGTTCCGATGGGGTGGAGATCAAGATCCTACACTGGCCTCTTTCTGTCAGTAGTAAGGGTTGCGAAGTCACATTCGGTGCCAGTCTCTCAAAAGTGGGTATTATTCTGACTTTTTTTATGGATAATTGTTTATATATTTGTGTTTTGGTGAAATATTGGTTGAATGTCACATATGTGTTGCTCTTTTGGTCTTTCCAGGTCCAAAGTATTTTATTATTCAGCTCCGGGTGTTTTAAAAGGTTGTTTTAGTAATGGCTATGTGATGAATTTTCAAGGTTAGATTCACAATCTCCCACTGATAAAATTCTTAATTCCCGTTCACTTCGACTGGATGGCAGTAGTTAATTACTATATGTAGCAATTTGTATATTCATGATTAAATTTTTGAAAGAATGTAGAAGTTCTGGCTTACAATTTTTAAATTTATATTTGGAGGATCACTAACTAAATGCTTCTTTATTTTCTTCAGTTTTAGAATTTTGTGATTAAGAACATATCTCATTGATTTCCATGGAAGATTTGCATTATTTTGCTATATATTGTGCATCTTTTAAGGTTTTATCTTTTGGTAGAAAGTCGATAAATTGCAGACTAAATTCAGGTCTTGTGCAAACATAACAAATAAAAAGGGACTGCCCTAAAACATTGATTTTCTTTTCTTTACTTCACTGAAATTGGTTAGAAGGCTCAATTTGATCTCGAACTTGTTTAAATGACCTACTAAGTCACTAGCAAATGTTGAAGAGCTTCTTAATTCTTGACTATAAGTTATTATTGAAAGTTCCAATAATAGCTTATAGTAACTATGTAAGAGTGACAGAGAGATAATAGATAATACTGTATGCATTTATATACTATTTTCTTTGGCAACGTGTCTACCATATTTAATGATAGAAATCCCAAATAATTTGTAAGCAGGATTAAACTTGATCCCTTGCGTAGGAATTTGTTTTCCTCCTCAGACCATGATATTAACATGTCCCAAAATAAAAGATGACAAAGCATGAATATCCATATATATATATATATTCCTTTTGTGTTATGGAAAACAAAGACAAATAATTCCTCAAGAGGGGTCCTCCTTGGACCTTGATACTGGTTCTGGTTGTACTATGATTAGATGAGATTTTATGAAAAATGAAATGAGTTTCTTTTTTTATCCATGATTATTTATTTATTTATTATTCTTTTTTGTTGTGTTACATTGATAAATCTATTCATTACTTTGTTCTGTTTAACTAATTATCTGTATTTCCAGCAATTAGAACATATGCTCGAGGTGGACACAAAGGTTATGATCTCTTTAGCAGCAGAAAACCAGGGAGTGCAGATTTCAGGAAAGCCTGGGCGAAGGAGATGGATGAAGATAACACTCTATGGACAGGAAGCGAAGATGAAACTGATGAAGAAAAGGACTCAAAGAGTCATCTTGATAAAGAGATTAGGAAGGCAAGACAGCAAGCTAAAGAACATGCAGATCTGATCGATGCCGATGACAGTGATGAGTTAAGAAGTGTTTGGTCTGACACCGATGAAGAGAAGACGCTGTGGACTGGTGATGAAATGGACAGTGATGATGACATTCCTACAGAAGCTTATCCAAATGAAAAAAGTGATAAGTACATAGATAAATTGTTTGAGTTTGATGAAATGCCGAAATATAGAACCATCTCAGAGATGTTGAAAGCCGAACAAGAACCGGAGGAGTTGTCACCAGGAAAGCAAGCTCGGAAGATTGCTGTTGAGAATGCTCTCAAGAAACTAAAGAAAGGTCCAGATGGGAGGTACACCAATGTATGGGAAGCAATGAGTGACTTGGACATTCTTATTGGAGCATTTGAGAATGTTGTTTCAGGTCCAGAGTATGCAGAGCTTCGACAAGGAGGGCGTAAACAATTGAATATGCAGTTTTTCAAGGACATACAAGCACGTATGAGAGATCCAAATTACAAATTCTCACCTGAGTTGAAATTGAGACCAAAGAGTAAACTGGTCCCGAGAAAAAAATGGCAAAAAGCACAGGCTAGAAGGAGAAAAGCACAAAAGAGGTAAAAGCCAATGGGCTTACATTCTAGTTTACCTTTGTACTACTTATGCTACTTTTTTAAGGTAGTGTTTGTTTCCAGAGAGTGGGATTGGGACTTAGTATTGTTTTTGGTGACCCAAGACTAGAACTAAAATTTTAGTCCTAGAACACAAAATTCTCTTTAGTACCTCCAAAAAATGGGAACGCAGGGGGTTGAAATTTTTGGGAATGGAGATAGAAACTTTAATAACATTTCCTCTCAAAAATACTCTTATTTAACTTTTCAAATTCCAAATCTACTTTTTAATCTCCATTTATGTTAAACTAAATATAATATGGAGACAAAACTCAGTTCAGTACATTTTACATCAAACACAGTGCAAAGACTTAATTTAGTCTCTGTTTTTGAGTCTCAGTTTCCCTTCCAAACGTAGCCTAATAGATTAGAATACAAGAACAACAAAGGCTTATCCTATTAGGGTTGTTTCTGAGTTGGGGTTTTACAGGAAAAAGGGAAGGAAAGAAAAGGCTTATAGTGTTAAACTTTAAATTTTTTACATTACAATCCCCTTCTTTTCCTACTCTTCCCATCCCTCCAAAATGCCAGCTCGCAAACATAACTTAGGCAGGGTCGGCTACATAATTAAATGCATAGTTTAGTCAATTTATAGTTAAACCTTTTTTATATTGGATGAGAATGATGTATTCCAATGTATTAGATATTTCACTATTTAATCCATGCGTGAATATTCTTAGTGTATATATATACAGTGATGCAGAATTCTAGTAGTCATATTTAGTATGTATTATGTGTTTATTTGATTAGTCTTGAAGTCATGTCTCTCTTAGTTTTTAGCTCTTTGGAGTATATAATTTTATGGTTTCCAATGCTATGAAATTGAAATTCTAACCTATAGTACCGATGCTAGGAAAAGTATGCAGTCAAAACTGAAACAAATGTTAGTAGTGTGCCTAGTCTAGACTATAGCAAATGTCTAGGATAATAATTGATGTATTCTACTATACTAAGGATTTTTATTAATAGCAGCTTATAAATAAATTATTTTGTGTTTGAATATTTAGTTATAGAAGTACTTATTTTAAAGTTGTAGCGTTTGGATAAATAACTAAAAAAATACAATTTTTTTATACAAGAAAATAGATATTAAAATAGCGATGATAACAAATACTTTTCAATATTGAATGTTGATTTTACCTAACCTAGTCACTAAGATTACAATCGATTAGGCAATTGATTTTTTATTTGTTCTCTTATTAGTTCCATTTTTCTAGCGCTTTCAGCATTCGGTACTAGAAACTGGTTTTTCTACTTCACCTCACCCATAACGGTGTTCTTATATGTGGTGAATAGTAACAAAATTCTAATTCACAATAATCTTGATGGCAATGTCAAAGAAATTATTGTGTAGTTAGTATTTGTTGTTTTATTCTGTATAATATGGTAGGTGAAAATGAAAACAAATGTAAAATATGTGTCAATGTATATTTTGTTGCTGTTTTTTTTTTTTCGCTCCTGTTAGAACTCCCTCCTCCTTTATTGGGATCAAGAACTTGCTATAACTAACTATAAAAATAATAGCAAGCTATATAAAAATAAAATCACATGTGAAAAAATAAAATTAAAATTGAGATTTTATACCACACACAATATTAAATACAAATTTAATAATAAAAATAGTGGTAAAATGATAAAAAAAAATACCGGAGGGTCAATATTTTCAGCAAATGAATCATTACGTGAAAATGGTGGTGGAAGGCCAGTATTTCGAGTAGAAACAGAGAACATTTTTTACGGAAGTGATATAATGACTCATCGAGAAGAAGTAATATATTTCTACTTCTTAAAAAAGCTGTGAATTAATTTTTCGGAATAATTCAAAAGTAAAAAAAATAAAAAATAGCTTCTGTTATCTCCTAAACGTGCTCTAAATATATTAGGTGCATTTGGTAATTGTTGAACACAAATCATTTGGAGTGAAATAAAATTTCAATAAAAACAAATCAATTAGTAAGTCAGTATTTACTTAGATTTTGCTCTAAAAATTGTATGGTCATGCATGTAAGCAAGAAACTGGGTTGGTTTGTATACATGCTTAGTAGTACAAGCAATTAGTCCACACAATTCAATCTCTCTCACTTCCAAATTAGAATTCAGAACCTATACATACTTGATGTTATTCTTTCTTCAAAACATTCTACTTAATGATCTTGTCCTTGAAGGTGGTTTGCAAATATGAGGATGACAATTAGGGTTGTTCTCATAATTTTTACCAAATTCCATTCCCCCATACCCATATTGCTGTACAACAAGCACAGAAGAGTAGGAACCAAAGCTATTTGATGCCACTAAGTCCCCAATAACACCTAGTTCAGGGAAATCAGTCCAATCCAACATTTCGGACAACACCCTTGAGTGCCTACCTTTCCCTTGTCCCAAAACATATAAATCATAACGCTTTTGATCAAATTCATTAACCACTCTAGGGATATCATCATCACTTTCCACATATCTCTCTTCATACTTTATTGTATCCTTATTGTTCACTCCCATAATCCTAAAATTATTCACACAGCTATCATCCAACTCTCGTTCCTTATTCTTATCTAGCACTGCTGATAGTAGTTCCTCATGGCCAGATTCCTTTTTTTGATCCTCCATTGCAGCTTTGCCACACAAAATAATCCTCACCATACTGAGTTGTATCCTATGGTGTCCTGCCATCCTCCACGCAATAGCCAAGGCTTCGCGATCATCAGGACCCCCAATGAATAACATGATGATGTGCAAATTGGCATTCAACAATGAATTAAGGCCGCGATCAACGAAGAGCCCCACGGAGCATGGCGCATCTTTCATCACATTCTGGTTTATCTCGCCAAACACCTCTTTAGTTACCTCTAAGTTGCCTTCGGAGCTCCAGTGCTTGTGAAAAGGAAGGAGAACCAATGATGCTTGTTTCTCCATTGCTAGATTGTATATGTCACGGTTAATTGTCGCGAAAGGTGACATGATCATGCTGGTTTCAGCATGGTTGCCGCTATGCACTTGTGCAAAGAAATGGATATGACTTGCTATCGTTTCCATGTCCTCAAATGATTGTGATTGTGATTGTGATTGTGAGAATCCGAGCGAGCTTTGATGCTCGAGCTGAGCAGAGACAAGGCTAGTGACACGACCTTTGAGCTCAACGAGTTGAACTGCTGTCACTCGCAAAGAGGAGACACTGATACCACTTAAGGCTTCTAGGATATTCACCATTCCGCTGGCATGGCGAGGATTGTGCACACAAACCAAGATTCGAACTTCTGTTTGAAACCCTAGGTTTTGTATGGTCCTTAGCATGTTCATCCTATAGGCCGTTTTTGGCCTGTAAATGACGTTGATTATTGGAGACACCATGAAAGTCATTATCAGAATAGTAAGCGTCATGATTGAGAATGCGTACGCACTTATAAGCTGAAATGGGGAAAAAAGAATAAATGCATCAGTGTATTGATCAATAGAAAGTGAAAGTCTTATAAAAATATAAAAAATGATAAAAATAAGTGTCATTTCTAAAGTATACTGCTATTTAAATATGACCATGATAATAGAAAGTGATAAAATTATCTCTATCTAGTTTCAAATAACTAAAATAGTAATGGGAGATATAATTTATCTGATATAGAGGAGAAGACAAACTATGAAGTATTTACAGAGCACATTAATCTTTTATGCTCTCGCCATTAATCAAGTGGCGTTTTAGATGAACATACAAGATAACAATGAGTTGATGATATTATTAAGTGTGTTATATGGGATAATCCAGATTTAGATATTGTCACATCCAATATCAGTATTTGTAGGTCTTTGGCGTCATTAAATGAAATGGATTAATTTTTATTACAACTGTGATTCCATATATTTGAAACATTAATCTCAGATACCATTTGTCATTTATACATTGAGGGATTTAGACAAAAAACCACAAGAGTTATATATATACTTAGAATAAACTACCGTTTTTTACTATAAAAGATTTAAGCACTGAAAATTTTAATAATAAAAGATATAAATTGACTTGAGATCTATTAAAAAATAGATGAGTTCAACAAATTAATTTAAAATAGATCATTGGTTGGGTAGTTTTGTCAAATGATTTGGATAGTTTTGTTGAACTAGCTCAATTATCAAAATGAATCAGTTTATAGTTTTCATGATTAGAGTCATTAATATTTGAATTTTTCATGATAAGAAACAATAATTTATAGTCTAAGTTATTCAAACTATGTCCAACAATACTATATATACTCAAGATTAGATGAACAGAAAAAATATAGAGCATTTTTCTAATCAATTTAACCACCTTATTATCCCATGCAATGTTGAGCACTATGAGTGACAAGACGCCTTTGGTGTTCATAAGCAACCCAAAAGCCAAACTCTCTCTGAAAGGCATACCATAATAGCGAGTAACTGCAAATGTTGTAACAATCTTTGTGAAGATAGACAAGATCACTATAACAATAAAACCCAAATCTACAGTCTGCAAAACCTTAACTATATTGCACCTCAAGCCACCACTGAAAAAGAACAAGGGTGCTAAGTATCTAGATCCAAAATCATCCGATCTCTCCATCAACATCTCGGTGAAGCTTCCTCGTGGAATGGCAAGTCCGTAAATCAACGCCCCGACGAGGGGATTCACGCCGAGGATGTCGGTAAGCCCCGTGCAAGCGAAAAGCCCCATGATCACAAATGACAACTGGTAATTGGTCCAGTCATGCTTGTTTGGTTTCTTGGCCACTATCTTCTCTAGCAAAGGGCGTAACACAAAGTGGCTTAAGAGAATAAAAGCTATGACACATAGCATTGAGAAAATTGCTCTATAACCATTAACAAGAAATGGAAACACCAATGCAAACATAATCCAGTTATAGAAGTCATTGTGTGTTGCTACTGTTAATGCCAATTTTCCAAGCCTAGTGTAGAGAAGTTTAAGGTCCACAAGAATGTTAGCAAGAACAGGGAACCCTGTGATACTAAGAACCATAGACCATATAAAATAGCATTGGGGTCTATTATACTCGTATGTTTCAACATAATTTTTTAAGAATTTCTTGTCCACTATTATTACCAAAGAATAAATTCCAGTTCCCAATATCATTGGAATCAGAGTGCTGCAAATTGCAATTATTGTGGGCTTCTTAGGTGCTCTTAAAACAAAATCTAAGTTCATCTCAAGCCCAGCCATGAAGACATAGAAGATGAGACCCACTTGTGCTATGGTTGAAACAGCAACTAGAATCTGTATAGGGAGAAAATCTTGAAATAACTTATTACTCCCTCCCAATTGAAATATTGAACTTAGCAACATACCTGCCTATTGCAATAAAATATAAATTAGTTTGGCCTAAATAGTAGAAGGCAAATAAGGTTTTTTCTTTTCTTTTCTCTTTACAATGGAAAAAAAAATTATGTAGTGATACAAATGCATTAGGGTTTTTAGGTGGATACATGCTATAATGTCAATGCTGTGGTTGTTATAGTGGCTATGTTACCTTAAAAACTGTTATACTAAAATTAAAATAACATCTTTTACTGATAAACAATGTATTTTAATTTAGAAAATAAAAGAAAAAATATTATCAAAATATAATGGTGTTACTTTAATTTTAACAGTATTTGTATAAACTTTTATAGACACTATAGCTATACACACCATAAACTCCACCTTTCTAGTGAATTCAAGTTCTAATTTTTAGTGATAGTATAATAGACACGGAAATAGACATGAATAATGTAAAGCTCATATATTTTTGTCTTAAAAAAAATAAACGTGAAGTTTCTATTGAAAACAAAAAGTTTCTATTTCCTTATCTTTATTTTTCAACTGCTAAACTAAAATATATGTAAAAAGTTGCTACTTCATTATGATTTGTAAATTTCTAACAACATCATATTTTTTTTTGGAAAAGTATAGATAACCAACAAGATTTTTGAACAATGTGTAAACAATGTGAATTAATAGGGTTAAAAGAGTAAATTTAATTAGTAGCATTAATTTAGAGTGTAGTGTATTTTCATTTGATTGGTGGTTATTCATGTTGTTCAAAATTTTCATTGTTCTCCTAGCACTCCCCTTTTTTTTTTCTATGATACTATTATTTAGTGATTTTTGTTATCTGTACCCAAATCTTACTATCAAGATCTAGTCTCATTACTGAAATAAGAAAGATAATAAATGCTAGTTTTTTTTATTGTTGAATTATAAACTCGACCAAAACGGGAAGAAAAGACATAAACAAAGCCTAATATTTTTAAATTCATTTGTTAAATTTCATTAAAATGCATTTGTATTCTCCAATATTTATGTTTCCTTTCCATGGTTTTGTGCTACTCTAATAATGTCACAAAATAAACTAACATGTAATTGAATAATACCCAAAAGAAAATAGAAAATAAAAGAAAATAAGAAGTTGTTATGATGCGACTTACAAGAAGATCAGAAACAAGATGAGGCTGACTTAAGGGTCTGAGGAGGTAGTATACCAAACGCGAGCTAAAAACAACGGTAATGGTTTCATAGATAAATAAAGGTAAATAATTCTTTAACAGGTCCTGTGATTTCCATATGGAATTGGGATAATTCACGGTTTCATTGTAGCAAATTGGAAAACAATCATCATTGTTACCCATAATAACTTCAATTCTGTTGATGTGTTAACTTCTTGTTTTGATGGATTTTGATGACAAGGGAAAAGGAATAAAAGCAATTGAGATGGAAAGTTGTAAGGAAAATTAAATGTAATTGCTTTGTTTCTTTGCTGGAATAAGTTTTCTTGGTACCCTTCTCTTCATCAAGCATGGTGTGTAGATTCCTAATAACTTTCTCTACTTTTGTTTCTCTGTCTCACAAGTTCACAAATCGGTAACTAGTTTTGTTCCTCATTATTTTGTCTATTATTAGAATAGTTCAAGCTAGTTCTTAAAATTAGTTCATTACTATTATTGGGGTTCTAATCTAATTTGTCTTTTTTTTTTTTACCATAAACATAATTATTATTTTCATTTTAAATCACGTGCTGCTAAATTTTCATACGCAATCATTTTAAATTGGTTTTTTATTCATCAGAATTTTAACATCTGCATGTAACTTTTTTTTTCCCGATAGAAATACCAATATAATGAAACCTTTCTAAGTTAATACTGTTGTGAAATAAAAGATATATATATATAAAGATGTATAAATAGAAGACTCTAGTATTAAAATAATTAGCTCAATAATAATTTATATATATATATAATAATATTATATGTTGTAATGTGTATATATATATACAAAGATAGAAAGAAGTATTAAAAATAAAGAGAGAGAGAATTGCATATGTTTATTGTTACTATCTCAATATAATAAAGATGATTAATATTGCTATTAATATTATATGTAAAGAGTAATAGAAAAGAGAATTTAGAATACTAATAAAATAAAAGAAGAGAAAAAATTGTAGTAGAAATATAAAGAGAAGAGTATTTGATTGCAACATAAAGAGAGAATTGATTTTATTATTACTTGCTTGTGTCTTATATCCCTCAGATGGCTTCTCTATTTATAAGCCAACGAGGTTTGCTTTTTCAACTTAATTCTTATTGGAAAAGGAATTCAACCGCCCATATTAATGGGCATCTAATGTGATCTTATCACAACACTCCCGCTTAGATGCCCATTTAAAATTATTGCCTCGTTAAAACCTTACTAAAGGAAAATCCTGTGGGAAAAACCTTAGTGAAGGAAAAAGAGTACAATATCCTTTGTGATGGGAACTGCCTCATTAAAAACCTTGTCAAGAAAAATCCAATGGGAAAAAAACTTGACCAAGAAAAAAAGAGTACAATCTCCCCCTCTTGCTGACATTATTTAATGTCTCGAAGTCGGCGCATCCCAATCTCATGTACCAGTCTTTCAAAGGAGGATTTTGGGAGTGACTTTGTGAATAAATCTGCCAGATTGTCACTTGAACGGATCTGTTGGACATCAATTGTCCCTTGATTTTGAAGGTCATGAGTGAAGAAGAATTTTGGAGAAATATGTTTTGTTCTATCACCTTTGATGTATCTACCTTTAAGTTGAGCAATGCATGCTGTATTATCTTCAAACAGGACAGTTGGAGCTATCTTATGATCAATCAGTCCACATGATGACAGAATATATTGAATCAGACTCCTCAGCCAAAAACACTCGCGACTAGCTTCATGAATCGCTAGTATTTCAGCATGATTAGAGGACGTTGCTGCTATCGTTGTTTCGTGGATCTCCATGATATAGCTGTACCACCATATGTGAACAGGTATCCTGTTTGAGATCTCCCTTTATGTGGATCAGACAGGTATCCGGCATCTGCATAGCCAACTAGTTGTGACTTGGATCCATAGGGATAAAACAATCCCATATCAACCGTTCCATGAAGATATCGAAAAATTTGTTTGATTCCACTCCAATGTCTTCTGGTTGCTAGTAAATTCACCGCGAATGATATGTCAGGTCGCGTATTATTAGCAAGATACATTAGTGCTCCAATGGCACTAAGATATGGTACTTCAGGACCAAGGATATCTTCATTTTCTTCTTTAGGACGGAATTGATCCTTTTTCACATCCAAAGATCTTACGATCATTGGGGTACTTAATGGATGTGACTTATCCATATAAAATCTTTTCAAGATCTTTTCTGTGTATGTTGTTTGATGAATAAAGATCCCACTTTTTATATGCTCGATCTGCAGGCCGAGACAAAATTTAGTCTTTCCAAGATCTTTCATCTCAAACTCTTCTTTTAGAATTTTTATAATTGTTGGAATCTCTTCAGGAGTCCCAATGATATTTAAATCATCAACGTACACAGCAATTATAATGAATCCAGATGCAGATTTCTTTATGAAAATACACGGGCAGATATCATCATTCTTGAATCCGTTTTTGGCCAGATACTCAGTAAGACGATTATACCACATTCGTCCAGATTGCTTTAGACCATATAAAGATCTTTGCAATTTGACTGAGTATAACCCTTGCGAATATTCATTAGATGGTTTAGATATCTTTAGTCCTTCAGGGACTTTCATATAGATATCCCGATCTAATGAGCCGTATAAGTAGGCTGTTACTACATCCATTAAATGCATATGCAGTTTATGATATGCAAATAAACTGACCAAATAACGCAATGTTATCGCATCCACTACAGGGGAATACGTTTCTTCATAATCTATACCGGGCCTTTGTGAAAAGCCTTGTGCCACAAGTCGGGCTTTATAGCGCACAACTTCATTTTTCTCATTTCGTTTTCTCACAAATACCCATTTGTATTCAACAGGTTTTACATCTGCAGGTGTACGGACTACAGGTCCAAAGACTTCACGTTTTGCAAGTGAGTCTAATTCAGCCTTCATGGTTGCTTCCCATTTTGGCCAATCATTTCTTTGTCGACATTATTCAACTGATCTTGGCTCAAGATCCTTACTTTCATGCATGATATCTAATGCCACATTATATGCAAATATTTCATTGACAATTGTCTTATTTCGGTCCCATTTCTCTCCTGTAAAGACATAATTTATCGAGATCTCGTCATTTTCACAATTTTCAGGTACCTGAACATCTTCTGGCGTTATATCAGAATTTTGGACAACTGCAGGTGTCTCTACTATGTCTTTTTCAACAGAAATATTATTTACCTCTTTTCTTTTTCGAGGATTTTTGTCTTTGGAACCGACAGGCCTGCCACACTTCTGGCGTGAATTTGCTTCAGTGGCTACTTGTCCTACTGGGACATCAATTCGAATTGGGGCATTTTTCACTGGTATATAAGATTTAGTTATCCTCTTTGTATCGGAAAATGCATCAGGAAAATCATTCGCTATTCTTTGCAAATGTATAATCTTTTGAACTTCCAGTTCACATTGCCCTGATCGAGGATCTAAATGCATCAATGATGATGCATTCCAGTTAAGCTCCTTTTCAGGAAGCTTATTCTCTCCCCCTAATGTTGGAAATTTTGATTCATCAAAATGACAATCCGCAAACCGGGCTTTAAATACAACTCCAGTTTGTATCTCAAGATACCTCACTATAGAGGGAGAATCATATCCAACATATATTCCCAATTTTCTTTGGGGTCCCATTTTGGTGCGATTAGGTGGTGCAATGAGAACATATATCGCACACCCAAATATTCTTAAATGGGAAACATTTGGCTGCTTGCCAAAAGCTAATTGCATAGGAGAGAATTGATGATAACTCGTTGGCCTCAAACGAATAAGTGCTGCGGCATGTAAAATAGCATGCCCCCAAACCGAGGTTGGGAGATTTGTTCTCATAAGCAAGGGTCTAGCAATTAATTGGAGGCGCTTAATAAGTGATTCTGCTAACCCATTTTGCATGTGAACATAAGCTACTGGATGTTCAACACTTATTCCATTAGCCATACAATAAGCATCAAAAGCTTGGGAAGTAAATTCACCAGCATTATCAAGACGAATTGCTTTGATTGGATTTTCTGGAAATTGTGCTTTTAATCGAATAATTTGAGCCAATAATCTCGCAAACGCCAGGTTGCGAGAAGATAATAAGCACACATGTGACCATCTCGAAGATGCGTCTATTAGGACCATAAAATATCTAAAAGATCCAGATGGTGGATGAATAGGTCCACATATATCACCTTGAATCCTTTCCAGGAATTCAAGAGACTCAAATCCAATCTTTACTGGTGATGGCCTTAAAATTAACTTTCCTTGAGAACAGCAGCACAACAAAATTCACTAGTTTTAAGAATCTTCTGGTTCTTTAGTGAATGTCCATGAGAGTTTTCAATAATTCTTCTCATCATGGTTGTTCTCGGATGACCCAATCGGTCGTGCCAAGTCATGAATTCATTTGGGCTAATAAACTTCTGGTTTACAGTGGCATGTGATTCAATTGCACTAATCTTGGTATAATACAACCCAGATGAAAGTGAGGGTAATTTCTAATATAACTTTCTTATTTGAATCATGAGTTGTGATACATAAATACTCATGATTTCCCTCATTCATCGTCTCAACATGATATCCATTTCGGCGAATATCTTTGAAACTCAACAAGTTCCTCAGAGACTTGGTAGATAATAGTGCATTATTTATTATAAATTTTGTTCCTCTAGGAAACAAAATTATAGCTCTTCCGGAGCCTTCTATCACATTGCCTGAGCCAATAATAGTATTAACATATTCCTCTTTTGGCACAAGATGGGTAAAATATATATCACTTTTGAGAATAGTGTGCGAACTTGCACTATCCGCAAGGCATACATCTTCATTACATATCCTTGCCATTCTCTTCAAAAACAAATAATAATAAAATGAGTAGTATGCACAGATAAATTGAATACTTGATCAGAATTATTTTTCTAAGAAATACTGTATAAAATAATGTCATATACTAAAATTTTATTTTAAAATTTGACACATTTAATAATTTCAAAATTCATAAACATTAATATTTCATTATTTATGTACATCACATTTGAAACTTAAATACATAGAAAATAAAACTTAACAATAAATTCTTTACATTATTTATTTACATAGATACTTCACAATTTCACATATTAAACTATTCCATCATTGATTAAATAGCCAATATTTCCTTCAGGGTCCTCAAAGAAATCAGATACATCATAATGAGTGGTGGAATTTTCTGCATCATTTGAAACGAAATTCGACTCTTTTCCCTTATCGTCCTTTTTCAAAGATGCCTGGTAAAGATCAACTAGGTGCCTTGGGGTACGACAGGTACGAGACCAATGGCCCTTTCCACCACAACGGAAACACTTATCCTCTGTTGATTTACTCTGCCCGATATTTCTTTCTCTATCCCACTTCTGGTGAGATCCTCTCTTTTGAACATAATTCTTTTTCCTTCTATAATTTTTCTTGTTATTAAAAGCTTGCCATTTACCTCTTCTGGGGTAATGATTTGCCGCATTTACTTCAGGAAATGGGGCGGCGCCAGCTGGGCGCGCTTCATGATTTTTCAATAACAACTCATTGTTGCGTTTGGCAACAAGAAGGCAAGAAATTAACTCAGAATATTTTTTAAACCCTTTCTCTCGATACTGCTGCTGCAGGAGCACATTCGAGGCATGGAAGGTTGAGAAAGTTTTCTCCAACATATCATGATCAGTTATTTTTTCCCCACACAAATTCATTCGTGAGGTGATTCGAAACATTGCAGAATTATATTCATTTATAGATTTAAAATCTTGTAAACGCAAATGCGTCCATTCATATCGGGCTTGAGGAAGTATCACCGTTTTCTGATGATTATACCTTTCTTCAAGGTCTTTCCAAAGATCTGCAGGATCTTTTAATGTAAGATATTCATTTTTCAATCCTTCGTCAAGATGACGACGAAGAAAAATCATGGCTTTAGCTTTATCCTTCTGGGATGCATTATTTTCAGCCTTAATGGTATCTCCAAGATCCATTGAATCAAGATGGATTTCAGTATCTAGTATCCATGATAAATAATTATTTCCAGATATATCAAGAGCATTGAATTCAAGATGAGAGAGTTTCGACATAATGAAAATTTGTTACCTGAGTCTTCCTAAAAATTTGATCAGAGTCTCGTGCTGATAATGTATTGTGAAATAAAAGATATATATATATATATATATATAAAGATGTATAAATAGAAGACTCTAGTATTAAAATAATTAGCTCAATAATAATTTATATATATATATATATAATAATATTATATGTTGTAATGTGTATATATATACAAAGATAGAAAGAAGTATTAAAAATAAAGAGAGAGAGAATTGCATATGTTTATTGTTACTATCTCAATATAATAAAGATGATTAATATTGCTATTAATATTATATGTAAAGAGTAATAGAAAAGAGAATTTAGAATACTAATAAAATAAAAGAAAAGAAAGAATTGTAGTAGAAATATAAAGAGAAGAGTATTTGATTGCAACATAAAGAGAGAATTGATTTTATTATTACTTGCTTGTGTCTTATATCCCTCAGATGGCTTCTCTATTTATAAGCCAACGAGATTTGCTTTTTCAACTTAATTCTTATTGAAAAAAGAATTCGACTGCCTATATTAATGGGCATCTAATGTGATCTTATCACAACAAATATCATATAATTAGCTAACAAGTTAACATGACAACTCAAAATTTTATAATTTTTTTTTTCAAAATTTAATACTCTAGTGTAGCCGTGTAGGACTTGTTTTCTTGTCTGTTTCTTTCTTGAATCCCGTTACGTACGGAGTCATACATAAAAAAACATAAAAGATTAGCCACCTATATAAAACTAAAAAAATGAACTATCTTTATCTTTATATTTAAACTAAAATATTGATGAATATTTATAAAAAGTATCTCTCCCCTAACCTTTATTTTCTCTTTACTATTGTCCTTTTCAAACATGCATGCATTTATAGCTTAGCTATTAAGCTAACGGTTGGCACATAGGATTGATTAGTAATAATGGTGTTTGTTGCAGGATTTTTTATTTTAATAAATAAATTAAATATAATAATTATCAAAATAAATAATTTAAAAAATATTTACCCAAATAAATATCCTTCTCTTATCTCGTTTATACTGTAAATTATGTATTTTTAAAGTAAACGTGTTAACGTGATAAATGGACAGTCCATCTTTCTTCTTATTTAAAATGAACTGTTTATTTTTTCTATTATTTGAAACATTTTATTTCTAAGAGTTTGGTCAAATTAAAAGTATTAATATTTTTTATTATTTTCAAAAATTATATTAAATTATTTATAAATGCATATATCTTGTTTACACTGTAAACGAACGAGACATATAAAAATTGAAAAATTATTGTAAACGAGATAAGAGAAGGATATTTATTTCGATAAATATTTTTTAAATTATTTATTTCAGTAATTATTATATTTATTTTATTTATTAAAATAAAAAATCCGTTTGTTGTAGTACTAGTAGGAGAGTATATATTTAAGAGATTTAATTTTTAGCACATGTATGTTGGTCCTTATTTTTTCACTTATAAATACAAGTGCAATTAAATCTTGTAAGAAAGCGTGGACACAAATCAAGGAATAATGTGGATACTGATGGGATTGTGTATTGTGGCTGTGTTAGTGATCTATGTATTTCATTGGATTATTATTCTTACAGACCCAAAATTCAGAAATAGATCTTCTCTTCCGCCTGGTTCAATGGGTTTTCCATTCATTGGAGAGACCCTTCAGTTCATGATTCCAAGTTATTCTTTGGACATTCACCCTTTCATCACAAAGAGAATCCAGAGGTATGTACTAACTTATTCAGAACAAAATTCAACTTAATGAAATGTAGGTTGGCTAAAGTTTTTATTTTATATTTTTATAATAATGTCAAAAAGTTTGGATTTAGTTT
This sequence comes from Arachis ipaensis, assembly GCF_059453495.1. Taxonomy (NCBI): domain Eukaryota; kingdom Viridiplantae; phylum Streptophyta; class Magnoliopsida; order Fabales; family Fabaceae; genus Arachis; species Arachis ipaensis. The sequence continues at coordinate 9,032,560 of NC_142436.1, forward strand.
TTAGGCAGTATGAATGTAAAAACTAATGTTCAGTCACATACAAATTTATGAAGTAGCTATTTTTTGAACTTATTACTTGACTTGTAATTTAAATACATAAATTTATTTATTAGATGATGTTTTAAGATTTCTTACCAGTGCATTTTATGGGTCTTATTAGACTCCTACAGTCTTTACTTTTATATATGTAGTTATATACCGCTATCATTATAAAGATGAAGGGAAAAAAACAACTTTTTTTCATGTTGATTGGGAGGTATTTTTGCGGGCAGCGAAAATAATAAGTTACATTAATTCAAAAAGCGTCTTCATTAAAGAAGGTGCTGAATATGCTGTCTGCAAAGGTGCCTCTCACGTAGTACACAACTAATAATAATAATAATAATAATAATAATAATAATAATAATAATAATAATAATAAAAAACCAAGACATTCTGGATAAACGCCAAGCTCACTGTGCATCTCCTGCTTCTAATCTGTTAGATTTTATCAATAATATTTGCATTGCCACGGAAAACATCTTAGGTAATAATACAATGGTGAGTTCTATAATGTAGAAAGAAGATTCTTTCTATAACTGTATATTTTTGTTGTCAACATTACTATGAGACAAGTGTCCAGAAAGAGAGTATGATTGAAGACATTTTCTGCAATTTGAAGCTTTTATGCAGAATAGGTGGAGCCCCACAACACATGATAGCTAAGTATTTTAACTAATTAATTTTGTTCATTGTGACTAATTTATAAAAATGATACTGAGCTTGTTGAAATGTTTTAATAATGGCCCAATAACTCATCTACAAATTAAATTCTATTGCCATACATCATGACCAAAATAACTTTTTCACATTTTATATTTTCAATGATGATGATGATGATGATGATGATGATGATGTGCGTAAAAAAAATTATCCGATAAATCTAACATTTGTGGTAAGCATTAAATATAGTTTTTTGTTATAAATTGATTTGGACAATATTTAAATAATCATTCTAATCCAAAAAATAATAATTTTTAAATTTTTAACTACTCACTGGATCTTGCCATCTTTATTTCAATACTATTTACTAGTAAACTAAATAATAACAAATTAAATAATAATTAATTAAATATTTTTTTCACATTCACAACTAATCTACACATAAATTCGTAAATTACATTAGCATAACTAATTATATCATAATTGAATTTATGTATGTAAATTAACAATTAACCAAAAAAATTATGAAAAATTCCGTTAACAAATTACTTCATTAATATTTATTAAATGAATTAATAACTAAATTAATATCATCATGTAAAACATATATTATGATGAAAAATAAAATTTCATCAAAATCACAAAAAATCAAAATCAAAATCTTAAACCATCTAACTCTAAACTCTAAATAAAAAATCACAAATCTTAATTTCTTAATCATAAATCCTAAACCATCCAATCCTAACTCTAATCAATCTAATTTTAAACGTAAAACATTCTTCATCAAATCCTAAACTAAATAACACTAAACTCTAAATACTAAATTATTTTATTCATGAATTTAAAATAAATAAAATAAAATAAAATTTAAAAGGTTTATATTCCAATTTTAATATGTTAATTTTTATTCAAATATTAGGAATATGAAGTAAATAATAATTTATTAGAACTTTTTATAAAGTTTATATTTAAAAACATCAGTTTTTGTTAAAATATTTATTATTTTATAATTTTATGAATGAATTAAAATTAAAAATACAAAAATACAAAAACAAAAAAAATTGTAACCAAAGTGGCAAGAAAAATGAGCTAAATAATTATATAAATAAATAATATCATAATGTATCTAATAATAAATATCGATAATAGTCTAGTTGATCTTTATTAATTAGTTAATATATAAAAGTGACAATATTCATTTTAATAAATAACTTATCGTTCTTCTTATTATTATTATTATTATTATTGAAGAATGATTTGAAATATGAAATGTGAAAAGGTTATTATTTTAGTTATGATGTACAATAAGGGTTTAATTTGTAAATGAGCTATTGGGCCATTACAAAAAAATTTCAATCAGTCCAGTATCATATCTATAAATTAGTTATAATGAAAAAATTAATTAGTCAAAATATCTAATCATCACCTGTGTTGTAGGCCTTAACATAATCTGCATAAGAACTTTAAATGACAGAAAATGTCTTTAATGATATTCTCTCTCGACACTTGTCTTATAATAATTTTGACAACAAACACATACAGGTATAGAAAGAATCTTCTTTCTACATCATAGAACTCACCTAATACAATAGGCATCTAAACAGCCCATGTCAGATAATTTTTCTAAAACCTCAATCCCAAAACTAGCTCGGTGCTGGGAATGCAAGACACTAGCATGCAGTTTAATTTAATCACAGAAATAAGAGAAAGATTCCGTGAAAAAGAGACACAATTTGAGTCACTACAAGAAAATAAGTTTTCTGCCACGTTTTTAAAGCGTATCGAAAAGTGCTAAAAAGGGTGTTGACAGCTTTTCGCCATGTTTTTTTAGCTATCGGCACGCTTTTAAAAGGGTCACATCCGTTAGCGTACCAGTTGCTTTATTGCCACGCTTTTGTAGATCTATCGGCACGCTTTTTGCCACGCTTTCAACTCTTGCCACGCTTAAAAGCGTGGTCATATGTATTAATCTATCGGCATGCTTTAGAAGCGTACCGAAAAGTGAAAGCTATAGCTACGCTTTTGAAGCGTGCCAATAGCAAAAGATATGGTGTCGCTTTTAAAGCGTGCCAATAGTCAAAGAAACATAGACCTATTGCCACGCTTTTAAAGCGTAGCTATATCCCTATCAAATTAAAAAAAAATCTGACATGTGCTTTTACACGTACTCTAATGCACTCCAAAAACAATAAAAAAAATTAACAAAAATTTGTGAATATCATTTAAAAAAATTAATTAACAAAAATTAATATTACATTAATAAAATTCAAACCAAATTAGCTATATCAATCTCTTATAACCAAAGTAGTTATAAAATACATTGGGATAAAAAAATATCAATACATAAAAAACTTATTAGAAGTCATTAACTTATTCCATCTCTTTGTCATTTTTTGTGTAGAAAATAAAAAAAATTAAAAAATAAATATCAATAATCCAAACATAATATTGAATTTTGCGGTTTATAGGCAAAAACTCATGCTACTGAATCTTGTAGCTCACAGCATTGGGCTTTAGAGAAAGATGGCCCTCTTGGAAGACTTCTATCATTTTTGTAGCACTTGAGGATTTTATATTCTTTACTTTCCATTCTTCTTACGTGCAACAAGTTTAAAAGAAATGCCATGAAAACACACTCAACCATTTTATCTTCATTTAATAATGATTTCAACAAGTCTAAGCACAACTACACAACTACACAACATACTGCAGTTTTGTATTGTAACTATCAGCTTGAAAATGCTATTAATACCTTTCTGAAACCACGATCGCCGGACAGTACGCCGTATGTGTCGCTCATGTCTTTCTAAGATCTCATGGACGGTATGCATTTGAGATATTAAGGGTCCTGAAAATCGACCGTGTCTCCTTGATCCTGTGAACTCTGTAATGAAGGAAGTAAATGAAAATAAAGGCTCAGCAAGGATGCATAAATTGCATAAACCTAAAACAAAACAATGCTTGATCCATTTATGCTCTTGAGAAAAACAAAATTTCTCTTTGAAGTCAAATAATTGCCTAGCATATAGCATTACAAGTTCCAAATAGAAGAATCATGATAAATACAACAACCTAAAATAGCTAACTTAGAGCAAAGAGAATTAAAAAAATACAATGCAAAAGACTAATCAAATCATGTGGGACTTTACTTTTAAAGCGAATTACACAAGGGATGAAATTAAATTGACAGAACTATTTATTCATGATTATGAATAGAGGGGAAAAAACCCTATATTCCCCGTCAAGAGTGTCACTCTTAATTTGAAGAAAAAAAATGCTACTCCATTATGTCCCAAATTTTTCATATATTGACCCCAAAAAAATCTGATCCAATACTAAAAATTAGTTTATCGTGTTCAGTTTTCAAGTCAATTAGATTGCAAGTAGTATGCAAAGCATAATATGAACAACAGCACGACGTTAAAAAAATATATTAAAATAGTATAAAAAGGAATAAATGATAGCTATTTTTCTATTTTCTAATATTGCACATTAGTTAAAACAGCAGAAAATAGCAAAAATCATCCAATAAAAGGAGTGTTGTTTGAATACTAGAGTTCTACATACCATTGTTAACACTACTAATAATTTAGAAGTACCAAAATTTATCATTGTTGCTTTGCTTATTCTTAATTGGAAACAAGAAATGCAAGAAGAGTTCAAAACCTTGATGAGAACTCACACCTGGACCTTGGTTCCTAGACCTGGAAATGCTAAAATAATAGGGTGGAAATGGGTTTTTATAATCAAAAGACTACTTGATGGTTCTATACAAGAACATAAAGCTAGATTGGTAGAAATGATTTAGAAACTTAATAATACCTTTACTTTGAAAGATCATGGTGTTTTGTCTTATTTCTTGGAATAGAGGTACAAAGAATGAAATTTGGACGGCTTCATCTCTCACAAAACCAAAATATATTAAAAATTTGTTGTCCAAGCTTGGCATGAGTAAGGCTAGTTCTATGCCTACTTCTATGATATCTTCACTACAATTACTCTCTACTAGGTCAAAGAAATTTGATGATCTTAAGTTCTTTTGATTTGTTGTTGGAACCCTTCAATATGTTACTATCACTATCACAAGAACTACCCACTAATCAATTCAATAAAACAACAGAAAACATTCAATAATCATCCATTTTTCTTGATTACAAATTAAAACAGCAGCACAGCAAGAGCTAATCACTAATCAATAAAACAGCAGAAAACATTCAATAATCATCTATTTTACAAATTGAACCAGCAGCACAGCAATAGCTAATCACTAATCAATTCAATAAAAAGTTAACAGCAGAAAACATTCAATAATCATCCAATTTTCTTGATTGATTCTAAATGGAGCATTTTAAAAAATGAAGATGGAGCACAACTGAGCACTAACCTTCGAGCAACACGGCAAGCAGAACCGCGAGACAGAGGCGAGCAGCTTTTCGAGCGGAACGGCGAGAGGGACGACAAGCAAAACAGCAAGAGGAATGACATTCAAGGACGAACCTGGTTGCGATCTTGAGCGCGAAGGGTGGCGACGGTGAGATAGATGGCGGCGTGATAGAGGTTAGGGTTTTCTGAACCTTTCAAGGAAAAGCCATTCAAAGTAGCATCGAGGAAGACAACGACTACTGACAGTGACGGCGACGGCAAGCTCGAGGAAGACCACTGTAATGAACGGCAAAGATGACGATTACGGCGATGAAGGCTGGGTGCGACGAAGGCGATGAAGGCTGGGTGAGATGAAGGGCAGTGATGAAGATGACGATGATGGCGATGAAGGCTGCTGGGTGCGATGAAGCTCAATGATGAACGACGAAGGAAGCTAAGGGTTCAAGAGTGAAGATGAAGTGACGGTGCTGTATGTTTAGGGTTAAAAGTGAATTTGGTAACAATAAGAAACTAGTGTGTTGTTGTTATTAATTTTAGGGTTAAAATTTGAAAACTTGGAGAAAAAAGTAAAGTGTGGAAAAAAATAAGTCGGAAACTAAATTTTAGGGGAGGGAACTCTATCGGCATGTTTTTTTACGGTGTCAAAATAAACACAGTATAGCCACGCTTTTAAAGCGTGCCGATTTCCCTCTATGGCCACGCTTTTTAAGCGTGACAAAAAAAGTGTGGCTAAATTTCAAATCAGTGGCCACCCTTGTAAAAGCATGCCGATTTCCCTCTATGGCCACGTTTTTCAAGCGTGGCAATAAAAAAGCGTGGCCAAATTTCAAATAAGTGGCTACCCTCGTAAAAGCGTGTCGATTTCCCTCTATGGCCACGCTTACGCTTTTCAAGCGTGGCAAAAAAAGCGTGGCCAAATCACAAATCAGTGGCCACCCTCGCAAAAGTGTGCCGACAGGCCTTTTTCTTGTAGTGAGTTTATGGTTTTTTCGACATCAAAACAACGGAAAAATTCTTGGTTGCATGCTTTATAAAAAGCGCAACCTTAAAGGCGCTCCAAGAATCATTCCTATTGAATACATCATTATTACGATCCTGCTAATCATCTGAAAAAAATTAGACCTAATCCAACATACGAAGTCCTTATCCAGATCACTTGACCTTCTGCTGATGCCCAAAATACGCCAAACTGACTGAGTTTTAAAACAATCTCTAAAACCGTGAAGAATATCTTCCTTGACCAAATGACATCGTGGGCAAGTCGTTGCTCCCGCTAAGCCTCTGCGATCTTGAATAAACAATTTAAAACTCCCACAAATTATAAATAAAATCCCTACAAAACTAATTTTTGTTACAATTTAACAAGTTTTTTAATAGAGGAGTCGTATTATCCTAAAATGAAAAGATTGAGGATCGAAGTGTTTTTTTTTTTTGGACAAAGGGCCATTGTCCTTCATGAAAATGGACAAGAAATGTCAATATTTTGGACATGTGGTCCTTTTAAAATTTGTGTTGTATACTAAAACTTCTGTGTTGTGTATCAAAATTTTTGTATTGTGCATTAAAATTTTTGTGCTCTAGTTTTCTAAACATATATAAGAGAAGAAAAAAATGAAAACGATGAAGTCGATGATGATGATGATGATAATAATAAAAGAGGATGAGTCGAAAAAAAAAGAAGAGAAAAAAATCAAACAACAAAGAAAAAAAGAGAAAAAGGAAGACGACAATGGTGGTGGCAGCGACAATGATGATGGCGGTAGTAGCAGTGACGACGACAACAACAACGATAACAAATGAGAAAAATATGCTTGAAAGCAATAGTATCTACGTACGTACAAAGGAGAAAAAGTACGCGATAATTTGATTAAAAATTTGGTTTAAAATATGTTTAGATGCCTAATTTTATTGTTTAAGTAAATAATTTTAAAAGAATGACATTTTAGTATTGAATTTTGAAAAAAGATGGTACATTTGTAAGAAAACCTAAAAAAAAAAGGCTAATTTGTTAATATTTGAGTTTACTTTTTTCCCCATAAATACAACTGAGCATGTCTCCTCTATTTTCAGTCAATAGGAATATAGAGGATGTAACACCCTACCACGCAAAGCCTTACGCTATAGTCGTAAATCAAAGGTGGTGAGATATTATGACTTCTAAAACAGAAAAGTACATACATATATTTGGAAGATAATAATATAGCTAGGAGCCTATGAAAAAAGATGAGAAAACAAATAATCGCATTACACTCGAAACGTTGAAGATATAAAGTGTCAGTAAACAAAACGAATGAGACATATATATATATATATATATATGATTCAAAAGGAGATACATAACAATACTAGTCTCGACCTGCGAAGACAAGTATATATATATATATATGATTCAAAAGGAGATACATAACAATACTAGTCTCGACCTGCGAAGACAAGACTGGCTAGAAAGTATATTATAGAACCAGAAGTTAAACAAAACATAATCCTGTTTCTCCAAAGATTAACCTCTAAGAGGGATATACATATACATATATCAAAAGTGGAGAAAAGTACTACATAAATATAAATAAATCCGGAAGTAAAGTTTTAGCTTCATCAAGATTCCAGCGCACTCAGAGAGGTGCATCATGTCCTGCTTCTGAAAACAAAATCCAACAACGGGTGAGAACCCGAAGGTTCTCAGTAGGATAATAATTCCAAATAAAGACTATATAAAAAGATATGAACCCGCTAGGCAATCATAAACTCCAATCAACACAAGGTTCAAGCCTAGAGTTCTTTTCTAAACCAAACAGACTAAACTCTAATAGATACTTTTAGTTTATCCTTTACTTGTCTCTTCACTTATAAAATTCTTTAATACAATAATAATTCTCTCATAGTTACAGACAAAGAATTTTAAGTTAAACAATGTATTCATCGGCCTTAAATCAAAACTGCCATAATCTCTTTTTTATCTGTTAATCATCTCAATCTCTAATGATTGTCAACTCACCAAACTTGGCTATGATTCAAAATTATAACTCTCATCTCATCATTCATCTCATATCAATTATTCTCTATATTTTGTCTTAATTTGGAGCAAGTAGGGCAACCATAACCCTTGCATCTATCCAAGAAGTACTAATCTCAATTAAATTCATTTTCATCATCAAGCCATATCAATACATCGCATTAGTAACAACCCTCAGCATCACCACCGCCAGCATAAGAGATTTATCAATTATTCAAACACATACAAAGCAATATAAGAAATACACAAGTAAAGAGAACAAATAAAGCAATTAGGTCAGGTAACATATAGACATAATTAACCAACAAGGCAACTCAAATACAAGATGCACACCCAATCAAATATACATAAATGCAAATGATGTATACCTGTCCTACTAGCCATGAGCTCACGTGTCGGATAAACTGCAAGAACCCGACACACCCGGTAGCTAACCCGGACATCGTCTCTCTACACAAAGAGAATTCTCAACCTTCCAGGAGGGAATCCTCAACCTCCGCAATCAGAGAGAGATTGTGATGTAATGGTAGAAAATTCTCAACCTAGCTTGTTCATGCCACAGCCAGAAATTAAATCGAAAGGAAGTCTCAACTTTTTCCATTCAATTTTCTGATGTAATAAGAGAGGGAATCCTCAACCCTGTTTGCCCACCACAACAAGAGAGGAAATCCTCAACCTCAGCTTATCTATCACAGCAAGAAAGAAAATCATCATCTCAACTTGCCTATACGTGAGCGGGACAAAGCCACCGTCATCACCATATCAATCCAAAACTTATTTCAATTCAACATAATTAAACATAACCAAAATTCGAATTAATAATATAGAATTGAATCAAATGGAATTCTCAACCTTCTATCCAACTCTCCAGTGCAACAAGAGGGGGAATCCTCAACCTCAAACTTGTCCACCGCAACAAGAGAATAAATCCTCAATCTCAGCTTGTCTATCATAGTAAGAGAGAGAATTCTCAATCTCAACTCACCTTTACGTGAGCAAGACAACACCACCGTCCTCACAACGTCAACCATAATGCCTTCTCAATTATAATCGTAACACGAGAGAGAAAATCCTCAACCTCAACTCGCATATTCATTCCGGGATATAGTATCCACCATACTCTTGGGATATAGTGCATATCACACTTTTCAATCATAATCTCGTTATAATCCCCATTCACATATATAAATGTATAGTCTGAAGGGAATCCTCAACCTTCCTAATTTGTTATCAATTTATCAAGCTTAGGTTCATTGATCCCTATCTTTTATCAATTATCAACTTCATTAACTCGTGAGCGGGATAATATCACCGTCCTCATCACGGGTGGAACGAATCACCATCCCCGTAACCATGTCATCCGATTTAACCAAGCGTTTATCCGAGAATAATTCAATTCAATACCTTCAATATACTCTCACTTATTCCAGGGCCTAAAAACTAGTTATCGGACCTTAATTGGGGGTTACGAAAAGTTACAAACTTGTTGGGAAAGCCAAACAGTCAAAAACAGAGTTTAATTGAGAAAATAAGACTTGTGCGTACGCATCACCCTTGTGCGTACGCACAACTTGAAAAATTCCTGAGCGTGCATATACATACCTCTCGTGGCTACTCACAAGTATTTTTCCTCATTGTCATGTGCGCATGCACCATACTGTGCGTGGGCACCCATACCAGAAATTCTGGTTTTCTGTATAATCTTAGAATTGATCTTAAACCTCAAATTTTTAATCATTCATAACTTCCTCTACAAAATTCAATTTTTCCAATATTCTTAAACCATTTTAAAGGTCTCATCACCACCTTAATTTTAGATAAATTTTATTGAAATTCAAACTTTGAGCGCCAAATTATGGCCCGTCAAAGTTAATTAAAAACTCATTTTTACCAAGTTTTACAAAAGGCTCATTTCAACAAATTTCCAAATCCAACTTAGTTCAAACCATTCTAAAACCTCTTCTATGCATTTCAACACTCATCCATCATCTTATAACCATTGAACACCTAATCAAATAAGTTCTAACATAATCATTCCAATTTCACAAGTTTTCTATCAATAATCAAATTAACAATTCATCATATAACCAACTCCTCATTATTCAAATCAACAATTCACTCCAATACCATTTCTAAACACTTCAAACACTCACTTATCAATCCATATCCATTTCAAGCCGAATCGACCCAATCATAACACATTTAGCACATTCTTTCAAACACACTCATTCACAACAACAACATACAACACTCTCAATTCAACCAAAACTCATTAGTTTAGCAATCAATTTACACATGGCAATCACCACTTACCATGACTTACCTAATAGGGAATATCACACCCTATCTCAACCCCCGACCCAATTCTCATCACTTAGCCTTTCATAGGCGAACATATCACAACACTTTTTAATTCAACCATACATATGCATCATTACTCAAATTCATGCTAATACACATCATCATTTCAATAATCAACCAACACAAAATCCACACTAAGAATCAATCATTCACAATAATTATTTTTATTCAATGCCATCTAGGGATAATTAACATAGATTTTCACATAGTGTTACATGGTGCCTATCCGAAATTAAGATATGTACCTTAATGATAGCGATTTCAACCTCAAAAAATTCTTCTCCAACAATTCCAACCTCCACCAAAACCTCACCACTCTGATCCGCAACTCAACTCCATAACAAATCAACCCCAAGGCCAATTCCAACAAGGCAAGATAATTCACACAATCTAATCACAATAATTATTCAATATTTATGCTAGGGTTTTACTTAAAATTATGGATAATGAAGAGAGTTAAGCTTTTTTACTGTATCTCACGCAATCTTTGGCTGAAACTCTATCAAAACTCAAGGTTGAACCTTCCCTAAACATTTAAAAAATCGAAATTCCTCAACAACTCAATCCAAAATTGCAAATTGAAAGGAAATGGAAAACTGAACAGTGATTTCATGTTTACTTACCATAATACCTAGATAGAATTAAAGAGGGATTTGAGACAAATGGCTGCAAACGACTTGTCAATCGAAGTTCTGGATCAAAAGTTATGAACAAATGAAAATGATGATAATAGTGCCAAGGGTTTTGAGCTCTCACATCTCTTTTCTCTTCCTCTACCGTGTCTCTACCGTGTCTCTCTCTATTGAAGGGGGAAGATGCTGAATTCACTAAGTTTGGGGGTTATATACCTTGGGCTTAGGTTAAACACGGGTTTAATTTAATTGTTTTAGCCCATTGGCCTAATTTAAAACCAAAACCTTTAATATTAGTCTTCTTAATTTATATTCTAAATATTTTTATTTTTTCAAATTATAAATTCTAATTTTTTAATCTTTTTTATTCATATTTAATTTATTAATAAATTATTTATTATTTTTTTAAATTTTACAGAGGACATCCACCATTTACAACAATTATTTATTATTTTTTTGTCAACAGATTTGGTTCCATATTTCGAACTAGTTTATTTGGTCAACCAATTGTGATATCAACAGATTCTGAATTCAATAGTTACTTGATGCAGCAAGAAGGTAAATTAGTTGAATTATGGGCAGGTCCTGCTACTAAGATTTTTCGACAATCTGATGGATTTAGAATACCTTTCTCTAACATCCACAAGTACATTCGAAGCATCACTTTAAATCATATTGGTGCTGAATGCATAAGAGAAAAGTTGATTTCTCAATTTGAAGAAATGTTTATAAAGACTTTGCATCAATGGTCAACTCAAACATCAATTGATGTTAAACAATCTATAACAAAGGTATATACATTATTGAGCAATTCTTTCAAAATAAAATAAAGAAAAATTTTAAAATTTAAAACAAATGAATTCAGCTTTATTTATTAAAATATTTTTTATAGTTATATGAAAAATCAAAACACTCTAGGATGATCTGCATACAAAATAAAAGCATATCGAAAGAGAGTACTCCAATTTGCATACAAAGAATGTCTTAGAGTAATCCGATTTTGCATACAACTCCAAAAAAATATATTTAGATAAATAAAATTAAACTAATTTATTTTAAAATTTAAAATTTTTATTTTTTATTTTAGAAAATTTTTCATATATATTATTTTGCTAGCTAAAACTATTTCGGAAAAACTAAATTATTGATCCATCTTATTATTCTTGTGTTGCAGATGAACTTTCGCTTCTTTGCAAAGCATTATTTTGGATATGATATTGAAAATTTATCTAGCAATTTTGAAAGGATATCAGAAGAATTATTCACAGATTTTACAGAAAGGTTGAAGACAATTCCATTAAATATTCCAGGAACAAATTACCACAAATGTTTGAAGGTATGAAATCTTAAAAATTAAATACCAAATTTGACTTCTATATCTTATCCACTATATATATATATATATATATTAACTAAGTTTATATGAATAAAGTGACATACTCTTTTTTACACATTTTTCCCCAACATAGAACATATTAATTATAAGATAATAAAAAAATAATTACAATATATTATTATTAATTAAGTCTAATTCTTATTAAAAATTGTTAATTTTTTGTTTATTCAATTTTTCATGTAATCAAATTAAAATTATTTTTTTTTAATTGACATGTATTTTAATTTTTAGGTTTAATTATTCTGTTAGTTTCTATAATTTTATCAAATTTTTAATTAAATTCTTATATTTTTTTTCTTTCAATTGGGTCATTACACTGCTTTTGAATTTTTTATTTTATAATTAGGTGTTTTCTAGTATAAAAAATATTAGAGTTAACTGAATATTTCTTCATAAATTGAAGATATTCATAACTAAAAACCTAATTAGATTTTTGACTGCTTGTATTTTAAAAAAAAATATTCTGTTAATTTTAACGTATTTGATATGAAAAAAACTTAATTACAAAATTAAAAGCAGTGTATAGATCCAATTAAAAAAAATATTGTGACCTAACTAAAATTATAGAGACCAACAGAATAATTAAACCTAATTTTTATAGGTATGTCAACAAAACTAACTAATCCAATTAAACAAAAATATATTTTCTAGTCATATGAGTTTTACCAACTTGGCCATAGTATAATAATATTCTAGATTTTCAATTTTTTTTCTTTACTTTTTGCTTTTTTGTTCTTTCTAAATTTCTTATATTTTTATCTTAAACATTACATGTATATAGTTGTTTTTCTATCTTTTTTTTTTTTTAGGGTTAAGTAAGATTTTGTTCTCTAAGGTATAGGCCGAAAATTTTTTTTGTCCCTAACCTTTTTTTGCATACAAAATCATCCCTAAGATTCAGCTAAATTTTAAAATAGTCATTTGGACCAAAATACTATTCTCTTTCTTCACCAAAATACTCAGTTTCTGTTCTTTTTCTTCTCCATTACAACAGCATCTCTTCTTCTTTTTCTTCTTCTTCATCAAAGCATCAGCAACAATAAAAATGAACAAAAACAATATAATAAACATAAAAAAGCAAAAACAAAAGCAGAAGCAAAAACATTTTTATTCTATATTCAAAATCAGAAAAAACAGAAGAAATAGAAAAAACAAAAATAGAAGAACAATGGAATCAGAATGGAATCAAAATCAACAACAACAATGGAATCAAAATCAGAACCAGTGTAATTAACAAAATTAACAAATCAACAATGTAATTAACCAAAGAAATAAAAGCAGAAGAATCAACAATATAATTAACAAAATCAACAAATTAGAAGCAAAATTAGAACCCTAGGGAGGAGTAGCGGGAAGAGCAGCGACGAGGACGCAAACCAGCAGCGAGCGACAAGAGGTAGCGGCGAGCAGCGAGTGGCGAGCGGCGAAGAGCAACGGTCCCTTTCTTCTTCTTTTTCCCTTTCCCGTGGTTTCCTTTCTTTGTCGCCCCACCTTCTTTTTCTTCGCCTCCCCCTCCTTCTTCTTCTTCTTCTTCTTCCCTTCTTCCTTTTTCTTCTTCCCTTTCCCATGGTTCCTTTCTCTTATTTTTTTTCTTTTTTTTATTTTATAATTTTTTTGTTGGGTAGTTTGGTTTAAAATTTTAAAATTTTAGTAAAAAAGATGATTTTGTATAAAAAAAAAATTGGAAGACAAACAAAATTTTTTACTTATATCTTAAGAACCAAAATCGTACTTAATCTTTTTTTTTACTACCACTTTGGTTCATATTCATTCAAAAGATTTTTCATAAATTATTCTTATATTTTCCTATATAATTAATCATGATTACACTTGCATTGTAAACACATTTATTTTCACAATCAGACTTTTGTGTTTTAAAATCTTGATAACTCAAGTATTAGTAGTATTCTAATCAATTGATTGAGGTATGTAGTAGTAAAATGTCTTATATGTTTGTTTTTTTTCCTAAAAAAATTCAGATTATTCTTTTATTTCTAATTGAGTTAATAATGGTAAATGATAATATTATGAATGCTTATTTATTTTGATTATGCACTTTAGTATCGAAGAGTGATACTCCGAATCAATTCCTAAAAAAAATTTGTTTCGTACTTTAGTTTTTAACAAATTTTAATTATTAAATTGATCTTTAAATTTTATTTCGTTGGATAAATTAATTTTTACATTATATTATTTATTTATATAAAAAAATTGATATGAATATTTTAAAAATTCTTAAAAATTGTTATGTCTTTATTAAATAACGATAAAAACAGTTGATTTGTTTAATTCTTTTACTAAAATTTAACATTAGGATTGAATAAAATATTAAAAACTGATTTAATGATTAAAATTTTTTAAGAACTAAAATTTTCGATTAAATTTTTTGAGGCACTGATTTGAAGTATTACTCAATATTGAGTTTGGTAAACTAATATTTGATGGCATATGTAATTTAGTCGACTACTTATTTAGCTTTCATATATGGTTAACTGAATGGTCGAATCGGTTTAACCGAAAATTAATGTTTAATTCGGTTCGATTATCAAACAAGACCATTCCATTTCTAAACCAATTATACCTAACTATTCAAATGCCCTTCAATATATATGTTGTCTTCTCGTTCAAACGATTAGTATCGCTAATGCGTTGTATTGTTTCCTTCTTTTTCTGTATCTTCTCTTCTCTTTTCTTTTTTTCTCTTCTTTTTCTTCCACCTCTTCTCTTTACTAATAATGAAATCTTCTCTTTACTAACAATGAAAATGAAATGAAATTAAATGAACTAATATATGGACATTATCTACATTATATATAAACAACACTAACCTAATTCCGCAAGCTATGACTATGAAAAAGTGAAACAACCTTCTCTTCTTCGAGTTTGCTTGCAAAGAGTGCAAAATTGAGCCGAAAAAAGTTTGTATTTGGATATGAAATTATGTCTCAGAAGTTAGTAGGTTTAATTATTTTGTTGATTCTTATAATTTTATCAAATTTGTAATTAAGTTTTTATATATTTTTTTTAATTAGTTACCTACCCTATTTATGATTTTGTAATTAGGTTTTTTCTATTGTAAAAATTATTAGAATTAACTAAATATTTCTATCATTAAGAACCTAATTAGATCTTTTACCATATAATTTTTGAAAAAAATATTTTATTAATTTTAACGTTTTTTACATAAAATGACCTATAATTACAAAATTAAAAATAGTATAAAGACTCAACTAAAAAAATATATAAAAATCTAATTAAAAAATTGATAAAATTATAAAGAGATTAAACCAATTTAGTATTACTTATTTTGTAGCTAGTAACTATAAATCGGTTTTCTTAATAAATTTTAGGGTTAAGTACGATTTTGATTCTTAAGGTAGGGACTGAAATTTTTTTTTTTTGGTTCCCGACTTTTTTTTTGCTACAAAATGGTCTCGAAAGTTTAACTTAGTTTTAAAATCGTCCTTCGGACGAAAATATCCTTCCCCCTTCTTTCCCAAAATCAACCAAAAAGCATAGGCAGAAGCAAAGGCAGAAGGAGAAACAGAAGCAAAATCAACAACAATGGATAATGGAATCACAACAACAACAAAAACAGAAGCAGGAAGCAGAAGCAGAATAACAACAATGGATAATAGAATCACAGCAACAACAAAAACAAAAGCAGAAGCAAAAATAGAAGCAGAAGACAGAAGTAGAAAGCAGAAGCAGAAGCAACAACGATGAAACACCAATGGATCTGTTGGCGTCCGGCAAGGAGCATCGACAACCGTCCAACCTCGCGGATCTGCTGGCATCGACATGACCTCACTCCAGCGGCGGCGACGGAACATGGCTCGATGGCGACCGATGACGGCGGTTCGTGACGAGGACGACAGCAGGGCGTGGCTGGACGCGGTCTTCCTCAGCGCCTCCGTTCCTCTCTTCTCTTCCTCTCCGCTTCTCTTTCTCTCTCCCTATGCCCTCTCCTCTCTTGTCGTTAGTGTGAGTGAAATCTGGAACCCCTCCCCTCCCTTCCTCCCTTAACCCGTTTTTTTTTTTCTTATTTTTTATTTTTTTCGTCAGGGTATTTTTGGAATAAAAATTAAAAATTTAGTAAAAATGATGATTTTAAAATTAAGTTAAACTTTTAGGATTATTTTATAGCAAAAAAAAGGTTGAAGACGAAAAAAATTTATAATTTCTATTTTAAAAACCAAAATCATACTTAACCCTAAATTTTATAAGTAAACTAGTGAAATAAGGTTAACGTGAAATTGTAGTATACTACGCGAAAACGTAAATATTTCTATTATTATCTAACATGGAAGATAAGTACTTTTATTTATTAAAAAGAACCAACCATAATATTTTACAAATATATTATTATAGAGTGAGGATATGAGAATGATTGAAAATGATTGTGTGCAAGTAAAATTAATATGTAACAATAACATTGCTCTTATGGTAGAAAGGTAAAATCAAACATGAATAATTTTGTAGGTTTAGGTAATATATGCCTTAAAGACATACGTTAAAGTTATTAATGGTAGTAGAAGTTTTAAAATTTTTACTTTAATAAATGAATAATAAATATATTAAAATTTTAAATTTTGTATATTTTTTTTGTATAAATTTTTTAATTAATAATATTAAAGGATAAGTATTGTTTTGATCCCTAACGTTGAGGGTCAGAATCGAAACCGTCCCTGATGTAATTTTTAACTTAAAATCGTCTTTAATGTTGCATTTTATTTTAAAATCGTCCTTTCTAATAAAATTTTTTAATTTATTCCTAAACTACCCCTACTATATTAAAAAAAATTATAAAATTAAAAAAAAAAGAAAACGCGTTTGGGTGGGGGTTGAGGGAAAGGGTATACGAAGGGGAAGGGGAGGGGAGGGAAAGGGGGAAGGGGGGAAGGGGAAGGGGGGAGGGGGACGGCGACGGCGGCTCTGTGATGGTGATGATGGAGGAGAGGGGAGGGGAAGTGGAAGAAGCCAGAGAAGAAGAGAAAGGGGACGCGGGTTCGGGGTGGGGGGAAGGGGAAAGGACGCGGGGTGGGGGTGGGGGGAAGGGGAGAGGGGAAAGGGGAAGGGGGAGGGGGACGGCGGCCGCCTCGCAACCTCGCCGCCTTGCCACCTATGCCTCGCCGCCCCCACCTCACCGCCTCCGCCTCGCCGCCTCCGCCTCGCCGCCTCCGCCTCGCTGCCTCGCCGCCTGTTTTCTTGCTTCTACTTTCTTGCTTTCTGTTTCTTGCTTTCTTACTTCTGCTTTCTTGTTTTCTGTTTCTGCTTGTTGTTTGGTGTTGTTGCTGTTGTTTGGTGTTCTTGGTGTTGGTGGTTGGTGTTGGTGGTGGTGTTTGTGTTGGTGGTGGTGGTGGTGTTGGTGGTGGTGTTGGTGTTGGTGGTAGTGGTGGTGGAGGAGGTAATTGTGTTGGTAGTGGTGAGGGTATTTTTGTCAAAAAAAATTAAAAAGACAATTTTAATACGAAAAAAAACGTTAAGGATGATTTTAAATCCAAAATTATAATGGGGACGGTTTTGATTCGGACCCTCAATGTTAGGGACCAAAACAATACTTATCCCTAATATTAACGTATATTCTTAGAGCAAAGTAATACTTGATTTCAATTTAATTTTATTTTGGTCTCACAAAATGCAATATTAAAATCTGTGAGGTTATATGTTATGAACTAGTATTGTTAAAATTGGACCGGATCGGCCAGTTCGATCGAAAAATCAATGAACCAGACCCTAAGTCAGTTTACTAATTTAATCGAACAAGGTAGAGAACCGGTGTGAACCGGTCAAACTCGGAATGAATCGATAAAAATCGGTCAAATTCGGTAAAATCGGTTCAACCGAACCGCTGAAAGTTAAAATTTGTCAAAATGGGTCGGTTTCGAACCCCTGTCCTCGTTGAAAAAAGAGCAAGTCATAACCACCAAGCTATCACAATTCCAGTTAATGTATTTACAAATTATTATATATATAGATATCTTTTATCAAATAATTTACTTCTATTTAATTTATTTTAATTTTAATTATAAACTCACTTATTTTTAAATTAATTATATTTTTATTTAACAATAATTATAATTTTTTTTCATAATTATATAATATCTATTAATATTATTTTTTAATAAATACTTGTAATATATAATAGTATAATAGATATAAATTTATTAATAAATTATTAAAATTTGAAAATAATTATTATTTTAATATAAAAACAAAATAAAATATTTATGATAGAGTAAAATTAACAAAATACTTATTATTCCTGTTTCATATTATTTTAGAATAACTAGATATTCTTAAAATGTTAGTAAAAATATGTATTTTAATTTTTAATTTTAAATTTTTTACTATTTTTTATTTTTTATTTATATAGGACTAGATTAACCGGTTCAACCAGTGACCCACCAGTTGAACCAATAACCTAGTAACTCAGTAGCTTAACCGGTTCGATTACCGATTCGGTTCTGACAACTATGTTATGAACAATAATTTAAGATTAAATTTAAAATTTATTATTTTAATATTTAATTTTAATTTAATTTAAAGTTTATACAAGGTTGCAAAATTTAATTGGTGTTTTACTAAAATAAAACCATCTCTTTATACTGAAATCATGATCATTTCTTTAATCATTTTCAATACAAAGTAAAACTTTAAAACAAACACTTTCTATAATATTAGATTTAGAGAAAGTATAAGGCCAGTATTTTTATTAAAATTTGGCCAGCATATAATCAACAAAAGAAAAGTAAATAATCTTACACCATTAAATATAATCTCACACCATTAAATATACTAATGATGACTAATTGATAGCTACAAATCACAAAACCTGCTGTCCTAGCACTCCTATTTTTTTCCTTAAACATCCAAGCAGAAAGGTTAAAATGTTACTGATGTTTTCTTTGAAACTGAGTTCATTCAGGAATGGAGAAAAGCATTTAAAATTATCAAAAATATTTTGGAGGAAAGGCGCAATTCGCCAGAAAAATATCGAGGAGATTTTCTTGACCAGGCAATTAATGACATGGAAAAGGACAAAATTATGAATGATGACCAAATTGTGTACCTCGTATTAGGGATATGGTTTGCTAATTCTGCATCAATTTCATCAATGGCACAATTAATCTTCAAGTTTTTATCAGAGTATCCTTCAGTCGTGGAAGAACTAAGAGTATGCAATTATAAGTTCATACCAAATGTCTGTATCTACTAGCAAGTAGAGTTTTTCACTAACCATTATTTTTCTATGTATCTTAGGTAGAACATGAGCAAATTCTAAGAAGCCGAGACAAATCAAGAACTTCATCATTGACATGGAATGAATACAAATCCATGAAATTTACACAACATGTAGTTTAAAAAATACCAATCTTAATTGCTTCTTTTTAATTTTAACTTAATGAAATTTTGTTTGGGTGGTATTAAATTGATAAAAAATATTTTTTAATGAATTTTTTATTTTTAATGTATTTAATCAATTTTTAATAATAAAAATAAAAATATTAGACAAATATAAATAAATTATTTTTATTTATTGTATCCAACATAATTGATAAATAAAAAAATATTTTTGAATAAGATATTTATACATCAAATTATTTTTATTTTTTTTAATTTTTTTTAAATATTTATATATATATATTTTTTTAGAAGCTCACTCAAACAAATTCAAAAATAAAAAAGGAACTTTAATCATCTATATTTATCTAAAGAAAACATTAATTAGTTTGTTTTATTCATTGTAAATAAGTAATTCTTACTATGCATATTTCAGGTAATGAATGAGACCCTTAGGTTCTCAATTTTGCTTCCTGGAATATTAAGGAAAACATTGAAAGATATTCACTTTAAAGGTATACTACTACCTACAGTTCTCTCTAAATATCCCAAGTTCTGTAAGATGATGATATAATATGTTTAACTTTTATAATTTTACAGAATATATAATTCCTGCTAATTGGATCATCCTGGCTTTTACACCAAATCTTCATATGAACTCAGAAATATATGAGGATCCACTTACTTTCAATCCATGGCGCTGGAAAGTGTGTATGAAATTTTCATTTCCTTTATTTATCTTATTACTTTGTTAACTTGATCACTAACAAATTTGTTACATTTTTTTAATGTAATGAAGGAGCTTGACTCCTTCACTGTGTCCAAAAATTTCAAGCCTTTTGGTGGAGGATTGACACAATGTCCAGGAGCTGAGTTAAGTAGAGCTTTCATAGCCACCTTTCTTCATGTTTTGGTCACAAAATATAGGTAACACATTAAACAATAATTCTCATAAATGTTCATAAAGCTATGCACAAACATATATATATATCAACTTTTTGTTAATTATCATCAGGTGGACAAAAATCAAGGGAGGAAAAGTTGTTCGGAATCCTATTTTGGAATTTAGTGATAGAATTCACATCAAGATTTGGGAGAACCGTGAGAAAACTTAAAGCTTTATTCAAGTTCAAAAAGAAGAGAAGAGACATCAATAATTCAATATGCTAAATTAAATAAATAAACTATGAGCTTTGAATTGTCAACTCAATGCTTAAAAAGATCTCTCCTTCTATTTGAAATTGTGGTGTTTTTTTTTTTTCACGGTATTTCTCAACTCGGTAAGATAAGGACTAATTCGCCGAGCTCCATTTAAGGGTTTGTCACTGGCCAAAGGGTTGCTGCACGTACAATGCGATATTCAAAGTCATCACTATCAATGTTCGTAAAAGTACTATATATATGAGAGGTTTTAAGTTGTAGTTTAATTTGCACAATCATTGTTGTGGTTGTTGCAATGCAAATCTCTTAAATTGTTTTTATAACTTCAAATTAATTTTGTCTATTGTGAACCATTGTAGCCTTGATATGGTTAGTTAAGGGCCTGATACACTTAGATTGCAATCAAGTTATGTAAATTTAAACGGACTAAACAATAGAAACAACATTAAAAGATAAAATATGATGTTTTTTACTTCACACAAGCTTAGTTAATAATCCCTTCATAGTCTTAGGCCTTATAATAAAACCGGTTAGGATCAAAGTAAAAACACACTTTGTACAAGAATATTTAAAGGGGGATTTGCGTTTATGTTATAAGAACATATTTTAAGAGTACCGAATATGCTGGGATTGAAAGTGAGCACATAATGCAAATGAGAAAACATGCCTAAAGATACTTTGTTAGACTTGGTTACAAAAATGATTTATTCATATAGCATTTCTGTAAATATTTTACTAAAGGTTATTAAAAAGATATATTTTTTATATTTTCAATACATTCAAAAGATCAAAATTTAAAAATTTATTATTATTATACTATTAAAATAACTTTTTAGCAAAAAAAAGGCTAAATCCATTTTTAAATTTTAGAAAATATTTTAGTAATTTGATTTTTGAATTTTAAATATGTTCAGTTCAGTTTTTGTATTTTACAACTATAAATAAATTGATTCTTTTGTCATTAATATAATTAACATAATATTTATGTGCACAACTAATTATCATTATATAACAGTTTAATATTTAAGGACATTGGTCAAAAGTCACAACACATCCCAATATAAATACCAACCATGCAATATAATAAAAAGTTAAAATTTGTTCATTCAAACCTATATATGGAGGGAAAAAATTTCTTTCTATAAAACTCTTTCAAAAAGTAACACACAAGACAGGAAGAATGAAAATGCACTTAACCTAAATCTATTCAAAGAAGTGACCATATCAAGTTAAGGAAAACGAAGCAGCTGTTTTGCCTAAATAACATGTAACTTTCATTGCACAAAATAATAGAGAAACTAAGAAGATGCCCTACCATCAATTCAGATACATTTTGCATAAGCAATCAGATGACCTAATATCTACCCAATTGGATCTCATTTGTAAACAATTTACAAAGGCAACAATAGGATTTTTCGCCTACTTTCTTAATTAATCACCAGCAGATTTTCTTCTGTGGCTTCAACAACATGGAACAGAGACCTGCCACAATAAGTTCTGAAGTTATTTAATCCACCATGAGTCTTCCGAACTTGCAAGCACATTTTTGAATCAGCACTACCTTGCAGTCTTGCACCAAATCGTAACCAAGGTAGACCTTTGGCTCTCTCACATGTATGCAGGCCTTCTGGGATGAAAATTCAACATCCAATGACAGGAACCGAGTTCTAATAAGTTCAATTCCTTTAGAAACACCAAGACAGCAATGCCACATCATAGCTGCAAAGCTAGGTCTGGTTGCTGTGAGTCAACGACCCCTGAAGATTGCTTTGCAGGCGATCCTGGAGATTGAAAGCCAATATTCAAGTCAGGAGGAAGTGTTTCCTGCTTTTGTCTTGGTTGGGTAGGAGGACTTAGACCTTGCCAATGGGACTGCATTTGGAATCTAGATAGGTCAGCCGATGCCAATTGAGGGATGACCATAGGTCTGTTTGGAAATTGTAAGGCAGCAGGTTGTGGTGCAAGTGCTTGAAATGGAAAATTGTTCTTGTCAGATTGGAAAGGCACTGATCCAGAAGGAAAGTTCCCCCGAATCTGGGATGTATGCTGCTGCAACTCTCTTGACGAATTGTACAATGAATATGCAGATATCTGATTTTTGGGTGAGCTCGAATTGTCAGGTACTTGCTTAAAGCCTCCTGCCCCTACAGACATCCATGCACGAGCAGCAGCAGCTGCTGCTGAAGCATTGGCCGAATCATCTCTCTGTCCAGGTCGATCTGATGGTATGACTGGCTGAGTATTACCCCGGGAATGATTTGAAGCTTGTTGTTTTTGAGCCCTTTCAGCAAACATTCTCATCAACTGAACTGGGTCACTGACACTCTGCTCCTTGCCATGGACAGGAGGAGCTGCTCTCCCTGCTTGGTTTGATGTACTTTCGGATGATGGACCAGTCACCTCTCTAGTAGAACTGGTATTCATGACTTTTCCATTCGACAATTCTCCACTAACAACTCCATTAGTGTCCGGCTGTTTGAACAATACAGATGGAGCAGCATTCATGTTCCTTGATACCATTTCTCTGGGCTTAGACAAAGTTGGAGGAGCATTACTTGGAAACTTAGCAACTGAATTGGAATTATTTTGATTAGCTGAAAGTGCAGAGTTCAACTCCACTTGTTTGAAACCTTGAGTCTCAGACTTGCTGAAACTCTTCGATTGGACACTCTGTTTCTGATTATCAAGATTGTCAAGGTCAGCAGAAGTATTGGGCCTTATCCCTCCAGAACCAAACAAAAAGGGTTTTCCCTCTGATGCAAGCCCATTGGGAGGACAAATTGAAGACTGCTTTCCCTGAAAAACTTGCCCATAGCCATGGTGTTCAACCGTGGGTTCCACAATCTTACAATTTCTATCACCTTTTATAAATTCACTCCTAGAATGCAACTTCCTAACCAGACTATCATCCTTTTGGATACGGTTGTTAAACATTAATACTGGGGTTGAAAGTGGTTCATACTCTCCAACCCAACCACGACCAAATTTATAGCCATCTGGCAGCGTCTGCTGAATCTTCTGGGAAGCAACTTTCCAAGCAATAAGCCCTAGACTAGCACTAAATCGAGCCAAACTCCTAGCATAGGAATAATCTGCATGAAGTCCAACCTATATCCAAAAAGAAAAGAATAATATGAGAATGATGAGTTGAAGAAATTAATTCAAAAATTAGAAATCATTGCTATTGATACATACAGTGACCAGATGCTTTGGTTCAGTCTCAAAAGTCATAAATATTGAATCTGATCGTGTAATTGATTGATTTGACATATTATAAGATGCACGACGATCCTCATCAAGCGGTAACGACCTCCTTCCCATCTTAGAGAGAAGACCTCTCCCTGAAATAAATACAGCAATAGACTTAAGCGAAAGCAACATAATTTTGACCCTATTATCCTTCTCTCAGAAATCATAGATGAAGGCATCATGTATGAGTGCAGACGGATGAGAACAAGATCCCCTGTTTGAGATACCTGAAAAAACATCTTCAGCTTTCTCTTGAGTTGCATCAATCATGAAAGCATTAGCCTCTAGAATTCCATCAATGATTCCAGGCCTCTCACAGCTACCCCCTTGCACTGGATAAGATGTTGGCTGTAGATCAACAGTAGTAGCAAGAGTTGCCCCTGAGGAGAAATCAGAGCCAATAGGTTCCTGTGAGGGTCGACCTGGTGGCCTCTTTCCTGGCTTCTTAACCAAAGCATTAGATCTTGATTTTTGTTCCAGTTTCAGCTCAGCCTGAGAGCGTTCAAAGGCTATCCTTAACTTCTCAAACTTTTTCCCCCCTTGTTCTTGTATTGCTCGTGCCTGAAACAGATACAGGTCATAAAGTTCACACAAAAACGGTTAGTGATGCGGTGATGCCACACTTGTTGGTAGAGAAAACAAGTATTGCGCTCTTTACCTGTTTGTGATATATAGTCTCTGGTGCATTGTATTGCATTGCATTTGAGCAGATTAAAAATACATCATTCTGCATCCAACAATTTCATGCACAAGTAAGCGAAGTTACAGTATTTTTTGTCTTGCAATTTTTACTCATTCAGGAAAAAAAATCAAGATTTTCATGCACTAGATCCTAGAGGGATCTCATAGTAGAAAAGTAAGTTCATTATCATGTTTCTTGAATATCATGTATAACCCAGTCAAAAAAAAATATCATGTATAACCATTATAATTGATTATGAAAAAGCCAGTCCAAAGGGTTTACATTCTAATTTCAAACACCGAATATATTTTACCAACGCATTGCTGACAAGCTCCCCAATCTTACAGAATCCACTAAATGAAAAGAGAGAGAATGTAACCAAATAAAAAAAGAAACCGAGAGAGAAAGCAGTCTGCCAGTCCCTGATGTTCAATTTCAATTCTCACTCAATTCCGGGAATTGTAAGCAGGCTCATGATCACACGACATTGCAAAACAATAAAAATCTCAAACAAAAGACAAAAGCTCCTCTAATAACAAATTCACAAACAATCAAGAAAAGTTCTTATGCACCTCAAATTGCTCCAAAGTAGAATAGGATCCATTTGCCAACTTCTTCCTTACAGTGGCAAAGTCCATGGGATGCTCAATCACATCATGATAATCGGGGAGCTGCATGACAAACAAAAATTGAGCTTCCAACCCAGGGGTGTCTTCCAAAAGCAAGAGTACCAATTCAAAGAAAGAAAATCTCACACACCTCTTCTGGATCAACCGGCTCTGCAAACACACCATAAGTGTCCTTCCTGCCATCATACAGACCCAAAATTAGGATCACCACGCAATCATATGATAAAGCAAAACACAGACAAAAGATCAAGCGCGAAGTGGGAACACCGAGAACCCATACTTTTGAAGCTTGTCAAGGATCAATTCTAGTGTCCTCTTATCAGGCAAGGGAATCCCAGATGTATAATTCGTTGGAGTTCCTAACAACGAAGACCGGAAAAAACAAAGCAAAGTCAAGAGAGAAACAGAAGCATGTGCATTATCGAACCCTTTTTATTACCCAATCCTACCATCCCTTAAACTTTGAAACTAAAAAAGAAAAAGAAATTAACAAATGCACCCTCCAACAACAACATTACCCAATTGAAATCACACAAACCTGAAGCACTGTGGAGCCCTTTCAAACCCACTTTTCTGCCTTTTGCCTGTCATCATAACAAAGAAACACAAATACCAAACACAATTAATAATGTAATTCAAAAAACGTACTGCAAAGGACCAAAAAAACGCACACTCTTACATAATTGCCTTGGGAGTTCGAGTAGACACAGACAGAGACAGTCATAGCCCTATCTGTGAGAGAGAGACACACAGAGAGAGAGAGAGAGAGAGAAATAAGGTTTTGTGGATGGTAGTTTTGACAGTTAACTTGTTAGTTTCTCTCTCTCTCTCTCTCTCTCTCTCTCTCTCTCCGACTTTGACTTTTACTTTCACATTATACTCACCATTTCTTCTTCGTCTTCTGCATCCTCGTTCTCTTCCCGTCCTTCAATTTCATCACAATCACCTCTTTCTTCTTCTTCTTCTTCAAGCGCGTGTTCAGCACGTGAATAGGCGCGAGTGTCCTCTTCCTCTTCTTCTTCTTCGGCTTCTTCTTCAGCGTCATCTTCTCCTTCACCTCGAGCTGCTGCTTCTTCTTCGTCGTCGTCACTGTTGAGCTTCTCAACGAGCTTAAGCTTCTTCTTCTCGCGCCTCCTCTCGTCCTCATCCTCGTCGAGGTAATCGTCATCGTACTCAATGATGTTGTACCTCACATTCCGGCGCCGGAGGCTTCGCCGGATATCCGATTGCTCGGCCGATTGAGACTCGGCGGAGCGCCGCGCCAGATCCGCCTTCGATGGCCTTCCCTTCTTCTTTCTCTTCCCGATCTGACCCATCAGAAAACCCGCTCCCTTGTCCCCCACTTTCTCTCTCTAGTTTCTCTCTCTAGAAGGTGCTACTTTCTCTCTCTTGCTTGGCTTTGTCCTCCTCCATTTCCCATTTTCCTTTGCTTTTTTTTTTCTTCGATGGAGGCGCAAGTTTGCTAGCTCCGAACCTGAGGCTCGGGTCAGTCAAAAGAAGTTGAGTGAATTATTAATTATTTAATTTTCAGCAGATAGGTTTTGGATCAAAGAATAAGAAAAAGAAAGAAAAGTTAACCTTTTTTTTATTCCTTGAGTTTGAATAAAAACTAAAAAGTAAAACAATCTACCTAAAATCACCGGCTACTAATTACAGTGGTTTTTTTTTTTTTTTATCAAAGATAGGATGAGTCAAATCCGTTATCTCTTATGTGAGTATAGTAAGATTATACTATTTGAGTTATTGGTAAATGAGTCTTATAATTTACAAATAATATAAATTATAATAAAAATATTTTTAATTATTAAATTATTTACAAAAAATATTTTTAAAATTTTTTAATAAAAATACTTTTAAAATATTTGAAAACATGACAAACCTATAGGTAAATCTATAATAAATAATTATCTATCAAGCTTAAAACGTGTACTCAACAAACCCTATAATAATGAACACTTTATACACTTATAAATTTCTCACTAATATTGTATCGAATCCCAACTTTTAGGAATGCATGCTCTAAGTAATTCTTAAAGCAAGAAAATGATATCACGCTATTTCTTCACAACAATGGGCACTATTGATACACATGCAATATTCTTCTCCAAATGTGTATTAACCTCCGAATTTTTTAGAGACACCGATTATAATTATACAATATACATTGAAGTAATTTCATCTTCAAGAATCAACAAAGAGTTACACAACTCTTTTTTTTATAATTTGTGATTCTCAGAGAGAAAAAAAAATCAAAGTTCTGTAGAAAGTATCTGTTTATAGGTATTTATCTTGCAGATGCGACAAAATTAGTGATAATGAATCATTTTATCAACTAGTTGTTGTAGGCTTTCTAATACTTATCTAATCAATTGTAATATTGTATTATATATCGAATCGATCGTGTTTTTTAGCCATTGTATAAAATATTTAAACTTTTACTCTTCCAATCATTTGGTCTAACCCATTGATATAACCCACTAACCGAATGATTACACATTAACATATATAAAGAATCTGTTATAAAAATAGATTGTAGCTAACAGAATTAATTAAGCAGCTTTTTAATAATTCTGTTATAAAGAGTAAAATTAGTTACTTAGGGGTGTTAGTAGTGGAAGCGCATATATATATTTCACTCTAATGTACTAATGATCAATGAATAATATTTTCTAATTCTTTCTGTATAGTTTCATTCTTCAGTTTAAATATTTTTTTTATTATTTTATATGGTAACACAGAGCGATAAAAATTCATAAAAGAAGAAATCATCAACAATCCATCACTTTTTATTTCCCAAACATTTTATACACCCACGGCAACAATTGTAAAACCACTTTTTATTTCTTCACCTGAAAAATTGAACAATTGTTGTAAAATAAATAATTAAGAAAGATATAATAAATATAAAATAAGAAAGTGTAAATAAAAATTCTAGTATTAATATAATTAACTCAATAATAATTTATATATGTATTTACTAATATTATATGTTGTAATATATATATATATATATATATATATATATATATATATATATATAAAAAGAGAGAAAGAAGTATTCAGCAAATTAGAAAGTAAAGAAAGAGAGAGAATTGATTTTTGTTTTATTGTTGTGCCTATGTTACGCGAGGATTTGTCTTCTATTTATAGATACAAAGTTCAAACATTCAAAACTTCATTTAATTTCATTTTTGTTTGGGAGCTTCATTTTTATAGGGAAAATCAGCCGCCCATATATTGAATGGGCATCCACGTCCTTTGAACTTATCACAGCACTCCCCCTTGGATGACCATTTAGGATTATTGCCTCGTTAAAACCTTACTAAAGAAAAATCCAGTGGAAAAAAACTTTAGTGAAGGAAAAAGAGTACAATATCCTTTAGTGATGGGGACTACCTCATTAAAAACCTTGTCAAGAAAAATCCAATGGAAAAAAACCTGACTAAGGAAAAAAGAGTACAGTATCCTTCTCTTGTCGACATCATTTAATGTCTCGAAATCGGCGCATCACAATCTCATGTACCAATCTTTCAAAGGAAGATTTTGGGAGTGACTTTGTAAATAAATCTGCCAGATTATCACTTGAGCGGATCTGTTGGATATCAATTGTCCCTTGATTTTGAAGATCATGAGTGAAGAAGAATTTGGGAGAAATATGCTTTGTTCTATCGACTTTGATGTATCCGCCTTTAAGTTGAGCAATGCATGCTGTATTATCTTCAAACAGGACAGTTGGAGCTATCTTATGATCAATCAGTCCACATGATGACAGAAT
The DNA here is from genome assembly GCF_059453495.1 of Arachis ipaensis. NCBI lineage: Eukaryota > Viridiplantae > Streptophyta > Magnoliopsida > Fabales > Fabaceae > Arachis > Arachis ipaensis. The sequence goes on from NC_142436.1 coordinate 9,061,887, forward strand.
ATATTGGATCAGACTTCTGAGCCAAAAACACTCGCGACTAGCTTCATGAATCGCTAGTATTTCGGCATGATTAGAGGATGTTGCAGCAATTGTCTGTTTCGTGGACCTCCATGATATAGTTGTACCTCCATATGTGAACAGATATCCTATTTGAGATCTCCCTTTATGTAGATCAGACAAGTATCCAGCATCTGCATAGCCAACTAATTGTGGCTTTGATCCATAGGAATAAAACAATCCCATGTTAACCGTCCCATGAAGATATCGAAAGATTTGCTTGATTCCACTCCAATGTCTTCTGGTTGGAGAGGAACTATACCTTACTAGTAAATTCATAGCAAATGATATATCAGGTCGTGTATTATTAGCAAGATACATTAGTGCTCCAATAGCACTAAGATATGGTACTTCAGGACCAAGGATATCTTCATTTTCTTCCTTGGGACGGAACTGATCCTTTTCCACATCCAAAGATCTTACAATCATTGGGGTACTTAATGGATGTGACTTATCCATATAAAATCTCTTCAAGATCTTTTCTGTGTATGTTGTTTGATGAATAAAGATCCCATTTTTTGTATGCTCGATCTGCAGGCCGAGACAAAATTTAGTCTCTCCAAGATCTTTCATCTCAAACTCTTCTTTTAGAGTTTTTATAATTGTTGGAATCTCTTCAAGAGTTCCAATGATATTTAAATCATCAACGTACACAGCAATTATAATGAACCCAGCTGCAGTTTTCTTTATGAAAACACATGGACCGATATCATCATTCTTGAATCCATTTTTGGCCAGATACTCAGTAAGACGATTATACCACATTCGTCCAGATTGCTTCAGACCATATAAAGATATTTGTAATTTGACTGAGTATAACCCTTGCGAATATTCATTGGATAGTTTAGATATCTTTAGTCCTTCAGGGACTTTCATATAGATATCCCGATCTAATGAGCCGTATAAATAGGCTATTACCACATCCATTAAATGCATATGTAGTTTATGATATGCAGATAAACTGACCAAATAACGCAATGTTATCGCATCCACTACATGGGAATACGTTTCTTCATAATCTATACCGCGCCTTTGTGAAAAACCTTGTGCCACAAGTCGGGCTTTGTAGCATACAACTTCATTTTTCTCATTTTGTTTTCTTACAAATACCCGTCTGTATCCAACAGGTTTTACATCTTCTGGTGTACGGACTACAGGTCCGAAGACTTCACGTTTTGCAAGTGAGTCTAATTCAGCCTTCATGGCTTCTTTCCATTTTGGCCAATCATTCCTTTGTCGACATTCTTCGACTGATCTTGGCTCAAGATCCTTACTTTCATGCATGATATTTAATGCCACATTATATGCAAATATTTCATTGACAATTGTCTTATTTCGGTCCCATTTCTCTCCTGTAAAGACATAATTTATCAAAATCTCGTCATTTTCACAATTTTCAGGTGCCTGAACGTCTTCTGGCGTTAAAACTATATCGGAATTTTGGACAACTGCAGGTGTCTCTACTATGTCTTTTTCAACAGGAATAGTATTTACCTCTTTTCGCTTTCGAGGATTTTTGTCTTTGGAACCGACATGCCTGCCACGCTTCTGGCATGTATTTGCTTCGGTGGCAATTTGTCCAACTGGGATATCAATTCGAATTGGGGCATTTTCCGCTGGTATATAAGACTTAGTTATCCTCTTTGTATTGGAAAATGCATCAGGCAATTCATTTGCTATTCTTTGCAAATGTATAATCTTTTGAACTTCTAGTTCACATTGCCCTGATCGAAGATCTAAATACATCAAGGATGATGGATTCCAATTAAGTTCCTTTTCAGGAAGCTTATTCTCTCTCCCTAATGTTGAAAATTTTGATTCATCAAAATGACAATCCGCAAACCGGGATTTAAATACATCTCCAGTTTGTATCTCAAGATACCTCACTATAGAGGGAGAATCATATCCAACATATATCCCCAATTTTCTTTGGGTTCCCATTTTGGTGTGATTAGGTGGTGCGATGGGAACATATATCGAACACCCAAATATTCTTAAATGGGAAACATTTGGCTGCTGGCCAAATACTAATTGCATAGGAGAGAACTGATGGTAACTCGTTGGCCTCAAACGAATAAGTGTTGCAGCATGTAAAATAGCATGCCCCCAAACTGAGGTTGGGAGATTTGTTCTCATAAGCAAGGGTCTAGTAATTAATTAGAGGCGTTTAATAAGTGATTCTGCTGACCCATTTTGTGTGTGAACATAAGCTACTGGATGTTCAACACTTATTCCATTAGCCATACAATAAGCATCAAAGGCTTGGGAAGTAAATTCACCAGCATTATCAAGACGAATTACTTTGATTGAATTTTCTGGAAATTGTGCTTTTAATTGAATAATTTGAGCCAGTAATCTCGCAAACGCCAGGTTGCGAGAAGATAATAAGCACACATGTGACCATCTCGAAAATGCGTCTATTAGGACCATAAAATATCTAAAAGATCCACATGGTGGATGAATAGGTCCACATATATCACCTTGAATCCTTTCTAGGAATTCAGGGGACTCAAATCCAATCTTTACTGTTGATGGCCTTAAAATTAACTTTCCCTGAGAATATCCAGCACAACAAAATTCACTAGTTTTAAGAATCTTCTGGTTCTTTAGTGAATGTCCATGGGAGTTTTCAATAATTCTCCTCATCATGGTTGTTCCAGATGACCCAATCTATCATGCCAAGTTATGAATTCATTTGGGCTAATAAATTTCTGGTTTACAATGGCATGTGATTCAATTGCACTAATCTTGGTATAATACAACCCAAATGAAAGTGGGGGTAATTTTTCTAATATAATCTTTTTATTTGAATCATGAGTTGTGATACATAAATACTCATGATTTCACTCATTCATTGTCTCAACATGATATCCATTTCGGCGAATATCTTTGAAACTCAATAAGTTCCTCAGAAACTTAGTAGACAATAGTGCATTATTTATTATTAATTTTGTTCTTCCGGGAAACAAAATTATAGCTCTTCCGGAGCCTTCTATCACATTACCTGAGCCAATAATAGTATTAACATATTCTTCTTTTGGCACAAGATGGGTAAAATATATATCACTTTTGAGAATGGTGTGTGAACTTGCACTATCCGCAATGCATACATCTTCATTACATATCCTTGCCATTTTTTGAGTCTTCCTAAAAATTTGATCAGAGTCTCGTGCTGATAACGTGTTGTAAAATAAATAATTAACGAAGATATAATAAATATAAAATAAGAAAGTGTAAATAGAAATTCTAGTATTAATATAATTAGCTCAATAATAATTCATATATGTATTTACTAATATTATATGTTGTAATATATATATATATATATATATATATATATATAAAGAGAGAGAAAGAAGTATTCAGGAAATTGGAACGTAAAGAAAGAGAGAGAATTGATTTTTGTTTTATTGCTGTGTGTATGTTACGTGAGGATTTGCCCTCTATTTATAGATACAAAAGTTCAAACATTCAAAACTTCATTTAATTTCATTTTGGCTTGGGAGCTTCATTTCTCATAGGGAAAATCAGCTGCCCATATATTGAATGGGAATCCACGTCCTTTGAACTTATCACAACAACAATGACAATTTTTTTAGCTGCCGACATTCTACAATCCTTATGTTGGGAATAAGGAATATGACCACAATCCAATCAATCATGTGTAAAATAATTTATTATTATTATATTAAAATATTAATATAATAAGATCCTTGATTAAATTTAGAGATTTATCATTGTGATAGTTATCATAATTTTGAGAGATAAATCTTTTATAATTTAATCTAAATTGTTCTTGGTCATAGGATTATTAAAAAGGACATTAATAATTCGAAAAGATCAATATATATATAATGGTCTTCATTAGATGAAAATTAATAGATCTCATTTATTAAATTATATATATATGGTGCATATAGAGATATGACCATTGAACTGACTCACTCTGAGAATTCCTAATGGTTATAATTACCGCATATTTGTTAATAGGATATTCTCAAGATGAATATAGTAATAGAGTTTCCTTTGACCTGCGACTATCATAGTAATTAACAATGTATTTATTATACTTTGATTCCGGACACCTAATACCCTAGAGTGCTAGTTGAATGGATATTGGGTATAATTTAAATACTTGTAGAATTAATAATTAGTCAATAAAGAATCCGTCAACTCTCGATAAAGAGTTTGAGCTCTATGATTATAATGAATGAGATGAATAAGACCTTGGCCAAGGGGATTGAATGAATGAAGAAATGAGTTTCTTAGGTCATTCACAGTTCATTATAATAATGGTAACAAGTTAAAGTTTGACAATTAAACCATACTCTAAGGGTTAACCAAGAGCTGGAAAGATGAAAGGAATTATACTTTGTTCTTCTGAGGTTCTTAGTAAAAATATATTACTTCATACTATCGGGTCGTTGAGAAGTATTGCTAGACGCCAACCTTGATTAGTAAATTTAGTATGATTAATTTGCTACCTGCTTAGTATTGAACCTATGGGGTCACACACTAACGAGTGTTCTAACCTTTGCTGTAGAATTATTTAATTATTATTTTGATTTGATCAAATAAATAATTATATTAATTTAAATGGAATATTATTATATTCTTTGCTAGCACCAAGAATATAATAATAGTATGATGATTGAGAATATTATATGAGATTTGAGAATAATTAGTTATTCTATTTCTAAATTTGAATTCTAAATTTGGATGAGATCCTAACTGATTTTGTTTCAAATTGAGTTATGATATGATTCATAAATTTGAAAGATTCAAGTTTAAAATAACAAGATATGATTTAAATTTGAATTGAGAATCAAATTTAAAATCAGTAACAAATCTCATACTATATATATGTATGCTAAGAGTAGAGGAAAAATGAGAATGAGATGAGAATAAAACACAAGGGTTTTATTCCTTTACCTCTACATACATAAACGTATGTGAGCCTGATTCTTGGAGAAGAATTTTATGGCGTGCTAAGAGTTGCAAGAGGTTTCTCAATTTAGATCAGATGTCCATTGGTCAAGGAGTTGACAGCAAAGGTTGGTCTCGGTGTGGATATGCATAGCACCTTCGTACCATCGAAGGAAAAAGTGATTTTTACTAAAGCGTCTAAAGGTATTTAGATCTTATCTATGTATTATTTCTAGAACAAAATTTAAGCACAAAATAGATCTTTAGGATCACATTCTTTTCTTCCGCTGCGTGTTATGAACACATGGTAATCCTTCACCTTATAATTTTAGGTCAAGAACTTGAAGATCACTTCCGCCGCCAAAAATTTAAAACCAAGTTAAACCTTAGGGACGATTTTAAAACTAAGTTAAGCATTATGGACCATTTTGTATGCAAAAAAAAAAAGTTGGGGACCGAAAAAATTTTCGGTTTATATCTTAGGAACCAAAATCACACTTAACTTTTTTTTGTGTGATGTTTGAACGAAGAGAAAATAGATGGAAAGAAAATAAAAAAAAAATTGTTTGAATGAAAGGAAAAGTAATAAAAGAGAAAATTATAATAAAATAAAATTACATTAATACCCTTATCTATATTATATATAAAATATAATTTATTATTGCTTTTTCTATGTTACATAAAGGGTACATTTATAATTTAACTTTTTATCAATTTTCTTTGTATAGTTGAGAGAAAAAATTTGACATGGATCCCACATCATTTTTTTTCTCTTCCACCTAATTTCTCTTCTCATCCAACCAAAGAAAAACTTATTTTTCCATTTATTTTCCTTCTCTACATTTTTTTTCTTCCCAAACTTCTTTGATCCCAACATAGTGTTAGAAAAAGAGAATATTCCAGTTCGCTATGTCTCAACAGCAAATGCACAAGCTCAAAAAGAATCAAAGACATATAGAGAATAGAGACTTGATGACAACAATGTTGCTTCATGGTTATTTTCATCAATGGATCCCTCCTTTAAACATCGAGTTCTTAGCGGTCACTTTACTCGTTTGGAGCCGCCTTCATACAAATTTTGCATCCCAAATCAAGGCACGCATTAGACAATTTCAATTACAATTGAAGTCAATAAAAAAAGTGGGATCAACATTAGATTACCTTCTTGAAACCAAGAAAGTGGTTGATTCTCTGGCTACTGTTGGAACTTCCTTAACTAGTGCAGAATACACCAATGTCATCCTAGATAGCTTAAATAAAGATTATCAATCTTTCATCACCTATGTTACAGTCAAAGATCTACCCTAATCTATTCCTAATCTTGAAGCTCTCTTGATGGCTCAAAAAGACATTATAGCGAAATTCAAGAAAACAGATTTTTCTATGGTGCAGGTAAATTTTACTCAGTCACAACTTTTTAATCAAAACAATTCTGATTCTAGCTATGAAAGAAACACAACAAACATGCCTAATAGAGGAACTTATGGTAGAAGAGGTCGTGGAGGAAGATCGCATCGTGGAGGCAGGGGTTTATGGAACAATACTAATCGTCCACAATGCCAAATTTGTAGCAAGCTAGGACATGTTGCTAGTTACTGTTATTTTCGATTTAATCAACAATTCTAACATGCCCAACAAAATTCAAATTCATCCTCCATTCACAATGCACCATCTCCACCTCCTTCCTTTCATAACCCCAAAGCAATGTTAGCTACACCCACTACTATGACTGACCTTTCATGGTATGTTGATTCTGGAGCTTCCCATCACTATACTCCAGATCAATCCAACCTACAACAATCACAAGAACACCATGGTCAAGATCAGGTGTATATTGGTAATGGTTCAGGTATGAAGATTCAACATGTTGAAAAATTCTTTTTACATCATAAACCAACTGAGAAAATATACTATCTTTATGATTTATTGCATGTTCCTTCCATTGCTCATAATCTAGTTAGTGTATCAAAATTTTCAAGAGATAATTAAGTTTATTTCTTTTTTTTGGTCTGATGTTTTGTAAAATCCAAGGCTACCAAGGAGGTACTTCTTCAAGGAACAACAACTAATGGCATGTACCAATTTCAAAAAGTTTATATTCCAAAAATAAAAATAGATTGTAGTCAGTTTAATTTTCATGTTCTTGTTGCTAAGACTTTATTTCTAGATATGTATGACAAGAGATTTGATCATCCAGCTATGCAAATTGCAAAATCAATTGTAGCAAGTTGTTCACTACCTATTAATAATAATAAATCTGATACTGTTATGTGTGAATCATGTTGTTCAGCTAAATCTCACAGACTTCCTTACTCTCCATCTATTACTATATATGATTATCTCTTATCTTTAGTTGTGTCTAATATCTGGGGACCAGCCCCAATAACTATTCATACAGGTGTTAGATATTATACATTTTTCATTGACACATACTCGAGGCACACTACTATATATTTCTTAACCAATAAATCACAAGTTTTCAATGTGTTTAAACTATATAAAGCTCAAATGGAAAAGCAACTTGGCCTTTCTATAAAAGCTCTACAAAATGATAACGCTAGAGAGTATTTGTCTAAGACTTTTACAGATTTTTTAGCCCAAGAAGGTATTATGCATAGGCTTACTTGTCCCCATACTCCACAACAAAATGGGATAGCCAAAAGAAAGAATAGGCATATTGTTAAAATTGCTTTAGCTCTTTTGGCTACTGCCTCCCTTTCTTTAACTCTGTGGAATGAGACTTTTTCAACTTTAGTTTATTTAATTAATTGTATACCTTCATATGTAACAGGGAATAAATCAACCTTTTGAATTGTTATTTCACAACAAACCTAATTATGCTTCTTTAAAAATATTTGGTTGCTTATGTTTTTCACATACTAGACCATATAATGTGCATAAGCTAGAATATAGATCTGAACTTTGTTTGTTTCTTGGTTATTCATTAAATCAGAAAGAATATAGATGCTTAACAAAGTATAGAAAAATAATTGTCCCTAGAGATGTTAATTTTCATAAAAAATACCTTTTCATCTCTCTCATTTTTTCTTAATAATAATAATGATAAAAAATTTGGTGTTAGTAATACTACAATTACAGAATTTTTGCATCAGATTGCAACCATTCCACCTTCATCAATTGATCGTGCCATTCCTCTACCTCATTCAAATCCTATGCATTCCACTCATTCTTTAGACAAGCAAGCTAACATTATTAATAGAGATGGTAATCAACTCTCACACAGAATAAAATACAAGCTCACAATCAAATATGACTATTCCAGCCACACAAAATTTTATACCAATTTTCTCTATAGAAGTTGCACTACCTTTGTCTTAGAATCTTCCACTTATCCCTCATTCTTCGGACAATATTCATCTTATGTAGATAAGGTCTAAAATAGGTAGCAAATCATCAAAGGCTTTTCAGGTAAGTACTTTTCACTTGTTCAGGTAAGTACTTTTTTGATAAGTTCTATACCTAATTCTAAATTACTTCCAAATGGTATTTAAAGCTCTCTTAAGAACCCTTTATGGCAAGAAGCAATGCTTACTGAATATAAAGTTCTATTACATCATAATATTGGACCTTAGCAGAATTACCTAAAAATGAGAAAGTCGTCACTTGCAAGTGGATTTTTGTTGTCAAGAGAAATGCAAAAGGGGAGGTTATAAGAATAAAGCAAGATAAGTTGTTGGGGGTTTTATCCAAACTATAGGAATAGATTTCGATCAAGTATTCTCTTCTGTAATTAAACCTGTTACAATTCGTATAATTCTGGCTTTTGCCTTATCCAAAGGTTGGAGAATATAACAATATAATTTTCACAATACCTATTTTAATAGAACTTTACATGAAACTGTTTTTATGACTTAACCTCCAAGTTTCTTTAACTTCAATCCTAATTAGTTTGTAAACTCAACAAGGCCATATATAATCTTAAACAAGTCCCAAGGGTTTGGTATTTAACAATTACTGCTACTCTTCAGTCTTTTGGTTTTACAGTTACAAAATCTGATCCCTCATTGTTTATAAGATGCAATAATAATTCTATTATTTACATTTTCATCTATGTTGATGATATGCTTGTTACTGGTGATAATGAAACTGATATTAAAATTATGCTTAGCAAATTGCATTCCACTTTCGTATTAAAAGATTTAAGATTTAGGGGATCTGAGTTTTTTTTTTTTTTTTTGTGAACAAAAGCTATCAAGCATTCCACTTCCCTAATTTCTTTATGTCAATGAAACTATATTCACAATTTACTTTTGAGAGTTGGAATGCAGGATTCAAAACCAATCAGTACACCTATGGTAAACTCACTAAGATTAATTAACAGTACAGAAATTAACTCAGGAGCTAACGTGAGTTACTATTATAAATTTTGGAGGTTAAATTGAGTCAATTGTAATTTTAGGAGTCAATTTGAGTCTGACCTCAAGGATCAAATTGAGTATTAACTCGCATATAAACTTTTAAGATTTGTATATTTCTTTCTGTCCTACTTTGAAAATTGAAATGGCAAGTCTACAAACCCGATCGGTAGGGAATACTTCCTTTCCGGTGTTGATTTTTAATGGTTCTAAATACTGGACTGAAATACCCATTAGCAAAAAAATCAATTGTCAATGAATCGATTAGAAATCGAAAAAGTCAGTTAAAATTAGTTAATTGGTCAAATAAGTTCAATTTTTTAGTAATTAATCGGTTTAAAATAATAAAATAAAAATAAATTTATTTTTTTTAAAAATATTTTATATATAAATATATTATGTTTAATTATTCTGTCGGTCTCTGTAGTTCACTGAATTTTTAATTATATCTCTATACTTTTTTCTTTTCAATTGGGTCCCTATACCATATCAAATTTTGTAACTAAGTCTCTACCGTAACAAAAATATTAGAATTAACGGAATGTTCTGTTAAATTATATAGAATATTCAGTCAAGTGTTAGGTATATTCGTTTTGTTTAACAGAATATTCTGTTAATTCTAATATTTTTGTCACAGAAGGGACTTAATTACAAAATCTAGTATGATATAGGAATTCAATTAAAAAAAATATAGTGACTTAACTAAAAATTCAATAAAATTATAGAGACTCACAAAATAATTAAACCAATTATTTATTATATTTGGTTTAACTCAATATGGTTGAATTTTTAAACTTCTAGCTTCATTGGTTCAATGATCTATTCAATTTTCAGAACTTTTATTTTTATTGATAAAAAGGCAAATGTGAAAGTATAGATTAATTTGTTGGTAGTTTTTATTTATTTATTATGATTAATTTGATAAATCTATATATACCTGCTCAAATTTAGAAGAACCATTGAGGATCATATTTAACTAAATAAATGAGTAAAATAATGTCGGAAGCATTTTGTCAATAGACTGAAATTAAAATAGGCAAATTTAATAAGTATCAAAGTCTAAAACGTCATTAACTAGATTGAAATTATACTAAGACAAACAACATAATATACAAAAAAAAACTATATAATATCCAAATATCATATTTACAAAGCATTGTCATCTTTATTATCATTTCCATCAATATAATTATCGGGGTCAGTTGATTCACTTTCATCACCTTCGTTATTTTTTGTATGCTACTGATTTCCAAAATCTTTACTAAGTTCGTGTATACTATGTCTTCTATTTAGGTAAGTTTACTGCTTCTTTTACGGATCTTTTATAAAAATTATGACAATTTTTATACTCCAATCTTCTTGAAGTTATTTCTGATGGTTATATTATGTATAAGTAACTATTTAAAACATCTCTACATAATATCTAAAGTTAATAATGAGTAAGTTACTATTTTTATATACGAATATTTAGAATACTGACAAATTTATTTTAAAAAAATTAATTTTATATTTATAAAAAATTAATTTTATTTGACAAAACTACAATTATAAAGAATTATTTAAAATTTTTAAATTAATCCTCTTAATCTAACCTAACCTATCCAGGTTCTCTAATTCTTCACCACCACAACCACCACCATCCAAATCTTTCCTTGTCCAACTCTCTCACTGCCATCAACCTGTGATTGCCTTTCACATGCTCAGTTCTTGAATGTGTTCGTGGACACAGCCGATGATAGACCAAGCTTGTTGAAGAATGCTATCTGTGTTTTCTAACAATACAATGACATATGTGGCGTCACCCTGAAATTGGCACCCCTAATGAAACAGTATGTAATTTAATTAAAATAAATCTTTGACGATAACTTTGTCGGCAAGTGTGCAAGCTTTGGCTATTATTATCTAGGAAATTTTATGGGTAAATTGGCAAAGGATTCAAGGATCCTATAATGTTTGGACTATTTAATGGTCCAGGGCATAGGTTTAAATGGTTCAATAGTACCCTTTTGCACATGCTCTCTAATGAAATGATAATTTATCTCAATGTGCTTGGTTCTTGAGTGCAAAACAGGATTTTTTGAAATGTTTATAGCACTCATATTATCACAAAATAAGAGTATACTATTGATCTTTAATTTGTAATCTTCCAACTGCGTTTTTAACCAAATTAATTGTGAACAACATGCAGATGCGGAAATATATTCGGCTTCAGCTGTGGATAGAGCCACTGTAGCTTGCTTTTTGCTTGACCACATGTTGAGTGAGCTTCCAAGGAAGCAACACATCCCGGATGTACTCCGACTATCCACCCTATCTCCCGCATAATCTGCATCACAAAACCCTACTGCACAAAAGTTATCAGATTTAGGATACCATAAGCCATAATCACTAGTTCCCTTAATATATCTAATGATGCGCTTAACGGCCGAAAGATGGGATTCTTTTGGGTGAGATTGAAATCTTGAGCATACACCCACACTTTGAACAATATCCGGTCTAGAGGAGGTAAGATACATAAGTGAACCTATCATTCCTCTATACCTTGTTTCATCCACATCTTGTCCATCATCATCCTTTTCAAGTTTTGTGTTAGGATGCATTGGTGTTCCCATTGGTTTGGAACTTTCTAGGCCAAATTTTTTGATAAGTTCTTTTGCATACTTTCCTTGGTGAATAAAGGTATCACTAGGAGTTTGTTTAATTTGGAGGCCAAGAAAGAAAGTAAGCTCTCCCATTAAACTCATCTCAAACTCACTAGTCATGAGTTTTCCAAACTCTTCACACAAGGATTCATTGGTCAAACCAAATACAATGTCATCCACATAAACTTGAACTAGGAGAATATCATCATTATATGCTTTAATAAATAAAGTAGTATCAGTGGTACCGCTTTGAAATTGATTTTCCAACAAGAAGGCACTAAGCCTTTCATACCAAGCTCTTAGAGCTTGTCTAAGACCATAAAGAGCCTTAGATAGTTTAAAAACATGATTTGGGAAATCTTTATGTTCGAAATTGGAGGGTTGTGCTACGTACACTTCTCTATCAATAAAGCCATTAAGGAAAGCACATTTAACATCCATTTGAAATATTTTGAAACCCTTATGGGCAGCATAGGCAAGAAGCAACCTAATTGCTTCCATTCTAGCTACCGGAGCAAAAGACTCATCAAAATCTATACCCTCTTCTTGATCGTAACCTTAGGCCACTAATCTAGCCTTGTTACGAACAACTTGTCCATCGTCACCAAGTTTATTTTTAAATACCCACTTAGTACCCGTAACTTTCTTACCATCCAGATGAGTTACTAGTGTCCAAACCTTATTCTTGTCGAATTGGGCAAGCTCTTCTTGCATTGCTTTGACCCATGATGGATCTTCAAGAGCTTGTTTGACATTGTTGGGCTCCATTTGTGACAAGAGGGCAAATTTGCTTGGTTCGGATTGCCTTTTGGTTGAGGATCTTGTTGTTACTCCTTGAGAGGGATCACCAATGATAAAGTCATGAGGATAACCCCTCATAGACTTCCATTCTCTAGGCTTTCAGAGTGGTGTTGAGATTTGATGAGTTTCTGGTGGTCTCACTGTTTCAGTTTCTCGTGTCTGCTCAGGAGACAAAATGGAAATGTCTCCTCCAATCTGACGAGACAAAACTGGACTGGCAGATTCTTTATTTTGAGCAGATTTGGGATTTTCTTTACTTGTTCCAGCTTCTTCACAATTTGAATCATTATCTATCACAGTACTGGGGATTAAATTAGAATCACAAAAAGTAACATGTATGGATTCCTCTATGGTCCTATGCTCTTTGAGATAAATCCTATAGGCCTTGCTAGTGGTGGAGTATCCAACAAACATTCCTTCATAGGATTTTGGATCAAATTTACCAAGATTTTCTTTATTGTTAAGTACAAAGCATTTGCATCAAAAAACATGAAAATACTTAAGATTTGGAGGGGTTCCTTTCCATAGCTCATAAGGAGTTTTCTTCAACCCTTTTCTAATAATTGTCCTATTCAAAATATAACAAGCTGTATTTACAGCTTCAGCCCATAGAAATTTAGGAATCTCATTCTCACAAAGCATGGCCCTAGTCATCTCTTGAAGGCTTCTATTCCTTCTCTCAACTACCCCATTTTGTTGAGGGGTTCTAGGGCATGAAAAGTTATGAGCAATTCCAAAGTCATCACAGAACTTTTCAAAATCTTGGTTTTCAAATTCTCTTTCGTGATCACTTCTCAAATGAGAAATTTTTAAATCTTTTTCATTTTGAATTTTCTTGCAAAGAGTTAAAAAAGCATGAAAAGCATCATTTTTATGAGCAAGAAAAAGTACCCAACCAAATCTAGAGTAATCGTCTACCACCACAAGACCATAGTATTTACCTCCTAAACTTTGAGTTCTCGTTGGACCAAAAAGATCAATGTGTAACATCTCTAATGGCCTTTTAGTTGAAATTCCATCTTTTGGTTTAAAAGAGGATTTTACTTGTTTGCCCAATTGGCAAGCGTCACAAGTAAGATCCTTATCAAATTTGATATTTGGAATTCCTCTAACCAGATTTTTCTTAACTAGCTTAGAAATTTGGTACATGCTAGCATGACCCAACTTTCTATGACATAGCCATTTTTCAGATTCAAGAGAAGTAAAGCATGTTACATTTTGTTCTTTTAAGTCCTCAAGAGTCAATTCATACACATTATTGCACCTTTTAGCTTCAAATGAAATATCCCCAGTTTTCTCACAAACAACCAAACACACAAACTTTCTAAAAATAACTTCAAAACCTAAATCACACAATTGGCTAACACTAAGTAAATTATCTTTCAAACCATTTACAAGAAGAACATCATTTATACAAGATGAAAAGCTTTTACCAACTTTCCCAACAGCTACTATTTTTCCTTTTGCATCATCACCAAAAGTGACAAGTCCTCCATCATATTCATCAAGCTTTATGAAGAAGGTGTCTTTCCGGTCATATGCCTAGAGCATCCGCTGTCCATGTACCACATATTCTCCTTTCGTTTGGATGCTAGGCACACCTACAAAACAAGCTCAAGTGACCTTAGGTATCCAAATTTTCTTGGATCCTTTCACGTTAAACCATCTCTTATGTCCTAAGCCATTATAATAAAAAACAACCTTGTAGACTTTATCAGCTATCATCCTTTCACCAAAAAAGTATTGTATGGGAAAGTGTCCATCTCGGTTACATAGCCTACAAAATATTGGAGTTGCTGTTTTATTAAAGCTTCTTGGGTTTTGAAATCTTGTATCATTGGAAGATGAAGCAATGTTTTCAAAACAAGGTTTCTCAACAGATTTATGGAACCCCAAGCCAGCTTTATCATAGAGAGGTTTTTGACTAGCCAAGATTTGATTTAAGTTTTCAGAACTTTGTGTGAACTTGGCTAAGTCTTCTTTGAGCCTTTTGACCTCTTTAAGCAAATCTTCATTCCTTTTAAAACAATCAACATATGCAACAACCGAATGGTCACTTTCACAGCTCCTAAGTTGGGCTTTTAACTGCTTATTTTCTTCAACAAGATCACAAGCAGTTTCGTCCTCCCTTAGCTTTTCTTTTAGAAATCCATTTTCTGCTTTAAGGATGATAATTTGTTGTTCAAGTTCTTGATTATCCAGCAAAAAGCATCTTATTTTTTTAGAAAGATGATCTATCATAAGATGAAGAGATTCAGTGTCAGGGTTGGAAATGATTACCTGCTCAACATGGTCAGCCATAAGGCATGGTTGAGACTTTGTTTCAGATTCTTCATCGTCTTCAGAGTCATTTTCAAGATCTTCCCATGATGCCATCAGTCCCTTCTTCTTTCCTTTCTTTGGTTTTTCTTCCTTCTTCAACTTAGGGCAGTCGGATTTGAAGTGCCCTGTTTCTTTACAGTTGTAGCAAGTCACCTTGCTGAAATCTCTCTTCTGTTTTCTTGAGCTGCCTCTTTTGCCTCTCTCCTTGAGCTTTACCACTTTCCTAAATTTTTTTGCAAACAACACAAATTCATTTTCAAATGAGTTATCACTAGATTCATCATCCAGAGGGTTAGTAACAGATGAGAAAGCTATTCCTTTCTTTTTTGAATCTTTTTTCAAATAGGTGTTTTCAAAAGCAAGTAAATTTCCTCTCAAATCATCATAAGTCATAGAGTCAAGGCCACTACTCTCAGAAATAATTAAAGCTTTTGTTTCCCACTCTTTTGTGAGATATCTCAACACTCTTCTCACTAACACAGATTCAGGATACTTGATTCCCATAGCATCCAAGCCAACAATAATGGTGTTGAAGCGCTCAAACAGCTCATCAATGGATTCTCCTTCCTTCATTGCAAACATTTCATACTCTCTGTTTAACATATCTATCCTGGTCTTCTTTACAATGATGGTTCCTTCATGAGTGACTAGGAGTTTGTCCCAGATTTCCTTTGCTGTTGTGCATCGTGATACCCGTCGGTACTCCTCGAAGCTGATAGCACAGTTGAGTAAGTTGATCACCTTGGCGTTGAGTTCAACTTTCTTTCTGTCTTCTTTGGTCCAGCTTGCTTCTGGTTTAGGAGTGACAACTCCTTTGGCACTTGTGACAGTTGGATATTGAGGACCTTCAAGGATGATCTTCCAGAGTCTGTAGTCCACTGCTTGCACAAAGATCTTCATTCTCTCCTTCCAATAGGTATAGTTTTTCCCATTGAAGAGAGGAGGTCGGTTGCTTGATTGTCCTTCGGTCATATTGTAGGACACCAAATTTGAGCCACTATTTTCTGCCATGAGGATCTTTACTCCAAGCTACAAAGCTTGATCTCTTTAAGACCAAGCTCTGATACCAATTGATGGTTATCAGTGGCTAAGAGAATGGGGGGTTGAATCTTAGCCCCTTTTTTTTGCTTGATAATACTTGCTGGCCTTTGAAGTCATTTCTGGAAACTTTGTCTTTTTATCTCGTAACTAGCCACGAGACTTTTTCTTTTGTCTCGTCCCCAGCCATGAGACTTTTCTTTTTGTCTCGTCAGTCAGCACGAGATATTTTCAGTTTTATCTCCTGGACAGCAGAAACAGAAATGGAGTAGAAGAGAGAAAGAATTACACCAAGATATATCCTGGTTTAGCTGCTAAGTGCAAGGCAGCCTACATCCAGTCTCCATCACAACAATGATGGAATTTCACTATAATCATCCTTGATTACAAACACCAATTCTCCCTAGGAACTACCCTTCTTATCCGGGACAAGTCCAGAATCTAAACCCAAACTGAACTTGACTTGGTCACTGCCAAGCTTTCAACTGTAAAGTGCTAACCCAACTTACAAGGGGATTCCCACAGAATCATGAAACACAACACAGATGTACAAAGGAACTCTAAGGACATCTATGGCTTTTTCTTTTAATTTTGCACTCTTTGCCTTTTTCTGCTCTATGGCTTTTTCATACAAACCTCACTATTTTCCTTTTCCATGAGACTCAAGACATGACAAAATTAAACAGAAAAATTACAAAATGAAAACATTGAAGGAGAAGAAATTATGTCAGTTTTGAGAGCTATGAGAACCCTGTGCTTTTGCACTCTCACTCCTTTAATCAAACCTAACTGTTCACCCATATTTATAAGGAGAAGCCTCCAAGGTTGAAACCAAACAAACCAAGCCAATCTTCTTCTTCTTCTTCAAGTCAGAACCGGTTCGGCCAGAGAGAGAGAAGAGATAACTCATGCAAAACCCAACATGCAATTACCTCTAGTCCTTCCTTGGTCACCACTCTTCATCAATCCGAGCCCTTCATCTTTGCCTTGCTCTCCAGGATGAACTTCTGGCCCTTGATGCTTCATGATGATGATAGCTTCATCTGCTCCAATCTCTGCCTCTTCCATCACGTAGCCACTGTAGCTACCTCCTGTGGTGGTTGAGCAGAATCAGAGACAAGTCATCCTCTCCAAGGATCTTTTTCTTGCTGGCCGAGATCTTCTTCTTTCTTTTTTGGTATGAAGATCTCAAGATTACCTCACCAAATCTTACCATTCTTGGTGAGAATCTCAGCCACTACATACTTTAGTTTGCTTTTTCTTGCCATCATTTTGATGGTCTTTAGGCGTGCTTCTTCTTCTCTATGGTAGCTTGCTATAGCTTCCATGGTTGCTGAGTGATAAGACCGAAAGAGAAGAAAAGCAATTAGAGAGAGAAGAGAGAATTTTGAACAGCATTAATTTAGGAAAGAGAATGAGATTAAATGAAATGATTCTTCCCTTGCTGAGTGGCGTGTAGCATTGAGTGCTGCAATCAAATCAAATGCCTTTTTCTCTCTCATTGTTCCCATGCAATTAATGATAATTGAATGAATTTGGAGTCCATCACATGGTAAAAGTTGAGATCCATTGGAAGTATTTTTGCTTTCTTTTTCAAATAGTTTCGGATCAAGCAAGCAAAACAATATGGGCTTGTATTAACAATGAGTAAAACTGGCCATTTAATAAAACATTTCAGCTAACATTCATATGACAAAAATTGCATAAGGCTGAATTTTGATTTTATTGGGCTTAGAATTTTCTTTTCTATTCGGCCCAAGAAACAAATTTTATTTCAGCCATGGTCACACCAATTCAACACTAAGGTTGAAAATTGGCCCAATATAAAACCTGCATTGCAAAATTATTTTAATCAACATATGAAAATCAAAATAATAATCTTGAAATAAATCATATTAATAATGTTTGATCATCACTAAATTAGAAATAGAGTTTTCCAAACTCATCAGTAGTAATATATAAAGAAAAAAAAATTTGCACCACAACACATAATTATAACCTAAAGAAATATTCATATTAAAGTTTTACATACTGCAAATCATGAAGATCAATCACAATGTACTGGTCACTTCTCTCTATTTTTGACCATGATATGAGTTTTTTCTTTTCTAGTCAAGATTCTAATAACATCTAATTGAACAAAAAAATTGAATTAAAAGTACCAAATTAAGGACAAATGAGTGAATAATATAAAAAATTATAACTTCAAACGTGTATAAAATAAAAAGAATTTACTGATTTATTTTATATTAAACGATAAAACTAACAATAGTATATTAATAAAAAGATATACCTTTAAAAAAAGTCACAATACAATTTCAAATATTTTCATAAATAAACTGTTAAAATTTTTGTTATCGATAAAATGATGCTATTATACAATTTTTTGGCAAAACTTAAAATCAAAAGGAAAATAATTTTGTGTGGGTTAATATAAATTAATTACGTACCAAATAAGTAGAATCATTCATTTGTTTGTTTCAATATATCAGTATGAGCAAGCAAATTAAAATGATTATCCAGAATTTTACGATCATCGACCAAATGTACTATACCTGACTCCATCTTAAAAGATATTTTGCACGTGTGTACAGTCAGAAGATATATTCCGCTTGATTTCTCAATCTCAAAATTTGAGAAGACATAGATTTTTCTTTCTACCAATTCATTCTCAAATATTTTTGTCAAATAATTCTTGATTGAACAATGAATTTTATCGTATTGCAAAACAAATTAAATATAAAAGCTATTAGCATTTACAAAGCTATTAAAAAGAATTATCTTTGACTTGATTGAACAATGAATTTTATCGTATTGCAAAATAAATTAAATATAAAAGCTATTAGCATTTACAAAGCTATTAAAAAGAATTGTCTTTGACTTGTGAAATGGTGTACTTATAAAATTAACTTAAAATATGAACTACAAATATTTATAAGAATTTAATTTTGATGCACTGACAGTGTAAAGTAGTTTTATACGTGTATCCAATTACGTAATGACACATCAATAAAAATAAATACATTTCACATTGACCGCGTGAATGGTCATCCAAAAGAATGAATGTGATTGCACGACTATGTAAAACGCTTTACACTGTTAGTGCATCAAAATTAAACTCTATTTATAAATTGAACTTAGCATTACTTGAAAAAATTTAGTAAATGAATCAATTAATCTTATCATCTATCAGAACTATTTCTATGTAAACCGTCTTACTCTTGTCAAACTTGAATGGAACTTTTTATAGCCTTATAATTCTTGTCTTTATTTTTTATACTTTCTCTTTGTATAATCAACTATAGGTGATACTATTAATAGGATCGTAGTCAATAGTTATTAAGTATGAAAAAAATAGAATAAAGATTATGTGAAAATTATAAATTTTTTAAATAATAAACATGAAAGAAAATTTACTACTTATTATATATACTAATAATATGTCAATAATTTTAAAAAATTACTAATAATACTAATAGTTTAAAGATAATTTTACTATAGTTATAATAAATTTAGTTATTACTCTAAATAAATAAAATATATATATATATATATATATATATATATATATATATATATTATTGCTATATAGGGAATATAGGGAGTCAATGCACAAAGATATGTTATCGTAATAAAATATCAAACTATGAATAATTATATTTGTCAAGTAAATTTATTTATACTCTATATCTATTATATTATTTATGTAAAATTAAAATCTACTCTTCTAATTTAATATTATATATATTTGCTTCTTACATTGTCTAAAATTAAATTGAAATTATGTCTAAAGGCTTAACATGCTAAACAGAATATATTTAATATCTAATATTTTAATAATTAAAAACTTAAAATAAGTTAATAAATAATAATAATTAATACCTAAAATATATATATATATATATATATATATATATATATATATATATGTTTTTGATATTGTCCAAAATTAAATTGAAATTATGTTCAAAGTCTTAATACCGTAATTGAGGTATAATTAATACCTAAAATTTTAATAAGTAAATACCTAAAATAAGTTAATTAAATAGCAACAATTAATACCTAAATTATTGAAAAGGAATTTTTAATAAATGTGAGGAATAAAAATAAAAAAATTAATAAATAATATTAGTGTTTAAATGAAAGAGTTGATAAAGAATAATAATTATAAGTAAAAATAGTATTTTTATTTTGAAAAAAAAAACACATGAAAAATTGTTTAATAATCCGTGCCATGTACATGATAATAAATTGTTCAATAATTTGTACTATGCACGTGATAAGTTTGAAATTATAATTTTAAATTATTTTATTAAAATTAATTTAAATTGTAGTAATTGCGTTTATTTTTTCTTAATCTAGTGTTATATGTATCAACTCTAATATAGTTATTAATCATTTTTGTTAATCTACTTTTTTTCTCTAAATTTATGATTTAAAATAACAATTATATATAAATATTAATAATTAAACAAATTATTATATTATAATTATTTACGTTTTATTCCCAAAATTGAAAACATACTATTTCTTTTTTATTTAATGGTTTTTTATTTATACTACCAGTATATATTAATCGATTAGTCAATGATTTTTTTATTCATAGGATATATTTATTTATTTTGTTTAAATAATTTTAAATTTTTCCTTGTTTAAGTACACATATATTAAGTTACATATATTAATTATTTTTTGATTTTTTATTATAAATAATTTTTTTAGCCTACAATAATTATATTGATTTTGTTATTCCATTAATACCATCATATATATCAATTGTTTAGTTAATAATTTTTTTATTTTTAGAATATATTTATTGTTTTAAATAATTCTTAATACTTCTTTATGAAGTATATATATTAATTAATTTTTTTATCATAATTAATTTTTTTGAGTCTACAATCATTCAATAATTTTTTTATTCTTTATTATTAATGTCATCGTATGTGTAATTTTTATAAATTATAATAATTTCTTTATTTATCTATACATATATATTAATTTTGTTAAATAATTCTAAATATTTGTTTATATATATATATATATATATATATATATATATATATATATATATTAATTGTACATATAAAAATTTAAGTCACATATGCTAATTATTTTTTTGTTATGATTATATATATATATATATGATTATTTTTTATTCTACAATCGAGTAATAATTTTTTTATTTTTTATATCCATGCATATTCCCCAATCTCTTTTCATATGTATGATTAACAATTTTTTTAAACGGTGATATTTTAATTTTTTTCACGTATTTTTATATATTAACAAGAAAGCAAAATCACGTATTGTGACTCTTTTTCCTTTTTCAAGCCTTAATCTTAATTAATCAATCTTGTGTCCAAAACAGATGTTAGTTAATCTTAATTAAACTTTTAATCATTCTAATTTATTGATGAATTGTATTTTTCTTAATAATCTAATCTGAAATACAAAAAAAGGTGATACATATATCAAAAAAGAAAACAAACTTAAAAAATATCATATTAAAAAGTTTAAAAATAACATATCCATAAAGAATAGTCATAATATATAAATTGAGACAACAATTTAAATTTCTCTAAAACTAATTTAATCAACTACCAATATTAGAACTAAATTATTTAAATAATATTTAATCTATTCTAATTCTTAGATACGTATAGATTAGATTCATTCTCGTAACAACCAATCGAAATAACATCATAAGATCAAATACTTAGAATCGGTACAAATTCAGACTATCTTCTTGTTAAAATTGTCAAATTAGATTGACTTTTATTCTCTTCAATGGCATTGCATTAATGCACCAAAAGACCGGTAGTTTCTGAAAAAAATACAATATGTTATAAAATTATTTTTAATACAAAAAGTTTAAGAGAAAAAAATTTAAATATAGTACCAATTTTTGAATTGCATCTTCAAGGTGGCACGAATTTTTCAAAATTGAACCTAAATTGAGAAAATTCGATCTCATTATATGCTCCACTTCGAATATTTTTGGACAAATGTAGAAAACGTAGAGGGGATGTGACTTGAACTTGACGTACAAAGCTCCTTAGAAACAATTGCCCAATCAAAAAAGAATAACAGATTAGAAAAAAATACTTTGATTCTTAGATTTAGACTCACAAACCACAAAAAAATTCTATATATAGCCTTTAGTAGTACAAAAATAATTATAGAAATTAATTATTGTAATATCAATATACCACTATGAACGTTAGTATCATATTTATAGCAATTAGAATTATAAATTTATGTCTAAATTTTTATATAATTATAATTAAGATATTTTTAAATTAGTATAATTATGCATTATTCATTAAATGCTAATTGTAATATAATTCTAATAAAGATATTTTTTAAAATAAATTTAGAAGAGAGAATAGTGCTTTTATTTTGAAAAGAAAATAAATTCATGAGAAATTGACACCTTACTTTCATTAGTCAGGGGAAAATCCAATTTTAGTATATTAAGTAAATTATTTTATATAATTATAATAAAGATATTTTTCTAAATTGGTATAATCATGCATTATTCATTAAATGCTAATTGTAATATAATTATAATAAAGATATTTTTCTAAAAATAATTTTAGAAGAGAAAATAGTGCTTTCATTACATGAGAATAGTACTTTCTAAAAATAAAGATATTTTTCTAAATTAGTATAATCAGGCATTATTTATTAAATGCTAATTGTAATATAATTATAATAAAGATATTTTTCTAAAAATAATTTTAGAAGAGAGAAGAGTGCTTTAATTACATAAAAATAGTACTTTCTAAAAATAAAGATATGTTCCTAAATTAGTATAATTATGTATTATTCATTAAATATTAATTATAATATAATTATAATTAATATATTTTTTATAAAATAATTTAGAATAGAGAATAGGAAAGTTTATTTTGGAGGGAAAACGGAGTCATGAGAGATCGACACGTCACCTTCATTAGTTGGGAAAAAACCCAGTTTTAGTATATTAAGTAGATAGATACACTCAAATATCTTCGTGTTACATCCAAATTTGCTACAAATACAGAAAAATATTTCTTTTAATGCTACATTTTTTTCTTCTTCATTTTTCCTTATTTATTTCTTTCTTTTAGTTAAATTAATGTAAGTTCATCCTCTTCCAAGTAATTTTGTAGCATTATGTGTTTCTTTTTCTTCTTTGTTTGATTTTTTTATTTTTATTCTTGTTAAGATAGTAAAACATAAGAAACTTGAGAAGATAAAACAAAAAGGAAAAGACGAATAAGAAAAAAAGAAGAAGAAGATGGTGATGATGATGAAAAAGAAGAAGAAGAAGCAGCAGAAGATGAGGAGGAAGAAGATGAAGAGTTTTGAATTATGCATAACTTATCAGCACACATACACAAAAAATTCTTAAATAATACACTCAAATATCTTTGTGTTACACCCAAATATCTTCGTGTTACGCCCAAATTTGCTGCAAATACAGAAAAATATTTTCTTCTAGTGCAGTATTTTTTTCTTCTTCTTTTCCTTAGTTCTTTCTTTCTTTTTAATTGAATGAATGTAAATTCATTCTCTTCCAAGTAACTTTGTACCATTACGTATTTCTTCTTCTTCTTTGTTTGATTTTTTTGTTTTTATTCTTGTTAAGAGAGTAAAACAAGAAGAAACTTGAGAAGATAAAACAAGAAAAACAAGTCGAATAAGAAAAAAAAGAAGAAGATGATGATGATGAAAAAGAAGAATAAGAAGCAGCAGAAGATGAGGAGGAGGGAGAAGAAGATTTTTGAATTATGCAGAACTTATTAGCACACATACACTGAAAATTTTTAAACAATACACTCAAATATCTTCGTATTACACCGAAATTTGATACAAATACAGAAAAATATTTTCTTTAATGCAGAATTTTTACATTACATTTAATTCAAACCATCAACGATGAACAATAATTTTCACAAACAAAAGCAATACTATTCACCTATAGAATCATAAACTACTAACAAAAACATTAACCAGAATCGAACCACACCTCAGCCACTTGATTGGATTCAAAACAATAATAAACTTGAATTATTCATTATCTTCAACAACGAGATAACTGTTCGAAACTGATTTTAGAACTTGATTTCAAAAACGTTGAGAACGAATAAAGAGAAACGCAGAGAATGCAGAGATAGAAGAGAACGTAGATCGAAAACGTTGAGAAAATTCAAAAACGGAAACGAAATCCTTTCGAAAAAGACAGTTATATATTCGCGCGTTGATTGAAAAGTTTGTTAAATTAAAAGGCGCATGAGGTAAATTATGGTAAAATGACTTGTATGGAAAAATGACTTGTATGTGGAGAATAATTGAAATATTATTTATATATTAAAAATAATTGTTATATATTAATATATATTATTTAATTTATTTTTAATATATATTTTATATTAATAATTAATTTTAGTATATATAAACAAAACAATCAAATGACAAGCATAAACACCACAAATCTCGTACACTTCATTAAAAGCTTTGTTTAATGTCTACCTAAAATAAATAAATAAAGAAAAAAAAAACAAAAACAAAAGCTTTCTCACTTACAGCATAGAATGATAGAACACACCACTTGTATTCTATAGTGTTCCGGCTGTGGAACCTTTGAAGCTTCTTCCTGAGTTTCAGAATTACAAGCTCCTATCTTTCTAAAATAATGGCTTTACTTTCTCTCAACATGGTTTCAGTTCCACCAAGAACAACAACAATCTTGTTTGATAGCTCGTGTACCGGACGGGTCGGGATGATACTTCGGTTGGTGAGATGGGGTGTCGCCTGATTCCGGGTTGCTGGGTTGGAGGAGGAGTAGCCGACGTCCCGAGTTCTTCGTGAGGAGAGGGGGGTGTCACCTACAAAGACACTCCGACGCTCTAGTCAGCTAAGTGTGCAGGCGAAAAAGGGATAAGATGACGTATGTGACGTACCTTGGGGGAGGGGTAGGACCCTCCCCTTATATACCTTGTCAGACGAGTGGGCCCCATAGGAGAAGGCCTCCTTCCAGGAAGTTTCCTTCTCCCCAGCTGTTGTGCAGCTGGCAAGGAGGAAACGTGGCCGGATCGCCAAACAGACGGATGCGATGACCGGCCCTAACGGACCGGTAGATCTCCGGGTCGGGTCGGCCTCTAGCTGGGCTAGGCCGTAACAGTGCCCCCAACGCGCCAGTTGGGGCCGTGAGTGCCGTAGGTGGCGCGTTCTGTTCCTCTTCGCATGAGGTGTCGGTTGGTTGAGTGATCGTGACAGGGGCGCATTTTCTGGGCGCGTGGGCTTGTTCGTGGCAGGGGTGAGCCGCTTCTCGCCTCATTTCTCGCGCTGCACATTAAATGCTCATAATGGGAAATTCAAAACCCCACGCACAATGACTATTTTACCCCTGTCTTTCGGGCTTCTTCACGCGTTAGTTATCCCCCTCAGTTTCCTTCATTCATCACTTGGTATTTGGTTTTCATCTTGTTACCATCGCATCCCCTGATCACTCTCCTTGTTAGTTCCAATTTGCCGCTGCAGTCTCCCTTCCTCTCTCTAGCCTCTCTAATCCTTTCGACTCCTTCGTTCCAATGCAACTATCCAGGTATGTTTCATTTCCCCTTCTTCAACTTGTTTAGTTTTGCTTTGTAATTGTGCTATTTCTGTGCGTGTGTGTTGTTTCTTTGGGCTGGATTGCGTAGTAAACACTGCTAGCGTTAGGTAGATACATTAGGGGGTTACCATTACAGGGCATCAGTTTTTTAGGCTTTACCTAGAATCTGCTTCAGCCATGGTTGATTTCAGTTGTTGAATAGGCTAAAATTAGTTTCTGGACCTTTTTCGAGCTCCCGACCTCGTAGACTAACCGAGTGGTGCCTCCACTGTAGGTATGCCTCGTATCGTCTCACGAGCTTCCTCCTCAAGCGCGGGTTACGACCGGTACGCTTGGGTGACCTCCGACGTGAAGGACTTCCCAAACCAGATGGGTGAGGAGGAGCTTACAGAGTTTTGTCAAGCCGAGTACTTGTGCGGCGGGACTGACGAGGAGGCCAACTACGATGTTTTCGTTCCCTCCCCACGAACGGTTATACGAAATCAACCTCCACTCCCCCCGAGTTGCCGACTGGATTTGGTTCTACAAGGCAATGTTCACCCAATTGGGGGTTCACATTCCTTTCTCTTCTTTTCAAATGGCGCTCCTTAACCGGATCTCCATGGCGCCGTCGCAGTTGCATCCGAACAGTTGGGCTTCCATCCGCTGTTTCGAGATGGTGTGTGAATACTTAGAGCTGCCGGTGTCTGTCGACATTTTTCTTTTTCTCTTCAACCTCACGAATCCTTCCAAAGAAGGGAAAGCAAGGAAAAGATTCATGTTCTTCCGATCTGCCCAGGGTCGGAGGATTTTTGGCTTGTTTGAGGACTCTTACCATGGATTCAAGGATAAGTACTTCAAGGTGCGCCCAGTCAAAGGTCGCCACCCCTTCTGGTTGTCGTTAGAAGGGCAACGCCTCATCCCGACGTATTGGAGTTTCGGGGTGGGTCCAACACCTTTATTAAGGTGACCTATAAGGGAATGTCCGCTGTGGACAAAAAGATTGCCGACGTGTTGTTGGCTGTCTTTGGGAGAAACCACGTGAACCCCCACCTTCTTATGGGTGACCGGGAGGTCGCTAGAAATTACATTTGTGAGTAGCTTTAACTTGTATTTCTTGCGTTACTGTTGCTTCGATTTGTTATGCCGATTTCACGACTAACTCGTTTTACTTTTGTTGTAGTGGGAATGTCTGCCGAGATGACAGGTCTTGAGAATTTGTATAACACCTTCCTGGCTGATGAAAGCAATGAAGATACGGTCGGCGGGAAGCCGGAGGCCCCGCCTGAAGATAAGAACCAAGCGGTGTCTCCACCCCATGATACCGAGATGAAAGACCGCAATGCTGAAGGGGCGCACATTTCTCCTATTCGTGAGGAGGTGGTCGGTACTGGGGGTTCGGCCTCCAATCCGCAAGTCGAGGAGGATGACTTAAAGGTTATCCACAACCCCAAGAGGCAGAGGTCGTCCTCCAGCCCTGAAGGAGCCCTCACCGTCATGGAGAGGAAATTTGATGTTGGGAACTTCATAGACTCCCAGCTGCTTCCCGGCACGGAGGAACATTTCCATGGCATCGACCTTGCGAGGCAGGCAAGGTGGATGTACCGGACCCTCCTCTGCGGCACCGCCATAGCTCGGAAGGCCGAGTTTGAGCTGTCGGGAATGCAATCGATGCATAGGAAGCTCGAATCTGCTGTTAAGGCCAATAACCAATTCAAGACTCAAGTTGAAACAATTCAGGAGTAGCTAACCGAAGCGGAGGAGAAGCTTAAGGCTGCCGAGGAGAAGGCCACATCCACTGAAGAAAAGTTAAAGGTCTCTGATGCCACCGTTTTCCAGCTAACCGAGCGGGAGATGACTTTGGAGAGCCAGCTCAATGCTGCACAAGGCCGAGTGGTTGCTTTAGAGAAGGAACGCGATGTGGCCGTCTCGTCGGCTAAGACCGCTTAAGCCGAAGCTGAAGAGTTTAAGAAGAAGCACAAAGAGACCGTGAAGCAGAGGAAGAGCGCGATCTGATGACTGAAGAGGCCCTTAAGGCTCAACTGAAAATTGTGGCTCCTGACTTCGACACATCGGCAATCGAGGTTTTCAAAACAATCAAAGATGGCAAGATTGTCGATATGCCGAAGAAATGATGTCTTGTACCTTTGCATATGTCTTGTAGTTTTGTTGTAGAACTTGTCGCGCAGTTTGATGAACTTTGTAGAACTTGTATTTAAACTACTTTGATATCCGCTTGGTTGGCTTATAATTACTGTCTTTTTCCTGCTTACTTGGCAGCGCATTCTCGTTTTATTTTGTTACCGTTTTGTTGGTACTGGCTCGTCGCTCGCGTTTGTTTACCATTGCGTTAGTAATTTTGACGAAGCCAAGTCGTGGCTTTACTATTGCTATAGCCGTTTGTTATCGTGTTGGTTTGGTTGGTTCCCAGGGTGATCAGTCCCGGGGTACCATGTCCATGAAAATTTCGTTGTCGCAGGACGCATAAGAGGGGAAAAGTAAATTTAACAAGTGAACATTAATCGACAGTTGAACAAGTCTATTGCAATGATAAGTTCTTAACAAAAGTAAATTATTTGATGGCAAAGGGGGACCCGGGTCTTGCTAACCTCGTCAAATCGCCTGCTCGGCGTGTTTGAGCTAAGAATAAAATCTTCTTAAGTTACTTGCATTTCATGTTCTCGGGACTTCCTTGCCATCGAGCCTCTCCAATTTATAGGCGCCCATGCCAATCACTTCTTTGACCCTGTAGGGGCCTTCCCAGTTTGCCGCCAGCTTGTCTTCCCCTTGAGTTGGCTGCCCGATGTCGTTGCGCCGCAGGACTAGGTCGTTTTGTTCAAATTCTCTCCTGAGTACTTTTGCGTTGTAGCACAGGGCCATTCTTTGCTTTAGTGCTACCTCTGACAAATGGACCATCTCCCTAGCCTCATCTAATAGGTCCTTCTCTATTGCTTCCTCCACTCCCTGCAGAAGTAATCGTGGGCTCGGCTCGCTGACCTCCACGGGTATCATAGCATCCACCCCGTATGTCAGGCGGAAAGGGGTTTCTCCTGTGGACGATTGCTCGGTCGTTCGGTAAGACCATAGAACTGAGGCGAGTTCGTCAGCCCATGCGCCCTTTTTATTATCAAGCCGCTTCTTGAGGCCTAGCAAGATGACCTTATTTGCGGCCTCAACTTGGCCGTTCGACTGGGGATGCTCTACGATTGAGAACTTTTGCTTTATGCCCAAACCGGCGAGGAACTCTACGAACTTCTTGTCGGTGAACTGCGTCCCGTTATCAGAGATAACGACTTTTGGGATGCCGAATTGGGTTATCACCTGCCTCCACATAAACTTTCGACAACTGGATGAGGATATACTGGCCAGTGGCTCGGCCTCTATCCACTTGGTGTAGTAGTCGATAGCAACAATGAGATACTTGACTTGCCCCGGACCAACCGGAAAAGGTCCCATGAGGTCAACTCCCCACTGTGAGAAAGGTCGGAAGGATGTCAACAGGCTTAGCTCGGAAGCCGTCGCCTTATGAAAATTGGCGTTCTCCTGGCACTTGATGCATTTCCTTACGAATTCTTTGGAGTCCTTCATCATTGATAGCCAGTAGTAACCAGCTCTGATGAGCTTTCTTGCTAGGGCTTTACCCCCGATGTGATGACCACAACACCCCTCATGGACTTCTCTAAGCACATAGTCCATTTGGTCAAGGTGTAAGCACTTCAACAAAGGTTGACTGAGTCCCTTTTTAAACAACTGTCATTGTATGGTCGAGTATTTGGCCGCTTCCCTTCTCAATGCTTTGGCCGCCTTCTCGTCGTCGGGGAGCTTGCCGCTTTCCAAAAAGTCAATGATCGGGTCCATCCAGGAGGGATTTCCTTTTGTCAAGTGGAGGGTGACTGTTAGTTCCTTTATCAAACCCTAAATGAGAGATCGGTTGCCGGCCCCTGGTTTAGTGCTTGCTAGCTTGGACAGAAGGTCCGCTCATGTGTTCCTTTCTCTCGAGACGTGTTGTATCGTGACCTCCTTAAATTGTTTGCTCAACTCTTTAACCTTCTCCAGATATTTCTGTACCAAGGAGTCCCTGGCTTGGTAGGTCCCGTTAACTTGAGAAGTGACAACCTACGAGTCACTGCATACTTCTAGCCTAGTGGCGCCGACTTCCCGTGCTAAGGTTAAACCGCCCAGAAGGGCCTCATACTCTGCTTGATTATTTGACACCGGGAACTCGAACTTGATCGATTATTCATATATGACCCTAGCGGGGCTCTACAGGATGATCCCGGCACCTTCGAACGTCTGGTTGGAGGCCCCGTCTACATAGAGCCTCCACCGTATGCTTGTTGCCTCGGCTGAGCCCCCTGTTACTTCTATCAAGAAGTCGTCCATGGCCTGTGCCTTAATCGCATGCCTGGGTTCATATTTCAAGTCGTATTGGGACAACTCGATGGCCCAAGTCATCATTCTTCCTGCTAGGTCGGGTTTCTGGAGTATCTGGCGGATTCTTTGATCTGTCCTCACGACTACCTAACGCCCTTGGAAGTACTGTCGTAATCTACGGGAAGAGGTTAGGAGTGCAAGTGCCAACTTCTCTAATTTGCTGTATCTCAACTCTGTTCCGTGCAGTGCTCACGAAGTAGATTGGTTGCTGAACCTTCCCTTCCTCCCGTACCAAAACCGCTGCCATCGCTTCCTCCATTATGGCTAGATACAGGTAGAGCGGCTCTCCGACCTTGGGTTTCCAGAGAACGGGTGGTGTTGCAAGGATCTCTTTGAAATGCTTGAATGCTTCCTCACATGCCAGGGTCCATTCAAACGATATCCCCTTTTTCATAAGGTTGAAAAATGGTAGCACTCTAGCAGCCGACGCTCCGAGGAACCGTGATAGCGTGGTGAGCCTCCCTGTTAGCCTTTGGACGTCTTTAATGCATCCCGGGCTCTTCATCTGGAGTATTGCTTCACATTTTTCTGGATTAGCCTCTACCCCTCTTTGGGTTACCATGAACCCCAAGAACTTTCCTGCTTCCATGGCGAAAGCACATTTAAGTGGGTTGAGCCTCATGCCGTGTTGCCGGAGGGAGGCGAATACGTTTTCCAGATCTCCTACGAGGTCGTTAGGTCGGGTGGTTTTTACTAAGATGTCATCGACGTATACCTCCACCGTTTTCCCTATGAGGTTGTTGAATATCTTATTCATCAACCTTTGGTAGGTGGCCCCTACATTCTTTAGTCCGAACGGCATTACACTGTAGCAGTAGGTTCCCCCGAGCATTATAAACGCTGTCTTCTCCTCGTCTGGCTGGTGCATCGGTATCTGATTGTAGCCAGAATAAGCATCCATAAAGCTCAGATACTGATATCCCACCACCGCATCGACGAGCGCATCAATGTTGGGTAGGGGGTAGCAGTCCTTGGGGCATGCTTTGTTGAGATTGGAGTAATCCACACACATCCTCCATTTTCCATTGTGCTTTCTCACTAGAACTACATTCGACAGCCAGGTCGAGTAGTCGAGCTCCCGTATAAATCCCGCTTCGAGGAGGCTGGCCGTTTGCCTGGCTACCTCATCTGCTATTTCTTGTGACATCTTCCTTCTCCTCTGAGCCACCGATTTGGCCTCTGCCTTGACGGCCAAGTGGTATGACATGAGTTGGGGGTCTATCCCCGGCATGTCGGCTGGCGTCCAAGCAAATAGGTCGCCGTTAGCCCTGATCATTTCCATTAGGGGTTCCTTCAGGTCGTGTGGGAAGTTTCTGTTCACGAAGGTGAACTTCTCCTCTGTGTCGCCGATTCTGAATTTTTCTAAGTTCCTTTCCGGCTCAGGTCTGGGTTTGCCTTCGACTCTTGCGTCTAGGTCGGCAAGGAATACTCCCGATGCTTCCTTGGACTTCTTCCTTAATGAG
Organism: Arachis ipaensis; assembly: GCF_059453495.1. NCBI lineage: Eukaryota > Viridiplantae > Streptophyta > Magnoliopsida > Fabales > Fabaceae > Arachis > Arachis ipaensis. The sequence goes on from NC_142436.1 coordinate 9,093,529, forward strand.
AGACTGGCATTATCACAAGCGACTGCCGTTTCCAAGTCCCCTTTTATGGATCCCACGGATCCGTCATCAGCGATGAACTTCATTACCAACATCTTCGTACTGATCACTGCCTCGAGATCGTTGATGGTCTTTCTCTCTAGGATGATGTTGTAGGCCGTGGAGTCTCACAGAACCACGAACTCAGCCATTACCGATCTTCGCCCCTGTCCAAGTCCTACGGATATCGACAGGGAAATTATCCCATCTGGCTTGATGAAATGGTCGCCTAAGCCTACAACACCGTGCTGGTGAGTCTTTATGTTGGCATCTCGTAGACCCAAGGCATCGAACACATTGCGGAACATGATATTCGAGTCGGCCCCGGTGTCTATGAGGATCCGCTTGATGAGGCCGGTTCCCACTCTGGCCGTGATGACCATGGGAGGGCTTTCCGTGACCTCATCGAACCACTGGTCTTCCGGACCGAACGAGAGGGGTGGAAACCTTTTGGAGCTTCACGCGGAAGATGAGGAAACTGCCAGGACTTTGGCGTCTTTCTTGTGTGCCAACTTCGACTTTGGGGCTGCGTCTCTTGCTGTTACCACGTTCACTATGGTAAGGTCGTGTTCGTTGTCGTCCGGCTCGTGACGTCACTTCACCGCGCGGGTCTTGTCCTCTCCCTCGCGGTTGCGATCTCGTCTTCTCGGCTCCCTGATGAGATGGGAGAATTCGGCCAGTTTTCCGTCCCGGATTGCTTGTTCTAGCGCGTCCTTGAGGTCGAAACAATCATGTGTCTTATGTCCATAGCCCTTATGATAATCACAATATAGGCTCTTGTTCCCTCTGGTTCGGTCCTTCAGAGGTCGGGGCTTCAACAAAATTCCCTTCTCGGCTATCTGCTGATAAACTTCTATGATGGGGGCGGAGAGGGGGTATAATTGGTGAACTTCCCGACTCGGGAAAACGGCCTGGACGTCTTGCCTGGACCGCTGTCTCTGGCGTGCTCCTTTTGTCTTTCTCCGCCACCGTGCTGCCTAGGTTGATTGTAGGAGGGCTGCCGCTTGTTGACAGCCACGACTTGACTGACTTCTTCATTGTTGATATATTCTCTGGCTACACTCTGGATCTTCTGCATCGTCCACACCGGCATCGTGGTGAGATGCTTCCTGAAGTCCTCGTTTAAAAGTCCATTCATCACACACAGACTAGCTACCGAATCAGTTAGCCCGTCGATCTCCAAGCACTCGTCGTTGAACCGGTCTAGATATTTTCTGGTCGGTTTGCCGGACCTCTGAGTCACCCCGAGCAAATTGATCGGGTGCTTTGCCTTTGCGATTCTGGTAGTGAATTGGGCTAGGAAAGCGCTGCTAATGTCCAAAAACCTGGCTACCGAGCCCTGCGGGAGGCTGTTAAACCACCATATTGCAGGTCCCACCAGAGTGACCGGGAAAGCGCGGCACCTTACCTCGTCTCCCACTCCCTCCAGGTTCATCCTGGCCTCGAAGGCCGTAAGGTGCTCCTGCGGGTCTTGGGTTCCGTCGTACCTCATGTCCGTCGGCTTGTCAAAGTACTTTGGTAGCCGGACCTCGAGGATGGAACGATGAAACGGGGTTGCGCCCATTATCACGGGTCGCCGCGTTCTCCTTGGTCTTCCCTCGCCGTCTTCCCGATGACCGTCTTCCCTGTCTCGCTTTGTGGCGCGTCTCCCTTCCTGCCGGGTGTATATGATGGGGTCGCGGTGTCTTCTTGGGCGTCCTTCCTCTCGGGCGCTCTCGGGTTCGGATCGTGGGCTAGGCGTTCGCCGGGAGTGACTTCTCGGAGGGAACAGGAGTAGCTTGATTCGGGAGTTTGTTGACGATGTTCCTGATCTGCCAGCTGGCGCTCCAGGTTCTACATCCTGTGACGCAGTTCCTGCATTATTCTAGCGCTGTTGCTGCCTGTTCCCCCAAAGGGGCGTCTTTCTTGAGATCGTGAAGATGGCTCGGTTCGTCGTGGAGGGGACCTTGTCCGCTCCTGGGAGGAAGCCACGGAGGCCTCCCCTCTGTCTTCAGCCCCGCGGCCTAGTTCTCCAAGACCCAGTACAACGTCCATTCTCTTATCCCCACAGACGGCACTAATGTTCGGTAGCTCGTGTACCGGACGGGTCGGGATGATACTTCGGTTGGTGAGATGGGTTGTCGCCTGATTCCGGGTTGCTGGGTTGGAGGAGGAGTAGCCGACGTCCCGAGTTCTTCGTGAGGAGAGGGGGGTGTCACCTGCAAAGACACTCCGACTCTTTAGTCAGCTAAGTGTACAGGCGAAAAAGGGATAAGATGATGTGTGTGACGTACCTTGGGGGAGGAGTAGGACCCTCCCCTTATATACCTTGTCAGACGAGTGGGCCCCATAGGAGAAGGCCTCCTTCCAGGAAGTTTCCTTCTCCCTAGCTGTTTTGCAGCTGGCAAGGAGGGCACGTGGCCGGGTCGCCAGACAAATGGATGCGATGACCCGCCCTAACGGACCGGTAGATCTCTGGGTTGGGTCGGCCTCTAGCTGGGCTGGGCCGTAACAAATCTCATGCACAAGAACAAGGGTGCCTTCACTTCCTTTCTCATTCACTAGTAGATTGACTCACCACAGCACTTTCTGGTTTTCTTGGTTGTTGAAAGAGTAAGACATTGGGGTTTTGCAAAGTACCATTTTTAGTGTTCTTATGTAACATGTACTAATTTGCTTAGGTTTTGTTTTTCATGAATCAAATGACACTCAATTTTGTTATTTTTATGCTTTTTTGGTGCTTGTGGCTTCATGGGGACTAATGGTTTTGGTGTTTTTGTGTGAAAATTGATTTCAGGGAGCAGATTAACTATTAGAGCAATAGATACCGATACAAAGAATGGTAATTTGTGCTTTCTTGAGTTACCATTTTGATGTTCCTTTTTCAATTGGTCATATTTTTCTTAACATTTTTTTCTTTCTTTGTTGGGGCCGGGGGGTGTTTGGGATTGAGCAGTTAAGTCTCAGGCACCGGATAAGGCTCCGTCGAAAGACGGTTCAAGCATCAATCAGCTTCTTGGTATTAAAGGAGCTGCTCAAGAATCAGTGAGTTAATCAACTGTGTATTTTTTGTTGAGTTGTGATGGTTAGAAATTTGGGTTTAAATTTTCATTATGAATGCACAAAATGATCTCAATTAGATTTAATAAATAAAGCTTGATTAGCACCACAATTTCATTCACTTTTATTTTCTTCACTTATTTAAAATTGAGAAGTAGGAGTTCAATAATGAATGACAAGCAAGTGTAGTTGTTCTAGACAAAATTTCTAATTCTTCATGCTGTTCTTGGCAAAATATTCCAAATCTGACCACAACACGACGCGTATTTTACCCAAAGTTATAGATGTTTCTTAACAGTGTTGATGCTATTTGAAACTTGTTTCTACTTTTATAAACTCTCTCCTCATGCGAAGGGTGAACTACAATGCACAACCTTGTGTATTAGGCTGCCATCATACATTCTTGAAAATGTAGTTGAACATGTTGATAACAAATTAAGTTTGAATCTGTTTATAAAGTACTAACCCAAAAGTTTTTTGCCGTTGAAAATTTATTGCTTTGTTTACGTGTACTTGTTAGTTAACATTATGAATGAGGAGACAACTCTGGTTTTGTAATTATTCTTTCTATTTATGTTGTGCAGAATAAATGGAAGATTCGCCTTCAACTTACAAAACCTGTCACTTGGCCTCCGTTGGTTTGGGGTGCCGCTGCTTTTGGTACTACATTTTAGTTTAATCTCATTATTCTAAGACTAATGTTTTATTTCTTATGTTCTTTACTTGTTTGGTCACCACATATTTCATTTTTCCACTCGAAATTCCACAGGTTATCACTCAAATATGGGTGCTGCTACTAGGAGGTCTTGGCTTGGCAAGCCTATTAGACGTATGGGTAGGTACTGCTTAGTCTCAAGATCCATCTGATTAAAAATTTTCCAGTTTGATGTGTATAATTACACACATGGAGCTCATTCATAAAAATCTTCATATCGTTTTTACCATGATCCCAGACATACCCTTAGCATCAATTTCCTGTGGGGTAGTTTCTAAAATATTTCTGTTATAGGCAGGACATGACTTCCCCATAGTTTTTTACCTTGCCATGGCCCGTGGGTGGATCACTTCTGTCATACATATATTCTGCTCCTCCTTTGAAGGTAAACATTTAAATTCTTCTTATTCTCTTTTCCATTATTGTTAATGTGTCATATTTTTTCTTTTTTTTTACTTTTATGGTCCTTTGGCTAAGTTTTACTTACAATTTAGTTAAAATAAAATGGATGGATCGGAAACTCTGCCCTCGAAGCAAGTTACATCAGTTTACCATGGTACAGTACATTTTTCTTCTATAATATTTGTATATTATGAGTTATAGTTTTGACTGATAACCTGATTTAGTTAATTCATTGGCTTTGTTTTGTCTATCTGCTGATCTTGATTCATGATTTGATCATGTTTGATTTGTTTCTAAAGCATCATTTCTATGATTGAACTGTCTTTGACAAGTTCTTAATCATTTTATTGCTGCAGGTGGGCTGGTCAGGCTTTGTTTGGGACACTCACATCCGACATTATTTTCCTGACGTTGCTATACAGCATTGCTGGAGTATGTCGTTAAAATACAATATTACTTTGCATAGTGTCATGATGTGATGTTAAGAGGGTGGCAGGGTGCAATAGATTTGTTGCTAATATCTTTGGTCTGTTACACTGTAGTTGGGCATTGCCATGGTCAACGACTTCAAGAGTGTTGAAGGGGATAGAGCTCTTGGGCTTCAGGTCAATGCTGTTACCCTCTTCCTTTCCATTACTGTAACATGAAATTTCAATTTTTTTCAAAAATTTTGGTCTTGCAAATTCACTAACACTCAAGTTGATGCTCTGACCTTTTCTATTGGCAATCTAATATGCACAGTCTCTTCCGGTTGCTTTCTGTACTGAAACTGCAAAATGGATTTGTGTTGGTGCTATTGACATTACACAATTATCTGTCGCTGGTATATTTGTTATCCCTCCAATACTTAGATATTTGATCTGCATTCCAAGGTTCTTTTTCGTTTTAATGTCCATTATACTCTATCTGGAAATTATTCGTCATACTAAACCATTATTGTGTATCTTTATTATTTGTGGGTTGTAACCTTGATGATAGTTAAATTTAATTTTGCAAGATAGAGTTGAAATAAAAATGCATTTAAAACTATAACGTCGATATTACAATAGGTCTAAATCATATTGAGCCATGCTTTTGTCAACAATGGTGTCTAATCTAATCTCTACATTCCACTATTCCAGATGGTCCTTTTGACATTTTTGGTACACTCACAAATCAATGTATATAAGAATTGGATTTATTAGTGTATCAGAATTGTCAAAAGTCAAACTGCTATTTATATGGAATTGACGGTCTAGAAGGGGCTCTTTTTTTTCTATATGATTTCCGTTTGTGAGTAACCCAGCGTTATGGAGATTGTGGGTGATTAACAAGGCTGTGACAGCGTGAAGCTGAAGTTAGGTGGGGGATAAAATCGGACCGTCCGATTTCAAGGTGGGAGAAAGGAAGGCAAGTCGGACAGTCCAATTTGTTGGTGGGTGGGTTTGCATTACATGTAATCGGTGGCAGGGATTTGTGGGAGGGAAAAATTTTTTAATCCCGTGGCACCTAAATCGGTCCCACCAATTTGTTGTCGGGTAATTCAGATGTAAAGAAATCGGTGGCAGCGATTTCTAATGCGTGGAAAATTGTGAATGTTGAGCATCCGGTCAGACCGTCCGATTTAGTGAGTCATGGGTACATAAACGAAGATTGTACCCAGAACCCCCATTTCTTCTTCTTCTTCAGTCTGTGAGTCTCTGCATTTAGGTGATGTTCTTCCTCTTCTCTCATCTTTCTTTATTTCTGTAGATTAGATTTTGTTGAGACCGAGAGTGTTTAAAGTAGTATAGTATTGTATTATGGATGATAGAGTTGTATTAAAAATTTATTGTTATGGACAGATTTTATTACAAACATATGAGGGAGTTCAATTTGTATGTGAAAATCCATTAGATGTTGTTATTCCATTCACGTTGTCATTGGATGAATTAAAAGGTGTGATTTGTGAGAAGATACATTCAGAAAGATCTAGAAGAATATCGTGTATTTTGTACAGGTATCCTTTACTTGTGTTTGGTGGATTCGTTCATTTTCAGACCAAATACGTGACAGATGAAGCGAGTATGCAGGAAATGTTTTCAATGTATATTGAGAATCGACACCGAATATCGTGCATCGAGTTGTATATTGAGTTCAAGCAATCTGAAGCGGACCAAAATATTGAGCTGGAAGATTATGATAGTGATAGCGAGGAGAATTTTGAAAGTAACTATGAGATCGTTGGTCCAGGTGAAGACGAAGATGGAGCTGACGACACCATGAACGCAGACATTATGTGACACTTTACATACATCTGAATGTGAATATCATCAGTCAACACTATGCGATCTTTCAAACCCCTAAACCACGTCAACTTTATAAAGCTTCCTCTACAGTCTGCCTTCCTCGGTGCAACTCCAAACTGGTGCAAGCACTCGGCCTCCATCGCCTCAAAACAACTCATGGTTGGTCCTGTAACTGGAAGACCATTTGTCGGCAGACCTAGAATCATTGCCACATCCTCCAATGTCACCGCACACTCACCAACCGGAAAATGAAAGGTGTGCGTCTCAGGCCGCCATCTCTCAATCAGAGCATTAATCATTGCTGACTGACACTGGATTACCCCAATTTGGAAAACATAATAAAAACCCGTCTCCCGTAAGTAACCCTCAACAATTTCGTTGTACCGATCGGGCGGCTTCAAGTGATCACATATCAACATCCGTAAACCTTACAATATCACATTTCCTTTATATAAGTACCAATGTAACATAACTATCTTAACAATAATATAATTTCCCTCACATGTCTATTATTATAACTAACTACCTGCATACAGTTGCCTATCAAACATACATACATTGTAAACATACATACCTACTAATAAATGTGCCTAATTATTTGTCTAAATTATACTAAATAATGTTAAACTCAATCATTAATAATAATAATAATAATAATTAACATAATGTACCGACACCGACAATGATAATAGTAATAACAGTAAATATTGTTGTTAATAATAATAATAATAATATTTTTCATTAAAATTACTTCATTGATAATAATAATTTTTAAATTTATCTACAGATCTCATTCATTAACATATTATTCAATAATAATCATGATAAACTCAAATCAAATAAAAAACCTAACATTCATTAACTATTCCTACAAGCTTTACAAGGATAAATACTAACTAATTAACTCTACTTTATTTTTTATGTCTAACATCTAACAGTAACCATATCATACATATATATTTTATGAATTTCTACTAGTGCTATAATAATATATATTGCTATTAAAAATAATAAAATAATTTTTATTTTTATCATTACTATTATTTATTTACTAAATCAAAATATTATAAAATAGAAACTTACATAACTAGAATGTCCAAGATAATTAATAATATGAAACTCCGGTTGATTTACATCTTTGATCTTTCTTCTTTTTGGCATTGTTTCTAATTTTTTTTTGCTGTTTTTCGGTGATCCAACAATGGTGGTGGGGTTGGGGAACAGAGAGGGAAAGAGACGAGAGTGATGGGGAACAACGAAAGA